>NC_138238.1:24150511-24798011 GCF_964197995.2 Scardinius erythrophthalmus | reverse complement strand
TTGAAAGAAATCGGCCACTAGTTGGCGCTAACGAGTTTTACGGCTCTGTAATCACGTGGTGTTACACTTATTGTCACAAAATGCATATCATTTGATAGATCTGCTCATGCTGAACAACATTGCCTCAAGAACCATAGCTGTCAATCAAATCGTTCATTAATTATTCGCGAATATGTTAAAAACCTACTTTTGCGAACTAGTCCCTGGTTTTTCGCCCGATCGGAACCAGACCAGTCTAGGACAATTCTCTGGACTCTCTAGATCAATAATTATCGAAAAAAAGTTGAACTTTTGAATTTTTCGTATGGCTATAATTGGGTCATAAAGAAAATGGGCGTGGCAAAATGCACTCAAAAGCTTATAAATCCTAAACGAAAACTCAGAACTTCACGAAAATTGGTGAGCATATGTGCCATAATATTCTAAACAAGCATGCCAAATTTCATGTTGATCGGACCATAGGTGGCGCTATAACTGTTAAAAAGGTTTGAAAACCATATATTTCCTATGGTAAATTGCCTGTATTGGCTGTAAATGGACTTTTCCATCTATGATTTCAGTGGTTAAAAGCTTTCTAAATAAAACTTAATGTCTTAAATGCTTATGTGCTTAAAGGCCTTAAATGCTTGAACCCCGATAAATGCTGCTTGCAGCTTTAATTATTATTATTATTATTATTATTATTATTCCGCCGTAAAACGCATCGTGCAGCCCAAACCGTAAGAGCTGGAACTTTGAAACTTTGACAGATGGTAGTACAAAAATCGAGGAAAGGTTCAGAGATTATGACCCCGATTGGCCCATAGGTGGCGCTATAACAACCAAAAGCGCGAAACTGCTCTTAACTCCTAGACCGTATGTCGTAGACTCAAGTGTCTTATATCATTGGAAAGCTGGACGCCTGACGAACAAAACGTATATCTCCGATTTCATTTCCGCCATGATAGATTTTCCGCCATTTTGAATTTTGTCAAAAATCTACTTTTGCGAACTAGTCCCTGGTTTTTTGCCCGATTGGAACCAAACTAGTGCAGAAATGTTCTCTGGAGACTGAATATCAATAATTATCGAAAAAAAGTGGAAATTTCGATTCACGGTCGCTAAGGGGCGCCAAAACGTACGTTGTGGGAGGGGCCTATTTTACTAAAATGGCTATAACTCCCGATGTAAATGAGGTATCTTCACCAAACTTGGTACACATGTGTATGAGCTTACTCTGGGGTCACAGTAAAAAAATCGCGACGATTGGCCTCATGGTGGCGCTATAAAATGAAAAAAACATAAAACAGGCTATAACCACCTGACCGTTAGTCCGATTGACTTGAAAATTGGTATGCAGTGTCTTGGTCCAAGGTGCCATGTATGTCTATGAGGACATTGGCGTATCTCAAAAAACATGGCCGCCATTGGCCAACGAAGTTTGAGCACCTATTAGACAAGGTTAACGGAGGCCGATCGGAACGAAACTCAATGGGCATGTTCGGCTCATGGCCCTAAAGGTCTGTAAGAATTTTGAAAGAAATCGGCCACTAGTTGGCACTAACGAGTTTTACGGCTCTGTAATCACGTGGTGTTACAAATATCCACACAATATGCATATCATTTGATAGATCTCCTCATCCTGAACAACTTTGCCTCAAGAACCATTGCTGTCAATCAAACTTTTCATTAATTATTCATTAATATGTTAAAAACCTACTTTTGCGAACTAGTCCTAGGTTTTTTGCCCGATTGGAACCAGACCAGTCTAGGACAATTCTCTGGACTCTCTAGATCAATAATTATCAAAAAAAAGTTGAACTTTTGCATTTGGATGGCTGTAATAGGGTAATTTATAAAATGGGCGTGTCAAAATACATTAAAAAGCCTATAAATCCTAAATAAAAACTCAGAACTTCACAAAAATTGGTCAGCATATGTGACATAACATCATTAACAAGCATGAAAAATTCTATGGAGATCGGACGATAGGTGGCGCTATAACTGTTAAAAAGCTTTAAAATCATATATTTCCTATGGTAAACTGCCTGTATTGGCTGTAAATGGTCTTTTCCATCTCTGATCATATAATTTTCATATCATAATGTTCAAAACTAGTGCAATACAATTCTCTGGACTCACTAGATCAATAATTGTCAGAAAAAGTTGAACTACTTCATTTGGATAGCTATAATAGGTTCACTTCAAAATCTGGCCTTTACCAAGTGTCCCCGAAAGCCTATATCTCTTTAATCAATGCTCAGACCTTCTTAAAAACAAGTCAGAACGTGTGAAATATCACCCTGAACAAGCATGAAAATTTTCAGACAGATCGGACAAAATTTGCCTCTATAACAGTTAAAAAGGTGAAAATGATATGAATTAATGGCATGTTAAGCCAATAAGTGGTATTTTACTGCCCCCTGCTGTTTAAAATAGTCATTTTCTCATATTGGTATTGGTATCAGCCATGGTAAATCATAATAAATGATGGTGTGTGTGTGTGTGTGTGTGTGTGTGTGTGTGTGTGTGTGTGTGTGTGTGTGTGTGTGTGTGTGTGTGTGTGTGTGTGTGTGTGTGTGTGTGTGTGTGTGTGTGTGGGTGGTACAAATATAACAAAGGTTTTATTTTCCAACATGAAAACAAACATAACAGAGTGCTAGTGCACAAACAATAACCGACAATGATAATGGATGAGAGGGGAACTTAAATACACAGATCAAGACAAGGACAACAGGTGACGGTTATGATGATGAGGAGCAGGTGATGATGAGGAGGGTGATGAGGAGCAGGTGCAGGTGATGACGACAGATGGTGAATGTGATGAAGACAGAAGGTGAATGTGATGAAGGTGAATGTGACACCAATATCACTGAAACATTTGTGTGTGTGTGTGTGTGTGTGTGTGTGTGTGTGTGTGTGTGTGTGTGTGTAGCATTATTGTGTGTAGCATATGTAGCAAGTATGCATTATTGAGTTAACATGGAAACACTGGTTTGCTTTAGTGCAGAAAACTGGTCAAAATCATGAGGTTTAAAGTGAAAGTGAGCCAATAAGTGGTCTTCTACTGCCCTCTGCTGGCCATTCTACTTAATTAAATTTTTCCACATGTGCTTGCATTTATACTTGAATACACACTAAAAATCACTTATATAGCAATAACTATTATAACATAATCATATTTTGTCAGTGTTAATCACTTTATTTGCACTGACACTTCAAATAATTGCTAGTAATGTGGTAAATCATTGTAAATCATGGTTAACTATGCTGTGTGTGTGTGTGTGTGTGTGTGTGTGTGTGTGTGTGTGTGTGTGTGTGTGTGTGTGTAAGCATGCATTGAGTTAACATGGATAAACTGGTTTGCTTTAGTGCAGAAAACTGGTTTAAAGTGAAAGTGAGCCAATAAGTGGTCTTCTACTGCCCTCTGCTGGCCATTCTACTTATTAATGAAATATTTCAACATGTGCTTGCATTCATACTTGAAAACACACTAAAAAAATCACTTATATAGCAATAACTATTATAACACAATCATATTTTGTCAGTGTTAACCACTTTATTTGCACTGACACTTCAAATAATTGCTAGTAATGTGATAAATCAGGCTAGAAACATGGTAAATCAAAGTAAATAATCCTAGATTGTCGTTTATCTCCTGGTAAATAATACTAGAACGTGGTATATCATGGTAAATCATGGTTAACTATGCTGTGTGTGTATGTGTGTGTGTGTGTGTGTGTGTGTGTGTGTGTGTGTGTGTGTGTGTGTGTGTGTGTGTGTGTGTGTGTGTGTGTGTGTGTGTGTGTGTGTGTGTGTGTGTTTGTGTGTGTGTGTGTGTGTGTAAGCATGCATTGAGTTAACATGGAAAAACTGGTTTGCTTTAGTGCAGAAAACTGGTTTAAAGTGAAAGTGAGCCAATAAGTGGTCTTCTACTGCCCTCTGCTGGCCATTCTACTTAATAATGAAATATTTTACATGTGCTTTTGCATTCATACTTGGACACACACTAAAAATCACGTATATAACTAACTATTATAACACAATAATATTTTGTCAGTGTTCATCACCTCATTTGCACTGACACTTCACATATTTGCTAGTAATGTGGTTAATCATGCTAGAAACATTGTAAATCATAGTAAATAATACTGAAATGAGGTGTATCAAGGTAAATCATGCTAGAATCCTAATGAATCATTCTGGAACATGGTATATGATAGTAAATCATGCTAGAATCATATTAAATAATTCTAGAATGTGGCAAATCGTTGTGGGAGGAGCCTATTTTACTCAAATGGCTATAACTCAAGAAGTAAATGAGATATCTTCACCAAACTCAGTACACATATGTATGGGTTCAATTTGAGGTCACAGTAAACAATTCTATGGAGATCGGAGCATAGGTGGCGCTATAACTGTTAAAAAGCTTTAAAACCATATATATCCCATGGCAAATTGCCTGTATTGGCTGTAAATGGACTTTTCCATCTATTATGTCAGTGGTTACATGCTTGCTAAATAAATCTTAATAACTTTTGATGCTTTTGTGCTTAAATGCCTTAAAGGCCTTAACTGCTTGAACCCCGATAAATGCTGCTTGCAGCTTTAATTATTATTATTATTATTATTCTTCTCCGCTAAAACGCATCGTGCAGCCCAAACCGTAAGTGCTGGAGACTTGAAACTTTGTCAGATGGTAGTACAAAAATCGAGGAAAGGTTCAGAGAGTATGACCCCGATTGGCCTATAGGTGGCGCTATAGCAACCAAAAGCGCGAAACTGCTCATAACTCCTAGACCGTATGTCGTAGACTCAAGTGTCTTATATCATTGGAAAGCTGGACGCCTGACGAACAAAACGTATATCTCCGATTTCATTTCCGTCATGATAGATTTCCGCCATTTTGAATTTTGTCGAAAATCTACTTTTGCGAACTAGTCCCTGGATTTTTGCCCGATCGGAACCAAACCAGTGCAGAAATGTTCTCTGGAGTCTGAAGATCAATAATTATCGAAAAAAAGTTGAAATTTCGATTCATGGTCGCTAGGGGGCGCAAAATAATCGTTGTGGGAGGAGCCTATTTTACTAAAATGGCTATAACTTAAAAAGCAAATAAGATAGCTTCACCAAACTCGGTACACATATGTATGGGTTCTGTCTGGGGTCACAGTAAAAAAATCGCGACGATTGAACTCTAGGTGGCGCTATAACATGAAAAAAACATAAAACAGGCTATAACCACCTGACTGTTTGTCCGATTGACTTGAAAATTGGTATGCCGTGTCTTGGTCCAAGGTGCCATGTATGTCTATGAGGACATTGGCGTATCTCAAAAAACATGGCCGCCATTGGCCAATGAAGTCGAGCACCTATTAGACAAGGTTAACGGAGGCCGATCGGAACGAAACTCGATGGGCATGTTCGACTCATGGCCCTAGAGGTCTGTAAGAATTTTGAAAGAAATCGGCCACTAGTTGGCGCTAACGAGTTTAATGGCTCTGTAATCACGTGGTGTTACACTCATCCACACAATATGCATATCATTTGATAGATCTGCTTATGCTGAACAACTTTGCCTCAAGAACCATTGCTGTCAATCAAACCGTTCATTAATTATTTGCGAATATGTTAAAAACCTACTTTTGCGAACTAGTCCTAGGTTTTTCGCCCGATCGGAACCAGACCAGTCTAGGACAATTCTCTGGACTCTCTATATCAATAATTATCGAAAAAAAGTTGAACTTTTGCATTTGGATGGCTGTAATAGGGTCATTTATAAAATGGGCGTGGCAAAATACACTAAAAACCCTATAAATCCTAAATGAAAACTCAGAACTTCACAGAAATTGGTGAGCATATGTGAAATAACATCTTTAACAAGCATGCAAAATTTTATGGAGATCGGACCAAAGGTGGCGCTATAACTGTTAAAAGGCTTTAAAACCATATATTTCCTATGGTAAACTGCCTGTATTGGCTGTAAATGGTCTTTTCCATCTCTGATCATATAATTTTCATATCATAATGTTCAAAACTAGTGCAATACAATTCTCTGGACTCACTAGGTCAATAATTGTCAGAAAAAGTTGAACTACTTCATTTGGATAGTTATAATAGGTTAGCAAGTATCCCTGAAAGCCTATATCTCTTTAATGAATGACTCAGACCTTCTTAAAAAGCCAGTGAAATATCACTCTGAACATGCATGAACATTTTCAGACTGATCGGACAAAATTTGCCTCTATAACAGTTAAAAAGGTGAAAATTATATCAATATAATGGCATATTAAGCCAATAAGTTGTATTTTACTGCCCCCTGCTGTTTAAAATAGTCATTTTGTCATATTGTTCTATAATTTATATTTAGACTGTATAAAATCACTATTTTAACATTTACAATTACATTTAGTCAAAATCCATCTGTTAAAGTATTAGTATTGACAGTTTGATTACATCATATAGTTCAAATGTCTGTATCTACAACATATGTGTGTGTAGTCTTAGGTTTCTGAATAAATTCTGAATCTTCTGATTAATAGCTTACAAAGACTTTGTGAAATGTTTATAGATCATTCAAATATATTTTCATTATGACATATCCCAATAGCATTGAAAAAACAACAACAACATTTGTCTTTGTGTGTGTGTGTGTGTGTGTGTGTGTGTGTGTGTGTGTGTGTGTGTGTGTGTGTGTGTGTGTGTGTGTGTAAGCATGCATTATTGAGTTAACATGGAAAAACTGGTTTGCTTTAGTGCAGAAAACTGGTAAAAATAATTAAATTTAAAGTGAAACTGAGCCAATAAGTGGTCTTCTAGTGCCCTCTGCTGGCCATTCTACTTATGAAGTCTTTTCACATGTGCTTTGTGCAAATCACTTATATAACAATAACTATTATAACACAATCATATTTTGTCAGTGTTTATCACTTCATTTGCACTGACACTTCACATAATTGATAAATTCATGGTAAACTATGCTAGAACAGGGTAAATAATGGTAAACCGTGGTAAATCAAGATAAACTATGGTAAATCATGCTAGAATGTGGTATATCATGGTAGATCATGCTAGAACATGGTAAATCAAGGTAAACTAAGATAAATTCATGGTAAACTATGCTAGAACAGGGTAAATCATGGAAAACCATGGTAAATCATGCTAGAATGTGGTATATCATGGTAAATCATGCTAGAACATGGTAAATCAAGGTAAACTAAGATAAATTCATGGTAAACTATGCTAGAACAGGGCAAATCATGGAAAACCATGGTAAATCATGCTAGAATGTGGTATATCATGGTTAATCATGCTAGAACATGGTAAATCAAGGTAATCTAAGATAAATTCATGGTAAACTATGCTAGAAAAGGGTAAATCATGGTAAACCATGGTAAATCAAGATAAACTATGGTAAATCATGCTAGAAAAAGGTATATCATGGTAAATCATGCTAGAACATGGTAAATCAAGGTAAACTAAGACAAATGAGTGGTAAACTATGCTTGAACAGGGTAAAAGATGGTAAACTATGGTAAATCAAGTTAAACTATGATAAATCATGCTAGAATGTGGTATTTCATGGTAAATCATGCTAGAACATGGTAAATCAAGGTAAACTAAGATAAAGTCATGGTAAACTATGCTAGAACAGGGTAAATCATGGTAAATCATGATAAACTATGGTAAATCATGCTAGAATGTGGTATATCATGGTAAATCATGCTAGAACATGGTAAATCAAGGTAAACTAAGATAAATTCATGGTAAACTATGCTAGAACAGGGTAAATCATGGTAAATCATGGTAAACCATGGTAAATCATGCTAGAATGTGTTATAACATGATAAATCATGCTAAAACATGGTATTTTCCATCTATGATGTCAGTGGTTACATGCTTGCTACATAAAACTTAATAACTTTTGATGCTTTTGTGCTTAAAACCTTAAAAGCCTTAATAGCTTGAACCCCGATAAATGCTGCTTGCAGCTTTAATTATTATTATTATTATTCCGCCGTAAAACGCATCGTGCAGCCCAAACCGTAAGAGCTGGAACTTTGAAACTTTGACAGATGGTAGTACAAAAATCGAGGAAAGGTTCAGAGATTATGACCCCGATTGGCCCATAGGTGGCGCTATAGCAACCAAAAGCGCGAAACTGTTCATAACTCCTAGACCGTATGTCGTAGACTCAAGTGTCTTATATCATTGGAAAGCTGGATGCCTGACGAACAAAACGTATATCTCCGATTTCATTTCCGCCATGATAGATTTTCCGCCATTTTGAATTTTGTCAAAAACCTACTTTTGCGAACTAGTCCCTGGTTTTTTGCCCGATTGGAACCAAACCAGTGCAGAAATGTTCTCTGGAGTCTGTTTATCAATAATTATCGAAAAAAAGTGGAAATTTCGATTCACGGTCGCTAAGGGGCGCCAAAACGTACGTTGTGGGAGGGGCCTATTTTACTAAAATGGCTATAACTCCCGATGTAAATGAGGTATCTTCACCAAACTTGGTACACATGTGTATGAGTTCAATCTGGGGTCACAGTAAAAAAATCGCGACGATTGGCCTCATGGTGGCGCTATAAAATGAAAAAAACATAAAACAGGCTATAACCACCTGACCGTTAGTCCGATTGACTTGAAAATTGGTATGCAGTGTCTTGGTCCAAGGTGCCATGTATGTGTATGAGGACATTGGCGTATCTCAAAAAACATGGCCGCCATCGGCCAATGAAGTTTGAGCACCTATTAGACAAGGTTAACGGAGGCCGATCGGAACGAAACTCAATGGGCATGTTCGGCTCATGGCCCTAGAGGTCTGTAAGAATTTTGAAAGAAATCGGCCACTAGTTGGCGCTAATGAGTTTTATGGCTCTGTAATCACGTGGTGTTACACTTATCATCACAAAATGCATATCATTTGATAGATCTGCTTATGCTGAACAACTTTGCCTCTAGAACCATTGCTGTCAATCAAACCGTTCATTAAATATTCGCGAACATGTTAAAAACCTACTTTTGCGAACTAGTCCCTGGTTTTTCGCCCGATCGGAACCAAACCAGTCTAGGACAATTCTTTGGACTCTCTAGATCAATAATTATCGAAAAAAAGTTGAACTTTTGCATTTGAATGGCTGTAATAGGGTCATTTATAAAATGGGCGTGGCAAAATACACTAAAAAGTCTATAAATCCTAAATAAAAACTCAGAACTTCACAAAAATTGGTGAGCATATGTGACATAACATCCTTAACAAGCATGCAACATTTCATGGAGATCGGACAATAGGTGGCGCTATAACTGTTAAAACGCTTTAAAATCATATATTATATGGTAAATTGCCCGTATTGGCTGTAAATGGTATTTTCCATCTATAATCATATAATGTTCATATAATAATGTTCAAAACCAGTGCAGTGCAATTCTCTGGACTCTCTAGATCAATAATTATCAGAAAAAGTATAACTTCTTCATTTGGATGGCTATAATAGTGTCACTTCAATATGTAGCCTTGACCAAGTGTCTCCAAAAGCCTATATCTCTTTAATAAAAACAAGTCAGAACATGTGACTCTTAAGAAGTATGAAAAATTTCAGACAGATCGGACAAAATTTGCCTCTATAACAGTTAAAAATGTAAAAAAATATATAACATGGCATATTAAGCCAATAAGTGGTATTGTACTGCCCCCTGCTGTCATTTCATCATACTACTCCCTAATATTGCTATATAATTCATATTTAGACTTTATAAAATCATTATTTTAACATTTACAATCACATTTTGTCAAAACTCATCTATTGAGTATTACTATTGACAATTGTGTTACACTGAGATATGGAAATGGACGAAAGTAAATGAATGAAATGAAACGAAAGTATAACGGCATTTAAGCCACGCCCCCGAATACAAATTCATTCATAACTCGAAAACGGAAAGTCGTTGCGCGCTCAAATTTTGATGGTGAGGACCTCTCCGGGCTCTTGATCGAAACGTGTCGTCGCGGGCCTCGGGAGCGCGCCCCCCGCGCATCGCGAATCCGCGGGACCCCCGATTTTGAACGGCCATTACTCCCGACCCAGACCACCCCGAACATTGTGTGAGAGCTCGTTGGAAAGGGCGCGTCCTTGGCTAGCTTCGATTCAAATGTGGTGTTATTTGCCCTGGGCATTCCAGAGATAATAGCCCGAACAGATATGCCTTATAACAGTCATAACTCCCAGCCCCAATCGCCCAAAAACACTTTGATGGTCTCATTCAACAGGGCTCCTCAAGCACTATCTATGCTCTGAGTTTCAGAATTTTTCGCCTTTTGGTTCCTGAGATATAAGTAAAAAAACAAATTCCCATTCATTCATTCAAACACTTCAACTGTAAAATGTAAGCTATAATACCACTGTTGTCCACTAGAGGGAGCAGCAGGATTACGCATGATCTTTTAATTCGCTTCAGTATTGGGAAATAAACAAATGCTTTAAGAAGCAATCTTTTTTATTATGATGTTTTTTTTTTATTATGATATTTGTATATATTTTATTTTTTTATTATGATTATGAACGGTTTGATTGACATTAGTGATTCTTGAGGCAAAGTTGTTCAAGATGAGGAGATGAAGATATTTTCACAATATCACATCCTAAAAACATTGAAAACATATTTGTCTTTGTGTGTGTGTGTGTGTGTGTGTGTGTGTGTGTGTGTGTGTGTGTGTGTGTGTGTGTGTGTGTGTGTGTGTGTGTGTCTGTGTGTGTAAGCATGCTTAATGGAAAGAACATGGAGAAACTGCTTTGTTTTACTGGTGGATAAAAAAAGTCTTTCAAATGAAAGTGAGTCAATTAGTGGTCTTCTACTGCCCTCTGCAGGACATTCTACTTAATAAAATATTTTCATCTGTGCTTTTGCATTAGTTTTTGGACTATATAAAATTACTTGCATGAAAATCACCTATTATAACACAGTCATGTTTTGTCAAAGTTTATCACTTCATTTTTACTGAGCTCTCAGTTTGAACAATTCTGCCTTTCAGTGATTAATTTGAAATCTGAAAATGGTGTTAGACAGAGGAGATTTGCAATTATCATTTTGTTACCTATCTTTTATTTTAAATATCTACATCTACAACAAAATGTGTGTGCATGTGTGTGTTCAAGCATGGTTAGTGTATTAAGTATTATTGTTTAAGTATTATTGTTTTCATTTACATTTTAACCACCAGAAGAAGAACACTCATTGGTTCATTCTGCTCACTAAAATTATTATTTTTCATTTTTTTTTCTCCATTTGAAATATTGTTTAAACTTAATAAAATCATTGAAATAACATTTCAAATCATATTTTGTCTGTTTATAAATCCCACAGACTCACATTGGCTGCAATACTAATGTTTTTGTAAAACACAGACCTGATAGTCTAATCTGTGTGTATTGTGCATATATTATTGATATTATTACTATTGCAAATCATGTTATTGTAACTCATATCTTAATAGAATATTATTTGTAATTTTAATTCTTTATTTCTTAATTGTTTTTTTATGATTACTACAGATATTATCACCAAAGATATCAACTACACCTTCACAATCACACACTCACTAATGCATTCAAATAAAT
Organism: Scardinius erythrophthalmus; assembly: GCF_964197995.2. Taxonomy (NCBI): domain Eukaryota; kingdom Metazoa; phylum Chordata; class Actinopteri; order Cypriniformes; family Leuciscidae; genus Scardinius; species Scardinius erythrophthalmus. The sequence goes on along the minus strand of NC_138238.1, from coordinate 24,786,411 downwards.
GTAATCTTACTGTGCTACTTTATTTGTACATGATTAGAATGAACAGAAATCTAAGAATATTTTTCTTCTTTTGTTAAAGCCATTTCAGACTCCAAGTAAGCATTATATTACTAATCATCTATTTTAAAGGTGCCATACAATTGAAAACTGTATTTATCTTGGCATAGTTGAATGATAAGAGATCTGGACATGGAACTGACATACCGTGAGCCTCAAACACCATTGTTTCCTCCTTCATGTGTAAATCTCCTGTTTGCAAAAGACCGCTGAAAAATGAGTCAATCCCACCATAACACCGACTGTGACGTTGGAGTCAGGATCATTAATATTTATACCCCCCAAATTTGCATTTTCCAGTCCATGTTCTAGGCCAGGCAGTGTTAATGTAGACCTGCACAGCCGAATCATCAGAAGATCTGCAGGTATTGTGAAGAAGCAAGCAAGGACAATAGTGAAAATGGCAGATCATGGATATAAATGTTATGTCTGAGGCTGTGCTGCGGATTTGAGAACTTTTCATTCCCTTCCCACAAAACTGTCAACAGGCATGGTTGATGTTTACAACAGGATACCTCACCATTTTAATTCAAAGCTGTTAGTTTACTCTTAACGGAGGCCGATCAGAACGAAACTCGGTGGGCATGTTCGACTCGTGGCCCTAGAGGTCTGTAAGAATTTTGAAAAATCAGCCACTAGTTGACGCTAACAGGTTTTACGGCTATGTAATCACGTGATGCATATCATTTGATAGATCTCCTCATACTGAACAACTTTGCCTCAAGAACTACTGCTGTCAATCAATTTGTTCATTAAATACTTGCGATTATGTTAAAAACCTACTTTTGCGAACTAGTCCTAGGTTTTTCGCCCGATCGGAAATATACCAGTGCAGTACAATTCTCTGGAAGCTCTAGATTATTAATTATATAAAAAACTTTAACTTTACCCATTGGGTAGCCATAACAGGATCATTTAGAAAATGGGTATGGCAAAAAACACTCAAAAGCCTGTAAATCCTAAACAAAAACTCAGACAACTCACTAAACTGCCTTATGTGCTTAAAGACCCTAAATGCTTGAACCCCGATAAATGCTGCTTGCAGCTTTAATTAGGGGTTCAAGCATGAAATGCTGAAACCCTATTGTAATTGTGCTGATTTTTATTATTATTATTATTATTATTCCGCCCTAAAACGCATCGTGCAGCCCAAACCGTAAGAGCTGGAACCTTGAAACTTGGCCAAATGGTAGTCCTCAATTTGGGGAGAACCTATCAAAATATGACCCCGATTGGCCCATAGGTGGCGCTATAATGACCAAATTTACTACATTGCTCATAACTCCTAGACAGTTTGTCCTAGAGTCTCAATTTTAGCATCACTGTGATCCCTGGATCCAGACGGACAAAATGGCTATCTCCAAATTGCTCTACGAGCAAAAAAAAAATTCTATGGGCAATTTAGTGAAAAACCTACTTTTGCGAACTAGTCCTAGGTTTTTGGCCCAATCGGAACCAGACCAGTCTAGCACAGTTCTCTGGAGTCTCTAGATCAATAATTATCGGAAAAAAGTTGAACTTTTGCATTGGCCTGGCTGTAACAGGGTCATTTAGGAAAGGGGTGGGACAAAAAAACACTCAAAAGCCTATACAACCTAAGGGAAAACCCCAAACTTCACAAAAATCGATGAGCAGATGTGTCAGAACATGGTGAAGAAGCATGCCAAGTTTCGTGAAGATCGGACAATAGGTGGCGCTATAACTGTCCAAAACGTCTCTTCTTATTAGGGGTTCAAGCATGAAATGCTGAAACCCTATTGTAATTGTGCTGATTTTTATTAGGGGTTCAAGCATGAAATGCTGAAACCCTATTGTAATTGTGCTGATTTTTATTATTATTATTATTATTATTCCGCCCTAAAACGCATCGTGCAGCCCAAACCGTAAGAGCTGGAACCTTGAAACTTGGCCAAATGGTAGTCCTCAATTTGGGGAGAACCTATCAAAATATGACCCCGATTGGCCCATAGGTGGCGCTATAATGACCAAATTTACTACATTGCTCATAACTCCTAGACAGTTTGTCCTAGAGTCTCAATTTTAGCATCACTGTGATCCCTGGATCCAGACGGACAAAATGGCTATCTCCAAATTGCTCTACGAGCAAAAAAAAAATTCTATGGGCAATTTAGTGAAAAACCTACTTTTGCGAACTAGTCCTAGGTTTTTGGCCCAATCGGAACCAGACCAGTCTAGCACAGTTCTCTGGAGTCTCTAGATCAATAATTATCGGAAAAAAGTTGAACTTTTGCATTGGCCTGGCTGTAACAGGGTCATTTAGGAAAGGGGTGGGACAAAAAAACACTCAAAAGCCTATACAACCTAAGGGAAAACCCCAAACTTCACAAAAATCGATGAGCAGATGTGTCAGAACATGGTGAAGAAGCATGCCAAGTTTCGTGAAGATCGGACAATAGGTGGCGCTATAACTGTCCAAAACGTCTCTTCTTATTAGGGGTTCAAGCATGAAATGCTGAAACCCTATTGTAATTGTGCTGATTTTTATTATTAGGGGTTCAAGCACGAAGTGCTGAAACCCTATTGTAATTGTGCTGATTTTTATTATTATTATTATTATTATTATTCTGCCGTAAAACGCATCGTGCAGCCCAAACCGTAAGAGCTGGAACTTTGAAACTTTGACAGATGGTAGTACAAAAATCGAGGAAAGGTTCAGAGATTATGACCCCGATTGGCCCATAGGTGGCGCTATAACAACCAAAAGCGCGAAACTGCTCATAACTCCTAGACCGTATGGCGTAGACTCAAGTGTCTTATATCATTGGAAAGCTGGATGCCTGACGAACAAAACGTATATCTCCGATTTTATTTCCGCCATGATAGATTTTCCGCCATTTTGAATTTTGTCAAAAATCTACTTTTGCGAACTAGTCCCTGGTTTTTTGCCCGATTGGAACCAAACTAGTGCAGAAATGTTCTCTGGAGACTGAATATCAATAATTATCGAAAAAAAGTGGAAATTTCGATTCACGGTCGCTAAGGGGCGCCAAAACGTACGTTGTGGGAGGGGCCTATTTTACTAAAATGGCTATAACTCCCGATGTAAATGAGGTATCTTCACCAAACTTGGTACACATGTGTATGAGCTTACTCTGGGGTCACAGTAAAAAAATCGCGACGATTGGCCTCATGGTGGCGCTATAAAATGAAAAAAACATAAAACAGGCTATAACCACCTGACCGTTAGTCCGATTGACTTGAAAATTGGTATGCAGTGTCTTGGTCCAAGGTGCCATGTATGTGTATGAGGACATTGGCGTATCTCAAAAAACATGGCCGCCATCGGCCAACGAAGTTTGAGCACCTATTAGACAAGGTTAACGGAGGCCGATCGGAACGAAACTCAATGGGCATGTTCGGCTCATGGCCCTAAAGGTCTGTAAGAATTTTGAAAGAAATCGGCCACTAGTTGGCGCTAACGAGTTTTACGGCTCTGTAATCACGTGGTGTTACAAATATCCACACAATATGCATATCATTTGATAGATCTCCTCATCCTGAACAACTTTGCCTCAAGAACCATTGCTGTCAATCAAACTGTTCATTAATTATTCATTAATATGTTAAAAACCTACTTTTGCGAACTAGTCCTAGGTTTTTTGCCCGATCGGAACCAGACCAGTGTAGGACAATTCTCTGGACTCTCTAGATCAATAATTATCAAAAAAAAGTTGAACTTTTGCATTTGGATGGCTGTAATAGGGTCATTTATAAAACGGGCGTGTCAAAATACATTAAAAAGCCTATAAATCCTAAATAAAAACTCAGAACTTCACAAAAATTGGTCAGCATATGTGACATAACATCATTAACAAGCATGAAAAATTCTATGGAGATCGGACGATAGTTGGCGCTATAACTGTTAAAACGCTTTAAAACCATATATTTCCTATGGTAAATTGCCTGTATTTGCTGTAAATGATGTCTTCTATCTTTTATCATATAATGTTCATATCATAATGTTCAAAACCAGTGCAGCACAATTCTCTGAACTCTCTAGATCAATAATTATCAGAAAAAAAGTTTAACTTCTTCAAAAGGTGATTTTATATGAATATAATGACATATTAAGCCAATAAGTGGTATTTTACTGCCCCCTGCTGTCATTTCATCATACTACTCCCTAATATTGTTATAAAATTCATATTTAGACTTTTTAAAATCATTATTTTAACATTTACAATCACATTTTGTCAAAACTCATCTATTGAGTATTACTATTGACAATTGTGTTACACTGAGATATGGAAATGGACGAAAGTAAATGAATGAAATGAAACGAAAGTATAACGGCATTTAAGCCACGCCCCCGAATACAAATCCATTCATAACTCGAAAACGGAAAGTCGTTGCGCGCTCAAATTTTGATGGTGAGGACCTCTCCGGGCTCTTGATCGAAACGTGTCGTCGCGGGCCTCGGGAGCGCGCCCCCCGCGCATCGCGAATCCGCGGGACCCCCGATTTTGAACGGCCATTACTCCCGACCCAGACCACCCCGAACATTGTGTGAGAGCTCGTTGGAAAGGGCGCGTCCTTGGCTAGCTTCGATTCAAATGTGGTGTTATTTGCCCTGGGCATTCCAGAGATAATAGCCCGAACAGATATGCCTTATAACAGTCATAACTCCCAGCCCCAATCGCCCAAAAACACATTGATGGTCTCATTCAACAGGGCTCCTCAAGCACTATCTATGCTCTGAGTTTCAGAATTTTTCGCCTTTTGGTTCCTGAGATATAAGTAAAAAAAACAAATTCCCATTCATTCAAACACTTCAACTGTAAAATGTAAGCTATAATACCACTGTTGTCCACTAGAGGGAGCAGCAGGATTACGCATGATCTTTTAATTCGCTTCAGTATTGGAAATAAACAAATGCTTTAAGAAGCAATCTTTTTTATTATGATGTTTTTTTTATTATTATGATATTTGTATATATTTTATTTTTTTTTATTATGATTATGAACGGTTTGATTGACATTAGTGATTCTTGAGGCAAAGTTGTTCAAGATGAGGAGATGAAGATATTTTCACAATATCACATCCTAAAAACATTGAAAACATATTTGTCTTTGTGTGTGTGTGTGTGTGTGTGTGTGTGTGTGTGTGTGTGTGTGTGTGTGTGTGTGTGTGTGTGTGTGTGTGTGTGTGTGTGTGGGTTTGTGTGTGTGTCTGTGTGTGTGTAAGCATGCTTAATGGAAAGAACATGAAGAAACTGCTTTGTTTTACTGGTGGATAAAAAAGTATTTCAAATGAAAGTGAGTCAATTAGTGGTCTTCTACTGCCCTCTGCAGGACATTCTACTTAATAAAATATTTTCATCTGTGCTTTTGCATTAGTTTTTGGACTATATCAAATTACTTGCATGAAAATCACCTATTATAACACAGTCATGTTTTGTCAAAGTTTATCACTTCATTTTTACTGAGCTCTCAGTTTGAACAATTCTGCCTCTCAGTGATTAATTTGAAATCTGAAAATGGTGTTATACAGAGGAGATTTGCAATTATCATTTTGTTACCTATCTTTTATTTTAAATATCTCCATCTACAACAAAATGTGTGTGCATGTGTGTGTTCAAGCATGGTTAGTGTATTAAGTATTATTGTTTAAGTATTATTGTTTTCATTTACATTTTAACCACCAGAAGAAGAACACTCATTGGTTCATTCTGCTCACTAAAATATTATTTTTAATTTTTTTTTCCATTTGAAATATTGTTTAAACTTAATAAAATCATTAAAATAACATTTCAAATCATATTTTGTCTGTTTATAAATCCCACAGACTCACATTGGCTGCAATACTAATGTTTTTGTAAAACACAGACCTGATAGTCTAATCTGTGTGTATTGTGCATATATTATTGATATTATTACTATTGCAAATCATGTTATTGTAACTCATATCTTAATAGAATATTATTTGTAATTTTAATTCTTTATTTCTTAAGTGTTTTTTTTTATGATTACTACAGATATTATCACCAAAGATATCAACTACACCTTCACTTTTAGTATTGACACGCTGCACACACAGCACAATCACACACTCACTAATGCATTCAAATAAATGTAATCTTACTGTGCTACTTTATTTGTACATGATTAGAATGAACAGAAATCTAAGACTATTTTTCTTCTTTTGTTAAAGCCATTTCAGACTCCAAGTAAGCATTATATTACTAATCATCTATTTTACAGGTGCCATACAATTGAAAACTGTATTTATCTTGGCATAGTTGAATGATAAGAGTTCTGGACATGGAACTGACATACCGTGAGCCTCAAACACCATTGTTTCCTCCTTCTTGTGTAAATCTCCTGTTTGCAAAAGACCGCTGAAAAATGAGTGAATCCCACCATAACACCGACTGTGACGTTGGAGTCAGGATCATTAATATTTATACCCCCCAAATTTGCATTTTCCAGTCCATGTTCTAGGCCAGGCAGTGTTAATGTGGACCTGCACAGCCGAATCATCAGAAGATCTGCAGGTATTGTGAAGAAGCAAGCAAGGACAATAGTGAAAATGGCAGATCATGGATATAAATGTTATGTCTGAGGCTGTGCTGTGGATTTGAGAACTTTTCATTCCCTTCCCACAAAACTGTCAACAGGCATGGTTGATGTTTACAACAGGATACCTCACCATTTTAATTCAAAGCTGTTAGTTTGCTCTTAACGGAGGCCGATCAGAACGAAACTCGATGGGCATGTTCGACTCGTGGCCCTAGAGGTCTGTAAGAATTTTGAAAAATCAGCCACTAGTTGACGCTAACAGGTTTTACGGCTATGTAATCACGTGATGCATATCATTTGATAGATCTCCTCATACTGAACAACTTTGCCTCAAGAACTACTGCTGTCAATCAATTTGTTCATTAAATACTTGCTATTATGTTAAAAACCTACTTTTGCGAACTAGTCCTAGGTTTTTCGCCCGATCGGAAATATACCAGTGCAGTACAATTCTCTGGAAGCTCTAGATTATTAATTATATAAAAAACTTTAACTTTACCCATTGGGTAGCCATAACAGGATCATTTAGAAAATGGGTATGGCAAAAAACACTCAAAAGCCTGTAAATCCTAAACAAAAACTCAGACAACTCACTAGACTGCCTTATGTGCTTAAAGACCCTAAATGCTTGAACCCCGCTAAATGCTGCTTGTTATTAGGGGTTCAAGCACGAAGTGCTGAAACCCTATTGTAATTGTACTGATTTTTAGGGGTTCAAGCACGAAGTGCTGAAACCCTATTGTAATTGTACTGATTTTTATTATTAGGGGTTCAAGCACTTCAGTGCTGAACACCTATTGTAATTGTTAATTTTCCCATGATGCAACATTCAGACATAAAACTGATCGGGCAGACCAAACCGTAAGTCGTGGAGACTTGAAACTTTGGGGGCTGATAGTACTCACACCGCCTACAGCGTCACCAAGGCCCGCCCCGATCGGCCTGACGGGGGCGCTACAGCGGGCAAAAGTACGAAACGGCTCATAACTCATCAACCGTGAGGCGTAGGCTCAAGTGTCTTATATCGCTGGAATCCTTGGCTCGAGGCGGACCAGATGCATGCCTCGGATTTGCTCGTCACCCTGGGAAAATTTTAGGGTATTTGGGGTTTTTCCAAAAACCTACTTTCGCGAACTAGTCCTAGGTTTTTGGCCCGACCGGAACCAAACCAGTGCGGCAAGATTCTCTGGAGTCTGATTGTCAATAATTATCAAAAAAAAGTGTAAATTTCGCTTCACGGTCCCTAAGGGCCGCCAAAATGTTCGAAGTGGGAGGAGCCCATTTTGCTTAATTGGCTATAACTCGTGAACGGAACGAGATTTTTGCACCAAACTCAGCACACGCATGTACGAGCTCATTCTGTGGTCACGTGAAAAAGGGCGCAGCGACTGGCCACTTGGTGGCGCTATAACTGTTAAAAGGGTGTCAAAATGATGTATTTCTATGGAAAAAACACATGAAATGGCTGAAAGCGGCCATCTTGCTGTCTGATTTGCATACAAGCTCACAAAATCTGGCATGCGCATGCGTCACGTGATCCTGAAGAAGCTTGAAAACTTTCATGGACGTCGGGCCATTGGTGGCGCTTTAACTGTCATAAAGGTGAGAAGGCCTCTGTATTACCCTATGCAAAATGACATTTAAATGACTGAAAAATGGGGGGAAAAGAGCAGAGCTTCACCAAATTAGCTGAGCACATGCGCCATATTATTCTAAAGAAGCGTGCAAACTTTTATGGAGATCGGGCCATCAGTGGGGGTGTCACAGTTTAAAAGGTAAAAAAAAAAATGCACCACATTTCCATGATAAATGAGCTAAAAGGGCAACAAACGTTCTTTTTCCTCTCCGAGGCACATGTTAGAAGGCTGGATAAAGTTTTTGGAACGCAGCAGCGCAGACGGCAAGCGCCTAGACCATATAGTTTTTTTTTTTAGAGGCCTTTTTGTGGCCCTTTTTTAGCCACTTATTAGGGGTTCAAGCACTTCAGTGCTGAACACCTATTGTAATTGTTAATTTTCCCATGATGCAACATTCAGACATAAAACTGATCGGGCAGACCAAACCGTAAGTCGTGGAGACTTGAAACTTTGGGGGCTGATAGTACTCACACCGCTTACAGCGTCACCAAGGCCCGCCCCGATCGGCCTGACGGGGGCGCTACAGCGGGCAAAAGTACGAAACGGCTCATAACTCATCAACCGTGAGGCGTAGGCTCAAGTGTCTTATATCGCTGGAATCCTTGGCTCGAGGCGGACCAGATGCATGCCTCGGATTTGCTCGTCATCCTGGGAAAATTTTAGGGTATTTGGGGTTTTTCCAAAAACCTACTTTCGCGAACTAGTCCTAGGTTTTTGGCCCGACCGGAACCAAACCAGTGCGGCAAGATTCTCTGGAGTCTGATTGTCAATAATTATCAAAAAAAAGTGTAAATTTCGCTTCACGGTCCCTAAGGGCCGCCAAAATGTTCGAAGTGGGAGGAGCCCATTTTGCTTAATTGGCTATAACTCGTGAACGGAACGAGATTTTTGCACCAAACTCAGCACACGCATGTACGAGCTCATTCTGTGGTCACGTGAAAAAGGGCGCAGCGACTGGCCACTTGGTGGCGCTATAACTGTTAAAAGGGTGTCAAAATGATGTATTTCTATGGAAAAAACACATGAAATGGCTGAAAGCGGCCATCTTGCTGTCTGATTTGCATACAAGCTCACAAAATCTGGCATGCGCATGCGTCACGTGATCCTGAAGAAGCTTGAAAACTTTCATGGACGTCGGGCCATTGGTGGCGCTTTAACTGTCATAAAGGTGAGAAGGCCTCTGTATTACCCTATGCAAAATGACATTTAAATGACTGAAAAATGGGGGGAAAAGAGCAGAGCTTCACCAAATTAGCTGAGCACATGCGCCATATTATTCTGAAGAAGCGTGCAAACTTTTATGGAGATCGGGCCATCAGTGGGGGTGTCACAGTTTAAAAGGTAAAAAAAAAAATGCACCACATTTCCATGATAAATGAGCTAAAAGGGCAACAAACGTTCTTTTTCCTCTCCGAGGCACATGTTAGAAGGCTGGATAAAGTTTTTGGAACGCAGCAGCGCAGACGGCAAGCGCCTAGACCATATAGTTTTTTTTTTAGAGGCCTTTTTGTGGCCCTTTTTTAGCCACTTATTAGGGGTTCAAGCACTTCAGTGCTGAACACCTATTGTAATTGTTAATTTTCCCATGATGCAACATTCAGACATAAAACTGATCGGGCAGACCAAACCGTAAGTCGTGGAGACTTGAAACTTTGGGGGCTGATAGTACTCACACCGCCTACAGCGTCACCAAGGCCCGCCCCGATCGGCCTGACGGGGGCGCTACAGCGGGCAAAAGTACGAAATGGCTCATAACTCATCAACCGTGAGGCGTAGGCTCAAGTGTCTTATATCGCTGGAATCCTTGGCTTGAGGCGGACCAGATGCATGCCTCGGATTTGCTCGTCACCCTGGGAAAATTTTAGGGTATTTGGGGTTTTTCCAAAAACCTACTTTCGCGAACTAGTCCTAGGTTTTTGGCCCGACCGGAACCAAACCAGTGCGGCAAGATTCTCTGGAGTCTGATTGTCAATAATTATCAAAAAAAGTGTAAATTTCGCTTCACGGTCCCTAAGGGCCGCCAAAATGTTCGAAGTGGGAGGAGCCCATTTTGCTTAATTGGCTATAACTCGTGAACGGAACGAGATTTTTGCACCAAACTCAGCACACGCATGTACGAGCTCATTCTGTGGTCACGTGAAAAAGGGCGCAGCGACTGGCCACTTGGTGGCGCTATAACTGTTAAAAGGGTGTCAAAATGATGTATTTCTATGGAAAAAACACATGAAATGGCTGAAAGCGGCCATCTTGCTGTCTGATTTGCATACAAGCTCACAAAATCTGGCATGCGCATGCGTCACGTGATCCTGAAGAAGCTTGAAAACTTTCATGGACGTCGGGCCATTGGTGGCGCTTTAACTGTCATAAAGGTGAGAAGGCCTCTGTATTACCCTATGCAAAATGACATTTAAATGACTGAAAAATGGGGGGAAAAGAGCAGAGCTTCACCAAATTAGCTGAGCACATGCGCCATATTATTCTAAAGAAGCGTGCAAACTTTTATGGAGATCGGGCCATCAGTGGGGGTGTCACAGTTTAAAAGGTAAAAAAAAAAATGCACCACATTTCCATGATAAATGAGCTAAAAGGGCAACAAACGTTCTTTTTCCTCTCCGAGGCACATGTTAGAAGGCTGGATAAAGTTTTTGGAACGCAGCAGCGCAGACGGCAAGCGCCTAGACCATATAGTTTTTTTTTTTAGAGGCCTTTTTGTGGCCCTTTTTTAGCCACTTATTAGGGGTTCAAGCACTTCAGTGCTGAACACCTATTGTAATTGTTAATTTTCCCATGATGCAACATTCAGACATAAAACTGATCGGGCAGACCAAACCGTAAGTCGTGGAGACTTGAAACTTTGGGGGCTGATAGTACTCACACCGCCTACAGCGTCACCAAGGCCCGCCCCGATCGGCCTGACGGGGGCGCTACAGCGGGCAAAAGTACGAAACGGCTCATAACTCATCAACCGTGAGGCGTAGGCTCAAGTGTCTTATATCGCTGGAATCCTTGGCTCGAGGCGGACCAGATGCATGCCTCGGATTTGCTCGTCACCCTGGGAAAATTTTAGGGTATTTGGGGTTTTTCCAAAAACCTACTTTCGCGAACTAGTCCTAGGTTTTTGGCCCGACCGGAACCAAACCAGTGCGGCAAGATTCTCTGGAGTCTGATTGTCAATAATTATCAAAAAAAAGTGTAAATTTCGCTTCACGGTCCCTAAGGGCCGCCAAAATGTTCGAAGTGGGAGGAGCCCATTTTGCTTAATTGGCTATAACTCGTGAACGGAACGAGATTTTTGCACCAAACTCAGCACACGCATGTACGAGCTCATTCTGTGGTCACGTGAAAAAGGGCGCAGCGACTGGCCACTTGGTGGCGCTATAACTGTTAAAAGGGTGTCAAAATGATGTATTTCTATGGAAAAAACACATGAAATGGCTGAAAGCGGCCATCTTGCTGTCTGATTTGCATACAAGCTCACAAAATCTGGCATGCGCATGCGTCACGTGATCCTGAAGAAGCTTGAAAACTTTCATGGACGTCGGGCCATTGGTGGCGCTTTAACTGTCATAAAGGTGAGAAGGCCTCTGTATTACCCTATGCAAAATGACATTTAAATGACTGAAAAATGGGGGGAAAAGAGCAGAGCTTCACCAAATTAGCTGAGCACATGCGCCATATTATTCTGAAGAAGCGTGCAAACTTTTATGGAGATCGGGCCATCAGTGGGGGTGTCACAGTTTAAAAGGTAAAAAAAAAAATGCACCACATTTCCATGATAAATGAGCTAAAAGGGCAACAAACGTTCTTTTTCCTCTCCGAGGCACATGTTAGAAGGCTGGATAAAGTTTTTGGAACGCAGCAGCGCAGACGGCAAGCGCCTAGACCATATAGTTTTTTTTTTAGAGGCCTTTTTGTGGCCCTTTTTTAGCCACTTATTAGGGGTTCAAGCACTTCAGTGCTGAACACCTATTGTAATTGTTAATTTTCCCATGATGCAACATTCAGACATAAAACTGATCGGGCAGACCAAACCGTAAGTCGTGGAGACTTGAAACTTTGGGGGCTGATAGTACTCACACCGCCTACAGCGTCACCAAGGCCCGCCCCGATCGGCCTGACGGGGGCGCTACAGCGGGCAAAAGTACGAAACGGCTCATAACTCATCAACCGTGAGGCGTAGGCTCAAGTGTCTTATATCGCTGGAATCCTTGGCTTGAGGCGGACCAGATGCATGCCTCGGATTTGCTCGTCACCCTGGGAAAATTTTAGGGTATTTGGGGTTTTTCCAAAAACCTACTTTCGCGAACTAGTCCTAGGTTTTTGGCCCGACCGGAACCAAACCAGTGCGGCAAGATTCTCTGGAGTCTGATTGTCAATAATTATCAAAAAAAAGTGTAAATTTCGCTTCACGGTCCCTAAGGGCCGCCAAAATGTTCGAAGTGGGAGGAGCCCATTTTGCTTAATTGGCTATAACTCGTGAACGGAACGAGATTTTTGCACCAAACTCAGCACACGCATGTACGAGCTCATTCTGTGGTCACGTGAAAAAGGGCGCAGCGACTGGCCACTTGGTGGCGCTATAACTGTTAAAAGGGTGTCAAAATGATGTATTTCTATGGAAAAAACACATGAAATGGCTGAAAGCGGCCATCTTGCTGTCTGATTTGCATACAAGCTCACAAAATCTGGCATGCGCATGCGTCACGTGATCCTGAAGAAGCTTGAAAACTTTCATGGACGTCGGGCCATTGGTGGCGCTTTAACTGTCATAAAGGTGAGAAGGCCTCTGTATTACCCTATGCAAAATGACATTTAAATGACTGAAAAATGGGGGGAAAAGAGCAGAGCTTCACCAAATTAGCTGAGCACATGCGCCATATTATTCTGAAGAAGCGTGCAAACTTTTATGGAGATCGGGCCATCAGTGGGGGTGTCACAGTTTAAAAGGTAAAAAAAAAAATGCACCACATTTCCATGATAAATGAGCTAAAAGGGCAACAAACGTTCTTTTTCCTCTCCGAGGCACATGTTAGAAGGCTGGATAAAGTTTTTGGAACGCAGCAGCGCAGACGGCAAGCGCCTAGACCATATAGTTTTTTTTTTAGAGGCCTTTTTGTGGCCCTTTTTTAGCCACTTATTAGGGGTTCAAGCACTTCAGTGCTGAACACCTATTGTAATTGTTAATTTTCCCATGATGCAACATTCAGACATAAAACTGATCGGGCAGACCAAACCGTAAGTCGTGGAGACTTGAAACTTTGGGGGCTGATAGTACTCACACCGCCTACAGCGTCACCAAGGCCCGCCCCGATCGGCCTGACGGGGGCGCTACAGCGGGCAAAAGTACGAAACGGCTCATAACTCATCAACCGTGAGGCGTAGGCTCAAGTGTCTTATATCGCTGGAATCCTTGGCTCGAGGCGGACCAGATGCATGCCTCGGATTTGCTCGTCACCCTGGGAAAATTTTAGGGTATTTGGGGTTTTTCCAAAAACCTACTTTCGCGAACTAGTCCTAGGTTTTTGGCCCGACCGGAACCAAACCAGTGCGGCAAGATTCTCTGGAGTCTGATTGTCAATAATTATCAAAAAAAAGTGTAAATTTCGCTTCACGGTCCCTAAGGGCCGCCAAAATGTTCGAAGTGGGAGGAGCCCATTTTGCTTAATTGGCTATAACTCGTGAACGGAACGAGATTTTTGCACCAAACTCAGCACACGCATGTACGAGCTCATTCTGTGGTCACGTGAAAAAGGGCGCAGCGACTGGCCACTTGGTGGCGCTATAACTGTTAAAAGGGTGTCAAAATGATGTATTTCTATGGAAAAAACACATGAAATGGCTGAAAGCGGCCATCTTGCTGTCTGATTTGCATACAAGCTCACAAAATCTGGCATGCGCATGCGTCACGTGATCCTGAAGAAGCTTGAAAACTTTCATGGACGTCGGGCCATTGGTGGCGCTTTAACTGTCATAAAGGTGAGAAGGCCTCTGTATTACCCTATGCAAAATGACATTTAAATGACTGAAAAATGGGGGGAAAAGAGCAGAGCTTCACCAAATTAGCTGAGCACATGCGCCATATTATTCTAAAGAAGCGTGCAAACTTTTATGGAGATCGGGCCATCAGTGGGGGTGTCACAGTTTAAAAGGTAAAAAAAAAAATGCACCACATTTCCATGATAAATGAGCTAAAAGGGCAACAAACGTTCTTTTTCCTCTCCGAGGCACATGTTAGAAGGCTGGATAAAGTTTTTGGAACGCAGCAGCGCAGACGGCAAGCGCCTAGACCATATAGTTTTTTTTTTTAGAGGCCTTTTTGTGGCCCTTTTTTAGCCACTTATTAGGGGTTCAAGCACTTCAGTGCTGAACACCTATTGTAATTGTTAATTTTCCCATGATGCAACATTCAGACATAAAACTGATCGGGCAGACCAAACCGTAAGTCGTGGAGACTTGAAACTTTGGGGGCTGATAGTACTCACACCGCTTACAGCGTCACCAAGGCCCGCCCCGATCGGCCTGACGGGGGCGCTACAGCGGGCAAAAGTACGAAACGGCTCATAACTCATCAACCGTGAGGCGTAGGCTCAAGTGTCTTATATCGCTGGAATCCTTGGCTCGAGGCGGACCAGATGCATGCCTCGGATTTGCTCGTCACCCTGGGAAAATTTTAGGGTATTTGGGGTTTTTCCAAAAACCTACTTTCGCGAACTAGTCCTAGGTTTTTGGCCCGACCGGAACCAAACCAGTGCGGCAAGATTCTCTGGAGTCTGATTGTCAATAATTATCAAAAAAAAGTGTAAATTTCGCTTCACGGTCCCTAAGGGCCGCCAAAATGTTCGAAGTGGGAGGAGCCCATTTTGCTTAATTGGCTATAACTCGTGAACGGAACGAGATTTTTGCACCAAACTCAGCACACGCATGTACGAGCTCATTCTGTGGTCACGTGAAAAAGGGCGCAGCGACTGGCCACTTGGTGGCGCTATAACTGTTAAAAGGGTGTCAAAATGATGTATTTCTATGGAAAAAACACATGAAATGGCTGAAAGCGGCCATCTTGCTGTCTGATTTGCATACAAGCTCACAAAATCTGGCATGCGCATGCGTCACGTGATCCTGAAGAAGCTTGAAAACTTTCATGGACGTCGGGCCATTGGTGGCGCTTTAACTGTCATAAAGGTGAGAAGGCCTCTGTATTACCCTATGCAAAATGACATTTAAATGACTGAAAAATGGGGGGAAAAGAGCAGAGCTTCACCAAATTAGCTGAGCACATGCGCCATATTATTCTGAAGAAGCGTGCAAACTTTTATGGAGATCGGGCCATCAGTGGGGGTGTCACAGTTTAAAAGGTAAAAAAAAAAATGCACCACATTTCCATGATAAATGAGCTAAAAGGGCAACAAACGTTCTTTTTCCTCTCCGAGGCACATGTTAGAAGGCTGGATAAAGTTTTTGGAACGCAGCAGCGCAGACGGCAAGCGCCTAGACCATATAGTTTTTTTTTTAGAGGCCTTTTTGTGGCCCTTTTTTAGCCACTTATTAGGGGTTCAAGCACTTCAGTGCTGAACACCTATTGTAATTGTTAATTTTCCCATGATGCAACATTCAGACATAAAACTGATCGGGCAGACCAAACCGTAAGTCGTGGAGACTTGAAACTTTGGGGGCTGATAGTACTCACACCGCCTACAGCGTCACCAAGGCCCGCCCCGATCGGCCTGACGGGGGCGCTACAGCGGGCAAAAGTACGAAACGGCTCATAACTCATCAACCGTGAGGCGTAGGCTCAAGTGTCTTATATCGCTGGAATCCTTGGCTTGAGGCGGACCAGATGCATGCCTCGGATTTGCTCGTCACCCTGGGAAAATTTTAGGGTATTTGGGGTTTTTCCAAAAACCTACTTTCGCGAACTAGTCCTAGGTTTTTGGCCCGACCGGAACCAAACCAGTGCGGCAAGATTCTCTGGAGTCTGATTGTCAATAATTATCAAAAAAAAGTGTAAATTTCGCTTCACGGTCCCTAAGGGCCGCCAAAATGTTCGAAGTGGGAGGAGCCCATTTTGCTTAATTGGCTATAACTCGTGAACGGAACGAGATTTTTGCACCAAACTCAGCACACGCATGTACGAGCTCATTCTGTGGTCACGTGAAAAAGGGCGCAGCGACTGGCCACTTGGTGGCGCTATAACTGTTAAAAGGGTGTCAAAATGATGTATTTCTATGGAAAAAACACATGAAATGGCTGAAAGCGGCCATCTTGCTGTCTGATTTGCATACAAGCTCACAAAATCTGGCATGCGCATGCGTCACGTGATCCTGAAGAAGCTTGAAAACTTTCATGGACGTCGGGCCATTGGTGGCGCTTTAACTGTCATAAAGGTGAGAAGGCCTCTGTATTACCCTATGCAAAATGACATTTAAATGACTGAAAAATGGGGGGAAAAGAGCAGAGCTTCACCAAATTAGCTGAGCACATGCGCCATATTATTCTGAAGAAGCGTGCAAACTTTTATGGAGATCGGGCCATCAGTGGGGGTGTCACAGTTTAAAAGGTAAAAAAAAAAATGCACCACATTTCCATGATAAATGAGCTAAAAGGGCAACAAACGTTCTTTTTCCTCTCCGAGGCACATGTTAGAAGGCTGGATAAAGTTTTTGGAACGCAGCAGCGCAGACGGCAAGCGCCTAGACCATATAGTTTTTTTTTAGAGGCCTTTTTGTGGCCCTTTTTTAGCCACTTATTAGGGGTTCAAGCACTTCAGTGCTGAACACCTATTGTAATTGTTAATTTTCCCATGATGCAACATTCAGACATAAAACTGATCGGGCAGACCAAACCGTAAGTCGTGGAGACTTGAAACTTTGGGGGCTGATAGTACTCACACCGCCTACAGCGTCACCAAGGCCCGCCCCGATCGGCCTGACGGGGGCGCTACAGCGGGCAAAAGTACGAAACGGCTCATAACTCATCAACCGTGAGGCGTAGGCTCAAGTGTCTTATATCGCTGGAATCCTTGGCTCGAGGCGGACCAGATGCATGCCTCGGATTTGCTCGTCACCCTGGGAAAATTTTAGGGTATTTGGGGTTTTTCCAAAAACCTACTTTCGCGAACTAGTCCTAGGTTTTTGGCCCGACCGGAACCAAACCAGTGCGGCAAGATTCTCTGGAGTCTGATTGTCAATAATTATCAAAAAAAAGTGTAAATTTCGCTTCACGGTCCCTAAGGGCCGCCAAAATGTTCGAAGTGGGAGGAGCCCATTTTGCTTAATTGGCTATAACTCGTGAACGGAACGAGATTTTTGCACCAAACTCAGCACACGCATGTACGAGCTCATTCTGTGGTCACGTGAAAAAGGGCGCAGCGACTGGCCACTTGGTGGCGCTATAACTGTTAAAAGGGTGTCAAAATGATGTATTTCTATGGAAAAAACACATGAAATGGCTGAAAGCGGCCATCTTGCTGTCTGATTTGCATACAAGCTCACAAAATCTGGCATGCGCATGCGTCACGTGATCCTGAAGAAGCTTGAAAACTTTCATGGACGTCGGGCCATTGGTGGCGCTTTAACTGTCATAAAGGTGAGAAGGCCTCTGTATTACCCTATGCAAAATGACATTTAAATGACTGAAAAATGGGGGGAAAAGAGCAGAGCTTCACCAAATTAGCTGAGCACATGCGCCATATTATTCTAAAGAAGCGTGCAAACTTTTATGGAGATCGGGCCATCAGTGGGGGTGTCACAGTTTAAAAGGTAAAAAAAAAAATGCACCACATTTCCATGATAAATGAGCTAAAAGGGCAACAAACGTTCTTTTTCCTCTCCGAGGCACATGTTAGAAGGCTGGATAAAGTTTTTGGAACGCAGCAGCGCAGACGGCAAGCGCCTAGACCATATAGTTTTTTTTTTTAGAGGCCTTTTTGTGGCCCTTTTTTAGCCACTTATTAGGGGTTCAAGCACTTCAGTGCTGAACACCTATTGTAATTGTTAATTTTCCCATGATGCAACATTCAGACATAAAACTGATCGGGCAGACCAAACCGTAAGTCGTGGAGACTTGAAACTTTGGGGGCTGATAGTACTCACACCGCTTACAGCGTCACCAAGGCCCGCCCCGATCGGCCTGACGGGGGCGCTACAGCGGGCAAAAGTACGAAACGGCTCATAACTCATCAACCGTGAGGCGTAGGCTCAAGTGTCTTATATCGCTGGAATCCTTGGCTCGAGGCGGACCAGATGCATGCCTCGGATTTGCTCGTCACCCTGGGAAAATTTTAGGGTATTTGGGGTTTTTCCAAAAACCTACTTTCGCGAACTAGTCCTAGGTTTTTGGCCCGACCGGAACCAAACCAGTGCGGCAAGATTCTCTGGAGTCTGATTGTCAATAATTATCAAAAAAAAGTGTAAATTTCGCTTCACGGTCCCTAAGGGCCGCCAAAATGTTCGAAGTGGGAGGAGCCCATTTTGCTTAATTGGCTATAACTCGTGAACGGAACGAGATTTTTGCACCAAACTCAGCACACGCATGTACGAGCTCATTCTGTGGTCACGTGAAAAAGGGCGCAGCGACTGGCCACTTGGTGGCGCTATAACTGTTAAAAGGGTGTCAAAATGATGTATTTCTATGGAAAAAACACATGAAATGGCTGAAAGCGGCCATCTTGCTGTCTGATTTGCATACAAGCTCACAAAATCTGGCATGCGCATGCGTCACGTGATCCTGAAGAAGCTTGAAAACTTTCATGGACGTCGGGCCATTGGTGGCGCTTTAACTGTCATAAAGGTGAGAAGGCCTCTGTATTACCCTATGCAAAATGACATTTAAATGACTGAAAAATGGGGGGAAAAGAGCAGAGCTTCACCAAATTAGCTGAGCACATGCGCCATATTATTCTGAAGAAGCGTGCAAACTTTTATGGAGATCGGGCCATCAGTGGGGGTGTCACAGTTTAAAAGGTAAAAAAAAAAATGCACCACATTTCCATGATAAATGAGCTAAAAGGGCAACAAACGTTCTTTTTCCTCTCCGAGGCACATGTTAGAAGGCTGGATAAAGTTTTTGGAACGCAGCAGCGCAGACGGCAAGCGCCTAGACCATATAGTTTTTTTTTTAGAGGCCTTTTTGTGGCCCTTTTTTAGCCACTTATTAGGGGTTCAAGCACTTCAGTGCTGAACACCTATTGTAATTGTTAATTTTCCCATGATGCAACATTCAGACATAAAACTGATCGGGCAGACCAAACCGTAAGTCGTGGAGACTTGAAACTTTGGGGGCTGATAGTACTCACACCGCCTACAGCGTCACCAAGGCCCGCCCCGATCGGCCTGACGGGGGCGCTACAGCGGGCAAAAGTACGAAACGGCTCATAACTCATCAACCGTGAGGCGTAGGCTCAAGTGTCTTATATCGCTGGAATCCTTGGCTTGAGGCGGACCAGATGCATGCCTCGGATTTGCTCGTCACCCTGGGAAAATTTTAGGGTATTTGGGGTTTTTCCAAAAACCTACTTTCGCGAACTAGTCCTAGGTTTTTGGCCCGACCGGAACCAAACCAGTGCGGCAAGATTCTCTGGAGTCTGATTGTCAATAATTATCAAAAAAAAGTGTAAATTTCGCTTCACGGTCCCTAAGGGCCGCCAAAATGTTCGAAGTGGGAGGAGCCCATTTTGCTTAATTGGCTATAACTCGTGAACGGAACGAGATTTTTGCACCAAACTCAGCACACGCATGTACGAGCTCATTCTGTGGTCACGTGAAAAAGGGCGCAGCGACTGGCCACTTGGTGGCGCTATAACTGTTAAAAGGGTGTCAAAATGATGTATTTCTATGGAAAAAACACATGAAATGGCTGAAAGCGGCCATCTTGCTGTCTGATTTGCATACAAGCTCACAAAATCTGGCATGCGCATGCGTCACGTGATCCTGAAGAAGCTTGAAAACTTTCATGGACGTCGGGCCATTGGTGGCGCTTTAACTGTCATAAAGGTGAGAAGGCCTCTGTATTACCCTATGCAAAATGACATTTAAATGACTGAAAAATGGGGGGAAAAGAGCAGAGCTTCACCAAATTAGCTGAGCACATGCGCCATATTATTCTGAAGAAGCGTGCAAACTTTTATGGAGATCGGGCCATCAGTGGGGGTGTCACAGTTTAAAAGGTAAAAAAAAAAATGCACCACATTTCCATGATAAATGAGCTAAAAGGGCAACAAACGTTCTTTTTCCTCTCCGAGGCACATGTTAGAAGGCTGGATAAAGTTTTTGGAACGCAGCAGCGCAGACGGCAAGCGCCTAGACCATATAGTTTTTTTTTAGAGGCCTTTTTGTGGCCCTTTTTTAGCCACTTATTAGGGGTTCAAGCACTTCAGTGCTGAACACCTATTGTAATTGTTAATTTTCCCATGATGCAACATTCAGACATAAAACTGATCGGGCAGACCAAACCGTAAGTCGTGGAGACTTGAAACTTTGGGGGCTGATAGTACTCACACCGCCTACAGCGTCACCAAGGCCCGCCCCGATCGGCCTGACGGGGGCGCTACAGCGGGCAAAAGTACGAAACGGCTCATAACTCATCAACCGTGAGGCGTAGGCTCAAGTGTCTTATATCGCTGGAATCCTTGGCTCGAGGCGGACCAGATGCATGCCTCGGATTTGCTCGTCACCCTGGGAAAATTTTAGGGTATTTGGGGTTTTTCCAAAAACCTACTTTCGCGAACTAGTCCTAGGTTTTTGGCCCGACCGGAACCAAACCAGTGCGGCAAGATTCTCTGGAGTCTGATTGTCAATAATTATCAAAAAAAAGTGTAAATTTCGCTTCACGGTCCCTAAGGGCCGCCAAAATGTTCGAAGTGGGAGGAGCCCATTTTGCTTAATTGGCTATAACTCGTGAACGGAACGAGATTTTTGCACCAAACTCAGCACACGCATGTACGAGCTCATTCTGTGGTCACGTGAAAAAGGGCGCAGCGACTGGCCACTTGGTGGCGCTATAACTGTTAAAAGGGTGTCAAAATGATGTATTTCTATGGAAAAAACACATGAAATGGCTGAAAGCGGCCATCTTGCTGTCTGATTTGCATACAAGCTCACAAAATCTGGCATGCGCATGCGTCACGTGATCCTGAAGAAGCTTGAAAACTTTCATGGACGTCGGGCCATTGGTGGCGCTTTAACTGTCATAAAGGTGAGAAGGCCTCTGTATTACCCTATGCAAAATGACATTTAAATGACTGAAAAATGGGGGGAAAAGAGCAGAGCTTCACCAAATTAGCTGAGCACATGCGCCATATTATTCTAAAGAAGCGTGCAAACTTTTATGGAGATCGGGCCATCAGTGGGGGTGTCACAGTTTAAAAGGTAAAAAAAAAAATGCACCACATTTCCATGATAAATGAGCTAAAAGGGCAACAAACGTTCTTTTTCCTCTCCGAGGCACATGTTAGAAGGCTGGATAAAGTTTTTGGAACGCAGCAGCGCAGACGGCAAGCGCCTAGACCATATAGTTTTTTTTTTTAGAGGCCTTTTTGTGGCCCTTTTTTAGCCACTTATTAGGGGTTCAAGCACTTCAGTGCTGAACACCTATTGTAATTGTTAATTTTCCCATGATGCAACATTCAGACATAAAACTGATCGGGCAGACCAAACCGTAAGTCGTGGAGACTTGAAACTTTGGGGGCTGATAGTACTCACACCGCTTACAGCGTCACCAAGGCCCGCCCCGATCGGCCTGACGGGGGCGCTACAGCGGGCAAAAGTACGAAACGGCTCATAACTCATCAACCGTGAGGCGTAGGCTCAAGTGTCTTATATCGCTGGAATCCTTGGCTCGAGGCGGACCAGATGCATGCCTCGGATTTGCTCGTCACCCTGGGAAAATTTTAGGGTATTTGGGGTTTTTCCAAAAACCTACTTTCGCGAACTAGTCCTAGGTTTTTGGCCCGACCGGAACCAAACCAGTGCGGCAAGATTCTCTGGAGTCTGATTGTCAATAATTATCAAAAAAAAGTGTAAATTTCGCTTCACGGTCCCTAAGGGCCGCCAAAATGTTCGAAGTGGGAGGAGCCCATTTTGCTTAATTGGCTATAACTCGTGAACGGAACGAGATTTTTGCACCAAACTCAGCACACGCATGTACGAGCTCATTCTGTGGTCACGTGAAAAAGGGCGCAGCGACTGGCCACTTGGTGGCGCTATAACTGTTAAAAGGGTGTCAAAATGATGTATTTCTATGGAAAAAACACATGAAATGGCTGAAAGCGGCCATCTTGCTGTCTGATTTGCATACAAGCTCACAAAATCTGGCATGCGCATGCGTCACGTGATCCTGAAGAAGCTTGAAAACTTTCATGGACGTCGGGCCATTGGTGGCGCTTTAACTGTCATAAAGGTGAGAAGGCCTCTGTATTACCCTATGCAAAATGACATTTAAATGACTGAAAAATGGGGGGAAAAGAGCAGAGCTTCACCAAATTAGCTGAGCACATGCGCCATATTATTCTGAAGAAGCGTGCAAACTTTTATGGAGATCGGGCCATCAGTGGGGGTGTCACAGTTTAAAAGGTAAAAAAAAAAATGCACCACATTTCCATGATAAATGAGCTAAAAGGGCAACAAACGTTCTTTTTCCTCTCCGAGGCACATGTTAGAAGGCTGGATAAAGTTTTTGGAACGCAGCAGCGCAGACGGCAAGCGCCTAGACCATATAGTTTTTTTTTTAGAGGCCTTTTTGTGGCCCTTTTTTAGCCACTTATTAGGGGTTCAAGCACTTCAGTGCTGAACACCTATTGTAATTGTTAATTTTCCCATGATGCAACATTCAGACATAAAACTGATCGGGCAGACCAAACCGTAAGTCGTGGAGACTTGAAACTTTGGGGGCTGATAGTACTCACACCGCCTACAGCGTCACCAAGGCCCGCCCCGATCGGCCTGACGGGGGCGCTACAGCGGGCAAAAGTACGAAACGGCTCATAACTCATCAACCGTGAGGCGTAGGCTCAAGTGTCTTATATCGCTGGAATCCTTGGCTTGAGGCGGACCAGATGCATGCCTCGGATTTGCTCGTCACCCTGGGAAAATTTTAGGGTATTTGGGGTTTTTCCAAAAACCTACTTTCGCGAACTAGTCCTAGGTTTTTGGCCCGACCGGAACCAAACCAGTGCGGCAAGATTCTCTGGAGTCTGATTGTCAATAATTATCAAAAAAAAGTGTAAATTTCGCTTCACGGTCCCTAAGGGCCGCCAAAATGTTCGAAGTGGGAGGAGCCCATTTTGCTTAATTGGCTATAACTCGTGAACGGAACGAGATTTTTGCACCAAACTCAGCACACGCATGTACGAGCTCATTCTGTGGTCACGTGAAAAAGGGCGCAGCGACTGGCCACTTGGTGGCGCTATAACTGTTAAAAGGGTGTCAAAATGATGTATTTCTATGGAAAAAACACATGAAATGGCTGAAAGCGGCCATCTTGCTGTCTGATTTGCATACAAGCTCACAAAATCTGGCATGCGCATGCGTCACGTGATCCTGAAGAAGCTTGAAAACTTTCATGGACGTCGGGCCATTGGTGGCGCTTTAACTGTCATAAAGGTGAGAAGGCCTCTGTATTACCCTATGCAAAATGACATTTAAATGACTGAAAAATGGGGGGAAAAGAGCAGAGCTTCACCAAATTAGCTGAGCACATGCGCCATATTATTCTGAAGAAGCGTGCAAACTTTTATGGAGATCGGGCCATCAGTGGGGGTGTCACAGTTTAAAAGGTAAAAAAAAAAATGCACCACATTTCCATGATAAATGAGCTAAAAGGGCAACAAACGTTCTTTTTCCTCTCCGAGGCACATGTTAGAAGGCTGGATAAAGTTTTTGGAACGCAGCAGCGCAGACGGCAAGCGCCTAGACCATATAGTTTTTTTTTAGAGGCCTTTTTGTGGCCCTTTTTTAGCCACTTATTAGGGGTTCAAGCACTTCAGTGCTGAACACCTATTGTAATTGTTAATTTTCCCATGATGCAACATTCAGACATAAAACTGATCGGGCAGACCAAACCGTAAGTCGTGGAGACTTGAAACTTTGGGGGCTGATAGTACTCACACCGCCTACAGCGTCACCAAGGCCCGCCCCGATCGGCCTGACGGGGGCGCTACAGCGGGCAAAAGTACGAAACGGCTCATAACTCATCAACCGTGAGGCGTAGGCTCAAGTGTCTTATATCGCTGGAATCCTTGGCTCGAGGCGGACCAGATGCATGCCTCGGATTTGCTCGTCACCCTGGGAAAATTTTAGGGTATTTGGGGTTTTTCCAAAAACCTACTTTCGCGAACTAGTCCTAGGTTTTTGGCCCGACCGGAACCAAACCAGTGCGGCAAGATTCTCTGGAGTCTGATTGTCAATAATTATCAAAAAAAAGTGTAAATTTCGCTTCACGGTCCCTAAGGGCCGCCAAAATGTTCGAAGTGGGAGGAGCCCATTTTGCTTAATTGGCTATAACTCGTGAACGGAACGAGATTTTTGCACCAAACTCAGCACACGCATGTACGAGCTCATTCTGTGGTCACGTGAAAAAGGGCGCAGCGACTGGCCACTTGGTGGCGCTATAACTGTTAAAAGGGTGTCAAAATGATGTATTTCTATGGAAAAAACACATGAAATGGCTGAAAGCGGCCATCTTGCTGTCTGATTTGCATACAAGCTCACAAAATCTGGCATGCGCATGCGTCACGTGATCCTGAAGAAGCTTGAAAACTTTCATGGACGTCGGGCCATTGGTGGCGCTTTAACTGTCATAAAGGTGAGAAGGCCTCTGTATTACCCTATGCAAAATGACATTTAAATGACTGAAAAATGGGGGGAAAAGAGCAGAGCTTCACCAAATTAGCTGAGCACATGCGCCATATTATTCTAAAGAAGCGTGCAAACTTTTATGGAGATCGGGCCATCAGTGGGGGTGTCACAGTTTAAAAGGTAAAAAAAAAAATGCACCACATTTCCATGATAAATGAGCTAAAAGGGCAACAAACGTTCTTTTTCCTCTCCGAGGCACATGTTAGAAGGCTGGATAAAGTTTTTGGAACGCAGCAGCGCAGACGGCAAGCGCCTAGACCATATAGTTTTTTTTTTTAGAGGCCTTTTTGTGGCCCTTTTTTAGCCACTTATTAGGGGTTCAAGCACTTCAGTGCTGAACACCTATTGTAATTGTTAATTTTCCCATGATGCAACATTCAGACATAAAACTGATCGGGCAGACCAAACCGTAAGTCGTGGAGACTTGAAACTTTGGGGGCTGATAGTACTCACACCGCTTACAGCGTCACCAAGGCCCGCCCCGATCGGCCTGACGGGGGCGCTACAGCGGGCAAAAGTACGAAACGGCTCATAACTCATCAACCGTGAGGCGTAGGCTCAAGTGTCTTATATCGCTGGAATCCTTGGCTCGAGGCGGACCAGATGCATGCCTCGGATTTGCTCGTCACCCTGGGAAAATTTTAGGGTATTTGGGGTTTTTCCAAAAACCTACTTTCGCGAACTAGTCCTAGGTTTTTGGCCCGACCGGAACCAAACCAGTGCGGCAAGATTCTCTGGAGTCTGATTGTCAATAATTATCAAAAAAAAGTGTAAATTTCGCTTCACGGTCCCTAAGGGCCGCCAAAATGTTCGAAGTGGGAGGAGCCCATTTTGCTTAATTGGCTATAACTCGTGAACGGAACGAGATTTTTGCACCAAACTCAGCACACGCATGTACGAGCTCATTCTGTGGTCACGTGAAAAAGGGCGCAGCGACTGGCCACTTGGTGGCGCTATAACTGTTAAAAGGGTGTCAAAATGATGTATTTCTATGGAAAAAACACATGAAATGGCTGAAAGCGGCCATCTTGCTGTCTGATTTGCATACAAGCTCACAAAATCTGGCATGCGCATGCGTCACGTGATCCTGAAGAAGCTTGAAAACTTTCATGGACGTCGGGCCATTGGTGGCGCTTTAACTGTCATAAAGGTGAGAAGGCCTCTGTATTACCCTATGCAAAATGACATTTAAATGACTGAAAAATGGGGGGAAAAGAGCAGAGCTTCACCAAATTAGCTGAGCACATGCGCCATATTATTCTGAAGAAGCGTGCAAACTTTTATGGAGATCGGGCCATCAGTGGGGGTGTCACAGTTTAAAAGGTAAAAAAAAAAATGCACCACATTTCCATGATAAATGAGCTAAAAGGGCAACAAACGTTCTTTTTCCTCTCCGAGGCACATGTTAGAAGGCTGGATAAAGTTTTTGGAACGCAGCAGCGCAGACGGCAAGCGCCTAGACCATATAGTTTTTTTTTTAGAGGCCTTTTTGTGGCCCTTTTTTAGCCACTTATTAGGGGTTCAAGCACTTCAGTGCTGAACACCTATTGTAATTGTTAATTTTCCCATGATGCAACATTCAGACATAAAACTGATCGGGCAGACCAAACCGTAAGTCGTGGAGACTTGAAACTTTGGGGGCTGATAGTACTCACACCGCCTACAGCGTCACCAAGGCCCGCCCCGATCGGCCTGACGGGGGCGCTACAGCGGGCAAAAGTACGAAACGGCTCATAACTCATCAACCGTGAGGCGTAGGCTCAAGTGTCTTATATCGCTGGAATCCTTGGCTTGAGGCGGACCAGATGCATGCCTCGGATTTGCTCGTCACCCTGGGAAAATTTTAGGGTATTTGGGGTTTTTCCAAAAACCTACTTTCGCGAACTAGTCCTAGGTTTTTGGCCCGACCGGAACCAAACCAGTGCGGCAAGATTCTCTGGAGTCTGATTGTCAATAATTATCAAAAAAAAGTGTAAATTTCGCTTCACGGTCCCTAAGGGCCGCCAAAATGTTCGAAGTGGGAGGAGCCCATTTTGCTTAATTGGCTATAACTCGTGAACGGAACGAGATTTTTGCACCAAACTCAGCACACGCATGTACGAGCTCATTCTGTGGTCACGTGAAAAAGGGCGCAGCGACTGGCCACTTGGTGGCGCTATAACTGTTAAAAGGGTGTCAAAATGATGTATTTCTATGGAAAAAACACATGAAATGGCTGAAAGCGGCCATCTTGCTGTCTGATTTGCATACAAGCTCACAAAATCTGGCATGCGCATGCGTCACGTGATCCTGAAGAAGCTTGAAAACTTTCATGGACGTCGGGCCATTGGTGGCGCTTTAACTGTCATAAAGGTGAGAAGGCCTCTGTATTACCCTATGCAAAATGACATTTAAATGACTGAAAAATGGGGGGAAAAGAGCAGAGCTTCACCAAATTAGCTGAGCACATGCGCCATATTATTCTAAAGAAGCGTGCAAACTTTTATGGAGATCGGGCCATCAGTGGGGGTGTCACAGTTTAAAAGGTAAAAAAAAAAATGCACCACATTTCCATGATAAATGAGCTAAAAGGGCAACAAACGTTCTTTTTCCTCTCCGAGGCACATGTTAGAAGGCTGGATAAAGTTTTTGGAACGCAGCAGCGCAGACGGCAAGCGCCTAGACCATACAGTTTTTTTTTTTAGAGGCCTTTTTGTGGCCCTTTTTTAGCCACTTATTAGGGGTTCAAGCACTTCAGTGCTGAACACCTATTGTAATTGTTAATTTTCCCATGATGCAACATTCAGACATAAAACTGATCGGGCAGACCAAACCGTAAGTCGTGGAGACTTGAAACTTTGGGGGCTGATAGTACTCACACCGCTTACAGCGTCACCAAGGCCCGCCCCGATCGGCCTGACGGGGGCGCTACAGCGGGCAAAAGTACGAAACGGCTCATAACTCATCAACCGTGAGGCGTAGGCTCAAGTGTCTTATATCGCTGGAATCCTTGGCTCGAGGCGGACCAGATGCATGCCTCGGATTTGCTCGTCACCCTGGGAAAATTTTAGGGTATTTGGGGTTTTTCCAAAAACCTACTTTCGCGAACTAGTCCTAGGTTTTTGGCCCGACCGGAACCAAACCAGTGCGGCAAGATTCTCTGGAGTCTGATTGTCAATAATTATCAAAAAAAAGTGTAAATTTCGCTTCACGGTCCCTAAGGGCCGCCAAAATGTTCGAAGTGGGAGGAGCCCATTTTGCTTAATTGGCTATAACTCGTGAACGGAACGAGATTTTTGCACCAAACTCAGCACACGCATGTACGAGCTCATTCTGTGGTCACGTGAAAAAGGGCGCAGCGACTGGCCACTTGGTGGCGCTATAACTGTTAAAAGGGTGTCAAAATGATGTATTTCTATGGAAAAAACACATGAAATGGCTGAAAGCGGCCATCTTGCTGTCTGATTTGCATACAAGCTCACAAAATCTGGCATGCGCATGCGTCACGTGATCCTGAAGAAGCTTGAAAACTTTCATGGACGTCGGGCCATTGGTGGCGCTTTAACTGTCATAAAGGTGAGAAGGCCTCTGTATTACCCTATGCAAAATGACATTTAAATGACTGAAAAATGGGGGGAAAAGAGCAGAGCTTCACCAAATTAGCTGAGCACATGCGCCATATTATTCTGAAGAAGCGTGCAAACTTTTATGGAGATCGGGCCATCAGTGGGGGTGTCACAGTTTAAAAGGTAAAAAAAAAAATGCACCACATTTCCATGATAAATGAGCTAAAAGGGCAACAAACGTTCTTTTTCCTCTCCGAGGCACATGTTAGAAGGCTGGATAAAGTTTTTGGAACGCAGCAGCGCAGACGGCAAGCGCCTAGACCATATAGTTTTTTTTTTAGAGGCCTTTTTGTGGCCCTTTTTTAGCCACTTATTAGGGGTTCAAGCACTTCAGTGCTGAACACCTATTGTAATTGTTAATTTTCCCATGATGCAACATTCAGACATAAAACTGATCGGGCAGACCAAACCGTAAGTCGTGGAGACTTGAAACTTTGGGGGCTGATAGTACTCACACCGCCTACAGCGTCACCAAGGCCCGCCCCGATCGGCCTGACGGGGGCGCTACAGCGGGCAAAAGTACGAAACGGCTCATAACTCATCAACCGTGAGGCGTAGGCTCAAGTGTCTTATATCGCTGGAATCCTTGGCTTGAGGCGGACCAGATGCATGCCTCGGATTTGCTCGTCACCCTGGGAAAATTTTAGGGTATTTGGGGTTTTTCCAAAAACCTACTTTCGCGAACTAGTCCTAGGTTTTTGGCCCGACCGGAACCAAACCAGTGCGGCAAGATTCTCTGGAGTCTGATTGTCAATAATTATCAAAAAAAAGTGTAAATTTCGCTTCACGGTCCCTAAGGGCCGCCAAAATGTTCGAAGTGGGAGGAGCCCATTTTGCTTAATTGGCTATAACTCGTGAACGGAACGAGATTTTTGCACCAAACTCAGCACACGCATGTACGAGCTCATTCTGTGGTCACGTGAAAAAGGGCGCAGCGACTGGCCACTTGGTGGCGCTATAACTGTTAAAAGGGTGTCAAAATGATGTATTTCTATGGAAAAAACACATGAAATGGCTGAAAGCGGCCATCTTGCTGTCTGATTTGCATACAAGCTCACAAAATCTGGCATGCGCATGCGTCACGTGATCCTGAAGAAGCTTGAAAACTTTCATGGACGTCGGGCCATTGGTGGCGCTTTAACTGTCATAAAGGTGAGAAGGCCTCTGTATTACCCTATGCAAAATGACATTTAAATGACTGAAAAATGGGGGGAAAAGAGCAGAGCTTCACCAAATTAGCTGAGCACATGCGCCATATTATTCTAAAGAAGCGTGCAAACTTTTATGGAGATCGGGCCATCAGTGGGGGTGTCACAGTTTAAAAGGTAAAAAAAAAAATGCACCACATTTCCATGATAAATGAGCTAAAAGGGCAACAAACGTTCTTTTTCCTCTCCGAGGCACATGTTAGAAGGCTGGATAAAGTTTTTGGAACGCAGCAGCGCAGACGGCAAGCGCCTAGACCATACAGTTTTTTTTTTTAGAGGCCTTTTTGTGGCCCTTTTTTAGCCACTTATTAGGGGTTCAAGCACTTCAGTGCTGAACACCTATTGTAATTGTTAATTTTCCCATGATGCAACATTCAGACATAAAACTGATCGGGCAGACCAAACCGTAAGTCGTGGAGACTTGAAACTTTGGGGGCTGATAGTACTCACACCGCCTACAGCGTCACCAAGGCCCGCCCCGATCGGCCTGACGGGGGCGCTACAGCGGGCAAAAGTACGAAACGGCTCATAACTCATCAACCGTGAGGCGTAGGCTCAAGTGTCTTATATCGCTGGAATCCTTGGCTCGAGGCGGACCAGATGCATGCCTCAGATTTGCTTGCCCTTCAGGCGCCAATTTTGAGTAAATTGAGGTTTTTTGAAAAACCTACTTTTGCGAATTACTCCTAGATTTTTTGCCCGATCGAAACCAAACCAATGCAGAAATATTCTCTGGACAGAGACTATCAATAATCATCAAAAAAATTCTTAATTTAAATTCACGGTCGCTAAGGGAAATCAAAATGTTTGATGGCACCAGGGCCACTTTTACTAAAACAATTATAACTCGTGAATGGAAAGAGATATTTTCGCTAATCTTGGGAAACGTGTTTATGAGCTCAATCTGAGATTACTTGAAAAAAATCGCGACGATTGGCCACTTGGTGGCGCTACAACATGGAAAAAAATTTATGAAAATGGCTATAAACGCACCCAACCGTTAGTCCTTTGAAATCCTCAATCCTTCCCGAGTCCAACAATACCAAATATGCCAGGTTTCTCCTTATAGTTTGTGTATCATTGTCATTAAGCACTTAAAAAACTTGCAATTATCTTCGAAACCGATAGTCCAAATTTCTTGAAATTTGAAAACATAGATCAATAGCTAAACAATAACGCCCAAATGTCACAATTAAGATAGGAACTGACAAAAATAAATAAACAAATAAAATTTTTAAATCATTGTCACCCATGGATCATTTTTATTCTCTCATAAACAGAACTGTCTAAACTTCAAAACAAAATGAGATATTTACAACAAATTTGACAGACATGCATGGGCACACTTTGAGGACACTTGAAGTGGTGGAGATCAGGCAAGATGTGGTGCTATAACTGTCAAAAAAACTTTCCTCAGTAAATTGCCTGTATTGGCTGTAAATGGTATTTTCCATCAATGTTATAAGTTTATTTGTTTATTTGGATCCCCATTAGCCTCTTTCTAGGCAGTGGCTACTCTTCCTGGGGTCCCAAAAAGTAAATCATACAAAACTACATTTAATCAACAACAATAAAAAGTCAAGTCAATGAAACGCACTAACCCATCATCCATTCCAAATATCAAAATCAACAATTTAATATATTTTGCCATTAAATATTCCTTTGAATATTTTTTTAAAACTAATTTTTCTTGTAAAAATGTGTGATATCAATAGTAAATGATTCCATATTTTCATTCCTCTATACATTACTGTCCGTTGGTTTCCAGTGGTTTTCGAAACAGGAAATAAAAAACATTCCTTTTATTCATGCCTGGTGTAAAAAAATATGACTAGTACTATTATACAAAAGTTGAGAGTACAGCGCATTAGGAACTCTAGACACAGAAATATTTCTTATAAAATAAAGCAGAGAGACAATCCTTCACCAGTTCATTCTCAGTATATTAGCTCTTCTATAACAGTTTAAATTCAGTCCTGTCGCTCTGTTCTGGACAAATTTATTTTTTCAATTACATCCATTTTTTTTTATTTACTTGATGCACTGGTAAAAACCACTGGGCAAAAACACGCGATTCGTCCAATCACTGATTGTGCTGCAGTGACTGCCACCCCTGAGAGCCAACAGTAGCGGCATATTTTTAAGGCCCGCCCACTGTTCGCGCAGGCGCTGCTGCTGTCAGCATGATGAGAGAACAGAATAGATCAGATGAGACAGCAGCACGGAAACTTTCTTCAGAAACTCCTTGTACTAAATGATCATCATAATCTATCGGGAACTGTGATTGTGTGCACTTGGAAACTTTGGATGCATCAACTTGTCGTCAGAGAAAGGTGTAAAAGGTGAAATCGGAGTAAAGATTTATAGTGTGATAATCTTTATTGAACAATCTTCTTTAATTGAATATGTGATGCAGTCTCGTTTTGGTGAGTGACTTTTTTTTGTCATATGTTATCTTATGACAGATATCTATTTCAGAAATGATTTGATATGAGCTGAGTTGACTAGGCCGCAGTCACAGCGCGAGCTGAACTAGTTAGCCGTGTTCTAAAGCTACCGCGTGTAGCTAACATCTTTGTATCATGAGTTGTGACAGTGACTGTTTTATGAGTGTCGAATCGATGTGTTAAATAAATTTTGATTAATGTGTCATTTGAGCTGTGCATGTCATTTGTTACTGAAATGTTGAGTCAGAAATTAATTATTGTACGTTTGCCTTGTGTTTTCCAAGGCTGCGTTTTCTTGTTCTCTATTTTTTTTCCCTATGTGAACGTGATCGGCAAGTGTATCCTGTTTTGTGCCATAAATAATCCTGTGAAGGTGAATCGCCTGCCTAGTGGATGCAATTACATGCACAAATGCTAACCAGTGCCCATGGACCTGTTTCCCATTTGAACTGTAATTTGAAACCATCAACTGGTAGGATAACTACAATTTTCTTTTGTTTGTTTTTGTTTTTTATATTTATGTGTTGCTATATAAATAAGTGTTACGATGTGTATAGCATGCACAAAAATCAAGGACATTTTTTGTAACGAATGTAGCGAAAACTAAACAGCGTCTCTGCGCATTGAAAGGCTGTCACTCAGTGCACAATCACATTGTTACAGCAACGGATTGTCTTTGAGTCATTAAACCGTACATGTACAAACATGTTCAAAAACACTGATTCGTTAAAAAGATAGATGTGATGAAACTAGGTGGTAATTATTTTTAACTTTAAGCTCCACTTTCGAACTTCACCTAATTTAATCGAAGCTTTTAGGCTGTTGAATCATTAAAAAGAAACAAGTCGGTGATGTCTGTTTTCATTTACTAACTCTCTATTGTTCTTATTTGTCACTCATCTTTCTGAAACAAACTACAAAGAGAACTTTTTAATTTATCAATATAATTTTCTCTTTGAATCAGAACAAAATTGTCAACTATTTGCTCTCCTGTTGCACCATTTCCTCCCTCCAGTAGATGATCCTTGCTTCTGATTTAATTATGCCCTACCGAATACTATATCTAGGTGTAGCACATCAAGTCAAGTTGTGCACTACATGCTACACAGTGTTGTGTAGGGCTGGGTTTCGATTCAAATTTCAAGAATCGATTCGATTCCGATTCTCAAGATCTTGAATCGATTATCATTATTCGATCCGATCTGATCCGATCTTCGAGATTTAGATAATGTTAATTTCCGCCATGATAAATTTTCCACCATTTTGAATTTTGTCAACAACGTACTTTTACTAACTAGTCCTAGGTTTTTCGCCCGATCGGAACCAAACCAGTGCAGAAATGTATAGAAATCCTATAAATGTTAAACAGCTTTAAAACCATGTATTTCCTATGTTACATTGCCTGTATTGGCTGTAAATGGTCTTTTCCATCTATTATGTCAGTGGTTACATGCTTGCTAAATAAAACTTAATAGATTTTAAAGCTTTTGTGCTTTAAGGCCTTAAAGGCCTTAACTGCTTGAACCCCGATAAATGCTGCTTGCAGCTTT
The DNA here is from genome assembly GCF_964197995.2 of Scardinius erythrophthalmus. NCBI lineage: Eukaryota > Metazoa > Chordata > Actinopteri > Cypriniformes > Leuciscidae > Scardinius > Scardinius erythrophthalmus. Next base: position 24,752,521 of record NC_138238.1, on the reverse strand, counting down.
AATTAGGGGTTCAAGCACGAAGTGCTGAAACCCTATTGTAATTGTACTGATTTTTATTATTATTATTATTATTATTCTCCCCTAAAACGCATCGTGCAGCCCAAACCGTAAGAGCTGGAACCTTGAAACTTGGCCAAATGGTAGTCCTCAATTTGGGGAGAACCTATCAAAGTATGACCCAGATTGGCCCATAGGTGGCGCTATAGCGACCAAAAGCGCGAAACTGCTCATAACTCCTAGACCGTATGTCGTAGACTCAAGTGTCCTATATCATTGGAAAGCTGGACGCCTGAAGGTCAAAACGTATATCTCCGATTTTATTTCAGGTATGCAAATTTTTCCGCCATTTTGAATTTTGTCAAAAACCTACTTTTGCGAACTAGTCCCTGGTTTTTCGCCCGATCGGAACCAAACCAGTGCAGAAATGTTCTTTGGAGTCTGAAGATCAATAATTATCGAAAAAAAGTCGAAATTTCGATTCCTGGTCGCTAGCGGGTGATAAATTAATGTTGTGGGAGGAGCCTATTTTACTAAAATGGCTATAACTCGAAAAGGAAATGAGATATCTTCACCAAACTTGGTACACATGTGTATGAGTTCAATTTGGGGTCATAGTAAAAAAATTTCGACGATTGATCACATGGTGGCGCTATAACATGAAAAAAACATGAAAAGGGCTATGACCACGTGACCGTTTGTCCGATTGACTTGAAAATTGGTATGCAGTGTCTTGGTCCAAGGTGCCATGTATGTCTATGAGGACATTGGCGTACCTCGAAAAACATGACAGCCATCGACCAATGAAATTTGAGCACCTATTAGACAAGGTTAACGGAGGCCGATCGGAACGATACTCGATGGGCATGTTCAACTCATGGCCCTAGAGGTCTGTAAGAATTTTGAAAGAAATCGGCCACTAGTTGGCGCTAACGAGTTTTATGGCTCTGTAATCACGTGGTGTTACACTTATTGTCACAAAATGCATATCATTTGATAGATCTGCTCATGCTGAACAACTTTGCCTCAAGAACCATTGCTGTCAATCAAACCGTTCATTAAATATTCGCAATTATGTTAAAAACCTACTTTTGCGAACTAGTCCTAGGTTTTTTGCCCGATCGGAACAAAACCAGTCTAGGGTAATTCTCTGGACTCTCTAGATCAATAATTATCAAAAAAAAGTTCAACTTTAGCATTTTTCGCATGGGTATATTGGGTCATAATGAAAATGGGCGTGGCAAAATGCATTTAAAAGCCTATAAATCCTAAACGAAAACTCAGAACTTCACAAAAATTGGTGAGCATATGTACCATAACAGTCTAAACAAGCATGTAAAATTTCATGAAGATCGTACGATAGGTGGCGCTATAACTGTTAAAAAGCTTTGAAAACCATATATTTCCTATGGTAAATTGCCTGTTTTGGCTGTAAATGGTCTTTTCCATCTATTATTTCAGTGGTTAAAAGCTTTACAAATAAAACTTAATGTCTTAAATGCTTATGTGCTTAAAGGCCTTAAATGCTTGAACCCCGATAAATGCTGCTTGCAGCTTTAATTATTATTATTATTATTATTATTCTGCCGTAAAACGCATCGTGCAGCCCAAACCGTAAGAGCTGGAACTTTGAAACTTTGACAGATGGTAGTACAAAAATCGAGGAAAGGTTCAGAGATTATGACCCCGATTGGCCCATAGGTGGCGCTATAACAACCAAAAGCGCGAAACTGCTCATAACTCCTAGACCGTATGGCGTAGACTCAAGTGTCTTATATCATTGGAAAGCTGGATGCCTGACGAACAAAACGTATATCTCCGATTTTATTTCCGCCATGATAGATTTTCCGCCATTTTGAATTTTGTCAAAAATCTACTTTTGCGAACTAGTCCCTGGTTTTTTGCCCGATTGGAACCAAACTAGTGCAGAAATGTTCTCTGGAGACTGAATATCAATAATTATCGAAAAAAAGTGGAAATTTCGATTCACGGTCGCTAAGGGGCGCCAAAACGTACGTTGTGGGAGGGGCCTATTTTACTAAAATGGCTATAACTCCCGATGTAAATGAGGTATCTTCACCAAACTTGGTACACATGTGTATGAGCTTACTCTGGGGTCACAGTAAAAAAATCGCGACGATTGGCCTCATGGTGGCGCTATAAAATGAAAAAAAACATAAAACAGGCTATAACCACCTGACCGTTAGTCCGATTGACTTGAAAATTGGTATGCAGTGTCTTGGTCCAAGGTGCCATGTATGTGTATGAGGACATTGGCGTATCTCAAAAAACATGGCCGCCATCGGCCAACGAAGTTTGAGCACCTATTAGACAAGGTTAACGGAGGCCGATCGGAACGAAACTCAATGGGCATGTTCGGCTCATGGCCCTAAAGGTCTGTAAGAATTTTGAAAGAAATCGGCCACTAGTTGGCGCTAACGAGTTTTACGGCTCTGTAATCACGTGGTGTTACAAATATCCACACAATATGCATATCATTTGATAGATCTCCTCATCCTGAACAACTTTGCCTCAAGAACCATTGCTGTCAATCAAACTGTTCATTAATTATTCATTAATATGTTAAAAACCTACTTTTGCGAACTAGTCCTAGGTTTTTTGCCCGATCGGAACCAGACCAGTGTAGGACAATTCTCTGGACTCTCTAGATCAATAATTATCAAAAAAAAGTTGAACTTTTGCATTTGGATGGCTGTAATAGGGTCATTTATAAAACGGGCGTGTCAAAATACATTAAAAAGCCTATAAATCCTAAATAAAAACTCAGAACTTCACAAAAATTGGTCAGCATATGTGACATAACATCATTAACAAGCATGAAAAATTCTATGGAGATCGGACGATAGTTGGCGCTATAACTGTTAAAACGCTTTAAAACCATATATTTCCTATGGTAAATTGCCTGTATTTGCTGTAAATGATGTCTTCTATCTTTTATCATATAATGTTCATATCATAATGTTCAAAACCAGTGCAGCACAATTCTCTGAACTCTCTAGATCAATAATTATCAGAAAAAAAGTTTAACTTCTTCAAAAGGTGATTTTATATGAATATAATGACATATTAAGCCAATAAGTGGTATTTTACTGCCCCCTGCTGTCATTTCATCATACTACTCCCTAATATTGTTATAAAATTCATATTTAGACTTTTTAAAATCATTATTTTAACATTTACAATCACATTTTGTCAAAACTCATCTATTGAGTATTACTATTGACAATTGTGTTACACTGAGATATGGAAATGGACGAAAGTAAATGAATGAAATGAAACGAAAGTATAACGGCATTTAAGCCACGCCCCCGAATACAAATCCATTCATAACTCTAAAACGGAAAGTCGTTGCGCGCTCAAATTTTGATGGTGAGGACCTCTCCGGGCTCTTGATCGAAACGTGTCGTCGCGGGCCTCGGGAGCGCGCCCCCCGCGCATCGCGAATCCGCGGGACCCCCGATTTTGAACGGCCATTACTCCCGACCCAGACCACCCCGAACATTGTGTGAGAGCTCGTTGGAAAGGGCGCGTCCTTGGCTAGCTTCGATTCAAATGTGGTGTTATTTGCCCTGGGCATTCCAGAGATAATAGCCCGAACAGATATGCCTTATAACAGTCATAACTCCCAGCCCCAATCGCCCAAAAACACATTGATGGTCTCATTCAACAGGGCTCCTCAAGCACTATCTATGCTCTGAGTTTCAGAATTTTTCGCCTTTTGGTTCCTGAGATATAAGTAAAAAAACAAATTCCCATTCATTCAAACACTTCAACTGTAAAATGTAAGCTATAATACCACTGTTGTCCACTAGAGGGAGCAGCAGGATTACGCATGATCTTTTAATTCGCTTCAGTATTGGAAATAAACAAATGCTTTAAGAAGCAATCTTTTTTATTATGATGTTTTTTTTATTATTATGATATTTGTATATATTTTTTTTTTTTTATTATGATTATGAACGGTTTGATTGACATTAGTGATTCTTGAGGCAAAGTTGTTCAAGATGAGGAGATGAAGATATTTTCACAATATCACATCCTAAAAACATTGAAAACATATTTGTCTTTGTGTGTGTGTGTGTGTGTGTGTGTGTGTGTGTGTGTGTGTGTGTGTGTGTGTGTGTGGGTTTGTGTGTGTGTCTGTGTGTGTGTAAGCATGCTTAATGGAAAGAACATGAAGAAACTGCTTTGTTTTACTGGTGGATAAAAAAGTATTTCAAATGAAAGTGAGTCAATTAGTGGTCTTCTACTGCCCTCTGCAGGACATTCTACTTAATAAAATATTTTCATCTGTGCTTTTGCATTAGTTTTTGGACTATATCAAATTACTTGCATGAAAATCACCTATTATAACACAGTCATGTTTTGTCAAAGTTTATCACTTCATTTTTACTGAGCTCTCAGTTTGAACAATTCTGCCTCTCAGTGATTAATTTGAAATCTGAAAATGGTGTTATACAGAGGAGATTTGCAATTATCATTTTGTTACCTATCTTTTATTTTAAATATCTCCATCTACAACAAAATGTGTGTGCATGTGTGTGTTCAAGCATGGTTAGTGTATTAAGTATTATTGTTTAAGTATTATTGTTTTCATTTACATTTTAACCACCAGAAGAAGAACACTCATTGGTTCATTCTGCTCACTAAAATATTATTTTTAATTTTTTTTTCCATTTGAAATATTGTTTAAACTTAATAAAATCATTAAAATAACATTTCAAATCATATTTTGTCTGTTTATAAATCCCACAGACTCACATTGGCTGCAATACTAATGTTTTTGTAAAACACAGACCTGATAGTCTAATCTGTGTGTATTGTGCATATATTATTGATATTATTACTATTGCAAATCATGTTATTGTAACTCATATCTTAATAGAATATTATTTGTAATTTTAATTCTTTATTTCTTAATTGTTTTTTTATGATTACTACAGATATTATCACCAAAGATATCAACTACACCTTCACTTTTAGTATTGACACGCTGCACACACAGCACAATCACACACTCACTAATGCATTCAAATAAATGTAATCTTACTGTGCTACTTTATTTGTACATGATTAGAATGAACAGAAATCTAAGACTATTTTTCTTCTTTTGTTAAAGCCATTTCAGACTCCAAGTAAGCATTATATTACTAATCATCTATTTTACAGGTGCCATACAATTGAAAACTGTATTTATCTTGGCATAGTTGAATGATAAGAGTTCTGGACATGGAACTGACATACCGTGAGCCTCAAACACCATTGTTTCCTCCTTCTTGTGTAAATCTCCTGTTTGCAAAAGACCGCTGAAAAATGAGTGAATCCCACCATAACACCGACTGTGACGTTGGAGTCAGGATCATTAATATTTATACCCCCCAAATTTGCATTTTCCAGTCCATGTTCTAGGCCAGGCAGTGTTAATGTGGACCTGCACAGCCGAATCATCAGAAGATCTGCAGGTATTGTGAAGAAGCAAGCAAGGACAATAGTGAAAATGGCAGATCATGGATATAAATGTTATGTCTGAGGCTGTGCTGTGGATTTGAGAACTTTTCATTCCCTTCCCACAAAACTGTCAACAGGCATGGTTGATGTTTACAACAGGATACCTCACCATTTTAATTCAAAGCTGTTAGTTTGCTCTTAACGGAGGCCGATCAGAACGAAACTCGATGGGCATGTTCGACTCGTGGCCCTAGAGGTCTGTAAGAATTTTGAAAAATCAGCCACTAGTTGACGCTAACAGGTTTTACGGCTATGTAATCACGTGATGCATATCATTTGATAGATCTCCTCATACTGAACAACTTTGCCTCAAGAACTACTGCTGTCAATCAATTTGTTCATTAAATACTTGCTATTATGTTAAAAACCTACTTTTGCGAACTAGTCCTAGGTTTTTCGCCCGATCGGAAATATACCAGTGCAGTACAATTCTCTGGAAGCTCTAGATTATTAATTATATAAAAAACTTTAACTTTACCCATTGGGTAGCCATAACAGGATCATTTAGAAAATGGGTATGGCAAAAAACACTCAAAAGCCTGTAAATCCTAAACAAAAACTCAGACAACTCACTAGACTGCCTTATGTGCTTAAAGACCCTAAATGCTTGAACCCCGCTAAATGCTGCTTGCAGCTTTAATTAGGGGTTCAAGCACGAAGTGCTGAAACCCTATTGTAATTGTGCTGATTTTTATTATTATTATTATTATTATTATTCTGCCGTAAAACGCATCGTGCAGCCCAAACCGTAAGAGCTGGAACTTTGAAACTTTGACAGATGGTAGTACAAAAATCGAGGAAAGGTTCAGAGATTATGACCCCGATTGGCCCATAGGTGGCGCTATAACAACCAAAAGCGCGAAACTGCTCATAACTCCTAGACCGTATGTCGTAGACTCAAGTGTCTTATATCATTGGAAAGCTGGACGCCTGACGAACAAAACGTATATCTCCGATTTCATTTCCGCCATGATAGATTTTCCGCCATTTTGAATTTTGTCAAAAATCTACTTTTGCGAACTAGTCCCTGGTTTTTTGCCCGATTGGAACCAAACTAGTGCAGAAATGTTCTCTGGAGACTGAATATCAATAATTATCGAAAAAAGTGGAAATTTCGATTCACGGTCGCTAAGGGGCGCCAAAACGTACGTTGTGGGAGGGGCCTATTTTACTAAAATGGCTATAACTCCCGATGTAAATGAGGTATCTTCACCAAACTTGGTACACATGTGTATGAGCTTACTCTGGGGTCACAGTAAAAAAATCGCGACGATTGGCCTCATGGTGGCGCTATAAAATGAATAAAACATAAAACAGGCTATAACCACCTGACCGTTAGTCCGATTGACTTGAAAATTGGTATGCAGTGTCTTGGTCCAAGGTGCCATGTATGTGTATGAGGACATTGGCGTATCTCAAAAAACATGGCCGCCATCGGCCAACGAAGTTTGAGCACCTATTAGACAAGGTTAACGGAGGCCGATCGGAACGAAACTCAATGGGCATGTTCGGCTCATGGCCCTAAAGGTCTGTAAGAATTTTGAAAGAAATCGGCCACTAGTTGGCGCTAACGAGTTTTACGGCTCTGTAATCACGTGGTGTTACAAATATCCACACAATTTGCATATCATTTGATAGACCTCCTCATCCTGAACAACTTTGCCTCAAGAACCATTGCTGTCAATCAAACTGTTCATTAATTATTCATTAATATGTTAAAAACCTACTTTTGCGAACTAGTCCTAGGTTTTTTGCCCGATCGGAACCAGACCAGTCTAGGACAATTCTCTGGACTCTCTAGATCAATAATTATCAAAAAAAAGTTGAACTTTTGCATTTGGATGGCTGTAATAGGGTCATTTATAAAATGGGCGTGTCAAAATACATTAAAAAGCCTAGAAATCCTAAATAAAAACTCAGAACTTCACAAAAATTGGTCAGCATATGTGACATAACATCATTAACAAGCATGAAAAATTCTATGGAGATCGGACGATAGGTGGCGCTATAACTGTTAAAAAGCTTTAAAATCATATATTTCCTATGGTAAACTGCCTGTATTGGCTGTAAATGGTCTTTTCCATCTCTGATCATATAATTTTCATATCATAATGTTCAAAACTAGTGCAATACAATTCTCTGGACTCACTAGATCAATAATTGTCAGAAAAAGTTGAACTACTTCATTTGGATAGCTATAATAGGTTCACTTCAAAATCTGGCCTTTACCAAGTGTCCCCGAAAGCCTATATCTCTTTAATCAATGCTCAGACCTTCTTAAAAACAAGTCAGAACGTGTGAAATATCACCCTGAACAAGCATGAAAATTTTCAGACAGATCGGACAAAATTTGCCTCTATAACAGTTAAAAAGGTGAAAATGATATGAATTAATGGCATGTTAAGCCAATAAGTGGTATTTTACTGCCCCCCGCTGTTTAAAATAGTCATTTTCTCATATTGGTATTGGTATCAGCCATGGTAAATCATGATAAATGATGGTGTGTGTGTGTGTGTGTGTGTGTGTGTGTGTGTGTGTGTGTGTGTGTGTGTGTGTGTGTGTGTGTGTGTGTGTGTGTGTGGTACAAATATAACAAAGGTTTTATTTTCCAACATGAAAACAAACATAACAGAGTGCTAGTGCACAAACAATAACCGACAATGATAATGGATGAGAGGGGAACTTAAATACACAGATCAAGACAAGGACAACAGGTGACGGTTATGATGATGAGGAGCAGGTGATGATGAGGAGGGTGATGAGGAGCAGGTGCAGGTGATGACGACAGATAGTGAATGTGATGAAGACAGAAGGTGAATGTGATGAAGGTGAATGTGACACCAATATCACTAAAACATTTGTGTGTGTGTGTGTGTGTGTGTGTGTGTGTGTGTGTGTAGCATTATTGTGTGTAGCATATGTAGCAAGTATGCATTATTGAGTTAACATGGAAACACTGGTTTGCTTTAGTGCAGAAAACTGGTCAAAATCATGAGGTTTAAAGTGAAAGTGAGCCAATAAGTGGTCTTCTACTGCCCTCTGCTGGCCATTCTACTTATTAATTAAATTTTTCCACATGTGCTTGCATTTATACTTGAATACACACTAAAAATCACTTATATAGCAATAACTATTATAACACAATCATATTTTGTCAGTGTTAATCACTTTATTTGCACTGACACTTCAAATAATTGCTAGTAATGTGGTAAATCATGGTAAATCATGGTTAACTATGCTGTGTGTGTGTGTCTGTGTGTGTGTGTGTGTGTGTGTGTGTGTGTGTGTGTGTGTGTGTGTGTGTGTGTATGTGTGTGTGTGTGTGTGTGTGTGTGTAAGCATGCATTGAGTTAACATGGAAAAACTGGTTTGCTTTAGTGCAGAAAACTGGTTTAAAGTGAAAGTGAGCCAATAAGTGGTCTTCTAGTGCCCTCTGCTGGCCATTCTACTCAATAATGAAATATTTTAAGTCAAGTCAAGTCAAGTCAAGTATATTTGTATAGCGCTTTTCACAATACAGATTGTATCAAAGCAGCTTCACAGTATTAAATTAAAATAATACAACAAGGTTTGTTTCTAGTGGAATTTATTGATAAAATCAAATTAGATATCCCCAGAATATCCCCAACTGAGCAAGCCAAAGGCAACAGTGGCAAGGAACCGAAAAACTCCATCAAGTGACCTAATAGTGTCCTAAAACTCCATCAGGTGACCCAATGGAGAAAAAAAAAACCTTGGGAGAACCCAGGCTCAGTCGGGGGCCAGTTCTCCTCTGGCGTTTATTAACTAGAGGCCGGATTGTAATTTGAACTGTAAGATTAAAAATATTATATGAATGCCTGGCTGAAGAGATGCGACTTTAATCTAGTTTTAAACTGGGAGAGCGAGTCTGAGCAACGAACAGTATCAGGAAGGCTATTCCAGAGTTTTGGAGCTTTTACATGTGCTTTTGCATTCATACTTGGACACACACTAAAAATCACGTATATAACTAACTATTATAACACAATAATATTTTGTCAGTGTTCATCACCTCATTTGCACTGACACTTCACATAATTGCTAGTAATGTGGTTAATCATGCTAGAAACATTGTAAATCATAGTAAATAATACTGAAATGAGGTGTATCAAGGTAAATCATGCTAGAATCCTAATAAATCATTCTGGAACATGGTATATGATAGTAAATCATGCTAGAATCATATTAAATAATTCTAGAATGTGGCAAATCGTTGTGGGAGGAGCCTATTTTACTCAAATGGCTATAACTCAAGAAGTAAATGAGATATCTTCACCAAACTCAGTACACATGTGTATGGGTTCAATTTGAGGTCACAGTAAACAATTTTATGGAGATCGGACCATAGGTGGCGCTATAACTGTTAAAAAGCTTTAAAACCATATATATCCCATGGCAAATTGCCTGTATTGGCTGTAAATGGTCTTTTCCATCTATTATGTCAGTGGTTACATGCTTGCTAAATAAATCTTAATGACTTTTGATGCTTTTGTGCTTAAATGCCTTAAAGGCCTTAACTGCTTGAACCCCGATAAATGCTGCTTGCAGCTTTAATTATTATTATTATTATTATTCCGCCCTAAAACGCATCGTGCAGCCCAAACCGTAAGAGCTGGAACCTTGAAACTTGGCCAAATGGTAGTCCTCAATTTGGGGAGAACCTATCAAAATATGACCCCGATTGGCCCATAGGTGGCGCTATAATGACCAAATTTACTACATTGCTCATAACTCCTAGACAGTTTGTCCTAGAGTCTCAATTTTAGCATCACTGTGATCCCTGGATCCAGACGGACAAAATGGCTATCTCCAAATTGCTCTACGAGCAAAAAAAAAATTCTATGGGCAATTTAGTGAAAAACCTACTTTTGCGAACTAGTCCTAGGTTTTTGGCCCAATCGGAACCAGACCAGTCTAGCACAGTTCTCTGGAGTCTCTAGATCAATAATTATCGGAAAAAAGTTGAACTTTTGCATTGGCCTGGCTGTAACAGGGTCATTTAGGAAAGGGGTGGGACAAAAAAACACTCAAAAGCCTATACAACCTAAGGGAAAACCCCAAACTTCACAAAAATCGATGAGCAGATGTGTCAGAACATGGTGAAGAAGCATGCCAAGTTTCGTGAAGATCGGACAATAGGTGGCGCTATAACTGTCCAAAACGTCTCTTCTTATTAGGGGTTCAAGCATGAAATGCTGAAACCCTATTGTAATTGTGCTGATTTTTATTATTATTATTATTATTATTCCGCCCTAAAACGCATCGTGCAGCCCAAACCGTAAGAGCTGGAACCTTGAAACTTGGCCAAATGGTAGTCCTCAATTTGGGGAGAACCTATCAAAATATGACCCCGATTGGCCCATAGGTGGCGCTATAATGACCAAATTTACTACATTGCTCATAACTCCTAGACAGTTTGTCCTAGAGTCTCAATTTTAGCATCACTGTGATCCCTGGATCCAGACGGACAAAATGGCTATCTCCAAATTGCTCTACGAGCAAAAAAAAAATTCTATGGGCAATTTAGTGAAAAACCTACTTTTGCGAACTAGTCCTAGGTTTTTGGCCCAATCGGAACCAGACCAGTCTAGCACAGTTCTCTGGAGTCTCTAGATCAATAATTATCGGAAAAAAGTTGAACTTTTGCATTGGCCTGGCTGTAACAGGGTCATTTAGGAAAGGGGTGGGACAAAAAAACACTCAAAAGCCTATACAACCTAAGGGAAAACCCCAAACTTCACAAAAATCGATGAGCAGATGTGTCAGAACATGGTGAAGAAGCATGCCAAGTTTCGTGAAGATCGGACAATAGGTGGCGCTATAACTGTCCAAAACGTCTCTTCTTATTAGGGGTTCAAGCATGAAATGCTGAAACCCTATTGTAATTGTGCTGATTTTTATTATTATTATTATTATTATTCCGCCCTAAAACGCATCGTGCAGCCCAAACCGTAAGAGCTGGAACCTTGAAACTTGGCCAAATGGTAGTCCTCAATTTGGGGAGAACCTATCAAAATATGACCCCGATTGGCCCATAGGTGGCGCTATAATGACCAAATTTACTACATTGCTCATAACTCCTAGACAGTTTGTCCTAGAGTCTCAATTTTAGCATCACTGTGATCCCTGGATCCAGACGGACAAAATGGCTATCTCCAAATTGCTCTACGAGCAAAAAAAAAATTCTATGGGCAATTTAGTGAAAAACCTACTTTTGCGAACTAGTCCTAGGTTTTTGGCCCAATCGGAACCAGACCAGTCTAGCACAGTTCTCTGGAGTCTCTAGATCAATAATTATCGGAAAAAAGTTGAACTTTTGCATTGGCCTGGCTGTAACAGGGTCATTTAGGAAAGGGGTGGGACAAAAAAACACTCAAAAGCCTATACAACCTAAGGGAAAACCCCAAACTTCACAAAAATCGATGAGCAGATGTGTCAGAACATGGTGAAGAAGCATGCCAAGTTTCGTGAAGATCGGACAATAGGTGGCGCTATAACTGTCCAAAACGTCTCTTCTTATTAGGGGTTCAAGCATGAAATGCTGAAACCCTATTGTAATTGTGCTGATTTTTATTATTATTATTATTATTATTCCGCCCTAAAACGCATCGTGCAGCCCAAACCGTAAGAGCTGGAACCTTGAAACTTGGCCAAATGGTAGTCCTCAATTTGGGGAGAACCTATCAAAATATGACCCCGATTGGCCCATAGGTGGCGCTATAATGACCAAATTTACTACATTGCTCATAACTCCTAGACAGTTTGTCCTAGAGTCTCAATTTTAGCATCACTGTGATCCCTGGATCCAGACGGACAAAATGGCTATCTCCAAATTGCTCTACGAGCAAAAAAAAAATTCTATGGGCAATTTAGTGAAAAACCTACTTTTGCGAACTAGTCCTAGGTTTTTGGCCCAATCGGAACCAGACCAGTCTAGCACAGTTCTCTGGAGTCTCTAGATCAATAATTATCGGAAAAAAGTTGAACTTTTGCATTGGCCTGGCTGTAACAGGGTCATTTAGGAAAGGGGTGGGACAAAAAAACACTCAAAAGCCTATACAACCTAAGGGAAAACCCCAAACTTCACAAAAATCGATGAGCAGATGTGTCAGAACATGGTGAAGAAGCATGCCAAGTTTCGTGAAGATCGGACAATAGGTGGCGCTATAACTGTCCAAAACGTCTCTTCTTATTAGGGGTTCAAGCATGAAATGCTGAAACCCTATTGTAATTGTGCTGATTTTTATTATTATTATTATTATTATTCCGCCCTAAAACGCATCGTGCAGCCCAAACCGTAAGAGCTGGAACCTTGAAACTTGGCCAAATGGTAGTCCTCAATTTGGGGAGAACCTATCAAAATATGACCCCGATTGGCCCATAGGTGGCGCTATAATGACCAAATTTACTACATTGCTCATAACTCCTAGACAGTTTGTCCTAGAGTCTCAATTTTAGCATCACTGTGATCCCTGGATCCAGACGGACAAAATGGCTATCTCCAAATTGCTCTACGAGCAAAAAAAAAATTCTATGGGCAATTTAGTGAAAAACCTACTTTTGCGAACTAGTCCTAGGTTTTTGGCCCAATCGGAACCAGACCAGTCTAGCACAGTTCTCTGGAGTCTCTAGATCAATAATTATCGGAAAAAAGTTGAACTTTTGCATTGGCCTGGCTGTAACAGGGTCATTTAGGAAAGGGGTGGGACAAAAAAACACTCAAAAGCCTATACAACCTAAGGGAAAACCCCAAACTTCACAAAAATCGATGAGCAGATGTGTCAGAACATGGTGAAGAAGCATGCCAAGTTTCGTGAAGATCGGACAATAGGTGGCGCTATAACTGTCCAAAACGTCTCTTCTTATTAGGGGTTCAAGCATGAAATGCTGAAACCCTATTGTAATTGTGCTGATTTTTATTATTATTATTATTATTATTCCGCCCTAAAACGCATCGTGCAGCCCAAACCGTAAGAGCTGGAACCTTGAAACTTGGCCAAATGGTAGTCCTCAATTTGGGGAGAACCTATCAAAATATGACCCCGATTGGCCCATAGGTGGCGCTATAATGACCAAATTTACTACATTGCTCATAACTCCTAGACAGTTTGTCCTAGAGTCTCAATTTTAGCATCACTGTGATCCCTGGATCCAGACGGACAAAATGGCTATCTCCAAATTGCTCTACGAGCAAAAAAAAAATTCTATGGGCAATTTAGTGAAAAACCTACTTTTGCGAACTAGTCCTAGGTTTTTGGCCCAATCGGAACCAGACCAGTCTAGCACAGTTCTCTGGAGTCTCTAGATCAATAATTATCGGAAAAAAGTTGAACTTTTGCATTGGCCTGGCTGTAACAGGGTCATTTAGGAAAGGGGTGGGACAAAAAAACACTCAAAAGCCTATACAACCTAAGGGAAAACCCCAAACTTCACAAAAATCGATGAGCAGATGTGTCAGAACATGGTGAAGAAGCATGCCAAGTTTCGTGAAGATCGGACAATAGGTGGCGCTATAACTGTCCAAAACGTCTCTTCTTATTAGGGGTTCAAGCATGAAATGCTGAAACCCTATTGTAATTGTGCTGATTTTTATTATTATTATTATTATTATTCCGCCCTAAAACGCATCGTGCAGCCCAAACCGTAAGAGCTGGAACCTTGAAACTTGGCCAAATGGTAGTCCTCAATTTGGGGAGAACCTATCAAAATATGACCCCGATTGGCCCATAGGTGGCGCTATAATGACCAAATTTACTACATTGCTCATAACTCCTAGACAGTTTGTCCTAGAGTCTCAATTTTAGCATCACTGTGATCCCTGGATCCAGACGGACAAAATGGCTATCTCCAAATTGCTCTACGAGCAAAAAAAAAATTCTATGGGCAATTTAGTGAAAAACCTACTTTTGCGAACTAGTCCTAGGTTTTTGGCCCAATCGGAACCAGACCAGTCTAGCACAGTTCTCTGGAGTCTCTAGATCAATAATTATCGGAAAAAAGTTGAACTTTTGCATTGGCCTGGCTGTAACAGGGTCATTTAGGAAAGGGGTGGGACAAAAAAACACTCAAAAGCCTATACAACCTAAGGGAAAACCCCAAACTTCACAAAAATCGATGAGCAGATGTGTCAGAACATGGTGAAGAAGCATGCCAAGTTTCGTGAAGATCGGACAATAGGTGGCGCTATAACTGTCCAAAACGTCTCTTCTTATTAGGGGTTCAAGCATGAAATGCTGAAACCCTATTGTAATTGTGCTGATTTTTATTATTAGGGGTTCAAGCACGAAGTGCTGAAACCCTATTGTAATTGTACTGATTTTTATTATTATTATTATTATTATTCTCCCCTAAAACGCATCGTGCAGCCCAAACCGTAAGAGCTGGAACCTTGAAACTTGGCCAAATGGTAGTCCTCAATTTGGGGAGAACCTATCAAAGTATGACCCAGATTGGCCCATAGGTGGCGCTATAGCGACCAAAAGCGCGAAACTGCTCATAACTCCTAGACCGTATGTCGTAGACTCAAGTGTCCTATATCATTGGAAAGCTGGACGCCTGAAGGTCAAAACGTATATCTCCGATTTTATTTCAGGTATGCAAATTTTTCCGCCATTTTGAATTTTGTCAAAAACCTACTTTTGCGAACTAGTCCCTGGTTTTTCGCCCGATCGGAACCAAACCAGTGCAGAAATGTTCTTTGGAGTCTGAAGATCAATAATTATCGAAAAAAAGTCGAAATTTCGATTCCTGGTCGCTAGCGGGTGATAAATTAATGTTGTGGGAGGAGCCTATTTTACTAAAATGGCTATAACTCGAAAAGGAAATGAGATATCTTCACCAAACTTGGTACACATGTGTATGAGTTCAATTTGGGGTCATAGTAAAAAAATTTCGACGATTGATCACATGGTGGCGCTATAACATGAAAAAAACATGAAAAGGGCTATGACCACGTGACCGTTTGTCCGATTGACTTGAAAATTGGTATGCAGTGTCTTGGTCCAAGGTGCCATGTATGTCTATGAGGACATTGGCGTACCTCGAAAAACATGACAGCCATCGACCAATGAAATTTGAGCACCTATTAGACAAGGTTAACGGAGGCCGATCGGAACGATACTCGATGGGCATGTTCAACTCATGGCCCTAGAGGTCTGTAAGAATTTTGAAAGAAATCGGCCACTAGTTGGCGCTAACGAGTTTTATGGCTCTGTAATCACGTGGTGTTACACTTATTGTCACAAAATGCATAT
Source organism: Scardinius erythrophthalmus (assembly GCF_964197995.2). Lineage (NCBI taxonomy): Eukaryota > Metazoa > Chordata > Actinopteri > Cypriniformes > Leuciscidae > Scardinius > Scardinius erythrophthalmus. The sequence goes on along the minus strand of NC_138238.1, from coordinate 24,736,721 downwards.
CATTTGATAGATCTGCTCATGCTGAACAACTTTGCCTCAAGAACCATTGCTGTCAATCAAACCGTTCATTAAATATTCGCAATTATGTTAAAAACCTACTTTTGCGAACTAGTCCTAGGTTTTTTGCCCGATCGGAACAAAACCAGTCTAGGGTAATTCTCTGGACTCTCTAGATCAATAATTATCAAAAAAAAGTTCAACTTTAGCATTTTTCGCATGGGTATATTGGGTCATAATGAAAATGGGCGTGGCAAAATGCATTTAAAAGCCTATAAATCCTAAACGAAAACTCAGAACTTCACAAAAATTGGTGAGCATATGTACCATAACAGTCTAAACAAGCATGTAAAATTTCATGAAGATCGTACGATAGGTGGCGCTATAACTGTTAAAAAGCTTTGAAAACCATATATTTCCTATGGTAAATTGCCTGTTTTGGCTGTAAATGGTCTTTTCCATCTATTATTTCAGTGGTTAAAAGCTTTACAAATAAAACTTAATGTCTTAAATGCTTATGTGCTTAAAGGCCTTAAATGCTTGAACCCCGATAAATGCTGCTTGCAGCTTTAATTATTATTATTTTTCTTCTCCGCTAAAACGCATCGTGCAGCCCAAACCGTAAGAGCTGGAGCTTTGAAACTTTGCCAGATGGTAGTACAAAAATCGAGGAGAGGTTATCAAATTATGAGCCCGATTGGCCCATAGGTGGCGCTATAGCAACCAAAAGCGCGAAACTGCTCATAACTCCTAGACCGTAAGTCATAGACTCAAGTGTCTTATATCAGTGGAAAGCAGGACGCCTGACGAACAAAACGTATATCTCCGATTTTATTTCCGCCATGATAGATTTTCCGCCATTTTGAATTTTGTCGAAAACCTACTTTTGCGAACTAGTCCCTGGTTTTTTGCCCGATCGGAACCAAACCAGTGCAGAATTGTTCTGTGGAGTCTGAAGATCAATAATTATCGAAAAAAAGTTGAAATTTCGATTCACGGTCGCTAGGGGGTGCAAAATTAACGTTGTGGGAGGAGCCTATTTTACTAAAATGGCTATAACTCAAGAAGTAATTCAGTAAACTTCACCAAACTTGCTAAACGTGTGTAAGAGGTCAATTTGAGGTCACAGTAAAAAAATTGCGTCGATTGGCCACATGGTGGCGCTATAAAACAAAAAAAACGTATATACACCTGCCCGTTAGTCCGATTGACTTGAAATTTGGTATGCAGTGTCTTGGCCCAAGGGGCCATGTATGTCTAAAAGGATATTGGCGTATCTCGAAAAACATGGCCGCCATTGGCCAATGAGTTTTGAGCACCTATTAAAAGAAGGTTAACGAAGTGCGATCGGAACGAAACTCGGTGGGCATGTTCGGCTCAAGCCCCTAGAGGTCTGTAAGAATTTTGAAAGAAATCGGCCACTAGTTGGCGCTAACGAGTTTTAAGGCTCGGTAATCACGTGGTGTAACAAATTTCGTCACAAAATGCATATCATTTGATAGACCTCCTCATGTTGAACAACTTTGCCTCAAGAACCATTAATGTCAATCAAACCGTTCAATAAATATTTACGAATATGTTAAAAACCTACTTTTGCGAACTAGTCCTAGGTTTTTTGCCCGATCGGAACCAGACCAGTCTAGGACAATTCTCTGGACACTCTAGATCAATAATTATCAAAAAAAAAGTTAAACTTTTGCATTAGGATGGCTGTAATAGGGTTATTTATAAAAGGGGCGTGGCAAAATGCACTAAAAAGCCTATAAACCCTAAATGAAAACTCAGAACTTCACAAAAATTGGTGAGCATATGTGACATAACATCATTAACAAGCATGCAAAATTTTATGGAGATCGGACCAAAGATAGCACTATAACAGTCAAAAGGCTTTAAAACCATATATTTCCTATGGTAAATTGCCTGTATTGGCTGTAAATGGACTTTTCCATCTATTATTTCAGTGGTTAAAAGCTTTCTAAATAAAACTTAATGTCTTAAATGCTTATGTGCTTAAAGGCCTTAAATGCTTGAACCCCGATAAATGCTGCTTGCAGCTTTAATTAGGGGTTCAAGCACGAAGTGCTGAAACCCTATTGTAATTGTGCTGATTTTTATTAGGGGTTCAAGCACTTCAGTGCTGAACACCTATTGTAATTGTTAATTTTCCCATGATGCAACATTCAGACATAAAACTGATCGGGCAGACCAAACCGTAAGTCGTGGAGACTTGAAACTTTGGGGGCTGATAGTACTCACACCGCCTACAGCGTCACCAAGGCCCGCCCCGATCGGCCTGACGGGGGCGCTACAGCGGGCAAAAGTACGAAACGGCTCATAACTCATCAACCGTGAGGCGTAGGCTCAAGTGTCTTATATCGCTGGAATCCTTGGCTCGAGGCGGACCAGATGCATGCCTCGGATTTGCTCGTCACCCTGGGAAAATTTTAGGGTATTTGGGGTTTTTCCAAAAACCTACTTTCGCGAACTAGTCCTAGGTTTTTGGCCCGACCGGAACCAAACCAGTGCGGCAAGATTCTCTGGAGTCTGATTGTCAATAATTATCAAAAAAAAGTGTAAATTTCGCTTCACGGTCCCTAAGGGCCGCCAAAATGTTCGAAGTGGGAGGAGCCCATTTTGCTTAATTGGCTATAACTCGTGAACGGAACGAGATTTTTGCACCAAACTCAGCACACGCATGTACGAGCTCATTCTGTGGTCACGTGAAAAAGGGCGCAGCGACTGGCCACTTGGTGGCGCTATGGTGTCAAAATGATGTATTTCTATGGAAAAAACACATGAAATGGCTGAAAGCGGCCATCTTGCTGTCTGATTTGCATACAAGCTCACAAAATCGGGCATGCGCATGCGTCACGTGATCCTGAAGAAGCTTGAAAACTTTCATGGACGTCGGGCCATTGGTGGCGCTTTAACTGTCATAAAGGTGAGAAGGCCTCTGTATTACCAGAGAGAGAATATAGGGCACTATATGTCACTTTGAGTGATTTATTGCCCTTAAGCCCCGCCCCCTTTTTGACCGTGGGAAATTCCCACGCTTGCCCCGCCCCCTTCTACCCACCGCCCTCCCACCTCCGGACAGGTCACGTGACCGTGAGAATTTTCCCACGGTTGCTCCTCCCTTATGGGCGTGAACAGAACCAGGGAGATATTATAAATTAAATTATATATTAAATTATATATTTAATAATATAAAACGTTGTATAAAAGTTAAAATACACATGTGTTTAGTGTTCTCACACATCTGTAAAACTGTTACATAAAACACAAACTAGTTTAAAATGTCAATGACAAAAGTTTAATTTGCATTTTCTTAAAGATATCAAAATGTAAAAAAGCTATCAAACATTAAAACATATCAACCATTATGTTAAAAATCACAATATTAAAAAACAAGTATTAAAAACTGACTTTGTTGAAAGAAGAACAAAAGTTTTTTATCCGTCTCCAAAGGCTTAGAGCTTTTAACTCCAAAATCCGAAAAAAGCGAATAGTTCTATTTTCTAACATACATTTAAAGAAAAAGCTGTACTTTCACAATTACATTGTGTTTAAAGGTGTATAAAACATTGTTTAAAGTTTAAATTATATTTTCTTAAAGATATCAAAATGTGTTAGTATTAAAACATCTAAAACAACATTTTATGTTAAAACATAAACCGTGGGAAATTTTCCCAAGATCCACATTAAAACATCTAAAACAACATGTATTAAAATTATACCGAGCAAATAGTTCTATTTTCTAATACATTTGAAGAAAAGTTGTACAATCACAATTACAAGAAAAAGCTGTACTTTCACAATTACATTGTTTAAAGGTGTATAAAACATTGTTTAAAGTTTAAATTATATTTTCTTAAAGATATCAAAATGTGTTAGTATTAAAACACCTAAAACAACATTTTAAAGATGTTAAAAGTTTAAATTATATTTTCGTAAAGATATCAAAATGTGTTAGTATTAAAACATCTAAAACAACATTTTAAAGATGTTAAAACATTAATGAAAAAAGTTTAAATTATATTTTCTTAAAGATATCAAAATGTGTTAGAATTAAAACATCTAAAACAACATTTTATGTTAAAACATAAATGTTAAAACATTGAAAAAGCAATAATCAGCTCCGGACCGTGGGAATTTCCCATGGTCCCCTTCCCTACAAACATCCCCACCCCATCCCCACTTCTGTATTGTTTAACAGATAACATTATGACAATGTATATTAAAACTTTTTTAAGAAATGTACAATAAAGACAACTTTGTTGAAAGAAGAACAAAAGTTTTTTTATCCGTCTCCAAAGGCTTAGAGCTTTTAACTCCAAAATCCGAAAAAACGAATAGTTCTATTTTCTAACATACATTTAAAGAAAAAGCTGTACTTTCACAATTACATTGTGTTTAAAGGTGTATAAAACATTGTTTAAAGTTTAAATTATATTTTCGTAAAGATATCAAAATGTGTTAGCATTAAAACGTCTAAAACAACATTTTAAAGATGTTAAACATTAATGAAATAAGTTAAAATTGCATTTTTCTCTAAAAGAGTTATTAAAAATGAGTTAAGATGTTAAAAATCAATAATTTACAGAAAAGTAAGTGCATCCATCCATACAGTATTTGTAAAACTGTTACATAAAACACAAACTAGTTTAAAAAGTGTCTCAAACACATAATATTAAAACCACACCATGTTAAAAATCACAGTATCTAAAAATACTAATCCTTACGTTTTTGTAAATCCGTTTGTTGAAAGAGAGCCAAAAGGTATATCCGAAGGTATTTACCACATCAAATGTATATCCAGAAGGTATATCCAAGACCAAAGGTTTATCCAACAACAAGGATATATCCATGACCAGAGGTATATCCAAATATATATCCAAAAGGTATATCCAAGACCAGAGGTTTATCCAACATTAAGGGTATATCCGGAACCATAGGTTTAGAGATTTTATTTACAAAAGTTACAAAGTCTCGTGAGGAGTTCAGCAAAAAGCGTCCACACGGTTACATCCCAAAAGTTAGACTGACCTCTGTGACATCTGCCCTGTAGCCACAGGTAGACCACTCCCACCCTAGACCCCTCCCACCCCTAGAGACCACCCACCCCTAGACCCCTCCCACACCTAGACCCCTCCCACCCCTAGAGACCTCCCACCCCTAGACCCCTCCCACACCTAGACCCCCTCCTACATCAAGATCCCTCCCAACCCAACTATGTTTTGCTTTAATTAAAAAATAGTTTTGTTTTCCGCAATCATTTAAAAACTTTTTAAAAACAATGTATGTATAAAGTTAAAATACAACGGTTTAGTATTCGTACGTTTACAACGTTATCTGAAAAAGCTAGAATTAATAGCTAGATTTTAGTTAAAAATACATAGGTGTAGGCTAGTATTTAAAACGCTAGGCCTATCAGAAAAATGTAGACAATAATGTCTTCTTACGTATACAGATTTTAAACCCTGTTAAAACAAAAAAGTCAACGTTAAATATTTTAAAACAAGTTATAGAATGTCTTTCACGAACAACTTTTAAAGATGCCAGAAAAATGGTAAATTATGTTTCAAACGTGAACAACATATCAAACAACAACAGTTAAAAAATAATACATAAAGTGAATAGTTTTAAGCAAAACTTTTTAACATTACAATTCGCTATAAACTTTTGTATAGATCTTAGCTAAAATAGATCTTTCACTGTCTCGCAAAGCATCCTTGTGCTCCGAAAGCACAACACGAATGAGAAATCGGTCTGTGAAGCGAGTCTCCGCCCACCTAAAAACTTTGCCAATGCAAATACACATGTGTAGAGGTATAGCTACAGATTTAAATCTTGGTAAAAAAGGCTTAATCAAAACAACATTTTAAATTTTTGTACATTTAATTTAATTTAGTTATTAATCCGGTATTAGATCTTTCTAGCCTAATATTGTTTGATGTGTTATGCCTAGATAACGAAACATAGTCCATACATGTTGTGTTCGAGAAAAGTAATATTGATGTAATCTTTGTGAGATCATACCCACAAACACAGAACTTTGTGTTGGATGCTCGACTTTACTAAAAGAAAATATTATGGAAGTCATTTTCAAACTGTAATTATACCATATTTTACGTATTAATAGTATGGATCCATTGGGGTTTAATGTTTTAATGTTTGTTTGTTTGTTATTAACTAATACCTTTTTTAACTAAAACACTTCAACATCCTCCACAAATTAAAGAAACATATGAGGTAAGGCTAGTCTCAGACCCCAGATAAACAGATAATGGAATGTTCACAAGTAGGAGTTATTCTCCTACTTCGTATGTGTGTAAATAGTTGCGCTTATGGACTAACTTTAAAAAATCATCTTTATACACGAATCACGCGTGTCCAAACATTTGTGTAAGATTCAAAAGACCAAATCACTAGGGGAAACAGCAAAGACACCCTATCGTGAAAAGTGACCGTTCAGCACAGCGTCCGAACTTAAATGACATATACATAAACGGGCCAGAACGTGACACAGACTCCACCCACTAACACGCCTCTCAAAGGTGAGAGGTCTGTTGCGATTTAAAGGTGTGCGTAAAAAATGACGCCGATGGTTACATCACGTGGGAATTCCCTCCCACAGTGTGACAGAGGTGTTTAAAAAGGAACTCAAGCACTACTAGAGATACTTCTGATTTTGCATACCGGACAACCTGCAATGGCTACTGCGGCACCGAAAACACCTGAGAGAAGGATTACTGATGCTATGGAGGATTTGACTTTAGCACCACGAAAAAAACGGGAAACCCATGGGCCATGTTTAACGCGATTTCTTCACGAGCCTGCAGATTCTGTGAAATATACTTTTCACTTGTCTGAAGGACGTGCGTGTACATATGATTATGACAAAATCAACAGAGAAGTCAGATTTTTTAACGTGGATAACAATGAGAGATTCACCATGAATTCAACGGATGATCCAGCATTAAAATTCACTGAAAGAGATTGGTTTTTATTCTACTCAAAAGTATGGCCAGATTTACAGGAAGGGATGGACACGCCCCTTTTTATTGGTGAGTGGAATGGATTAACCATGGGTACAAGATACCGGATTTTAGCTGATCAAGTTAACAAATATCCAGACGATTTTATTTACATACTTTGTAGTGACTTTGGAACGTACCCAGAATTCACCTGGCCGATATCTGAAAAAGATCATTTAAAATTATATGATCTGAAATTCATGTTCCAATGGAAGGATCTACCTGTGATGGCTGAGATTTTTTCCAAGATCAATCAGCTTTTCCAGTGGACCAACGCGTATGAACGCTACGCCAACATTAAAGTGAAACTTTTCCATCCCGAGTGGGAGGTCCCAGAGAGACGCGGATCTTATATAACCCCACCTACTCTCTACAAGCATTAAGAAACTACTCTCTGGACTAGCCGATTCATTCAAACGTATCGTGACTCAAGGAGGTGACTCTTCTTCATCATCATTCCAACCCCTGGGAGCTACGACGGATACGTACCAAAAGGATTACCGGATGCAGCAATTGGATTACCTATTATGACAAATGGATTACCTCAGAAAAGCGTCGATTGGCTAAATAAATTCTGTACTGAACCTGGATATCACAAACTGGTGTTCCTTACAAGGTATGGAGTTGGAAACACCTGCCACAGTCGCCGAGGCCCACGACTCAACTGTCGATGAGACGGTCGGATGCCATGGAACTCACAGGTCACCGGATTATCAAGTCTATTTTGCGTGTCATTCTAGAAATTCATTTTTTGTGTGGATAATAGACTATATAATTTGTCAATGTAACCTGCTTTTTTAAAAATACACGTATAAATTTGCCTTTTGTTTGGACAATATATAATATGTCCTTGAGTGTTTTGTAAAATGATTAAAAATGTTTGTAAAATGATTTTATATTTTAGGTGAATGCATCATGGAGAAGAATTTGAAATGTCTGTGAAATTGAATTTTGTTTGTTTGTGATATAATTCATATTATACATGTTTTTAACTTTCTACTTCTTACATTCTAATAAAAGAAAAACATTTTTGTTGTTTGGAAATGTTTTGTAACTTTTATGTAGTGAAAAATGTTTGTGACTTTTATATTGTGAAATAAAAATGTTTGTGACTTTTATATTCTAAAATAAAATAATGTACAACTTTGTAACATGATTGATTCTTATTGATTGAAATCTCATAGCGCCTACATGGCAGAACTAATAAAGATATTTGACTAACCTTCGGATTCTGGTGCTTATAAAGATAGATTAAAACAGACTGTGTTACAGGAATATGGCGTAAGATTATCAGATCTGTCTGTATACATGCATTCTCTAAAGAGAACGTCAATATTAAATATATTCAAACTATTATTGATATTTTCTTGAAATGTGGATGGACGATGTGTTACGAAATAAATTCATGTCTGAAGTAACTAAGACGTTTTTAATATAACCTACCTGTAAAGTTACAAACAGATAGGGTGTAAAGTTTTTAATAAACGCATATATCCCTAGTGTGGGGAAATACATGTATCTTTTTCAAACATAATTAATGTATTTTCTTTGTGTGAACCAGATTTAAAAACGCACAACGACTACACTTGTATGGTTTTATTTTACCATAGTAAATCGTCATTCTATAAATCCTATAACATTTTGAACAGAATTCTACATTTTACTTTTGTCGGGTACTTGTGATTTTTTATGCGAATTGTAACAGAAGACATTTATCTGGGACAATCAGAGCATTTTGTTTGTTCAATGTAAAATAATAATAATAACGCCATGTTTCCCGGAAACGGCTTGCACCGGTGATCAGTGCGAAATGCATGCCGGTTAGAGACGGATCCGAGTGCGGTCCGCCTTCCTCTGATGTCATGCTGACGTATGTCAAAAATCTCCCGCGAGCACAAGGCGCACCAGGCGGATTCTGCAGTCGCACGCAGTTGCTCTCCACTGACTGCGCTGATCAAAAACATGATGGGACGCGACTTACAGACGCCACAGCTTGATGTTCATTGGTTTAAACAACCGTGATGTATTGTTCTCTTTTAAAAGGTTTGATTTTAATAAAACACTGATATTATGTTTTATGTGTATACGTTATGTGGTAATATTCCCAAACTATCTCAGTGCGATCTCTATGGGTTATGCAATGTAATTTTTATTAAAAACATATGTCTGTATTAAAGAAAAAGACTGATAAACATGTATTTGGAATGGAATTAAATAAGTAGACTACTTTCGATGTCTTGTTCATTATATTTATTTTCATATAAAAGCAACAGAACTTAAATACCATCCAGTTTATTAGCAACACTGGTATTATTTTGTAGTATATTTATACCGACTTCATCAGTCCCTGAAAATTCTTCATAAAGAAAACAAAGAATGGTCTTCTCAGTTGCCATAGTTGCAACTCTAGCGACACCAGAACAGTGTGTTCAACGCATAATTGTGTACATTTTAAGGTTAAATGCATCAATCTGATGCACTTTGAGAGGTCAAATTAAGAGTTTCAACTGGCTTCAATCCTTGAACTGTACACATTGAACAAAGAAAAAAGCATTGACTTTTACTCGGACATCGAGTGACGTTGCACATTAAGATGAAATCTGATTTTTCTCCAGTCATTATTAAAAACAAGCTAACAAAGAATGATTGATCCTGATGGGTACCGGTTCTATGTGGGAACCGTTTTGCATCAAAATAATATTATTCACCATAACCATCACGTAAATAGTCAGACACAAAAGTTAGGAAACTTCAAAAGCTTCATGCTGTTTATGACAGTCCTGTTTGTGAATAAAACCAATAATCAAAACAAAATGATAGTCTACAATTGAATACGTTGTAAACCTTTCACGACATGCATCACTATACAGTAGACACACACACACACACACACACACACACACACACGTGTGTCCACTTGGCGACAGAATGTCTACAGAGGTGTTATCGCATCACTAACACACACACACACACACACACACGTTCACACATGCATGCACACATACGCTAACAAAAGATAAGAGGTTGATGATAGATTAAAGGTAGGCAGCTAATCGAAAAATGTGTAAAATAAGATGTACGCTACCGACATTCTTATTACTACTTCAGTTCATTTTACACTATTTCAAATTATATCTGTATCATTTAGATCGGTCTTTTTAATATAGGGGTGCACGGTTGACAACCTAACGTTGATGTTAGTTAACACGTTTGTTACTTACTTCAGCACATGTTTGGATGACAAAATTTTGTGTACTAGTTGCTATATCAACATCATAGCCTTTAGAAAAATACCAGCATTTTTTTTTCGGAAGATACCCATAGACACTTTATTAAACCATAGCAAAGGTAAATTTCTTACTTAAGCTAATTTTCATCTCTATTTTTGTGTTTATTTAAAATAAGACAAATCTGAACATGTTTAGACCCCGTTTACACGATGGGAAAACGCAGATATTTCCCTGCGTTTTGGCCTGTCATTTACACGAAAACGCCGTTTTTATCCCAGAAAACGATTATTTCTAAAAACTCCGGCCAGAGTGGAGGTTTCTGAAAACGCCGGTTATGTGTTACCGTGTCAACCGGGAGAAACGGGGTTTTAGGTTCTCAAACGTCACATTTTGCGCCAGAAAATGCTTTCGTCATGTGAGCGCCCTATGTTTAGAGTTTGTTTGCCAACTATTTGATCATGGATGCTGTTAAAGTGGTACTCATTTTTGACTTTTGTGCAAACGCTTTTGGTCTGTTTGCATTTGCTTCGCTGTCTGTCCACACGAACAAACCTCGCGCCATGTCTGTTGTTTTGAAAGGAACAGGAAGTCACTCGAGCTATTGGTTGTTGTCGATTTTGAGGATTCTGATTGGCTTGCATGGCTTTATCCTTCTCCCTACACTGCCGCCCATTGTATTTATGCGGGTTGATGTAAACGACAACTTTTTTGAAAACGATGTTGCGTGCACGATGTTATTTTTGAAAATGGAGGGGGAGAAATATTCGTTTCTCTAAATACCCGGCTATGTGTAAATGTGGCCTTAATCTCCTAGATGTTATTTAACAGTTGAGATAGTTATTTAATGCTTCGGTAACTACCAGAAGACACTAGCAGGGTTTAAATCCCAGTTGTGCAGTCGTTTTTTATTAATTTTATTGAGAAAACGTGAGAAGAGGTGAATAAAGACTGAAAGTCAATGTAGCCTACAGGAATTAATAAATATTTAGTGTTTTAACTATGTGGTATAGCCGTGTTTTCATGTGTTTGTAGTCAAAAAAATTATTAAAAATTGTCGTTATTTTATATGAAAACGTTTTTAATTGAATTTTATTTAGAAAATATTTAGTTTGTTTTGTATATTTTTATTAGATCAGATAAGATTTTAAGCTGTCATATGTTATGTTACAACTACCCCCACATGTTACAATGTGGCATGAAATCTACTAAATAAACTTATGTGTTGGTACAAAGTTATATTTAAAAGTTTAGAGCAGTGAGTTTTTAAGGATTTTAAACACACACACACACACACACACACACACACTTGGCGGCACGGTGTCTGCATTGGTGTTAGCATTCACATATCTTATTTTTCTCTTTTGACGGATTTGTGTGAATTAGATTATTACAGATCTTAGTAAACGAGATGAGATCAGATCCGTCATACGTATTTCTAGTCATACAATCACCTTTCAGAATCTCTACCACCTACAGAGATAGACGCCCTTTGAAAATGTGGCGGGTAAAAAGGTGTTTTAAAATGGCTGTACAGTCTTTAAAATGAGGCTGTCTAAATCATTTACGGAACTCTATGCGAACGAGACAGACCGTCGAAACACGAATTGTAAGTTAGCCTGTATTATGTCTGGAAATCAACGCGAAGCAGAAGTTTCATCGGATCAGTGCTATGATGAAGATTTATCACAAATTTTAAACGATCTTTGTAAGTATTTTCAACAAAAGGTTTATTACATTTTTATGGAATGAATTTGTCAGTAACCCGTGCCTAATAACGTTATATATCTTTGTTCGGTGACCAGATGACAGCTCATTTCCCGATGGTGTTTTACCCAGTGAATTTTTTCAAGGTGAGTGTTTTATTTTTTCAGTATCATCTTTCATAACTTTTTTAAAAAAAAAGGAAAAAACTTACACCCTTTACAATATTTCAACAGGTATCCCAGAGGACACAGTGGCTCACAACACTATCAATGCTGCGGAGTTATCTACATTGGTTGATGTTCCCGGTGTGTCGGCCTACGAGGACATAACCCCATCTTCCACCCCTGAACAGTATGCCTACGGACAATCAGATCAGGAACCAACGTGCAGCTACGGGCCGATAACTTCTACCGAGCGCATGAATTTCCGTGTATCCGGACGAGGCGTGAAACGGCTACGAGATGTTTACGGAGAATATGATTCGATTAATGATAGCCAATTACACTATCCTGACGAGGGTACGTTATATTTAGGGTATTTATTTTTGTCTTATCATAATATTTTTATTCATTGAATTTTAAAATAATAAATGTTATTTTCCAGAACAAAGCATTCCTGTAGACCTACTGTCCACGTCTGATTACAATGGGGCTTCTGGACATGCTTATAGAAAACGGATCGCGGGTTCACATTACCTGTGTTCCAGTCCCAGTGTAAACTCATCGGAATATACCGGTAAGTCGCTATACATTTATTGTATTTTATCTATTAAACATTTCATTTAATAAATTATTTTTATGTTTGATCCTAGAACAAAATTACGCCGAAAGAGAATTGGAAATATTCCTGGATTCCCAAGCAGCCGTGTTGTGTCAAGTCAGCGATTCTGTGTCGGAATCGTCAAACTCCAATGAGGATAACTCTGTACGGAACGATACCCCGTTATTCAACGAACGAGATCTTCACAATTTGAGTTATGATACATTACGTAGTATCAATAGAAATGTTTTGGGTATTTTAGGTCACGTAACACAACCATTAACCTACCGGCAGATGGAGGAGATTACATCAGAGGCGCAAAGAGACGTCGTAACGATTCTTCATAGAATTTTAGATCACCAAAATCAACACACGAATGAGTTAAGGAACAGTGTTGAATTTTTTGGGATCTGCCACGGGCAATTATTGGATGAAAACAGACAATTACGGAATGAGCTATTAAGCGTTCATCAGGAGATTGAACAGGTGAGAAACGATCAACAAATGTTAACAATTGCATTGTCATTCATTTCTGAAAATCTAAACGTTGTTCAAAGAATATTGAGAGAATTACATGGTCCTTTTATGAGAAGGTAAATCTCGTTGTTGTTTTTTTTATTTGATTGTTGTTATTTTTAAAACAAACTCATTTGATTGACGTTATTTCCCTATGATTTTTGTACATGTTACGTGTATGTGTAACTGTATTTCTACTAGGCCTACATTTGTTGTGTGTAAACATTAGTTGGTAATATTAGACTACTCGTGATGTACATACATTTTAAATATAACAATCCAAACACACATTCTAAAGGTCGTACTCTTTTAGTGGAAAAGTATTATTGAAATGTTATTTACACTTGTCACCATGTATTCAGTTATTTTCAGTTCTAGGAGCTTGTTGGGTTTTTACGTGTTCCTAACTGTCGCCACTCACCTGTCACCCTTCTGCCGGATTATTGTTAATAAACTTTGTGTTGAAATATATTTGTCTACCTTCCAGTTTGTCAGTTATAACAAAAAGAAAGGTTGATTCTTTTAAGAATTCCTGGTAACATTTATTATAAGGTGACAAATTTATACGTTACTACATTTACTTAATAGTAATAACAGTAAATTACGTTACAAGTAACTAACCATAAGTCAAATCCTAACCGTAGCTATATAGCAGTTACAATTAATATTAAACAATACAAAGATTATATAAGCTCTGTACAATCAGAATACAAAATGTGAAACCTGGTCATCATTTGTATGCTTTGTGTATTTATCGTAAACTATACTTTTCAACCCTCTTTTCTAGTGATTTGGTCTTTTGAATCTTACACAAATGTTTGGACACACGTGATTCGTGTATAAAGATGATTTTTTAAAGTTAGTCCATAAGCGCAACTATTTACACACATACGAAGTAGGAGAATAACTCCTACTTGTGAACATTCCATTATCTGTTTATCTGGGGTCTGAGACTAGCCTTACCTCATATGTTTCTTTAATTTGTGGAGGATGTTGAAGTGTTTTAGTTAAAAAAGGTATTAGTTAATAACAAACAAACAAACATTAAAACATTAAACCCCAATGGATCCATACTATTAATACATAAAATATGGTATAATTACAGTTTGAAAATGACTTCCATAATATTTTCTTTTAGTAAAGTCGAGCATCCAACACAAAGTTCTGTGTTTGTGGGTATGATCTCACAAAGATTACATCAATATTACTTTTCTCGAACACAACATGTATGGACTATGTTTCGTTATCTAGGCATAACACATCAAACAATATTAGGCTAGAAAGATCTAATACCGGATTAATAACTAAATTAAATTAAATGTACAAAAATTTAAAATGTTGTTTTGATTAAGCCTTTTTTACCAAGATTTAAATCTGTAGCTATACCTCTACACATGTGTATTTGCATTGGCAAAGTTTTTAGGTGGGCGGAGACTCGCTTCACAGACCGATTTCTCATTCGTGTTGTGCTTTCGGAGCACAAGGATGCTTTGCGAGACAGTGAAAGATCTATTTTAGCTAAGATCTATACAAAAGTTTATAGCGAATTGTAATGTTAAAAAGTTTTGCTTAAAACTATTCACTTTATGTATTATTTTTTAACTGTTGTTGTTTGATATGTTGTTCACGTTTGAAACATAATTTACCATTTTTCTGGCATCTTTAAAAGTTGTTCGTGAAAGACATTCTATAACTTGTTTTAAAATATTTAACGTTGACTTTTTTGTTTTAACAGGGTTTAAAATCTGTATACGTAAGAAGACATTATTGTCTACATTTTTCTGATAGGCCTAGCGTTTTAAATACTAGCCTACACCTATGTATTTTTAACTAAAATCTAGCTATTAATTCTAGCTTTTTCAGATAACGTTGTAAACGTACGAATACTAAACCGTTGTATTTTAACTTTATACATACATTGTTTTTAAAAAGTTTTTAAATGATTGCGGAAAACAAAACTCTTTTTTAATTAAAGCAAAACATAGTTGGGTTGGGAGGGATCTTGATGTAGGAGGGGGTCTAGGTGTGGGAGGGGTCTAGGGGTGGGAGGTCTCTAGGGGTGGGAGGGGTCTAGGTGTGGGAGGGGTCTAGGGGTGGGTGGTCTCTAGGGGTGGGAGGGGTCTAGGGTGGGAGTGGTCTACCTGTGGCTACAGGGCAGATGTCACAGAGGTCAGTCTAACTTTTGGGATGTAACCGTGTGGACGCTTTTTGCTGAACTCCTCACGAGACTTTGTAACTTTTGTAAATAAAATCTCTAAACCTATGGTTCCGGATATACCCTTAATGTTGGATAAACCTCTGGTCTTGGATATACCTTTTGGATATATATTTGGATATACCTCTGGTCATGGATATATCCTTGTTGTTGGATAAACCTTTGGTCTTGGATATACCTTCTGGATATACATTTGATGTGGTAAATACCATCGGATATACCTTTTGGCTCTCTTTCAACAAACGGATTTACAAAAACGTAAGGATTAGTATTTTTAGATACTGTGATTTTTAACATGGTGTGGTTTTAATATTATGTGTTTGAGACACTTTTTAAACTAGTTTGTGTTTTATGTAACAGTTTTACAAATACTGTATGGATGGATGCACTTACTTTTCTGTAAATTATTGATTTTTAACATCTTAACTCATTTTTAATAACTCTTTTAGAGAAAAATGCAATTTTAACTTATTTCATTAATGTTTAACATCTTTAAAATGTTGTTTTAGACGTTTTAATGCTAACACATTTTGATATCTTTACGAAAATATAATTTAAACTTTAAACAATGTTTTATACACCTTTAAACACAATGTAATTGTGAAAGTACAGCTTTTTCTTTAAATGTATGTTAGAAAATAGAACTATTCGTTTTTTCGGATTTTGGAGTTAAAAGCTCTAAGCCTTTGGAGACGGATAAAAAACTTTTGTTCTTCTTTCAACAAAGTTGTCTTTATTGTACATTTCTTAAAAAAGTTTTAATATACATTGTCATAATGTTATCTGTTAAACAATACAGAAGTGGGGATGGGGTGGGGATGTTTGTAGGGAAGGGGACCATGGGAAATTCCCACGGTCCGGAGCTGATTATTGCTTTTTCAATGTTTTAACATTTATGTTTTAACATAAAATGTTGTTTTAGATGTTTTAATTCTAACACATTTTGATATCTTTAAGAAAATATAATTTAAACTTTTTTCATTAATGTTTTAACATCTTTAAAATGTTGTTTTAGATGTTTTAATACTAACACATTTTGATATCTTTACGAAAATATAATTTAAACTTTTAACATCTTTAAAATGTTGTTTTAGGTGTTTTAATACTAACACATTTTGATATCTTTAAGAAAATATAATTTAAACTTTAAACAATGTTTTATACACCTTTAAACAATGTAATTGTGAAAGTACAGCTTTTTCTTGTAATTGTGATTGTACAACTTTTCTTCAAATGTATTAGAAAATAGAACTATTTGCTCGGTATAATTTTAATACATGTTGTTTTAGATGTTTTAATGTGGATCTTGGGAAAATTTCCCACGGTTTATGTTTTAACATAAAATGTTGTTTTAGATGTTTTAATACTAACACATTTTGATATCTTTAAGAAAATATAATTTAAACTTTAAACAATGTTTTATACACCTTTAAACACAATGTAATTGTGAAAGTACAGCTTTTTCTTTAAATGTATGTTAGAAAATAGAACTATTCGCTTTTTTCGGATTTTGGAGTTAAAAGCTCTAAGCCTTTGGAGACGGATAAAAAACTTTTGTTCTTCTTTCAACAAAGTCAGTTTTTAATACTTGTTTTTTAATATTGTGATTTTTAACATAATGGTTGATATGTTTTAATGTTTGATAGCTTTTTTACATTTTGATATCTTTAAGAAAATGCAAATTAAACTTTTGTCATTGACATTTTAAACTAGTTTGTGTTTTATGTAACAGTTTTACAGATGTGTGAGAACACTAAACACATGTGTATTTTAACTTTTATACAACGTTTTATATTATTAAATATATAATTTAATATATAATTTAATTTATAATATCTCCCTGGTTCTGTTCACGCCCATAAGGGAGGAGCAACCGTGGGAAAATTCTCACGGTCACGTGACCTGTCCGGAGGTGGGAGGGCGGTGGGTAGAAGGGGGCGGGGCAAGCGTGGGAATTTCCCACGGTCAAAAAGGGGGCGTGGCTTAAGGGCAATAAATCACTCAAAGTGACATATAGTGCCCTATATTCTCTCTATTACCCTATGCAAAATGACATTTAAATGACTGAAAAATGGGGGGAAAAGAGCAGAGCTTCACCAAATTAGCTGAGCACATGCGCCATATTATTCTAAAGAAGCGTGCAAACTTTTATGGAGATCGGGCCATCAGTGGGGGTGTCACAGTTTAAAAGGTAAAAAAAAAAATGCACCACATTTCCATGATAAATGAGCTAAAAGGGCAACAAACGTTCTTTTTCCTCTCCGAGGCACATGTTAGAAGGCTGGATAAAGTTTTTGGAACGCAGCAGCGCAGACGGCAAGCGCCTAGACCCTATAGTTTTTTTTTTAGAGGCCTTTTTGTGGCCCTTTTTTAGCCACTTATTAGGGGTTCAAGCACTTCAGTGCTGAACACCTATTGTAATTGTTAATTTTCCCATGATGCAACATTCAGACATAAAACTGATTGGGCAGACCAAACCGTAAGTCGTGGAGACTTGAAACTTTGGGGGCTGATAGTACTCACACCGCCTACAGCGTCACCAAGGCCCGCCCCGATCGGCCTGACGGGGGCGCTACAGCGGGCAAAAGTACGAAACGGCTCATAACTCATCAACCGTGAGGCGTAGGCTCAAGTGTCTTATATCGCTGGAATCCTTGGCTCGAGGCGGACCAGATGCATGCCTCGGATTTGCTCGTCACCCTGGGAAAATTTTAGGGTATTTGGGGTTTTTCCAAAAACCTACTTTCGCGAACTAGTCCTAGGTTTTTGGCCCGACCGGAACCAAACCAGTGCGGCAAGATTCTCTGGAGTCTGATTGTCAATAATTATCAAAAAAAAGTGTAAATTTCGCTTCACGGTCCCTAAGGGCCGCCAAAATGTTCGAAGTGGGAGGAGCCCATTTTGCTTAATTGGCTATAACTCGTGAACGGAACGAGATTTTTGTACCAAACTCAGCACACGCATGTACGAGCTCATTCTGTGGTCACGTGAAAAAGGGCGCAGCGACTGGCCACTTGGTGGCGCTATGGTGTCAAAATGATGTATTTCTATGGAAAAAACACATGAAATGGCTGAAAGCGGCCATCTTGCTGTCTGATTTGCATACAAGCTCACAAAATCGGGCATGCGCATGCGTCACGTGATCCTGAAGAAGCTTGAAAACTTTCATGGACGTCGGGCCATTGGTGGCGCTTTAACTGTCATAAAGGTGAGAAGGCCTCTGTATTACCCTATGCAAAATGACATTTAAATGACTGAAAAATGGGGGGAAAAGAGCAGAGCTTCACCAAATTAGCTGAGCACATGCGCCATATTATTCTAAAGAAGCGTGCAAACTTTTATGGAGATCGGGCCATCAGTGGGGGTGTCACAGTTTAAAAGGTAAAAAAAAAAATGCACCACATTTCCATGATAAATGAGCTAAAAGGGCAACAAACGTTCTTTTTCCTCTCCGAGGCACATGTTAGAAGGCTGGATAAAGTTTTTGGAACGCAGCAGCGCAGACGGCAAGCGCCTAGACCCTATAGTTTTTTTTTAGAGGCCTTTTTGTGGCCCTTTTTTAGCCACTTATTAGGGGTTCAAGCACTTCAGTGCTGAACACCTATTGTAATTGTTAATTTTCCCATGATGCAACATTCAGACATAAAACTGATCGGGCAGACCAAACCGTAAGTCGTGGAGACTTGAAACTTTGGGGGCTGATAGTACTCACACCGCCTACAGCGTCACCAAGGCCCGCCCCGATCGGCCTGACGGGGGCGCTACAGCGGGCAAAAGTACGAAACGGCTCATATCTCATCAACCGTGAGGCGTAGGCTCAAGTGTCTTATATCGCTGGAATCCTTGGCTCGAGGCGGACCAGATGCATGCCTCGGATTTGCTCGTCACCCTGGGAAAATTTTAGGGTATTTGGGGTTTTTCCAAAAACCTACTTTCGCGAACTAGTCCTAGGTTTTTGGCCCGACCGGAACCAAACCAGTGCGGCAAGATTCTCTGGAGTCTGATTGTCAATAATTATCAAAAAAAAGTGTAAATTTCGCTTCACGGTCCCTAAGGGCCGCCAAAATGTTCGAAGTGGGAGGAGCCCATTTTGCTTAATTGGCTATAACTCGTGAACGGAACGAGATTTTTGCACCAAACTCAGCACACGCATGTACGAGCTCATTCTGTGGTCACGTGAAAAAGGGCGCAGCGACTGGCCACTTGGTGGCGCTATGGTGTCAAAATGATGTATTTCTATGGAAAAAACACATGAAATGGCTGAAAGCGGCCATCTTGCTGTCTGATTTGCATACAAGCTCACAAAATCGGGCATGCGCATGCGTCACGTGATCCTGAAGAAGCTTGAAAACTTTCATGGACGTCGGGCCATTGGTGGCGCTTTAACTGTCATAAAGGTGAGAAGGCCTCTGTATTACCCTATGCAAAATGACATTTAAATGACTGAAAAATGGGGGGAAAAGAGCAGAGCTTCACCAAATTAGCTGAGCACATGCGCCATATTATTCTAAAGAAGCATGCAAACTTTTATGGAGATCGGGCCATCAGTGGGGGTGTCACAGTTTAAAAGGTAAAAAAAAAAATGCACCACATTTCCTTGATAAATGAGCTAAAAGGGCAACAAACGTTCTTTTTCCTCTCCGAGGCACATGTTAGAAGGCTGAATAAAGTTTTTGGAACGCAGCAGCGCAGACGGCAAGCGCCTAGACCCTATAGTTTTTTTTTTAGAGGCCTTTTTGTGGCCCTTTTTTAGCCACTTATTAGGGGTTCAAGCACTTCAGTGCTGAACACCTATTGTAATTGTTAATTTTCCCATGATGCAACATTCAGACATAAAACTGATCGGGCAGACCAAACCGTAAGTCGTGGAGACTTGAAACTTTGGGGGCTGATAGTACTCACACCGCCTACAGCGTCACCAAGGCCCGCCCCGATCGGCCTGACGGGGGCGCTACAGCGGGCAAAAGTACGAAACGGCTCATAACTCATCAACCGTGAGGCGTAGGCTCAAGTGTCTTATATCGCTGGAATCCTTGGCTCGAGGCGGACCAGATGCATGCCTCGGATTTGCTCGTCACCCTGGGAAAATTTTAGGGTATTTGGGGTTTTTCCAAAAACCTACTTTCGCGAACTAGTCCTAGGTTTTTGGCCCGACCGGAACCAAACCAGTGCGGCAAGATTCTCTGGAGTCTGATTGTCAATAATTATCAAAAAAAAGTGTAAATTTCGCTTCACGGTCCCTAAGGGCCGCCAAAATGTTCGAAGTGGGAGGAGCCCATTTTGCTTAATTGGCTATAACTCGTGAACGGAACGAGATTTTTGCACCAAACTCAGCACACGCATGTACGAGCTCATTCTGTGGTCACGTGAAAAAGGGCGCAGCGACTGGCCACTTGGTGGCGCTATGGTGTCAAAATGATGTATTTCTATGGAAAAAACACATGAAATGGCTGAAAGCGGCCATCTTGCTGTCTGATTTGCATACAAGCTCACAAAATCGGGCATGCGCATGCGTCACGTGATCCTGAAGAAGCTTGAAAACTTTCATGGACGTCGGGCCATTGGTGGCGCTTTAACTGTCATAAAGGTGAGAAGGCCTCTGTATTACCCTATGCAAAATGACATTTAAATGACTGAAAAATGGGGGGAAAAGAGCAGAGCTTCACCAAATTAGCTGAGCACATGCGCCATATTATTCTAAAGAAGCGTGCAAACTTTTATGGAGATCGGGCCATCAGTGGGGGTGTCACAGTTTAAAAGGTAAAAAAAAAAATGCACCACATTTCCATGATAAATGAGCTAAAAGGGCAACAAACGTTCTTTTTCCTCTCCGAGGCACATGTTAGAAGGCTGGATAAAGTTTTTGGAACGCAGCAGCGCAGACGGCAAGCGCCTAGACCCTATAGTTTTTTTTTTAGAGGCCTTTTTGTGGCCCTTTTTTAGCCACTTATTAGGGGTTCAAGCACTTCAGTGCTGAACACCTATTGTAATTGTTAATTTTCCCATGATGCAACATTCAGACATAAAACTGATCGGGCAGACCAAACCGTAAGTCGTGGAGACTTGAAACTTTGGGGGCTGATAGTACTCACACCGCCTACAGCGTCACCAAGGCCCGCCCCGATCGGCCTGACGGGGGCGCTACAGCGGGCAAAAGTACGAAACGGCTCATAACTCATCAACCGTGAGGCGTAGGCTCAAGTGTCTTATATCGCTGGAATCCTTGGCTCGAGGCGGACCAGATGCATGCCTCGGATTTGCTCGTCACCCTGGGAAAATTTTAGGGTATTTGGGGTTTTTCCAAAAACCTACTTTCGCGAACTAGTCCTAGGTTTTTGGCCCGACCGGAACCAAACCAGTGCGGCAAGATTCTCTGGAGTCTGATTGTCAATAATTATCAAAAAAAAGTGTAAATTTCGCTTCACGGTCCCTAAGGGCCGCCAAAATGTTCGAAGTGGGAGGAGCCCATTTTGCTTAATTGGCTATAACTCGTGAACGGAACGAGATTTTTGCACCAAACTCAGCACACGCATGTACGAGCTCATTCTGTGGTCACGTGAAAAAGGGCGCAGCGACTGGCCACTTGGTGGCGCTATGGTGTCAAAATGATGTATTTCTATGGAAAAAACACATGAAATGGCTGAAAGCGGCCATCTTGCTGTCTGATTTGCATACAAGCTCACAAAATCGGGCATGCGCATGCGTCACGTGATCCTGAAGAAGCTTGAAAACTTTCATGGACGTCGGGCCATTGGTGGCGCTTTAACTGTCATAAAGGTGAGAAGGCCTCTGTATTACCAGAGAGAGAATATAGGGCACTATATGTCACTTTGAGTGATTTATTGCCCTTAAGCCCCGCCCCCTTTTTGACCGTGGGAAATTCCCACGCTTGCCCCGCCCCCTTCTACCCACCGCCCTCCCACCTCCGGACAGGTCACGTGACCGTGAGAATTTTCCCACGGTTGCTCCTCCCTTATGGGCGTGAACAGAACCAGGGAGATATTATAAATTAAATTATATATTAAATTATATATTTAATAATATAAAACGTTGTATAAAAGTTAAAATACACATGTGTTTAGTGTTCTCACACATCTGTAAAACTGTTACATAAAACACAAACTAGTTTAAAATGTCAATGACAAAAGTTTAATTTGCATTTTCTTAAAGATATCAAAATGTAAAAAAGCTATCAAACATTAAAACATATCAACCATTATGTTAAAAATCACAATATTAAAAAACAAGTATTAAAAACTGACTTTGTTGAAAGAAGAACAAAAGTTTTTTATCCGTCTCCAAAGGCTTAGAGCTTTTAACTCCAAAATCCGAAAAAAGCGAATAGTTCTATTTTCTAACATACATTTAAAGAAAAAGCTGTACTTTCACAATTACATTGTGTTTAAAGGTGTATAAAACATTGTTTAAAGTTTAAATTATATTTTCTTAAAGATATCAAAATGTGTTAGTATTAAAACATCTAAAACAACATTTTATGTTAAAACATAAACCGTGGGAAATTTTCCCAAGATCCACATTAAAACATCTAAAACAACATGTATTAAAATTATACCGAGCAAATAGTTCTATTTTCTAATACATTTGAAGAAAAGTTGTACAATCACAATTACAAGAAAAAGCTGTACTTTCACAATTACATTGTTTAAAGGTGTATAAAACATTGTTTAAAGTTTAAATTATATTTTCTTAAAGATATCAAAATGTGTTAGTATTAAAACACCTAAAACAACATTTTAAAGATGTTAAAAGTTTAAATTATATTTTCGTAAAGATATCAAAATGTGTTAGTATTAAAACATCTAAAACAACATTTTAAAGATGTTAAAACATTAATGAAAAAAGTTTAAATTATATTTTCTTAAAGATATCAAAATGTGTTAGAATTAAAACATCTAAAACAACATTTTATGTTAAAACATAAATGTTAAAACATTGAAAAAGCAATAATCAGCTCCGGACCGTGGGAATTTCCCATGGTCCCCTTCCCTACAAACATCCCCACCCCATCCCCACTTCTGTATTGTTTAACAGATAACATTATGACAATGTATATTAAAACTTTTTTAAGAAATGTACAATAAAGACAACTTTGTTGAAAGAAGAACAAAAGTTTTTTTATCCGTCTCCAAAGGCTTAGAGCTTTTAACTCCAAAATCCGAAAAAACGAATAGTTCTATTTTCTAACATACATTTAAAGAAAAAGCTGTACTTTCACAATTACATTGTGTTTAAAGGTGTATAAAACATTGTTTAAAGTTTAAATTATATTTTCGTAAAGATATCAAAATGTGTTAGCATTAAAACGTCTAAAACAACATTTTAAAGATGTTAAACATTAATGAAATAAGTTAAAATTGCATTTTTCTCTAAAAGAGTTATTAAAAATGAGTTAAGATGTTAAAAATCAATAATTTACAGAAAAGTAAGTGCATCCATCCATACAGTATTTGTAAAACTGTTACATAAAACACAAACTAGTTTAAAAAGTGTCTCAAACACATAATATTAAAACCACACCATGTTAAAAATCACAGTATCTAAAAATACTAATCCTTACGTTTTTGTAAATCCGTTTGTTGAAAGAGAGCCAAAAGGTATATCCGAAGGTATTTACCACATCAAATGTATATCCAGAAGGTATATCCAAGACCAAAGGTTTATCCAACAACAAGGATATATCCATGACCAGAGGTATATCCAAATATATATCCAAAAGGTATATCCAAGACCAGAGGTTTATCCAACATTAAGGGTATATCCGGAACCATAGGTTTAGAGATTTTATTTACAAAAGTTACAAAGTCTCGTGAGGAGTTCAGCAAAAAGCGTCCACACGGTTACATCCCAAAAGTTAGACTGACCTCTGTGACATCTGCCCTGTAGCCACAGGTAGACCACTCCCACCCTAGACCCCTCCCACCCCTAGAGACCACCCACCCCTAGACCCCTCCCACACCTAGACCCCTCCCACCCCTAGAGACCTCCCACCCCTAGACCCCTCCCACACCTAGACCCCCTCCTACATCAAGATCCCTCCCAACCCAACTATGTTTTGCTTTAATTAAAAAATAGTTTTGTTTTCCGCAATCATTTAAAAACTTTTTAAAAACAATGTATGTATAAAGTTAAAATACAACGGTTTAGTATTCGTACGTTTACAACGTTATCTGAAAAAGCTAGAATTAATAGCTAGATTTTAGTTAAAAATACATAGGTGTAGGCTAGTATTTAAAACGCTAGGCCTATCAGAAAAATGTAGACAATAATGTCTTCTTACGTATACAGATTTTAAACCCTGTTAAAACAAAAAAGTCAACGTTAAATATTTTAAAACAAGTTATAGAATGTCTTTCACGAACAACTTTTAAAGATGCCAGAAAAATGGTAAATTATGTTTCAAACGTGAACAACATATCAAACAACAACAGTTAAAAAATAATACATAAAGTGAATAGTTTTAAGCAAAACTTTTTAACATTACAATTCGCTATAAACTTTTGTATAGATCTTAGCTAAAATAGATCTTTCACTGTCTCGCAAAGCATCCTTGTGCTCCGAAAGCACAACACGAATGAGAAATCGGTCTGTGAAGCGAGTCTCCGCCCACCTAAAAACTTTGCCAATGCAAATACACATGTGTAGAGGTATAGCTACAGATTTAAATCTTGGTAAAAAAGGCTTAATCAAAACAACATTTTAAATTTTTGTACATTTAATTTAATTTAGTTATTAATCCGGTATTAGATCTTTCTAGCCTAATATTGTTTGATGTGTTATGCCTAGATAACGAAACATAGTCCATACATGTTGTGTTCGAGAAAAGTAATATTGATGTAATCTTTGTGAGATCATACCCACAAACACAGAACTTTGTGTTGGATGCTCGACTTTACTAAAAGAAAATATTATGGAAGTCATTTTCAAACTGTAATTATACCATATTTTACGTATTAATAGTATGGATCCATTGGGGTTTAATGTTTTAATGTTTGTTTGTTTGTTATTAACTAATACCTTTTTTAACTAAAACACTTCAACATCCTCCACAAATTAAAGAAACATATGAGGTAAGGCTAGTCTCAGACCCCAGATAAACAGATAATGGAATGTTCACAAGTAGGAGTTATTCTCCTACTTCGTATGTGTGTAAATAGTTGCGCTTATGGACTAACTTTAAAAAATCATCTTTATACACGAATCACGCGTGTCCAAACATTTGTGTAAGATTCAAAAGACCAAATCACTAGGGGAAACAGCAAAGACACCCTATCGTGAAAAGTGACCGTTCAGCACAGCGTCCGAACTTAAATGACATATACATAAACGGGCCAGAACGTGACACAGACTCCACCCACTAACACGCCTCTCAAAGGTGAGAGGTCTGTTGCGATTTAAAGGTGTGCGTAAAAAATGACGCCGATGGTTACATCACGTGGGAATTCCCTCCCACAGTGTGACAGAGGTGTTTAAAAAGGAACTCAAGCACTACTAGAGATACTTCTGATTTTGCATACCGGACAACCTGCAATGGCTACTGCGGCACCGAAAACACCTGAGAGAAGGATTACTGATGCTATGGAGGATTTGACTTTAGCACCACGAAAAAAACGGGAAACCCATGGGCCATGTTTAACGCGATTTCTTCACGAGCCTGCAGATTCTGTGAAATATACTTTTCACTTGTCTGAAGGACGTGCGTGTACATATGATTATGACAAAATCAACAGAGAAGTCAGATTTTTTAACGTGGATAACAATGAGAGATTCACCATGAATTCAACGGATGATCCAGCATTAAAATTCACTGAAAGAGATTGGTTTTTATTCTACTCAAAAGTATGGCCAGATTTACAGGAAGGGATGGACACGCCCCTTTTTATTGGTGAGTGGAATGGATTAACCATGGGTACAAGATACCGGATTTTAGCTGATCAAGTTAACAAATATCCAGACGATTTTATTTACATACTTTGTAGTGACTTTGGAACGTACCCAGAATTCACCTGGCCGATATCTGAAAAAGATCATTTAAAATTATATGATCTGAAATTCATGTTCCAATGGAAGGATCTACCTGTGATGGCTGAGATTTTTTCCAAGATCAATCAGCTTTTCCAGTGGACCAACGCGTATGAACGCTACGCCAACATTAAAGTGAAACTTTTCCATCCCGAGTGGGAGGTCCCAGAGAGACGCGGATCTTATATAACCCCACCTACTCTCTACAAGCATTAAGAAACTACTCTCTGGACTAGCCGATTCATTCAAACGTATCGTGACTCAAGGAGGTGACTCTTCTTCATCATCATTCCAACCCCTGGGAGCTACGACGGATACGTACCAAAAGGATTACCGGATGCAGCAATTGGATTACCTATTATGACAAATGGATTACCTCAGAAAAGCGTCGATTGGCTAAATAAATTCTGTACTGAACCTGGATATCACAAACTGGTGTTCCTTACAAGGTATGGAGTTGGAAACACCTGCCACAGTCGCCGAGGCCCACGACTCAACTGTCGATGAGACGGTCGGATGCCATGGAACTCACAGGTCACCGGATTATCAAGTCTATTTTGCGTGTCATTCTAGAAATTCATTTTTTGTGTGGATAATAGACTATATAATTTGTCAATGTAACCTGCTTTTTTAAAAATACACGTATAAATTTGCCTTTTGTTTGGACAATATATAATATGTCCTTGAGTGTTTTGTAAAATGATTAAAAATGTTTGTAAAATGATTTTATATTTTAGGTGAATGCATCATGGAGAAGAATTTGAAATGTCTGTGAAATTGAATTTTGTTTGTTTGTGATATAATTCATATTATACATGTTTTTAACTTTCTACTTCTTACATTCTAATAAAAGAAAAACATTTTTGTTGTTTGGAAATGTTTTGTAACTTTTATGTAGTGAAAAATGTTTGTGACTTTTATATTGTGAAATAAAAATGTTTGTGACTTTTATATTCTAAAATAAAATAATGTACAACTTTGTAACATGATTGATTCTTATTGATTGAAATCTCATAGCGCCTACATGGCAGAACTAATAAAGATATTTGACTAACCTTCGGATTCTGGTGCTTATAAAGATAGATTAAAACAGACTGTGTTACAGGAATATGGCGTAAGATTATCAGATCTGTCTGTATACATGCATTCTCTAAAGAGAACGTCAATATTAAATATATTCAAACTATTATTGATATTTTCTTGAAATGTGGATGGACGATGTGTTACGAAATAAATTCATGTCTGAAGTAACTAAGACGTTTTTAATATAACCTACCTGTAAAGTTACAAACAGATAGGGTGTAAAGTTTTTAATAAACGCATATATCCCTAGTGTGGGGAAATACATGTATCTTTTTCAAACATAATTAATGTATTTTCTTTGTGTGAACCAGATTTAAAAACGCACAACGACTACACTTGTATGGTTTTATTTTACCATAGTAAATCGTCATTCTATAAATCCTATAACATTTTGAACAGAATTCTACATTTTACTTTTGTCGGGTACTTGTGATTTTTTATGCGAATTGTAACAGAAGACATTTATCTGGGACAATCAGAGCATTTTGTTTGTTCAATGTAAAATAATAATAATAACGCCATGTTTCCCGGAAACGGCTTGCACCGGTGATCAGTGCGAAATGCATGCCGGTTAGAGACGGATCCGAGTGCGGTCCGCCTTCCTCTGATGTCATGCTGACGTATGTCAAAAATCTCCCGCGAGCACAAGGCGCACCAGGCGGATTCTGCAGTCGCACGCAGTTGCTCTCCACTGACTGCGCTGATCAAAAACATGATGGGACGCGACTTACAGACGCCACAGCTTGATGTTCATTGGTTTAAACAACCGTGATGTATTGTTCTCTTTTAAAAGGTTTGATTTTAATAAAACACTGATATTATGTTTTATGTGTATACGTTATGTGGTAATATTCCCAAACTATCTCAGTGCGATCTCTATGGGTTATGCAATGTAATTTTTATTAAAAACATATGTCTGTATTAAAGAAAAAGACTGATAAACATGTATTTGGAATGGAATTAAATAAGTAGACTACTTTCGATGTCTTGTTCATTATATTTATTTTCATATAAAAGCAACAGAACTTAAATACCATCCAGTTTATTAGCAACACTGGTATTATTTTGTAGTATATTTATACCGACTTCATCAGTCCCTGAAAATTCTTCATAAAGAAAACAAAGAATGGTCTTCTCAGTTGCCATAGTTGCAACTCTAGCGACACCAGAACAGTGTGTTCAACGCATAATTGTGTACATTTTAAGGTTAAATGCATCAATCTGATGCACTTTGAGAGGTCAAATTAAGAGTTTCAACTGGCTTCAATCCTTGAACTGTACACATTGAACAAAGAAAAAAGCATTGACTTTTACTCGGACATCGAGTGACGTTGCACATTAAGATGAAATCTGATTTTTCTCCAGTCATTATTAAAAACAAGCTAACAAAGAATGATTGATCCTGATGGGTACCGGTTCTATGTGGGAACCGTTTTGCATCAAAATAATATTATTCACCATAACCATCACGTAAATAGTCAGACACAAAAGTTAGGAAACTTCAAAAGCTTCATGCTGTTTATGACAGTCCTGTTTGTGAATAAAACCAATAATCAAAACAAAATGATAGTCTACAATTGAATACGTTGTAAACCTTTCACGACATGCATCACTATACAGTAGACACACACACACACACACACACACACACACACACGTGTGTCCACTTGGCGACAGAATGTCTACAGAGGTGTTATCGCATCACTAACACACACACACACACACACACACGTTCACACATGCATGCACACATACGCTAACAAAAGATAAGAGGTTGATGATAGATTAAAGGTAGGCAGCTAATCGAAAAATGTGTAAAATAAGATGTACGCTACCGACATTCTTATTACTACTTCAGTTCATTTTACACTATTTCAAATTATATCTGTATCATTTAGATCGGTCTTTTTAATATAGGGGTGCACGGTTGACAACCTAACGTTGATGTTAGTTAACACGTTTGTTACTTACTTCAGCACATGTTTGGATGACAAAATTTTGTGTACTAGTTGCTATATCAACATCATAGCCTTTAGAAAAATACCAGCATTTTTTTTTCGGAAGATACCCATAGACACTTTATTAAACCATAGCAAAGGTAAATTTCTTACTTAAGCTAATTTTCATCTCTATTTTTGTGTTTATTTAAAATAAGACAAATCTGAACATGTTTAGACCCCGTTTACACGATGGGAAAACGCAGATATTTCCCTGCGTTTTGGCCTGTCATTTACACGAAAACGCCGTTTTTATCCCAGAAAACGATTATTTCTAAAAACTCCGGCCAGAGTGGAGGTTTCTGAAAACGCCGGTTATGTGTTACCGTGTCAACCGGGAGAAACGGGGTTTTAGGTTCTCAAACGTCACATTTTGCGCCAGAAAATGCTTTCGTCATGTGAGCGCCCTATGTTTAGAGTTTGTTTGCCAACTATTTGATCATGGATGCTGTTAAAGTGGTACTCATTTTTGACTTTTGTGCAAACGCTTTTGGTCTGTTTGCATTTGCTTCGCTGTCTGTCCACACGAACAAACCTCGCGCCATGTCTGTTGTTTTGAAAGGAACAGGAAGTCACTCGAGCTATTGGTTGTTGTCGATTTTGAGGATTCTGATTGGCTTGCATGGCTTTATCCTTCTCCCTACACTGCCGCCCATTGTATTTATGCGGGTTGATGTAAACGACAACTTTTTTGAAAACGATGTTGCGTGCACGATGTTATTTTTGAAAATGGAGGGGGAGAAATATTCGTTTCTCTAAATACCCGGCTATGTGTAAATGTGGCCTTAATCTCCTAGATGTTATTTAACAGTTGAGATAGTTATTTAATGCTTCGGTAACTACCAGAAGACACTAGCAGGGTTTAAATCCCAGTTGTGCAGTCGTTTTTTATTAATTTTATTGAGAAAACGTGAGAAGAGGTGAATAAAGACTGAAAGTCAATGTAGCCTACAGGAATTAATAAATATTTAGTGTTTTAACTATGTGGTATAGCCGTGTTTTCATGTGTTTGTAGTCAAAAAAATTATTAAAAATTGTCGTTATTTTATATGAAAACGTTTTTAATTGAATTTTATTTAGAAAATATTTAGTTTGTTTTGTATATTTTTATTAGATCAGATAAGATTTTAAGCTGTCATATGTTATGTTACAACTACCCCCACATGTTACAATGTGGCATGAAATCTACTAAATAAACTTATGTGTTGGTACAAAGTTATATTTAAAAGTTTAGAGCAGTGAGTTTTTAAGGATTTTAAACACACACACACACACACACACACACACACTTGGCGGCACGGTGTCTGCATTGGTGTTAGCATTCACATATCTTATTTTTCTCTTTTGACGGATTTGTGTGAATTAGATTATTACAGATCTTAGTAAACGAGATGAGATCAGATCCGTCATACGTATTTCTAGTCATACAATCACCTTTCAGAATCTCTACCACCTACAGAGATAGACGCCCTTTGAAAATGTGGCGGGTAAAAAGGTGTTTTAAAATGGCTGTACAGTCTTTAAAATGAGGCTGTCTAAATCATTTACGGAACTCTATGCGAACGAGACAGACCGTCGAAACACGAATTGTAAGTTAGCCTGTATTATGTCTGGAAATCAACGCGAAGCAGAAGTTTCATCGGATCAGTGCTATGATGAAGATTTATCACAAATTTTAAACGATCTTTGTAAGTATTTTCAACAAAAGGTTTATTACATTTTTATGGAATGAATTTGTCAGTAACCCGTGCCTAATAACGTTATATATCTTTGTTCGGTGACCAGATGACAGCTCATTTCCCGATGGTGTTTTACCCAGTGAATTTTTTCAAGGTGAGTGTTTTATTTTTTCAGTATCATCTTTCATAACTTTTTTAAAAAAAAAGGAAAAAACTTACACCCTTTACAATATTTCAACAGGTATCCCAGAGGACACAGTGGCTCACAACACTATCAATGCTGCGGAGTTATCTACATTGGTTGATGTTCCCGGTGTGTCGGCCTACGAGGACATAACCCCATCTTCCACCCCTGAACAGTATGCCTACGGACAATCAGATCAGGAACCAACGTGCAGCTACGGGCCGATAACTTCTACCGAGCGCATGAATTTCCGTGTATCCGGACGAGGCGTGAAACGGCTACGAGATGTTTACGGAGAATATGATTCGATTAATGATAGCCAATTACACTATCCTGACGAGGGTACGTTATATTTAGGGTATTTATTTTTGTCTTATCATAATATTTTTATTCATTGAATTTTAAAATAATAAATGTTATTTTCCAGAACAAAGCATTCCTGTAGACCTACTGTCCACGTCTGATTACAATGGGGCTTCTGGACATGCTTATAGAAAACGGATCGCGGGTTCACATTACCTGTGTTCCAGTCCCAGTGTAAACTCATCGGAATATACCGGTAAGTCGCTATACATTTATTGTATTTTATCTATTAAACATTTCATTTAATAAATTATTTTTATGTTTGATCCTAGAACAAAATTACGCCGAAAGAGAATTGGAAATATTCCTGGATTCCCAAGCAGCCGTGTTGTGTCAAGTCAGCGATTCTGTGTCGGAATCGTCAAACTCCAATGAGGATAACTCTGTACGGAACGATACCCCGTTATTCAACGAACGAGATCTTCACAATTTGAGTTATGATACATTACGTAGTATCAATAGAAATGTTTTGGGTATTTTAGGTCACGTAACACAACCATTAACCTACCGGCAGATGGAGGAGATTACATCAGAGGCGCAAAGAGACGTCGTAACGATTCTTCATAGAATTTTAGATCACCAAAATCAACACACGAATGAGTTAAGGAACAGTGTTGAATTTTTTGGGATCTGCCACGGGCAATTATTGGATGAAAACAGACAATTACGGAATGAGCTATTAAGCGTTCATCAGGAGATTGAACAGGTGAGAAACGATCAACAAATGTTAACAATTGCATTGTCATTCATTTCTGAAAATCTAAACGTTGTTCAAAGAATATTGAGAGAATTACATGGTCCTTTTATGAGAAGGTAAATCTCGTTGTTGTTTTTTTTATTTGATTGTTGTTATTTTTAAAACAAACTCATTTGATTGACGTTATTTCCCTATGATTTTTGTACATGTTACGTGTATGTGTAACTGTATTTCTACTAGGCCTACATTTGTTGTGTGTAAACATTAGTTGGTAATATTAGACTACTCGTGATGTACATACATTTTAAATATAACAATCCAAACACACATTCTAAAGGTCGTACTCTTTTAGTGGAAAAGTATTATTGAAATGTTATTTACACTTGTCACCATGTATTCAGTTATTTTCAGTTCTAGGAGCTTGTTGGGTTTTTACGTGTTCCTAACTGTCGCCACTCACCTGTCACCCTTCTGCCGGATTATTGTTAATAAACTTTGTGTTGAAATATATTTGTCTACCTTCCAGTTTGTCAGTTATAACAAAAAGAAAGGTTGATTCTTTTAAGAATTCCTGGTAACATTTATTATAAGGTGACAAATTTATACGTTACTACATTTACTTAATAGTAATAACAGTAAATTACGTTACAAGTAACTAACCATAAGTCAAATCCTAACCGTAGCTATATAGCAGTTACAATTAATATTAAACAATACAAAGATTATATAAGCTCTGTACAATCAGAATACAAAATGTGAAACCTGGTCATCATTTGTATGCTTTGTGTATTTATCGTAAACTATACTTTTCAACCCTCTTTTCTAGTGATTTGGTCTTTTGAATCTTACACAAATGTTTGGACACACGTGATTCGTGTATAAAGATGATTTTTTAAAGTTAGTCCATAAGCGCAACTATTTACACACATACGAAGTAGGAGAATAACTCCTACTTGTGAACATTCCATTATCTGTTTATCTGGGGTCTGAGACTAGCCTTACCTCATATGTTTCTTTAATTTGTGGAGGATGTTGAAGTGTTTTAGTTAAAAAAGGTATTAGTTAATAACAAACAAACAAACATTAAAACATTAAACCCCAATGGATCCATACTATTAATACATAAAATATGGTATAATTACAGTTTGAAAATGACTTCCATAATATTTTCTTTTAGTAAAGTCGAGCATCCAACACAAAGTTCTGTGTTTGTGGGTATGATCTCACAAAGATTACATCAATATTACTTTTCTCGAACACAACATGTATGGACTATGTTTCGTTATCTAGGCATAACACATCAAACAATATTAGGCTAGAAAGATCTAATACCGGATTAATAACTAAATTAAATTAAATGTACAAAAATTTAAAATGTTGTTTTGATTAAGCCTTTTTTACCAAGATTTAAATCTGTAGCTATACCTCTACACATGTGTATTTGCATTGGCAAAGTTTTTAGGTGGGCGGAGACTCGCTTCACAGACCGATTTCTCATTCGTGTTGTGCTTTCGGAGCACAAGGATGCTTTGCGAGACAGTGAAAGATCTATTTTAGCTAAGATCTATACAAAAGTTTATAGCGAATTGTAATGTTAAAAAGTTTTGCTTAAAACTATTCACTTTATGTATTATTTTTTAACTGTTGTTGTTTGATATGTTGTTCACGTTTGAAACATAATTTACCATTTTTCTGGCATCTTTAAAAGTTGTTCGTGAAAGACATTCTATAACTTGTTTTAAAATATTTAACGTTGACTTTTTTGTTTTAACAGGGTTTAAAATCTGTATACGTAAGAAGACATTATTGTCTACATTTTTCTGATAGGCCTAGCGTTTTAAATACTAGCCTACACCTATGTATTTTTAACTAAAATCTAGCTATTAATTCTAGCTTTTTCAGATAACGTTGTAAACGTACGAATACTAAACCGTTGTATTTTAACTTTATACATACATTGTTTTTAAAAAGTTTTTAAATGATTGCGGAAAACAAAACTCTTTTTTAATTAAAGCAAAACATAGTTGGGTTGGGAGGGATCTTGATGTAGGAGGGGGTCTAGGTGTGGGAGGGGTCTAGGGGTGGGAGGTCTCTAGGGGTGGGAGGGGTCTAGGTGTGGGAGGGGTCTAGGGGTGGGTGGTCTCTAGGGGTGGGAGGGGTCTAGGGTGGGAGTGGTCTACCTGTGGCTACAGGGCAGATGTCACAGAGGTCAGTCTAACTTTTGGGATGTAACCGTGTGGACGCTTTTTGCTGAACTCCTCACGAGACTTTGTAACTTTTGTAAATAAAATCTCTAAACCTATGGTTCCGGATATACCCTTAATGTTGGATAAACCTCTGGTCTTGGATATACCTTTTGGATATATATTTGGATATACCTCTGGTCATGGATATATCCTTGTTGTTGGATAAACCTTTGGTCTTGGATATACCTTCTGGATATACATTTGATGTGGTAAATACCATCGGATATACCTTTTGGCTCTCTTTCAACAAACGGATTTACAAAAACGTAAGGATTAGTATTTTTAGATACTGTGATTTTTAACATGGTGTGGTTTTAATATTATGTGTTTGAGACACTTTTTAAACTAGTTTGTGTTTTATGTAACAGTTTTACAAATACTGTATGGATGGATGCACTTACTTTTCTGTAAATTATTGATTTTTAACATCTTAACTCATTTTTAATAACTCTTTTAGAGAAAAATGCAATTTTAACTTATTTCATTAATGTTTAACATCTTTAAAATGTTGTTTTAGACGTTTTAATGCTAACACATTTTGATATCTTTACGAAAATATAATTTAAACTTTAAACAATGTTTTATACACCTTTAAACACAATGTAATTGTGAAAGTACAGCTTTTTCTTTAAATGTATGTTAGAAAATAGAACTATTCGTTTTTTCGGATTTTGGAGTTAAAAGCTCTAAGCCTTTGGAGACGGATAAAAAACTTTTGTTCTTCTTTCAACAAAGTTGTCTTTATTGTACATTTCTTAAAAAAGTTTTAATATACATTGTCATAATGTTATCTGTTAAACAATACAGAAGTGGGGATGGGGTGGGGATGTTTGTAGGGAAGGGGACCATGGGAAATTCCCACGGTCCGGAGCTGATTATTGCTTTTTCAATGTTTTAACATTTATGTTTTAACATAAAATGTTGTTTTAGATGTTTTAATTCTAACACATTTTGATATCTTTAAGAAAATATAATTTAAACTTTTTTCATTAATGTTTTAACATCTTTAAAATGTTGTTTTAGATGTTTTAATACTAACACATTTTGATATCTTTACGAAAATATAATTTAAACTTTTAACATCTTTAAAATGTTGTTTTAGGTGTTTTAATACTAACACATTTTGATATCTTTAAGAAAATATAATTTAAACTTTAAACAATGTTTTATACACCTTTAAACAATGTAATTGTGAAAGTACAGCTTTTTCTTGTAATTGTGATTGTACAACTTTTCTTCAAATGTATTAGAAAATAGAACTATTTGCTCGGTATAATTTTAATACATGTTGTTTTAGATGTTTTAATGTGGATCTTGGGAAAATTTCCCACGGTTTATGTTTTAACATAAAATGTTGTTTTAGATGTTTTAATACTAACACATTTTGATATCTTTAAGAAAATATAATTTAAACTTTAAACAATGTTTTATACACCTTTAAACACAATGTAATTGTGAAAGTACAGCTTTTTCTTTAAATGTATGTTAGAAAATAGAACTATTCGCTTTTTTCGGATTTTGGAGTTAAAAGCTCTAAGCCTTTGGAGACGGATAAAAAACTTTTGTTCTTCTTTCAACAAAGTCAGTTTTTAATACTTGTTTTTTAATATTGTGATTTTTAACATAATGGTTGATATGTTTTAATGTTTGATAGCTTTTTTACATTTTGATATCTTTAAGAAAATGCAAATTAAACTTTTGTCATTGACATTTTAAACTAGTTTGTGTTTTATGTAACAGTTTTACAGATGTGTGAGAACACTAAACACATGTGTATTTTAACTTTTATACAACGTTTTATATTATTAAATATATAATTTAATATATAATTTAATTTATAATATCTCCCTGGTTCTGTTCACGCCCATAAGGGAGGAGCAACCGTGGGAAAATTCTCACGGTCACGTGACCTGTCCGGAGGTGGGAGGGCGGTGGGTAGAAGGGGGCGGGGCAAGCGTGGGAATTTCCCACGGTCAAAAAGGGGGCGTGGCTTAAGGGCAATAAATCACTCAAAGTGACATATAGTGCCCTATATTCTCTCTATTACCCTATGCAAAATGACATTTAAATGACTGAAAAATGGGGGGAAAAGAGCAGAGCTTCACCAAATTAGCTGAGCACATGCGCCATATTATTCTAAAGAAGCGTGCAAACTTTTATGGAGATCGGGCCATCAGTGGGGGTGTCACAGTTTAAAAGGTAAAAAAAAAAATGCACCACATTTCCATGATAAATGAGCTAAAAGGGCAACAAACGTTCTTTTTCCTCTCCGAGGCACATGTTAGAAGGCTGGATAAAGTTTTTGGAACGCAGCAGCGCAGACGGCAAGCGCCTAGACCCTATAGTTTTTTTTTTAGAGGCCTTTTTGTGGCCCTTTTTTAGCCACTTATTAGGGGTTCAAGCACTTCAGTGCTGAACACCTATTGTAATTGTTAATTTTCCCATGATGCAACATTCAGACATAAAACTGATTGGGCAGACCAAACCGTAAGTCGTGGAGACTTGAAACTTTGGGGGCTGATAGTACTCACACCGCCTACAGCGTCACCAAGGCCCGCCCCGATCGGCCTGACGGGGGCGCTACAGCGGGCAAAAGTACGAAACGGCTCATAACTCATCAACCGTGAGGCGTAGGCTCAAGTGTCTTATATCGCTGGAATCCTTGGCTCGAGGCGGACCAGATGCATGCCTCGGATTTGCTCGTCACCCTGGGAAAATTTTAGGGTATTTGGGGTTTTTCCAAAAACCTACTTTCGCGAACTAGTCCTAGGTTTTTGGCCCGACCGGAACCAAACCAGTGCGGCAAGATTCTCTGGAGTCTGATTGTCAATAATTATCAAAAAAAAGTGTAAATTTCGCTTCACGGTCCCTAAGGGCCGCCAAAATGTTCGAAGTGGGAGGAGCCCATTTTGCTTAATTGGCTATAACTCGTGAACGGAACGAGATTTTTGTACCAAACTCAGCACACGCATGTACGAGCTCATTCTGTGGTCACGTGAAAAAGGGCGCAGCGACTGGCCACTTGGTGGCGCTATGGTGTCAAAATGATGTATTTCTATGGAAAAAACACATGAAATGGCTGAAAGCGGCCATCTTGCTGTCTGATTTGCATACAAGCTCACAAAATCGGGCATGCGCATGCGTCACGTGATCCTGAAGAAGCTTGAAAACTTTCATGGACGTCGGGCCATTGGTGGCGCTTTAACTGTCATAAAGGTGAGAAGGCCTCTGTATTACCCTATGCAAAATGACATTTAAATGACTGAAAAATGGGGGGAAAAGAGCAGAGCTTCACCAAATTAGCTGAGCACATGCGCCATATTATTCTAAAGAAGCGTGCAAACTTTTATGGAGATCGGGCCATCAGTGGGGGTGTCACAGTTTAAAAGGTAAAAAAAAAAATGCACCACATTTCCATGATAAATGAGCTAAAAGGGCAACAAACGTTCTTTTTCCTCTCCGAGGCACATGTTAGAAGGCTGGATAAAGTTTTTGGAACGCAGCAGCGCAGACGGCAAGCGCCTAGACCCTATAGTTTTTTTTTAGAGGCCTTTTTGTGGCCCTTTTTTAGCCACTTATTAGGGGTTCAAGCACTTCAGTGCTGAACACCTATTGTAATTGTTAATTTTCCCATGATGCAACATTCAGACATAAAACTGATCGGGCAGACCAAACCGTAAGTCGTGGAGACTTGAAACTTTGGGGGCTGATAGTACTCACACCGCCTACAGCGTCACCAAGGCCCGCCCCGATCGGCCTGACGGGGGCGCTACAGCGGGCAAAAGTACGAAACGGCTCATATCTCATCAACCGTGAGGCGTAGGCTCAAGTGTCTTATATCGCTGGAATCCTTGGCTCGAGGCGGACCAGATGCATGCCTCGGATTTGCTCGTCACCCTGGGAAAATTTTAGGGTATTTGGGGTTTTTCCAAAAACCTACTTTCGCGAACTAGTCCTAGGTTTTTGGCCCGACCGGAACCAAACCAGTGCGGCAAGATTCTCTGGAGTCTGATTGTCAATAATTATCAAAAAAAAGTGTAAATTTCGCTTCACGGTCCCTAAGGGCCGCCAAAATGTTCGAAGTGGGAGGAGCCCATTTTGCTTAATTGGCTATAACTCGTGAACGGAACGAGATTTTTGCACCAAACTCAGCACACGCATGTACGAGCTCATTCTGTGGTCACGTGAAAAAGGGCGCAGCGACTGGCCACTTGGTGGCGCTATGGTGTCAAAATGATGTATTTCTATGGAAAAAACACATGAAATGGCTGAAAGCGGCCATCTTGCTGTCTGATTTGCATACAAGCTCACAAAATCGGGCATGCGCATGCGTCACGTGATCCTGAAGAAGCTTGAAAACTTTCATGGACGTCGGGCCATTGGTGGCGCTTTAACTGTCATAAAGGTGAGAAGGCCTCTGTATTACCCTATGCAAAATGACATTTAAATGACTGAAAAATGGGGGGAAAAGAGCAGAGCTTCACCAAATTAGCTGAGCACATGCGCCATATTATTCTAAAGAAGCATGCAAACTTTTATGGAGATCGGGCCATCAGTGGGGGTGTCACAGTTTAAAAGGTAAAAAAAAAAATGCACCACATTTCCTTGATAAATGAGCTAAAAGGGCAACAAACGTTCTTTTTCCTCTCCGAGGCACATGTTAGAAGGCTGAATAAAGTTTTTGGAACGCAGCAGCGCAGACGGCAAGCGCCTAGACCCTATAGTTTTTTTTTTAGAGGCCTTTTTGTGGCCCTTTTTTAGCCACTTATTAGGGGTTCAAGCACTTCAGTGCTGAACACCTATTGTAATTGTTAATTTTCCCATGATGCAACATTCAGACATAAAACTGATCGGGCAGACCAAACCGTAAGTCGTGGAGACTTGAAACTTTGGGGGCTGATAGTACTCACACCGCCTACAGCGTCACCAAGGCCCGCCCCGATCGGCCTGACGGGGGCGCTACAGCGGGCAAAAGTACGAAACGGCTCATAACTCATCAACCGTGAGGCGTAGGCTCAAGTGTCTTATATCGCTGGAATCCTTGGCTCGAGGCGGACCAGATGCATGCCTCGGATTTGCTCGTCACCCTGGGAAAATTTTAGGGTATTTGGGGTTTTTCCAAAAACCTACTTTCGCGAACTAGTCCTAGGTTTTTGGCCCGACCGGAACCAAACCAGTGCGGCAAGATTCTCTGGAGTCTGATTGTCAATAATTATCAAAAAAAAGTGTAAATTTCGCTTCACGGTCCCTAAGGGCCGCCAAAATGTTCGAAGTGGGAGGAGCCCATTTTGCTTAATTGGCTATAACTCGTGAACGGAACGAGATTTTTGCACCAAACTCAGCACACGCATGTACGAGCTCATTCTGTGGTCACGTGAAAAAGGGCGCAGCGACTGGCCACTTGGTGGCGCTATGGTGTCAAAATGATGTATTTCTATGGAAAAAACACATGAAATGGCTGAAAGCGGCCATCTTGCTGTCTGATTTGCATACAAGCTCACAAAATCGGGCATGCGCATGCGTCACGTGATCCTGAAGAAGCTTGAAAACTTTCATGGACGTCGGGCCATTGGTGGCGCTTTAACTGTCATAAAGGTGAGAAGGCCTCTGTATTACCCTATGCAAAATGACATTTAAATGACTGAAAAATGGGGGGAAAAGAGCAGAGCTTCACCAAATTAGCTGAGCACATGCGCCATATTATTCTAAAGAAGCGTGCAAACTTTTATGGAGATCGGGCCATCAGTGGGGGTGTCACAGTTTAAAAGGTAAAAAAAAAAATGCACCACATTTCCATGATAAATGAGCTAAAAGGGCAACAAACGTTCTTTTTCCTCTCCGAGGCACATGTTAGAAGGCTGGATAAAGTTTTTGGAACGCAGCAGCGCAGACGGCAAGCGCCTAGACCCTATAGTTTTTTTTTTAGAGGCCTTTTTGTGGCCCTTTTTTAGCCACTTATTAGGGGTTCAAGCACTTCAGTGCTGAACACCTATTGTAATTGTTAATTTTCCCATGATGCAACATTCAGACATAAAACTGATCGGGCAGACCAAACCGTAAGTCGTGGAGACTTGAAACTTTGGGGGCTGATAGTACTCACACCGCCTACAGCGTCACCAAGGCCCGCCCCGATCGGCCTGACGGGGGCGCTACAGCGGGCAAAAGTACGAAACGGCTCATAACTCATCAACCGTGAGGCGTAGGCTCAAGTGTCTTATATCGCTGGAATCCTTGGCTCGAGGCGGACCAGATGCATGCCTCGGATTTGCTCGTCACCCTGGGAAAATTTTAGGGTATTTGGGGTTTTTCCAAAAACCTACTTTCGCGAACTAGTCCTAGGTTTTTGGCCCGACCGGAACCAAACCAGTGCGGCAAGATTCTCTGGAGTCTGATTGTCAATAATTATCAAAAAAAAGTGTAAATTTCGCTTCACGGTCCCTAAGGGCCGCCAAAATGTTCGAAGTGGGAGGAGCCCATTTTGCTTAATTGGCTATAACTCGTGAACGGAACGAGATTTTTGCACCAAACTCAGCACACGCATGTACGAGCTCATTCTGTGGTCACGTGAAAAAGGGCGCAGCGACTGGCCACTTGGTGGCGCTATGGTGTCAAAATGATGTATTTCTATGGAAAAAACACATGAAATGGCTGAAAGCGGCCATCTTGCTGTCTGATTTGCATACAAGCTCACAAAATCGGGCATGCGCATGCGTCACGTGATCCTGAAGAAGCTTGAAAACTTTCATGGACGTCGGGCCATTGGTGGCGCTTTAACTGTCATAAAGGTGAGAAGGCCTCTGTATTACCCTATGCAAAATGACATTTAAATGACTGAAAAATGGGGGGGAAAGAGCAGAGCTTCACCAAATTAGCTGAGCACATGCGCCATATTATTCTAAAGAAGCGTGCAAACTTTTATGGAGATCGGGCGGACCAGATGCATGCCTCAGATTTGCTTGCCCTTCTGGCGCCAATTTTGAGTAAATTGAGGTTTTTTGAAAAACCTACTTTTGCGAATTACTCCTAGATTTTTTGCCCGATCGAAACCAAACCAATGCAGAAATATTCTCTGGACAGACACTATCAATAATCATCAAAAAAATTCTTAATTTAAATTCACGGTCGCTAAGGGAAATCAAAATGTTTGATGGCACCAGGGCCACTTTTACTAAAACAATTATAACTCGTGAATGGAAAGAGATATTTTCGCTAATCTTGGGAAACGTGTTTATGAGCTCAATCTGAGATTACTTGAAAAAAATCGCGACGATTGGCCACTTGGTGGCGCTACAACATGGAAAAAAATTTATGAAAATGGCTATAAACGCACCCAACCGTTAGTCCTTTGAAATCCTCAATCCTTCCCGAGTCCAACAATACCAAATATGCCAGGTTTCTCCTTATAGTTTGTGTATCATTGTCATTAAGCACTTAAAAAACTTGCAATTATCTTCGAAACCGATAGTCCAAATTTCTTGAAATTTGAAAACATAGATCAATAGCTAAACAATAACGCCCAAATGTCACAATTAAGATAGGAACTGACAAAAATAAATAAACAAATAAAATTTTTAAATCATTGTCACCCATGGATCATTTTTATTCTCTCATAAACAGAACTGTCTAAACTTCAAAACAAAATGAGATATTTACAACAAATTTGACAGACATGCATGGGCACACTTTGAGGACACTTGAAGTGGTGGAGATCAGGCAAGATGTGGTGCTATAACTGTCAAAAAAACTTTCCTCAGTAAATTGCCTGTATTGGCTGTAAATGGTATTTTCCATCAATGTTATAAGTTTATTTGTTTATTTGGATCCCCATTAGCCTCTTTCTAGGCAGTGGCTACTCTTTCTGGGGTCCCAAAAAGTAAATCATACAAAACTACATTTAATCAACAACAATAAAAAGTCAAGTCAATGAAACGCACTAACCCATCATCCATTCCAAATATCAAAATCAACAATTTAATATATTTTGCCATTAAATATTCCTTTGAATATTTTTTTAAAACTAATTTTTCTTGTAAAAATGTGTGATATCAATAGTAAATGATTCCATATTTTCATTCCTCTATACATTACTGTCCGTTGGTTTCCAGTGGTTTTCGAAACAGGAAATAAAAAACATTCCTTTTATTCATGCCTGGTGTAAAAAAATATGACTAGTACTATTATACAAAAGTTGAGAGTACAGCGCATTAGGAACTCTAGACACAGAAATATTTCTTATAAAATAAAGCAGAGAGACAATCCTTCACCAGTTCATTCTCAGTATATTAGCTCTTCTATAACAGTTTAAATTCAGTCCTGTCGCTCTGTTCTGGACAAATTTATTTTTTCAATTACATCCATTTTTTTTTATTTACTTGATGCACTGGTAAAAACCACTGGGCAAAAACACGCGATTCGTCCAATCACTGATTGTGCTGCAGTGACGCCACCCCTGAGAGCCAACAGTAGCGGCATATTCTTAAGGCCCGCCCACTGTTCGCGCAGGCGCTGCTGCTGTCAGCATGATGAGAGAACAGAATAGATCAGATGAGACAGCAGCACGGAAACTTTCTTCAGAAACTCCTTGTACTAAATGATCATCATAATCTATCGGGAACTGTGATTGTGTGCACTTGGAAACTTTGGATGCATCAACTTGTCGTCAGAGAAAGGTGTAAAAGGTGAAATCGGAGTAAAGATTTATAGTGTGATAATCTTTATTGAACAATCTTCTTTAATTGAATATGTGATGCAGTGTCGTTTTGGTGAGTGACTTTTTTTGTCATATGTTATCTTATGACAGATATCTATTTCAGAAATGATTTGATATGAGCTGAGTTGACTAGGCCGCAGTCACAGCGCGAGCTGAACTAGTTAGCCGTGTGCTAAAGCTACCGCGTGTAGCTAACATCTTTGTATCATGAGTTGTGACAGTGACTGTTTTATGAGTGTCGAATCGATGTGTTAAATAAATTTTGATTAATGTGTCATTTGAGCTGTGCATGTCATTTGTTACTGAAATGTTGAGTCAGAAATTAATTATTGTACGTTTGCCTTGTGTTTTCCAAGGCTGCGTTTTCTTGTTCTCTATTTTTTTTCCCTATGTGAACGTGATCGGCAAGTGTATCCTGTTTTGTGCCATAAATAATCCTGTGAAGGTGAATCGCCTGCCTAGTGGATGCAATTACATGCACAAATGCTAACCAGTGCCCATGGACCTGTTTCCCATTTGAACTGTAATTTGAAACCATCAACTGGTAGGATAACTACAATTTTCTTTTGTTTGTTTTTGTTTTTTATATTTATGTGTTGCTATATAAATAAGTGTTACGATGTGTATAGCATGCACAAAAATCAAGGACATTTTTTGTAACGAATGTAGCGAAAACTAAACAGCGTCTCTGCGCATTGAAAGGCTGTCACTCAGTGCACAATCACATTGTTACAGCAACGGATTGTCTTTGAGTCATTAAACCGTACATGTACAAACATGTTCAAAAACACTGATTCGTTAAAAAGATAGATGTGATGAAACTAGGTGGTAATTATTTTTAACTTTAAGCTCCACTTTCAAACTTCACCTAATTTAATCGAAGCTTTTAGGCTGTTGAATCATTAAAAAGAAACAAGTTGGCGATGTCTGTTTTCATTTACTAACTCTCTATTGTTCTTATTTGTCACTCATCTTTCTGAAACAAACTACAAAGAGAACTTTTTAATTTATCAATATCATTTTCTCTTTGAATCAGAACAAAATTGTCAACTATTTGCTCTCCTGTTGCACCATTTCCTCCCTCCAGTAGATGATCCTTGCTTCTGATTTAATTATGCCCTACCGAATACTATATCTAGGTGTAGCACATCAAGTCAAGTTGCGCACTACATGCTACACAGTGTTGTGTAGGGCTGGGTTTCGATTCAAATTTCAAGAATCGATTCGATTCCGATTCTCAAGATCTTGAATCGATTATCATTATTCGATCCGATCTGATCCGATCTTCGAGATTTAGATAATGTTAATTTCCGCCATGATAAATTTTCCACCATTTTGAATTTTGTCAACAACGTACTTTTACTAACTAGTCCTAGGTTT
This sequence comes from Scardinius erythrophthalmus, assembly GCF_964197995.2. NCBI lineage: Eukaryota > Metazoa > Chordata > Actinopteri > Cypriniformes > Leuciscidae > Scardinius > Scardinius erythrophthalmus. The sequence goes on along the minus strand of NC_138238.1, from coordinate 24,691,884 downwards.
TTCGCCCGATCGGAACCAAACCAGTGCAGAAATGTATAGAAATCCTATAAATGTTAAACAGCTTTAAAACCATGTATTTCCTATGTTACATTGCCTGTATTGGCTGTAAATGGTCTTTTCCATCTATTATGTCAGTGGTTACATGCTTGCTAAATAAAACTTAATAGATTTGAAAGCTTTTGTGCTTTAAGGCCTTAAAGGCCTTAACTGCTTGAACCCCGATAAATGCTGCTTGCAGCTTTAATTATTATTATTATTATTCCGCCCTAAAACGCATCGTGCAGCCCAAACCGTAAGAGCTGGAACCTTGAAACTTGGCCAAATGGTAGTCCTCAATTTGGGGAGAACCTATCAAAATATGACCCCGATTGGCCCATAGGTGGCGCTATAATGACCAAATTTACTACATTGCTCATAACTCCTAGACAGTTTGTCCTAGAGTCTCAATTTTAGCATCACTGTGATCCCTGGATCCAGACGGACAAAATGGCTATCTCCAAATTGCTCTACGAGCAAAGAAAAAATTCTATGGGCAATTTAGTGAAAAACCTACTTTTGCGAACTAGTCCTAGGTTTTTGGCCCAATCGGAACCAGACCAGTCTAGCACAGTTCTCTGGAGTCTCTAGATCAATAATTATCGGAAAAAAGTTGAACTTTTGCATTGGCCTGGCTGTAACAGGGTCATTTAGGAAAGGGGTGGGACAAAAAAACACTCAAAAGCCTATACAACCTAAGGGAAAACCCCAAACTTCACAAAAATCGATGAGCAGATGTGTCAGAACATGGTGAAGAAGCATGCCAAGTTTCGTGAAGATCGGACAATAGGTGGCGCTATAACTGTCCAAAACGTCTCTTCTTATTAGGGGTTCAAGCATGAAATGCTGAAACCCTATTGTAATTGTGCTGATTTTTAGGGGTTCAAGCACGAAGTGCTGAAACCCTATTGTAATTGTGCTGATTTTTATTATTATTATTATTATTATTATTCTGCCGTAAAACGCATCGTGCAGCCCAAACCGTAAGGGCTAGAGCTTTGAAACTTTGCCATATGGTAGTACAAAAATCGAGGAGAGGTTATCAAATTATGACCCCGATTGGCCCATAGGTGGCGCTATAGCAACCAAAAGCGCGAAACTGCTCATAACTCCTAGACCGTAAGTCATAGACTCAAGTGTCTTATATCATTGGAAAGCTGGACGCCTGACGAACAAAACGTATATCTCCGATTTTATTTCCGCCATGATAGATTTTCCGCCATTTTGAATTTTGTCGAAAATCTACTTTTGCGAACTAGTCCCTGGTTTTTTGCCCGATCGGAACCAAACCAGTGCAGAATTGTTCTCTGGAGTCTGAATATCAATAATTATCAAAAAAAAGTTGAAATTTCGATTCACGGTCGCTAGGGGGTGCAAAATTAACGTTGTGGGAGGAGCCTATTTTACTAAAATGGCTATAACTCCAGAAGTAAAAGAGGTATTTTAACCAAACCTGGTACACATGTGTAAGACGTCAATATGAGGTCACGGTAAAAAAATCGCGGCGATTGGTCACATGGTGGCGCTATAACATGAAAAAAACATAAAACAGGCTATAACCACCTGACCGTTAGTCCGATTGACTTGAAAATTGGTATGCAGTGTCTTGGTCCAAGGTGCCATGTATGTCTATGAGGACATTGGTGTATCTCAAAAAACATGGCCGCCATCGGCCAATGAAGTTTGAGCACCTATTAGACAAGGTTAACGGAGGCCTATCGGAACGAAACTCGGTGGGCATGTTCGACTCATGGCCCTAGAGGTCTGTAAGAATTTTAAAAGAAATCGGCCACTAGTTGGCGCTAACGAGTTTTATGGCTCTGTAATCACGTGGTGTTACACTTATTGTCACAAAATGCATACCATTTGATAGATCTCCTCTTGTTGAACAACTTTGCCTCAAGAACCATTGCTGTCAATCAAACCGTTCATTAAATATTCGTAATTATGTTAAAAACCTACTTTTGCGAACTAGTCCTAGGTTTTTCGCCCGATCAGAACCAAACGAGTCTAGGACAATTCTATGGACTCTCAAGATCAATAATTATCAAAAAAAAGTTGAACTTTTGCATTTTTCGCATGGGTATATTGGGTCATAAAGAAAATGGGCGTGGCAAAATGCACTCAAAAGCCTATAAATCCTAAACGAAAACTCAGAACTTCACGAAAATTGGTGAGCTTATGTGCCATAACATCATTAACAAGCATGCAAAATTTCATGGAGATCGGACTATAGATGGTGCTATAACTGTTAAAAAGCTTTAAAAAACACATATTTCCTATGGTAAATTGCCTGTATTGGCTGTAAATGGACTTTTCCATCTATTATTTCAGTGGTTAAAAGCTTTCTAAATAAATCTTAATGTCTTAAATGCTTATGTGCCTAAAGGCCTTAAATGCTTGAACCCCGATAAATGCTGCTTGCAGCTTTAATTATTATTATTATTATTATTATTCCGCCCTAAAACGCATCGTGCAGCCCAAACCGTAAGAGCTGGAACCTTGAAACTTGGCCAAATGGTAGTCCTCAATTTGGGGAGAACCTATCAAAATATGACCCCGATTGGCCCATAGGTGGCGCTATAATGACCAAATTTACTACATTGCTCATAACTCCTAGACAGTTTGTCCTAGAGTCTCAATTTTAGCATCACTGTGATCCCTGGATCCAGACGGACAAAATGGCTATCTCCAAATTGCTCTACGAGCAAAAAAAAAATTCTATGGGCAATTTAGTGAAAAACCTACTTTTGCGAACTAGTCCTAGGTTTTTGGCCCAATCGGAACCAGACCAGTCTAGCACAGTTCTCTGGAGTCTCTAGATCAATAATTATCGGAAAAAAGTTGAACTTTTGCATTGGCCTGGCTGTAACAGGGTCATTTAGGAAAGGGGTGGGACAAAAAAACACTCAAAAGCCTATACAACCTAAGGGAAAACCCCAAACTTCACAAAAATCGATGAGCAGATGTGTCAGAACATGGTGAAGAAGCATGCCAAGTTTCGTGAAGATCGGACAATAGGTGGCGCTATAACTGTCCAAAACGTCTCTTCTTATTAGGGGTTCAAGCATGAAATGCTGAAACCCTATTGTAATTGTGCTGATTTTTATTAGGGGTTCAAGCATGAAATGCTGAAACCCTATTGTAATTGTAAGGATTCGTAAAACGCATCGTGCAGGCCAAACCGTAAGGCCTAGAGACGTGAAACCTGGCCAGATGGTAGGCCTCAATTTGGGGACAACCTATCAGAGTATGACCCCGAATGGCCCATAGGTGGCGCTACAGCGACCAAAAGTACAAAATCGCCCATAACTCTTAGACCGTTTGTCCCAGGATCAAGTGTCTTATATCGTTGGAATCCTTGGCTCAAGGCGGACAAAATGGCTATCTCCGATTTTGATTTAGGCAGGGAAAAATTTCTGCTATATCGAATTTTGTCCGAAACCTACTTTTGCGAACTAGTCCTAGGTTTTTCGCCAGATCGGAACCAAACCAGTCTAGGACATTTCTCTGGACTCTTTAGATCAATAATTATCGAAAAAAAGTTGAACTTTTGCATTTGGGTGGCTGTAACAGGGTCATTTAGAAAAGGGGCGTGGCAAAATACACTAAAAATCCTATAAATCCCAAATGAAAACTCAGGACTTCACCAAAATTGATGAGCATATGTGTCAGAACATGGTGAGGAAGCATGCAGAGTTTCATGGAGATCGGACCATAGGTGGCGCTATAACTGGCAAAAAGCCTTCATTCTTATTAGGGGTTCAAGCATGAAATGCTGAAACCCTATTGTAATTGTAAGGATTCGTAAAACGCATCGTGCAGGCCAAACCGTAAGGCCTAGAGACGTGAAACCTGGCCAGATGGTAGGCCTCAATTTGGGGACAACCTATCAGAGTATGACCCCGAATGGCCCATAGGTGGCGCTACAGCGACCAAAAGTACAAAATCGCCCATAACTCTTAGACCGTTTGTCCCAGGATCAAGTGTCTTATATCGTTGGAATCCTTGGCTCAAGGCGGACAAAATGGCTATCTCCGATTTTGATTTAGGCAGGGAAAAATTTCTGCTATATCGAATTTTGTCCGAAACCTACTTTTGCGAACTAGTCCTAGGTTTTTCGCCAGATCGGAACCAAACCAGTCTAGGACATTTCTCTGGACTCTCTAGATCAATAATTATCGAAAAAAAGTTGAACTTTTGCATTTGGGTGGCTGTAACAGGGTCATTTAGAAAAGGGGCGTGGCAAAATACACTAAAAATCCTATAAATCCCAAATGAAAACTCAGGACTTCACCAAAATTGATGAGCATATGTGTCAGAACATGGTGAGGAAGCATGCAGAGTTTCATGGAGATCGGACCATAGGTGGCGCTATAACTGGCAAAAAGCCTTCATTCTTATTAGGGGTTCAAGCATGAAATGCTGAAACCCTATTGTAATTGTAAGGATTCGTAAAACGCATCGTGCAGGCCAAACCGTAAGGCCTAGAGACGTGAAACCTGGCCAGATGGTAGGCCTCAATTTGGGGACAACCTATCAGAGTATGACCCCGAATGGCCCATAGGTGGCGCTACAGCGACCAAAAGTACAAAATCGCCCATAACTCTTAGACCGTTTGTCCCAGGATCAAGTGTCTTATATCGTTGGAATCCTTGGCTCAAGGCGGACAAAATGGCTATCTCCGATTTTGATTTAGGCAGGGAAAAATTTCTGCTATATCGAATTTTGTCCGAAACCTACTTTTGCGAACTAGTCCTAGGTTTTTCGCCAGATCGGAACCAACCCAGTCTAGGACATTTCTCTGGACTCTCTAGATCAATAATTATCGAAAAAAAGTTGAACTTCTGCATTTGGGTGGCTGTAACAGGGTCATTTAGAAAAGGGGCGTGGCGAAATACACTAAAAATCCTATAAATCCCAAATGAAAACTCAGGACTTCACCAAAATTGATGAGCATATGTGTCAGAACATGGTGAGGAAGCATGCAGAGTTTCATGGAGATCGGACCATAGGTGGCGCTATAACTGGCAAAAAGCCTTCATTCTTATTAGGGGTTCAAGCATGAAATGCTGAAACCCTATTGTAATTGTAAGGATTCGTAAAACGCATCGTGCAGGCCAAACCGTAAGGCCTAGAGACGTGAAACCTGGCCAGATGGTAGGCCTCAATTTGGGGACAACCTATCAGAGTATGACCCCGAATGGCCCATAGGTGGCGCTACAGCGACCAAAAGTACAAAATCGCCCATAACTCTTAGACCGTTTGTCCCAGGATCAAGTGTCTTATATCGTTGGAATCCTTGGCTCAAGGCGGACAAAATGGCTATCTCCGATTTTGATTTAGGCAGGGAAAAATTTCTGCTATATCGAATTTTGTCCGAAACCTACTTTTGCGAACTAGTCCTAGGTTTTTCGCCAGATCGGAACCAAACCAGTCTAGGACATTTCTCTGGACTCTCTAGATCAATAATTATCGAAAAAAAGTTGAACTTTTGCATTTGGGTGGCTGTAACAGGGTCATTTAGAAAAGGGGCGTGGCAAAATACACTAAAAATCCTATAAATCCCAAATGAAAACTCAGGACTTCACCAAAATTGATGAGCATATGTGTCAGAACATGGTGAGGAAGCATGCAGAGTTTCATGGAGATCGGACCATAGGTGGCGCTATAACTGGCAAAAAGCCTTCATTCTTATTAGGGGTTCAAGCATGAAATGCTGAAACCCTATTGTAATTGTAAGGATTCGTAAAACGCATCGTGCAGGCCAAACCGTAAGGCCTAGAGACGTGAAACCTGGCCAGATGGTAGGCCTCAATTTGGGGACAACCTATCAGAGTATGACCCCGAATGGCCCATAGGTGGCGCTACAGCGACCAAAAGTACAAAATCGCCCATAACTCTTAGACCATTTGTCGCAGGATCAAGTGTCTTATATCGTTGGAATCCTTGGCTCAAGGCGGACAAAATGGCTATCTCCGATTTTGATTTAGGCAGGGAAAAATTTCTGCTATATCGAATTTTGTCCGAAACCTACTTTTGCGAACTAGTCCTAGGTTTTTCGCCAGATCGGAACCAAACCAGTCTAGGACATTTCTCTGGACTCTCTAGATCAATAATTATCGAAAAAAAGTTGAACTTCTGCATTTGGGTGGCTGTAACAGGGTCATTTAGAAAAGGGGCGTGGCAAAATACACTAAAAATCCTATAAATCCCAAATGAAAACTCAGGACTTCACCAAAATTGATGAGCATATGTGTCAGAACATGGTGAGGAAGCATGCAGAGTTTCATGGAGATCGGACCATAGGTGGCGCTATAACTGGCAAAAAGCCTTCATTCTTATTAGGGGTTCAAGCATGAAATGCTGAAACCCTATTGTAATTGTAAGGATTCGTAAAACGCATCGTGCAGGCCAAACCGTAAGGCCTAGAGACGTGAAACCTGGCCAGATGGTAGGCCTCAATTTGGGGACAACCTATCAGAGTATGACCCCGAATGGCCCATAGGTGGCGCTACAGCGACCAAAAGTACAAAATCGCCCATAACTCTTAGACCGTTTGTCCCAGGATCAAGTGTCTTATATCGTTGGAATCCTTGGCTCAAGGCGGACAAAATGGCTATCTCCGATTTTGATTTAGGCAGGGAAAAATGTCTGCTATATCGAATTTTGTCCGAAACCTACTTTTGCGAACTAGTCCTAGGTTTTTCGCCAGATCGGAACCAAACCAGTCTAGGACATTTCTCTGGACTCTCTAGATCAATAATTATCGAAAAAAAGTTGAACTTCTGCATTTGGGTGGCTGTAACAGGGTCATTTAGAAAAGGGGCGTGGCAAAATACACTAAAAATCCTATAAATCCCAAATGAAAACTCAGGACTTCACCAAAATTGATGAGCATATGTGTCAGAACATGGTGAGGAAGCATGCAGAGTTTCATGGAGATCGGACCATAGGTGGCGCTATAACTGGCAAAAAGCCTTCATTCTTATTAGGGGTTCAAGCATGAAATGCTGAAACCCTATTGTAATTGTAAGGATTCGTAAAACGCATCGTGCAGGCCAAACCGTAAGGCCTAGAGACGTGAAACCTGGCCAGATGGTAGGCCTCAATTTGGGGACAACCTATCAGAGTATGACCCCGAATGGCCCATAGGTGGCGCTACAGCGACCAAAAGTACAAAATCGCCCATAACTCTTAGACCGTTTGTCCCAGGATCAAGTGTCTTATATCGTTGGAATCCTTGGCTCAAGGCGGACAAAATGGCTATCTCCGATTTTGATTTAGGCAGGGAAAAATGTCTGCTATATCGAATTTTGTCCGAAACCTACTTTTGCGAACTAGTCCTAGGTTTTTCGCCAGATCGGAACCAAACCAGTCTAGGACATTTCTCTGGACTCTCTAGATCAATAATTATCGAAAAAAAGTTGAACTTTTGCATTTGGGTGGCTGTAACAGGGTCATTTAGAAAAGGGGCGTGGCAAAATACACTAAAAATCCTATAAATCCCAAATGAAAACTCAGGACTTCACCAAAATTGATGAGCATATGTGTCAGAACATGGTGAGGAAGCATGCAGAGTTTCATGGAGATCGGACCATAGGTGGCGCTATAACTGGCAAAAAGCCTTCATTCTTATTAGGGGTTCAAGCATGAAATGCTGAAACCCTATTGTAATTGTAAGGATTCGTAAAACGCATCGTGCAGGCCAAACCGTAAGGCCTAGAGACGTGAAACCTGGCCAGATGGTAGGCCTCAATTTGGGGACAACCTATCAGAGTATGACCCCGAATGGCCCATAGGTGGCGCTACAGCGACCAAAAGTACAAAATCGCCCATAACTCTTAGACCGTTTGTCCCAGGATCAAGTGTCTTATATCGTTGGAATCCTTGGCTCAAGGCGGACAAAATGGCTATCTCCGATTTTGATTTAGGCAGGGAAAAATTTCTGCTATATCGAATTTTGTCCGAAACCTACTTTTGCGAACTAGTCCTAGGTTTTTCGCCAGATCGGAACCAAACCAGTCTAGGACATTTCTCTGGACTCTCTAGATCAATAATTATCGAAAAAAAGTTGAACTTTTGCATTTGGGTGGCTGTAACAGGGTCATTTAGAAAAGGGGCGTGGCAAAATACACTAAAAATCCTATAAATCCCAAATGAAAACTCAGGACTTCACCAAAATTGATGAGCATATGTGTCAGAACATGGTGAGGAAGCATGCAGAGTTTCATGGAGATCGGACCATAGGTGGCGCTATAACTGGCAAAAAGCCTTCATTCTTATTAGGGGTTCAAGCATGAAATGCTGAAACCCTATTGTAATTGTAAGGATTCGTAAAACGCATCGTGCAGGCCAAACCGTAAGGCCTAGAGACGTGAAACCTGGCCAGATGGTAGGCCTCAATTTGGGGACAACCTATCAGAGTATGACCCCGAATGGCCCATAGGTGGCGCTACAGCGACCAAAAGTACAAAATCGCCCATAACTCTTAGACCGTTTGTCCCAGGATCAAGTGTCTTATATCGTTGGAATCCTTGGCTCAAGGCGGACAAAATGGCTATCTCCGATTTTGATTTAGGCAGGGAAAAATTTCTGCTATATCGAATTTTGTCCGAAACCTACTTTTGCGAACTAGTCCTAGGTTTTTCGCCAGATCGGAACCAAACCAGTCTAGGACATTTCTCTGGACTCTCTAGATCAATAATTATCGAAAAAAAGTTGAACTTTTGCATTTGGGTGGCTGTAACAGGGTCATTTAGAAAAGGGGCGTGGCAAAATACACTAAAAATCCTATAAATCCCAAATGAAAACTCAGGACTTCACCAAAATTGATGAGCATATGTGTCAGAACATGGTGAGGAAGCATGCAGAGTTTCATGGAGATCGGACCATAGGTGGCGCTATAACTGGCAAAAAGCCTTCATTCTTATTAGGGGTTCAAGCATGAAATGCTGAAACCCTATTGTAATTGTAAGGATTCGTAAAACGCATCGTGCAGGCCAAACCGTAAGGCCTAGAGACGTGAAACCTGGCCAGATGGTAGGCCTCAATTTGGGGACAACCTATCAGAGTATGACCCCGAATGGCCCATAGGTGGCGCTACAGCGACCAAAAGTACAAAATCGCCCATAACTCTTAGACCGTTTGTCCCAGGATCAAGTGTCTTATATCGTTGGAATCCTTGGCTCAAGGCGGACAAAATGGCTATCTCCGATTTTGATTTAGGCAGGGAAAAATTTCTGCTATATCGAATTTTGTCCGAAACCTACTTTTGCGAACTAGTCCTAGGTTTTTCGCCAGATCGGAACCAACCCAGTCTAGGACATTTCTCTGGACTCTCTAGATCAATAATTATCGAAAAAAAGTTGAACTTCTGCATTTGGGTGGCTGTAACAGGGTCATTTAGAAAAGGGGCGTGGCGAAATACACTAAAAATCCTATAAATCCCAAATGAAAACTCAGGACTTCACCAAAATTGATGAGCATATGTGTCAGAACATGGTGAGGAAGCATGCAGAGTTTCATGGAGATCGGACCATAGGTGGCGCTATAACTGGCAAAAAGCCTTCATTCTTATTAGGGGTTCAAGCATGAAATGCTGAAACCCTATTGTAATTGTAAGGATTCGTAAAACGCATCGTGCAGGCCAAACCGTAAGGCCTAGAGACGTGAAACCTGGCCAGATGGTAGGCCTCAATTTGGGGACAACCTATCAGAGTATGACCCCGAATGGCCCATAGGTGGCGCTACAGCGACCAAAAGTACAAAATCGCCCATAACTCTTAGACCGTTTGTCCCAGGATCAAGTGTCTTATATCGTTGGAATCCTTGGCTCAAGGCGGACAAAATGGCTATCTCCGATTTTGATTTAGGCAGGGAAAAATGTCTGCTATATCGAATTTTGTCCGAAACCTACTTTTGCGAACTAGTCCTAGGTTTTTCGCCAGATCGGAACCAAACCAGTCTAGGACATTTCTCTGGACTCTCTAGATCAATAATTATCGAAAAAAAGTTGAACTTTTGCATTTGGGTGGCTGTAACAGGGTCATTTAGAAAAGGGGCGTGGCAAAATACACTAAAAATCCTATAAATCCCAAATGAAAACTCAGGACTTCACCAAAATTGATGAGCATATGTGTCAGAACATGGTGAGGAAGCATGCAGAGTTTCATGGAGATCGGACCATAGGTGGCGCTATAACTGGCAAAAAGCCTTCATTCTTATTAGGGGTTCAAGCATGAAATGCTGAAACCCTATTGTAATTGTAAGGATTCGTAAAACGCATCGTGCAGGCCAAACCGTAAGGCCTAGAGACGTGAAACCTGGCCAGATGGTAGGCCTCAATTTGGGGACAACCTATCAGAGTATGACCCCGAATGGCCCATAGGTGGCGCTACAGCGACCAAAAGTACAAAATCGCCCATAACTCTTAGACCGTTTGTCCCAGGATCAAGTGTCTTATATCGTTGGAATCCTTGGCTCAAGGCGGACAAAATGGCTATCTCCGATTTTGATTTAGGCAGGGAAAAATTTCTGCTATATCGAATTTTGTCCGAAACCTACTTTTGCGAACTAGTCCTAGGTTTTTCGCCAGATCGGAACCAAACCAGTCTAGGACATTTCTCTGGACTCTCTAGATCAATAATTATCGAAAAAAAGTTGAACTTTTGCATTTGGGTGGCTGTAACAGGGTCATTTAGAAAAGGGGCGTGGCAAAATACACTAAAAATCCTATAAATCCCAAATGAAAACTCAGGACTTCACCAAAATTGATGAGCATATGTGTCAGAACATGGTGAGGAAGCATGCAGAGTTTCATGGAGATCGGACCATAGGTGGCGCTATAACTGGCAAAAAGCCTTCATTCTTATTAGGGGTTCAAGCATGAAATGCTGAAACCCTATTGTAATTGTAAGGATTCGTAAAACGCATCGTGCAGGCCAAACCGTAAGGCCTAGAGACGTGAAACCTGGCCAGATGGTAGGCCTCAATTTGGGGACAACCTATCAGAGTATGACCCCGAATGGCCCATAGGTGGCGCTACAGCGACCAAAAGTACAAAATCGCCCATAACTCTTAGACCGTTTGTCCCAGGATCAAGTGTCTTATATCGTTGGAATCCTTGGCTCAAGGCGGACAAAATGGCTATCTCCGATTTTGATTTAGGCAGGGAAAAATTTCTGCTATATCGAATTTTGTCCGAAACCTACTTTTGCGAACTAGTCCTAGGTTTTTCGCCAGATCGGAACCAAACCAGTCTAGGACATTTCTCTGGACTCTCTAGATCAATAATTATCGAAAAAAAGTTGAACTTTTGCATTTGGGTGGCTGTAACAGGGTCATTTAGAAAAGGGGCGTGGCAAAATACACTAAAAATCCTATAAATCCCAAATGAAAACTCAGGACTTCACCAAAATTGATGAGCATATGTGTCAGAACATGGTGAGGAAGCATGCAGAGTTTCATGGAGATCGGACCATAGGTGGCGCTATAACTGGCAAAAAGCCTTCATTCTTATTAGGGGTTCAAGCATGAAATGCTGAAACCCTATTGTAATTGTAAGGATTCGTAAAACGCATCGTGCAGGCCAAACCGTAAGGCCTAGAGACGTGAAACCTGGCCAGATGGTAGGCCTCAATTTGGGGACAACCTATCAGAGTATGACCCCGAATGGCCCATAGGTGGCGCTACAGCGACCAAAAGTACAAAATCGCCCATAACTCTTAGACCGTTTGTCCCAGGATCAAGTGTCTTATATCGTTGGAATCCTTGGCTCAAGGTGGACAAAATGGCTATCTCCGATTTTGATTTAGGCAGGGAAAAATTTCTGCTATATCGAATTTTGTCCGAAACCTACTTTTGCGAACTAGTCCTAGGTTTTTCGCCAGATCGGAACCAAACCAGTCTAGGACATTTCTCTGGACTCTCTAGATCAATAATTATCGAAAAAAAGTTGAACTTCTGCATTTGGGTGGCTGTAACAGGGTCATTTAGAAAAGGGGCGTGGCAAAATACACTAAAAATCCTATAAATCCCAAATGAAAACTCAGGACTTCACCAAAATTGATGAGCATATGTGTCAGAACATGGTGAGGAAGCATGCAGAGTTTCATGGAGATCGGACCATAGGTGGCGCTATAACTGGCAAAAAGCCTTCATTCTTATTAGGGGTTCAAGCATGAAATGCTGAAACCCTATTGTAATTGTAAGGATTCGTAAAACGCATCGTGCAGGCCAAACCGTAAGGCCTAGAGACGTGAAACCTGGCCAGATGGTAGGCCTCAATTTGGGGACAACCTATCAGAGTATGACCCCGAATGGCCCATAGGTGGCGCTACAGCGACCAAAAGTACAAAATCGCCCATAACTCTTAGACCGTTTGTCCCAGGATCAAGTGTCTTATATCGTTGGAATCCTTGGCTCAAGGCGGACAAAATGGCTATCTCCGATTTTGATTTAGGCAGGGAAAAATTTCTGCTATATCGAATTTTGTCCGAAACCTACTTTTGCGAACTAGTCCTAGGTTTTTCGCCAGATCGGAACCAACCCAGTCTAGGACATTTCTCTGGACTCTCTAGATCAATAATTATCGAAAAAAAGTTGAACTTCTGCATTTGGGTGGCTGTAACAGGGTCATTTAGAAAAGGGGCGTGGCGAAATACACTAAAAATCCTATAAATCCCAAATGAAAACTCAGGACTTCACCAAAATTGATGAGCATATGTGTCAGAACATGGTGAGGAAGCATGCAGAGTTTCATGGAGATCGGACCATAGGTGGCGCTATAACTGGCAAAAAGCCTTCATTCTTATTAGGGGTTCAAGCATGAAATGCTGAAACCCTATTGTAATTGTAAGGATTCGTAAAACGCATCGTGCAGGCCAAACCGTAAGGCCTAGAGACGTGAAACCTGGCCAGATGGTAGGCCTCAATTTGGGGACAACCTATCAGAGTATGACCCCGAATGGCCCATAGGTGGCGCTACAGCGACCAAAAGTACAAAATCGCCCATAACTCTTAGACCGTTTGTCCCAGGATCAAGTGTCTTATATCGTTGGAATCCTTGGCTCAAGGCGGACAAAATGGCTATCTCCGATTTTGATTTAGGCAGGGAAAAATTTCTGCTATATCGAATTTTGTCCGAAACCTACTTTTGCGAACTAGTCCTAGGTTTTTCGCCAGATCGGAACCAAACCAGTCTAGGAGATTTCTCTGGACTCTCTAGATCAATAATTATCGAAAAAAAGTTGAACTTTTGCATTTGGGTGGCTGTAACAGGGTCATTTAGAAAAGGGGCGTGGCAAAATACACTAAAAATCCTATAAATCCCAAATGAAAACTCAGGACTTCACCAAAATTGATGAGCATATGTGTCAGAACATGGTGAGGAAGCATGCAGAGTTTCATGGAGATCGGACCATAGGTGGCGCTATAACTGGCAAAAAGCCTTCATTCTTATTAGGGTTTCAAGCATGAAATGCTGAAACCCTATTGTAATTGTAAGGATTCGTAAAACGCATCGTGCAGGCCAAACCGTAAGGCCTAGAGACGTGAAACCTGGCCAGATGGTAGGCCTCAATTTGGGGACAACCTATCAGAGTATGACCCCGAATGGCCCATAGGTGGCGCTACAGCGACCAAAAGTACAAAATCGCCCATAACTCTTAGACCGTTTGTCCCAGGATCAAGTGTCTTATATCGTTGGAATCCTTGGCTCAAGGCGGACAAAATGGCTATCTCCGATTTTGATTTAGGCAGGGAAAAATTTCTGCTATATCGAATTTTGTCCGAAACCTACTTTTGCGAACTAGTCCTAGGTTTTTCGCCAGATCGGAACCAAACCAGTCTAGGACATTTCTCTGGACTCTCTAGATCAATAATTATCGAAAAAAAGTTGAACTTTTGCATTTGGGTGGCTGTAACAGGGTCATTTAGAAAAGGGGCGTGGCAAAATACACTAAAAATCCTATAAATCCCAAATGAAAACTCAGGACTTCACCAAAATTGATGAGCATATGTGTCAGAACATGGTGAGGAAGCATGCAGAGTTTCATGGAGATCGGACCATAGGTGGCGCTATAACTGGCAAAAAGCCTTCATTCTTATTAGGGGTTCAAGCATGAAATGCTGAAACCCTATTGTAATTGTAAGGATTCGTAAAACGCATCGTGCAGGCCAAACCGTAAGGCCTAGAGACGTGAAACCTGGCCAGATGGTAGGCCTCAATTTGGGGACAACCTATCAGAGTATGACCCCGAATGGCCCATAGGTGGCGCTACAGCGACCAAAAGTACAAAATCGCCCATAACTCTTAGACCGTTTGTCCCAGGATCAAGTGTCTTATATCGTTGGAATCCTTGGCTCAAGGCGGACAAAATGGCTATCTCCGATTTTGATTTAGGCAGGTAAAAATTTCTGCTATATCGAATTTTGTCCGAAACCTACTTTTGCGAACTAGTCCTAGGTTTTTCGCCAGATCGGAACCAAACCAGTCTAGGACATTTCTCTGGACTCTCTAGATCAATAATTATCGAAAAAAAGTTGAACTTTTGCATTTGGGTGGCTGTAACAGGGTCATTTAGAAAAGGGGCGTGGCAAAATACACTAAAAATCCTATAAATCCCAAATGAAAACTCAGGACTTCACCAAAATTGATGAGCATATGTGTCAGAACATGGTGAGGAAGCATGCAGAGTTTCATGGAGATCGGACCATAGGTGGCGCTATAACTGGCAAAAAGCCTTCATTCTTATTAGGGGTTCAAGCATGAAATGCTGAAACCCTATTGTAATTGTAAGGATTCGTAAAACGCATCGTGCAGGCCAAACCGTAAGGCCTAGAGACGTGAAACCTGGCCAGATGGTAGGCCTCAATTTGGGGACAACCTATCAGAGTATGACCCCGAATGGCCCATAGGTGGCGCTACAGCGACCAAAAGTACAAAATCGCCCATAACTCTTAGACCGTTTGTCCCAGGATCAAGTGTCTTATATCGTTGGAATCCTTGGCTCAAGGCGGACAAAATGGCTATCTCCGATTTTGATTTAGGCAGGGAAAAATTTCTGCTATATCGAATTTTGTCCGAAACCTACTTTTGCGAACTAGTCCTAGGTTTTTCGCCAGATCGGAACCAAACCAGTCTAGGAGATTTCTCTGGACTCTCTAGATCAATAATTATCGAAAAAAAGTTGAACTTTTGCATTTGGGTGGCTGTAACAGGGTCATTTAGAAAAGGGGCGTGGCAAAATACACTAAAAATCCTATAAATCCCAAATGAAAACTCAGGACTTCACCAAAATTGATGAGCATATGTGTCAGAACATGGTGAGGAAGCATGCAGAGTTTCATGGAGATCGGACCATAGGTGGCGCTATAACTGGCAAAAAGCCTTCATTCTTATTAGGGGTTCAAGCATGAAATGCTGAAACCCTATTGTAATTGTAAGGATTCGTAAAACGCATCGTGCAGGCCAAACCGTAAGGCCTAGAGACGTGAAACCTGGCCAGATGGTAGGCCTCAATTTGGGGACAACCTATCAGAGTATGACCCCGAATGGCCCATAGGTGGCGCTACAGCGACCAAAAGTACAAAATCGCCCATAACTCTTAGACCGTTTGTCCCAGGATCAAGTGTCTTATATCGTTGGAATCCTTGGCTCAAGGCGGACAAAATGGCTATCTCCGATTTTGATTTAGGCAGGGAAAAATTTCTGCTATATCGAATTTTGTCCGAAACCTACTTTTGCGAACTAGTCCTAGGTTTTTCGCCAGATCGGAACCAAACCAGTCTAGGAGATTTCTCTGGACTCTCTAGATCAATAATTATCGAAAAAAAGTTGAACTTTTGCATTTGGGTGGCTGTAACAGGGTCATTTAGAAAAGGGGCGTGGCAAAATACACTAAAAATCCTATAAATCCCAAATGAAAACTCAGGACTTCACCAAAATTGATGAGCATATGTGTCAGAACATGGTGAGGAAGCATGCAGAGTTTCATGGAGATCGGACCATAGGTGGCGCTATAACTGGCAAAAAGCCTTCATTCTTATTAGGGGTTCAAGCATGAAATGCTGAAACCCTATTGTAATTGTAAGGATTCGTAAAACGCATCGTGCAGGCCAAACCGTAAGGCCTAGAGACGTGAAACCTGGCCAGATGGTAGGCCTCAATTTGGGGACAACCTATCAGAGTATGACCCCGAATGGCCCATAGGTGGCGCTACAGCGACCAAAAGTACAAAATCGCCCATAACTCTTAGACCGTTTGTCCCAGGATCAAGTGTCTTATATCGTTGGAATCCTTGGCTCAAGGCGGACAAAATGGCTATCTCCGATTTTGATTTAGGCAGGGAAAAATTTCTGCTATATCGAATTTTGTCCGAAACCTACTTTTGCGAACTAGTCCTAGGTTTTTCGCCAGATCGGAACCAAACCAGTCTAGGAGATTTCTCTGGACTCTCTAGATCAATAATTATCGAAAAAAAGTTGAACTTTTGCATTTGGGTGGCTGTAACAGGGTCATTTAGAAAAGGGGCGTGGCAAAATACACTAAAAATCCTATAAATCCCAAATGAAAACTCAGGACTTCACCAAAATTGATGAGCATATGTGTCAGAACATGGTGAGGAAGCATGCAGAGTTTCATGGAGATCGGACCATAGGTGGCGCTATAACTGGCAAAAAGCCTTCATTCTTATTAGGGGTTCAAGCATGAAATGCTGAAACCCTATTGTAATTGTAAGGATTCGTAAAACGCATCGTGCAGGCCAAACCGTAAGGCCTAGAGACGTGAAACCTGGCCAGATGGTAGGCCTCAATTTGGGGACAACCTATCAGAGTATGACCCCGAATGGCCCATAGGTGGCGCTACAGCGACCAAAAGTACAAAATCGCCCATAACTCTTAGACCGTTTGTCCCAGGATCAAGTGTCTTATATCGTTGGAATCCTTGGCTCAAGGCGGACAAAATGGCTATCTCCGATTTTGATTTAGGCAGGGAAAAATTTCTGCTATATCGAATTTTGTCCGAAACCTACTTTTGCGAACTAGTCCTAGGTTTTTCGCCAGATCGGAACCAAACCAGTCTAGGAGATTTCTCTGGACTCTCTAGATCAATAATTATCGAAAAAAAGTTGAACTTTTGCATTTGGGTGGCTGTAACAGGGTCATTTAGAAAAGGGGCGTGGCAAAATACACTAAAAATCCTATAAATCCCAAATGAAAACTCAGGACTTCACCAAAATTGATGAGCATATGTGTCAGAACATGGTGAGGAAGCATGCAGAGTTTCATGGAGATCGGACCATAGGTGGCGCTATAACTGGCAAAAAGCCTTCATTCTTATTAGGGGTTCAAGCATGAAATGCTGAAACCCTATTGTAATTGTAAGGATTCGTAAAACGCATCGTGCAGGCCAAACCGTAAGGCCTAGAGACGTGAAACCTGGCCAGATGGTAGGCCTCAATTTGGGGACAACCTATCAGAGTATGACCCCGAATGGCCCATAGGTGGCGCTACAGCGACCAAAAGTACAAAATCGCCCATAACTCTTAGACCGTTTGTCCCAGGATCAAGTGTCTTATATCGTTGGAATCCTTGGCTCAAGGCGGACAAAATGGCTATCTCCGATTTTGATTTAGGCAGGGAAAAATTTCTGCTATATCGAATTTTGTCCGAAACCTACTTTTGCGAACTAGTCCTAGGTTTTTCGCCAGATCGGAACCAAACCAGTCTAGGACATTTCTCTGGACTCTCTAGATCAATAATTATCGAAAAAAAGTTGAACTTTTGCATTTGGGTGGCTGTAACAGGGTCATTTAGAAAAGGGGCGTGGCAAAATACACTAAAAATCCTATAAATCCCAAATGAAAACTCAGGACTTCACCAAAATTGATGAGCATATGTGTCAGAACATGGTGAGGAAGCATGCAGAGTTTCATGGAGATCGGACCATAGGTGGCGCTATAACTGGCAAAAAGCCTTCATTCTTATTAGGGGTTCAAGCATGAAATGCTGAAACCCTATTGTAATTGTAAGGATTCGTAAAACGCATCGTGCAGGCCAAACCGTAAGGCCTAGAGACGTGAAACCTGGCCAGATGGTAGGCCTCAATTTGGGGACAACCTATCAGAGTATGACCCCGAATGGCCCATAGGTGGCGCTACAGCGACCAAAAGTACAAAATCGCCCATAACTCTTAGACCGTTTGTCCCAGGATCAAGTGTCTTATATCGTTGGAATCCTTGGCTCAAGGCGGACAAAATGGCTATCTCCGATTTTGATTTAGGCAGGGAAAAATTTCTGCTATATCGAATTTTGTCCGAAACCTACTTTTGCGAACTAGTCCTAGGTTTTTCGCCAGATCGGAACCAAACCAGTCTAGGACATTTCTCTGGACTCTCTAGATCAATAATTATCGAAAAAAAGTTGAACTTTTGCATTTGGGTGGCTGTAACAGGGTCATTTAGAAAAGGGGCGTGGCAAAATACACTAAAAATCCTATAAATCCCAAATGAAAACTCAGGACTTCACCAAAATTGATGAGCATATGTGTCAGAACATGGTGAGGAAGCATGCAGAGTTTCATGGAGATCGGACCATAGGTGGCGCTATAACTGGCAAAAAGCCTTCATTCTTATTAGGGGTTCAAGCATGAAATGCTGAAACCCTATTGTAATTGTAAGGATTCGTAAAACGCATCGTGCAGGCCAAACCGTAAGGCCTAGAGACGTGAAACCTGGCCAGATGGTAGGCCTCAATTTGGGGACAACCTATCAGAGTATGACCCCGAATGGCCCATAGGTGGCGCTACAGCGACCAAAAGTACAAAATCGCCCATAACTATTAGACCGTTTGTCCCAGGATCAAGTGTCTTATATCGTTGGAATCCTTGGCTCAAGGCGGACAAAATGGCTATCTCCGATTTTGATTTAGGCAGGGAAAAATTTCTGCTATATCGAATTTTGTCCGAAACCTACTTTTGCGAACTAGTCCTAGGTTTTTCGCCAGATCGGAACCAAACCAGTCTAGGACATTTCTCTGGACTCTCTAGATCAATAATTATTGAAAAAAAGTTGAACTTTTGCATTTGGGTGGCTGTAACAGGGTCATTTAGAAAAGGGGCGTGGCAAAATACACTAAAAATCCTATAAATCCCAAATGAAAACTCAGGACTTCACCAAAATTGATGAGCATATGTGTCAGAACATGGTGAGAAAGCATGCAGAGTTTCATGGAGATCGGACCATAGGTGGCGCTATAACTGGCAAAAAGCCTTCATTCTTATTAGGGGTTCAAGCATGAAATGCTGAAACCCTATTGTAATTGTAAGGATTCGTAAAACGCATCGTGCAGGCCAAACCGTAAGGCCTAGAGACGTGAAACCTGGCCAGATGGTAGGCCTCAATTTGGGGACAACCTATCAGAGTATGACCCCGAATGGCCCATAGGTGGCGCTACAGCGACCAAAAGTACAAAATCGCCCATAACTCTTAGACCGTTTGTCCCAGGATCAAGTGTCTTATATCGTTGGAATCCTTGGCTCAAGGCGGACAAAATGGCTATCTCCGATTTTGATTTAGGCAGGGAAAAATTTCTGCTATATCGAATTTTGTCCGAAACCTACTTTTGCGAACTAGTCCTAGGTTTTTCGCCAGATCGGAACCAAACCAGTCTAGGAGATTTCTCTGGACTCTCTAGATCAATAATTATCGAAAAAAAGTTGAACTTTTGCATTTGGGTGGCTGTAACAGGGTCATTTAGAAAAGGGGCGTGGCAAAATACACTAAAAATCCTATAAATCCCAAATGAAAACTCAGGACTTCACCAAAATTGATGAGCATATGTGTCAGAACATGGTGAGGAAGCATGCAGAGTTTCATGGAGATCGGACCATAGGTGGCGCTATAACTGGCAAAAAGCCTTCATTCTTATTAGGGGTTCAAGCATGAAATGCTGAAACCCTATTGTAATTGTAAGGATTCGTAAAACGCATCGTGCAGGCCAAACCGTAAGGCCTAGAGACGTGAAACCTGGCCAGATGGTAGGCCTCAATTTGGGGACAACCTATCAGAGTATGACCCCGAATGGCCCATAGGTGGCGCTACAGCGACCAAAAGTACAAAATCGCCCATAACTCTTAGACCGTTTGTCCCAGGATCAAGTGTCTTATATCGTTGGAATCCTTGGCTCAAGGCGGACAAAATGGCTATCTCCGATTTTGATTTAGGCAGGGAAAAATTTCTGCTATATCGAATTTTGTCCGAAACCTACTTTTGCGAACTAGTCCTAGGTTTTTCGCCAGATCGGAACCAAACCAGTCTAGGACATTTCTCTGGACTCTCTAGATCAATAATTATCGAAAAAAAGTTGAACTTTTGCATTTGGGTGGCTGTAACAGGGTCATTTAGAAAAGGGGCGTGGCAAAATACACTAAAAATCCTATAAATCCCAAATGAAAACTCAGGACTTCACCAAAATTGATGAGCATATGTGTCAGAACATGGTGAGGAAGCATGCAGAGTTTCATGGAGATCGGACCATAGGTGGCGCTATAACTGGCAAAAAGCCTTCATTCTTATTAGGGGTTCAAGCATGAAATGCTGAAACCCTATTGTAATTGTAAGGATTCGTAAAACGCATCGTGCAGGCCAAACCGTAAGGCCTAGAGACGTGAAACCTGGCCAGATGGTAGGCCTCAATTTGGGGACAACCTATCAGAGTATGACCCCGAATGGCCCATAGGTGGCGCTACAGCGACCAAAAGTACAAAATCGCCCATAACTCTTAGACCGTTTGTCCCAGGATCAAGTGTCTTATATCGTTGGAATCCTTGGCTCAAGGCGGACAAAATGGCTATCTCCGATTTTGATTTAGGCAGGGAAAAATTTCTGCTATATCGAATTTTGTCCGAAACCTACTTTTGCGAACTAGTCCTAGGTTTTTCGCCAGATCGGAACCAAACCAGTCTAGGACATTTCTCTGGACTCTCTAGATCAATAATTATCGAAAAAAAGTTGAACTTTTGCATTTGGGTGGCTGTAACAGGGTCATTTAGAAAAGGGGCGTGGCAAAATACACTAAAAATCCTATAAATCCCAAATGAAAACTCAGGACTTCACCAAAATTGATGAGCATATGTGTCAGAACATGGTGAGGAAGCATGCAGAGTTTCATGGAGATCGGACCATAGGTGGCGCTATAACTGGCAAAAAGCCTTCATTCTTATTAGGGGTTCAAGCATGAAATGCTGAAACCCTATTGTAATTGTAAGGATTCGTAAAACGCATCGTGCAGGCCAAACCGTAAGGCCTAGAGACGTGAAACCTGGCCAGATGGTAGGCCTCAATTTGGGGACAACCTATCAGAGTATGACCCCGAATGGCCCATAGGTGGCGCTACAGCGACCAAAAGTACAAAATCGCCCATAACTCTTAGACCGTTTGTCCCAGGATCAAGTGTCTTATATCGTTGGAATCCTTGGCTCAAGGCGGACAAAATGGCTATCTCCGATTTTGATTTAGGCAGGGAAAAATTTCTGCTATATCGAATTTTGTCCGAAACCTACTTTTGCGAACTAGTCCTAGGTTTTTCGCCAGATCGGAACCAAACCAGTCTAGGACATTTCTCTGGACTCTCTAGATCAATAATTATCGAAAAAAAGTTGAACTTTTGCATTTGGGTGGCTGTAACAGGGTCATTTAGAAAAGGGGCGTGGCAAAATACACTAAAAATCCTATAAATCCCAAATGAAAACTCAGGACTTCACCAAAATTGATGAGCATATGTGTCAGAACATGGTGAGGAAGCATGCAGAGTTTCATGGAGATCGGACCATAGGTGGCGCTATAACTGGCAAAAAGCCTTCATTCTTATTAGGGGTTCAAGCATGAAATGCTGAAACCCTATTGTAATTGTAAGGATTCGTAAAACGCATCGTGCAGGCCAAACCGTAAGGCCTAGAGACGTGAAACCTGGCCAGATGGTAGGCCTCAATTTGGGGACAACCTATCAGAGTATGACCCCGAATGGCCCATAGGTGGCGCTACAGCGACCAAAAGTACAAAATCGCCCATAACTCTTAGACCGTTTGTCCCAGGATCAAGTGTCTTATATCGTTGGAATTCTTGGCTCAAGGCGGACAAAATGGCTATCTCCGATTTGCTCGCCCCGCGCCAATTTCGAGTAAATTGCATTTTTTTGAAATACCTATTTTTGCGAAGTTCTCCTTGGTTTTTTGCCCAATTGGAACCAAACCACTGCAAGAATATTCTCTGGAGTCTGACAATCAATAATCATCCAAAAAATTCAAAATTTCAATTAACGGTCGATAAGGGGGACCAAAATCTTTGATGGCACAAGGGCCACTTTTACTAAAATGGTTATAAATTGTGAACAGAAAGAGATATTTTCGCAAAACTTGGGACACATGTTCATGAGCTCATTCTGAGGTCACGTGAAAAAAAATCATGACAATTGGCCACTTGGTGGTGCTATAAAATGGTTATAACTTGTGAACGGAATGAGATATTTTCACTAAACTTGGGACACATGTTCATAAGCTCAATTTGAGTTGACATGAAAAAAATCATGACAATTGGCCACTTGGTGGCACTATAACAGTGAAAAAAATCATGAAAATAGCTATAAGCGCACCCAACCGTTAGTCTACTGAAAATTGGCACGCAGTGTCTTTATCCAGGGTGCCATGATAGTCTATGAGAACATTGGTGTATCTAAAAAAAACTCAGTATACGTCATTGGCACAAAGCCTTGAAGGAGCCTTAAAAGTTTCAAGGAAGCCCGTGTTTTTTTCACAGGAATGACCTCCTAAGAATCCTTGCCGAGTCCAACAATACCAAACATGCCAGGTTTCGCCTTATGGTTTTTGTAAGTGTCATTTAGAGCTTTAAAAAATTGTGTTTATCTTCAAAGCCGTTAGTCTGATCTAGACAACAACAAAAAAACAAAGGAAATTTGAAAACATAGGTAAATAGCTAAACAATAACGCCAAAATGTTAAAATTATGATAGGAACTGACATAAATAAATTAAATCCAATCAATTTCACCCATGGATCATTTTGATGCTCTCACATGTTTGAAACGAACAATGATGGATTGTGATGAAATTTGTTTTGAATTGGGACTGGTGAATCCCCGTCCATACTGTCAATGACCGGTCGCAAAGACCCGCCCACTTTAGTTACTGTTGCTATGTCTGACAAGCGACGCCACTCTCACACCACACCAAGTTCTCACGCAGTGAAAAATACATTGCGGATCAGAAAAAAGACTGCGCGGTGACAGACAAGTACTTTTGATATGAAACAAAGTCTCACCTTTCAAATGTAGTAATTTTTTAGAGACATTTAAACAATAAATACCGTTTTGTGACTCTTTAATGTGTCTGACAGATCGCTGTAGACTCGAGGCTCAGTTAAAGCTCCTTGTGAACCGATCATCTCTTCCTTCTAGTTAATTTAAAGCATTAAAATAAACATGAATGAACATAAAAGGAATGTTGTTTTAAAGTGCTAAGACGTCAGTACACTTTGTTTTTCAAATTTAAATCCTCCTATGTTAATCTACTAACTGTCCTGACTGCTTTGTTGGACAAAATGGCGGATTATGATTAGTCAGATCGCCTGTCAATCAAACTCCCTGCGAAGGGTCAATTGAGAATGCCTGTGCGCACAATCCTGATCTAATCGACAACTTTGCAGTTGCACATAGGAAAGCCCGGAAAATCCCGCTATAATGTAAAAGAGCATCTTTTTCATGTATTTGGACTTAGGCCTAACAATGTTTTATAGTGCGCTGTCCCTATTGTTTTTTTGTTGTTTTTTTTGTTTTGTTTTTGGTGAGCGTAGGCTACTCCTGATTTTGTTAGTCATCTCATCTCTTATATGCTGTGTATGATCATATCCTGCCCTATTCATGGTAGCCTGCTCGCAAACATTGCGTCATCAATGTCATCAATTGCGTCATCAAGGGGCCCGCCTTGATAATCCTACTAAAGGGCCCGGTGGTGGTTCGTTACGCCACTGAATATAATTGTCTAAACTCCTTATCAAAATTAAATATTTACAACAAATCTGACACATATATATGGGCAAACTTTGAGTACTACTAATAAAAGTGGTGGAGATCAAGCAAGACTATAAGAAGACTAGGAAAAAGGTGCTATAACTGTAAAAACGCTTTAAAACCATATATTTCCTATGTTAAACTGCCTGTATTGGCTGTAAATTTACTTTTTCATCTATGATGGCAGTTGTTAAATGCTTGCTAAATAAAACTTAATGTCTTTTGATGCTTGTGTGCTTAAAGGCCTTAAAGGCCTTAACTGCTTGAACCCCGATAAATGCTGCTTGCAGCTTTAATTATTATTGTTATTATTATTCCGCCCTAAAACGCATCGTGCAGCCCAAACCGTAAGAGCTGGAACCTTGAAACTTGGCCAAATGGTAGTCCTCAATTTGGGGAGAACCTATCAAAATATGACCCCGATTGGCCCATAGGTGGCGCTATAATGACCAAATTTACTACATTGCTCATAACTCCTAGACAGTTTGTCCTAGAGTCTCAATTTTAGCATCACTGTGATCCCTGGATCCAGACGGACAAAATGGCTATCTCCAAATTGCTCTACGAGCAAAGAAAAAATTCTATGGGCAATTTAGTGAAAAACCTACTTTTGCGAACTAGTCCTAGGTTTTTGGCCCAATCGGAACCAGACCAGTCTAGCACAGTTCTCTGGAGTCTCTAGATCAATAATTATCGGAAAAAAGTTGAACTTTTGCATTGGCCTGGCTGTAACAGGGTCATTTAGGAAAGGGGTGGGACAAAAAAACACTCAAAAGCCTATACAACCTAAGGGAAAACCCCAAACTTCACAAAAATCGATGAGCAGATGTGTCAGAACATGGTGAAGAAGCATGCCAAGTTTCGTGAAGATCGGACAATAGGTGGCGCTATAACTGTCCAAAACGTCTCTTCTTATTAGGGGTTCAAGCATGAAATGCTGAAACCCTATTGTAATTGTGCTGATTTTTAGGGGTTCAAGCACGAAGTGCTGAAACCCTATTGTAATTGTACTGATTTTTATTAGGGGTTCAAGCACGAAGTGCTGAAACCCTATTGTAATTGTGCTGATTTTTATTAGGGGTTCAAGCACGAAGTGCTGAAACCCTATTGTAATTGTACTGATTTTTATTATTATTATTATTATTATTATTCTGCCGTAAAACGCATCGTGCAGCCCAAACCGTAAGGGCTAGAGCTTTGAAACTTTGCCAGATGGTAGTACAAAAATCGAGGAGAGGTTATCAAATTATGACCTCGATTGGCCCATAGGTGGCGCTATAACAACCAAAAGCGCGAAAGTGGTCATAACTCCTGGACCGTATGTCGTAGACACAAGTGTCTTATATCATTGGAAAGCTGGTCGTCTGACGAACAAAACGTATATCTCCGATTTCATTTCCGTCATGATAGATTTTCCGCCATTTTGAATTTTGTCGAAAACCTACTTTTGCGAACTAGTCCCTGTTTTTTTGCTCGATCGGAACCAAACCAGTGCAGAATTGTTCTCTGGAGACTGAAGATCAATAATTATCGAAAAAAAGTTGAAATTTCGATTCAGGGTCGCTAGGGGGCGCAAAATTAACGTTGTGGGCGGAGCCTATTTTACTAAAATGGCTATAACTCCAGAAGTAAATGAGGTATTTTCAACAAACTTGGTACACATATGTAAGAGGTCAATCTGAGGACACGGTAAAAAAATCGCGGCGATTGGCCACATGGTGGCGCTATAACATGAAAAAAACATAAAACAGGCTATAACCACCTGACCGTTAGTCCGATTGACTTGAAAATTGGTATGCAGTGTCTTGGTCCAAGGTGCCATGTATGTCTATGAGGACATTGGTGTATCTCAAAAAACATGGCCGCCATTGGCCAATGAAGTTGAGCACCTATTAGACAAGGTTAACGGAGGCCGATCGGAACGAAACTCGGTGGGCATGTTCGACTCATGGCCCTAGAGGTCTGTAAGAATTTTGAAAGAAATCGGCCACTAGTTGGCGCTAACGAGTTTTATGGCTCTGTAATCACGTGGTGTTAGATATATTGTCACAAAATGCATATCATTTGATAGATCTGCTCATGCTGAACAACTTTGCCTCTAGAACCATTGCTGTCAATCAAACCGTTCATTAAATATTCATGAATATGTTAAAAACCTACTTTTGCGAACTAGTCCCTGGTTTTTTGCCCGATCGGAACCAGACCAGTCTAGGACAATTCTATGGACTCTCTAGATCAATAATTATCAAAAAAAGTTGAACTTTTGTATTTGTATGGCTGTAATAGGGTCATTTATAAAATGGGTGTGGCAAAATACACTCAAAAGCCTATAAATCCTAAATGAAAACTCAGAACTTCACAAAAATTGGTGAGCATATGTGTCATAACATCACAAACAAGCTTGCAAAATTTTATGGAGATTGGACAATAGTTGGCGCTATAACTGTTAAAAAGCTTTAAAACCATATATTTCCTATGGTAAACTGCCTGTATTGGCTGTAAATGGTCTTTTCCATGTCTGATCATATAATTTTCATATCATAATGTTCAAAACTAGTGCAATACAATTCTCTGGACTCACTAGATCAATAATTGTCAGAAAAAGTTGAACTACTTCATTTGGATAGCTATAATAGGTTCACTTCAAAATCTGGCCTTTACCAAGTGTCCCCGAAAGCCTATATCTCTTTAATCAATGCTCAGACCTTCTTAAAAACAAGTCAGAACGTGTGAAATATCACCCTGAACAAGCATGAAAATTTTCAGACAGATCGGACAAAATTTGCCTCTATAACAGTTAAAAAGGTGAAAATGATATGATTTAATGGCATGTTAAGCCAATAAGTGGTATTTTACTGCCCCCTGCTGTTTAAAATAGTCATTTTCTCATATTGGTATTGGTATCAGCCATGGTAAATCATGATAAATGATGGTGTGTGTGTGTGTGTGTGTGTGTGTGTGTGTGTGTGTGTGTGTGTGTGTGTGTGTGTGTGTGTGTGTGTGTGGTACAAATATAACAAAGGTTTTATTTTCCAACATGAAAACAAACATAACAGAGTGCTAGTGCACAAACAATAACCGACAATGATAATGGATGAGAGGGGAACTTAAATACACAGATCAAGACAAGGACAACAGGTGACGGTTATGATGATGAGGAGCAGGTGATGATGAGGAGGGTGATGAGGAGCAGGTGCAGGTGATGACGACAGATGGTGAATGTGATGAAGACAGAAGGTGAATGTGATGAAGGTGAATGTGACACCAATATCACTGAAACATTTGTGTGTGTGTGTGTGTGTGTGTGTGTAGCATTATTGTGTGTAGCATATGTAGCAATTATGCATTATTGAGTTAACATGGAAACACTGGTTTGCTTTAGTGCAGAAAACTGGTCAAAATCATGAGGTTTAAAGTGAAAGTGAGCCAATAAGTGGTCTTCTACTGCCCTCTGCTGGCCATTCTACTTATTAATTAAATTTTTCCACATGTGCTTGCATTTATACTTGAATACACACTAAAAATCACTTATATAGCAATAACTATTATAACACAATCATATTTTGTCAGTGTTAATCACTTTATTTGCACTGACACTTCAAATAATTGCTAGTAATGTGGTAAATCATGGTAAATCATGGTTAACTATGCTCTGTGTGTGTGTGTGTGTGTGTGTGTGTGTGTGTGTGTGTGTGTGTGTGTGTGTGTGTGTGTGTGTGTGTGTGTGTAAGCATGCATTGAGTTAACATAGATAAACTGGTTTGCTTTAGTGCAGAAAACTGGTTTAAAGTGAAAGTGAGCCAATAAGTGGTCTTCTACTGCCCTCTGCTGGCCATTCTACTTATTAATGAAATATTTCAACATGTGCTTGCATTCATACTTGAATACACACAAAAAAAATCACTTATATAGCAATAACTATTATAACACAATCATATTTTGTCAGTGTTAATCACTTTATTTGCACTGACACTTCAAATAATTGCTAGTAATGTGATAAATCAGGCTAGAAACATGGTAAATCAAAGTAAATAATACTAGATTGTCGTTTATCTCCTGGTAAATAATACTAGAACGTGGTATATCATGGTAAATCACGGTTAACTATGCTGTGTGTGTATGTGTGTGTGTGTGTGTGTGTGTTTGTGTGTGTGTGTGTGTGTGTGTGTGTGTGTGTGTGTGTGTTTGTGTGTGTGTGTGTGTGTGTGTGTGTGTGTGTGTGTGTGTGTGTGTGTGTGTGTGTGTGTGTGTGTGTGTAAGCATGCATTGAGTTAACATGGAAAAACTGGTTTGCTTTAGTGCAGAAAACTGGTTTAAAGTGAAAGTGAGCCAATAAGTGGTCTTCTACTGCCCTCTGCTGGCCATTCTACTTAATAATGAAATATTTTACATGTGCTTTTGCATTCATACTTGGACACACACTAAAAATCACGTATATAACTAACTATTATAACACAATAATATTTTGTCAGTGTTCATCACCTCATTTGCACTGACACTTCACATATTTGCTAGTAATGTGGTTAATCATGCTAGAAACATTGTAAATCATAGTAAATAATACTGAAATGAGGTGTATCAAGGTAAATCATGCTAGAATCCTAATAAATCATTCTGGAACATGGTATATGATAGTAAATCATGCTAGAATCATATTAAATAATTCTAGAATGTGGCAAATCGTTGTGGGAGGAGCCTATTTTACTCAAATGGCTATAACTCAAGAAGTAAATGAGATATCTTCACCAAACTCAGTACACATGTGTATGGGTTCAATTTGAGGTCACAGTAAACAATTCTATGGAGATCGGAGCATAGGTGGCGCTATAACTGTTAAAAAGCTTTAAAACCATATATATCCCATGGCAAATTGCCTGTATTGGCTGTAAATGGTCTTTTCCATCTATTATGTCAGTGGTTACATGCTTGCTAAATAAATCTTAATAACTTTTGATGCTTTTGTGCTTAAATGCCTTAAAGGCCTTAACTGCTTGAACCCCGATAAATGCTGCTTGCAGCTTTAATTATTATTATTATTATTATTATTCTGCCGTAAAACGCATCGTGCAGCCCAAACCGTAAGGGCTAGAGCTTTGAAACTTTGCCATATGGTAGTACAAAAATCGAGGAGAGGTTATCAAATTATGACCCCGATTGGCCCATAGGTGGCGCTATAGCAACCAAAAGCGCGAAACTGCTCATAACTCCTAGACCGTAAGTCATAGACTCAAGTGTCTTATATCATTGGAAAGCTGGACGCCTGACGAACAAAACGTATATCTCCGATTTTATTTCCGCCATGATAGATTTTCCGCCATTTTGAATTTTGTCTAAAATCTACTTTTGCAAACTAGTCCCTGGTTTTTCGCCCGATCGGAACCAAACCAGTGCAGAATTGTTCTATGGAGTCTGAAGATCAATAATTATCGAAAAAAAGTTGAAATTTCGATTCATGGTCGCTAGGGGGTGCAAAATTAACGTTGTGGGAGGAGCCTATTTTACTAAAATGGCTATAACTCCAGAAGTAAAAGAGGTATTTTAACCAAACTTGGTACACATATGTAAGAGGTCAATCTGAGGTCACGGTAAAAAAATCGCGGCGATTGGCCACATGGTGGCGCTATAACATGAAAAAAACATAAAACAGGCTATAACCACCTGACCGTTAGTCCGATTGACTTGAAAATTGGTATGCAGTGTCTTGGTCCAAGGTGCCATGTATGTATATGAGGACATTGGCGTATCTCAAAAAACATGGCCGCTATCGGCCAATGAAGTTTGAGCACCGATTAGACAAGGTTAACGGAGGCCGATCAGAACGAAACTCGATGGGCATGTTCGTCTTATGGCCCTAGAGGTCTGTAAGAATTTTGAAAGAAATCGGCCACTAGTTGGCGCTAACGAGTTTTATGGCTCTGTAATCACGTGGTGTTACACTCATCCACACAATATGCATATCATTTGATAGATCTGCTCATGCTGAACAACTTTGCCTCAAGAACCATTGCTGTCAATCAAACCGTTCATTAAATATTCACGAATATGTCTAAAACCTACTTTTGCGAACTAGTCCTAGGTTTTTCACCCGATCGGAACCAGACCAGTCTAGGACAATTCTCTGGACTCTCTAGATCAATAATTATCAAAAAAAAGTTGAACTTTTGCATTTGGATGGCTGTAATAGGGTCATTTATAAAATGGGCGTGGCAAAATACAGTCAAAAGCCTATAAATCATAAATGAAAATGCAGAACTTCACAAAAATTGGTCAGCATATGTGACATAACATCATTAACAAGCATGCAAAATTTTATGGAGATCGGACGATAGGTGGCGCTATAACTGTTAAAAAGCTTTAAAACCATATATTTCCTATGTAAACTGCCTGTATTGGCTGTAAATGGTCTTTTCCATCTATTATGTCCGTGATTACATGCTTGCTAAATAAATCTTAATAACTTTTGATGCTTTTGTGCTTAAATGCCTAAAAGGCTTTAACTGCTTGAACCCCGATAAATGCTGCTTGCAGCTTTAATTAGGGGTTCAAGCACGAAGTGCTGAAACCCTATTGTAATTGTGCTGATTTTTATTATTATTATTATTATTATTATTCTGCCGTAAAACGCATCGTGCAGCCCAAACCGTAAGGGCTAGAGCTTTGAAACTTTGCCATATGGTAGTACAAAAATCGAGGAGAGGTTATCAAATTATGACCCCGATTGGCCCATAGGTGGCGCTATAGCAACCAAAAGCGCGAAACTGCTCATAACTCCTAGACCGTAAGTCATAGACTCAAGTGTCTTATATCATTGGAAAGCTGGACGCCTGACGAACAAAACGTATATCTCCGATTTTATTTCCGCCATGATAGATTTTCCGCCATTTTGAATTTTGTCTAAAATCTACTTTTGCAAACTAGTCCCTGGTTTTTCGCCCGATCGGAACCAAACCAGTGCAGAATTGTTCTATGGAGTCTGAAGATCAATAATTATCGAAAAAAAGTTGAAATTTCGATTCATGGTCGCTAGGGGGTGCAAAATTAACGTTGTGGGAGGAGCCTATTTTACTAAAATGGCTATAACTCCAGAAGTAAAAGAGGTATTTTAACCAAACTTGGTACACATGTGTAAGAGGTCAATCTGAGGTCACGGTAAAAAAATCGCGGCGATTGGCCACATGGTGGCGCTATAACATGAAAAAAACATAAAACAGGCTATAACCACCTGACCGTTAGTCCGATTGACTTGAAAATTGGTATGCAGTGTCTTGGTCCAAGGTGCCATGTATGTATATGAGGACATTGGCGTATCTCAAAAAACATGGCCGCTATCGGCCAATGAAGTTTGAGCACCGATTAGACAAGGTTAACGGAGGCCGATCAGAACGAAACTCGATGGGCATGTTCGTCTTATGGCCCTAGAGGTCTGTAAGAATTTTGAAAGAAATCGGCCACTAGTTGGCGCTAACGAGTTTTATGGCTCTGTAATCACGTGGTGTTACACTCATCCACACAATATGCATATCATTTGATAGATCTGCTCATGCTGAACAACTTTGCCTCAAGAACCATTGCTGTCAATCAAACCGTTCATTAAATATTCACGAATATGTCTAAAACCTACTTTTGCGAACTAGTCCTAGGTTTTTCACCCGATCGGAACCAGACCAGTCTAGGACAATTCTCTGGACTCTCTAGATCAATAATTATCAAAAAAAAGTTGAACTTTTGCATTTGGATGGCTGTAATAGGGTCATTTATAAAATGGGCGTGGCAAAATACAGTCAAAAGCCTATAAATCATAAATGAAAATGCAGAACTTCACAAAAATTGGTCAGCATATGTGACATAACATCATTAACAAGCATGCAAAATTTTATGGAGATCGGACGATAGGTGGCGCTATAACTGTTAAAAAGCTTTAAAACCATATATTTCCTATGTAAACTGCCTGTATTGGCTGTAAATGGTCTTTTCCATCTATTATGTCCGTGATTACATGCTTGCTAAATAAATCTTAATAACTTTTGATGCTTTTGTGCTTAAATGCCTAAAAGGCTTTAACTGCTTGAACCCCGATAAATGCTGCTTGCAGCTTTAATTATTATTATTATTATTATTATTCTGCCGTAAAACGCATCGTGCAGCCCAAACCGTAAGGGCTAGAGCATTGAAACTTTGCCAGATGGTAGTACAAAAATCGAGGAGAGGTTCAGAGATTATGACCCCGATTGGCCCATAGGTGGCGCTATAGCAACCAAAAGCGCGAAACTGCTCATAACTCCTAGACCGTATGTCGCAGACTCAAGTGTCTTATATCATTGGAAAGCTGGACGCCTGACGAACAAAACGTATATCTCCGATTTCATTTCCGTCATGATAGATTTTCCGTCATTTTGAATTTTGTCGAAAATCTACTTTTGCGAACTAGTCCCTGGTTTTTTGCCCGATCGGAGCCAAACCAGTGCAGAAATGTTCTCTGGAGTCTGAAGATCAATAATTATCGAAAAAATGTTGAAATTTCGATTCATGGACGCTAGGGGGCGCAAAATAATCGTTGTGGGAGGAGCCTATTTTACTAAAATGGCTATAACTTAAAAAGTAAATAAGATAGCTTCACCAAACTCGGTACACATGTGTATGGGTTCATTCTGGGGTCACAGTAAAAAAATCGCGACGATTGAACACTAGGTGGCGCTATAACATGAAAAAAACATGAAAAGGGCTATAACCACCTGACCGTTAGTCCGATTGACTGGAAAATTGGTATGCAGTGTCTTGGTCCAAGGTGCCATGTATGTCTATGAGGACATTGGCGTATCTCAAAAAACATGGCCGCCATTGGCCAATGAAGTTGAGCACCTATTAGACAAGGTTAACGGAGGCCGATCGGAACGAAACTCGATGGGCATGTTCGACTCATGGCCCTAGAGGTCTGTAAGAATTTTGAAAGAAATCGGCCACTAGTTGGCGCTAACGAGTTTTTTGGCTCTGTAATCACGTGGTGTTACACTTATCGTCACAAAAAGCATATCATTTGATATATCTGCTCATGCTGAACAACTTTGCCTCAAGAACCATTTCTGTCAATCAAACCGTTCATTAAATATTCATGAATATGTTTAAAACCTACTTTTGCGAACTAGTCCTAGGTTTTTTGCCCGATCGGAACCAGACCAGTCTAGGACAATTCTCTGGACTCTCTAGATCAATAATTATCAAAAAAAAGTTGAACTTTTGCATTTGGATGGCTGTAATAGGATCATTTATAAAATGGGCATGGAAAAATACATTAAAAAGCCTATAAATCCTAAATAAAAACCCAGAACTTCACAAAAATTGGTGAACTTATGTGACATAACATCATTAACAAGCATGCAAAATTTCATGGAGATCGGACGATAGGTGGCGCTATAACTGTTAAAAATCTTTAAAACCATATATTTCCTATGGTAAACTGCCTGTATTGACTGTAAATGGTCTTTTCCATCTCTGAATATATAATTTTCATATCATAATGTTAAAAACTAGTGCAATACAATTCTCTGGACTCACTAGAACAATAATTGTCAGAAAAAGTTGAACTACTTCATTTGGGTAGCTATAATAGGTTCACTTCAAAATGTGGCCTTTACCAAGTGTCCCCGAAAGCCTATATCTCTTTAATGAATGTTCAAACCTTCTTAAAAACAAGTCAGAACATGTGAAATATCACTCTGAACATGCATGAAAATTTTCAGACAGATCTGACAAAATTTGCCTCTATAACAGTTAAAAAGGTGAAAATGATATGAATATAATGACATATTAAGCCAAGAAGTGGTATTTTACTGCCCCCTGCTGTTTAAAATAGTCATGTTGTCATATTGTTCTATAATTTATATTTAGACTTTATAAAATCACTATTTTAACATTTACAATTACATTTAGTCAAAAATCCATCTGTTAAATTATTAGTATTGACAGTTTGATCACATCATATATTTCAAATGTCTGTATCTACAATATAATGTGTGTGTGTAGTCTTAGGTTTCTGAATAAATTCTGAATGATCTGATTAATAGCTTACAAAGACTTTGTGAAATGTTTATAGACCATTCAAATATATTTTCATAATGACATATCCCAATAGCATTGAAAAAACAACATTTGTCTTGTGTGTGTGTGTGTGTGTGTGTGTTAACATGCATTATGGATTTAAAATGGAAAAACTGCTTTGCTTTAGTGCAGAAAAATGGTGAAAATCAAGAAGTTTAAAGTGAAAGTGAGCCAATATGTGGTCTTCTACTGCCCTCTGCTGGCCATTCTACTTATTAATGTCTACCCACATATGCTTTTGCATTCATTAGACACTAAAAATCACTTATATAACAATAAAACACTAAAAAATCACTTATATAACAATTACTATTGTAGCACAATCATATTTTGTCAGAGTTTATCACTTCATTTTTACTGATACTTCACATAATTGCTAGCAATGTGGTAAATCATGGTTAAATCACACTAAAAACATGGTAAATCAATAAATGATACTAGAATGTGGTGTATCAAGGTAAATCATACTACAATCCTGGTACATCATTCTAGAACATAGTATATCATGGTACATCATGCTAGAACATGGTAAATCATGGTAAACTATGCTAGAACAGGGTAAATCATGGTAAGCCATGATAAATCATAATAAACTATGGTAAATCATGTTAGAATGTGGTATATCATGGTAAATCATGCTAGAACATGGTAAATCATGGTAAACTATGCTAGAACAGGGTAAATCATGGTAAACTATGATAAATCATGATAAACTATGGTAATCCATGCTAGAATCACAGTAAACAATGGTAAATCATACTAGAATGTAGTATATCATGGTAAATTATGCTAGAATATGGCAAATCATGCTAGAATCATAGTAAATAATACTAGAATGTGCTAAATTGTTGTGGGAGGAGCCTATTTTACTAAAATGGCTATAACTCAAGAAGTAAATGAGATATCTTCACCAAACTCAGTACACATGTGTATGGGTTCAATTTGAGGTCACAGTAAACAATTCTATGGAGATCGGACCATAGGTGGCGCTATAACTGTTAAAAAGCTTTAAAACCATATATATCCCATGGTAAACTGCCTGTATTGGCTGTAAATGGTCTTTTCCATCTATTATGTCCGTGGTTACATGCTTGCTAAATAAATCTTAACTTTTGATGCTTTTGTGCTTAAATGCTTAAAAGGCTTTAACTGCTTGAACCCCGATAAATGCTGCTTGCAGCTTTAATTATTATTATTATTATTATTATTCCGCCCTAAAACGCATCGTGCAGCCCAAACCGTAAGAGCTGGAACCTTGAAACTTGGCCAAATGGTAGTCCTCAATTTGGGGAGAACCTATCAAAATATGACCCCGATTGGCCCATAGGTGGCGCTATAATGACCAAATTTACTACATTGCTCATAACTCCTAGACAGTTTGTCCTAGAGTCTCAATTTTAGCATCACTGTGATCCCTGGATCCAGACGGACAAAATGGCTATCTCCAAATTGCTCTACGAGCAAAGAAAAAATTCTATGGGCAATTTAGTGAAAAACCTACTTTTGCGAACTAGTCCTAGGTTTTTGGCCCAATCGGAACCAGACCAGTCTAGCACAGTTCTCTGGAGTCTCTAGATCAATAATTATCGGAAAAAAGTTGAACTTTTGCATTGGCCTGGCTGTAACAGGGTCATTTAGGAAAGGGGTGGGACAAAAAAACACTCAAAAGCCTATACAACCTAAGGGAAAACCCCAAACTTCACAAAAATCGATGAGCAGATGTGTCAGAACATGGTGAAGAAGCATGCCAAGTTTCGTGAAGATCGGACAATAGGTGGCGCTATAACTGTCCAAAACGTCTCTTCTTATTAGGGGTTCAAGCATGAAATGCTGAAACCCTATTGTAATTGTGCTGATTTTTATTAGGGGTTCAAGCATGAAATGCTGAAACCCTATTGTAATTGTGCTGATTTTTATTATTATTATTATTATTATTCCGCCCTAAAACGCATCGTGCAGCCCAAACCGTAAGAGCTGGAACCTTGAAACTTGGCCAAATGGTAGTCCTCAATTTGGGGAGAACCTATCAAAATATGACCCCGATTGGCCCATAGGTGGCGCTATAATGACCAAATTTACTACATTGCTCATAACTCCTAGACAGTTTGTCCTAGAGTCTCGATTTTAGCATCACTGTGATCCCTGGATCCAGACGGACAAAATGGCTATCTCCAAATTGCTCTACGAGCAAAAAAAAAAAATTCTATGGGCAATTTAGTGAAAAACCTACTTTTGCGAACTAGTCCTAGGTTTTTGGCCCAATCGGAACCAGACCAGTCTAGCACAGTTCTCTGGAGTCTCTAGATCAATAATTATCGGAAAAAAGTTGAACTTTTGCATTGGCCTGGCTGTAACAGGGTCATTTAGGAAAGGGGTGGGACAAAAAAACACTCAAAAGCCTATACAACCTAAGGGAAAACCCCAAACTTCACAAAAATCGATGAGCAGATGTGTCAGAACATGGTGAAGAAGCATGCCAAGTTTCGTGAAGATCGGACAATAGGTGGCGCTATAACTGTCCAAAACGTCTCTTCTTATTAGGGGTTCAAGCATGAAATGCTGAAACCCTATTGTAATTGTGCTGATTTTTATTATTATTAGGGGTTCAAGCACGAAGTGCTGAAACCCTATTGTAATTGTGCTGATTTTTATTATTATTATTATTATTATTATTCTGCCGTAAAACGCATCGTGCAGCCCAAACCGTAAGAGCTGGAACTTTTAAACTTTGACAGATGGTAGTACAAAAATCGAGGAAAGGTTCAGAGATTATGACCCCGATTGGCCCATAGGTGGCGCTATAACAACCAAAAGCGCGAACCTGCTCATAACTCCTAGACCGTATGTCGTAGACTCAAGTGTCTTATATCATTGGAAAGCTGGACGCCTGACGAACAAAACGTATATCTCCGATTTCATTTCCGCCATGATAGATTTTCCGCCATTTTGAATTTTGTCAAAAATCTACTTTTGCGAACTAGTCCCTGGTTTTTTGCCCGATTGGAACCAAACTAGTGCAGAAATGTTCTCTGGAGACTGAATATCAATAATTATCGAAAAAAAGTGGAAATTTCGATTCACGGTCGCTAAGGGGCGCCAAAACGTACGTTGTGGGAGGGGCCTATTTTACTAAAATGGCTATAACTCCCGATGTAAATGAGGTATCTTCACCAAACTTGGTACACATGTGTATGAGCTTACTCTGGGGTCACAGTAAAAAAATCGCGACGATTGGCCTCATGGTGGCGCTATAAAATGAAAAAAACATAAAACAGGCTATAACCACCTGACCGTTAGTTCGATTGACTTGAAAATTGGTATGCAGTGTCTTGGTCCAAGGTGCCATGTATGTGTATGAGGACATTGGCGTATCTCAAAAAACATGGCCGCCATTGGCCAACGAAGTTTGAGCACCTATTAGACAAGGTTAACGGAGGCCGATCGGAACGAAACTCAATGGGCATGTTCGGCTCATGGCCCTAAAGGTCTGTAAGAATTTTGAAAGAAATCGGCCACTAGTTGGCGCTAACGAGTTTTACGGCTCTGTAATCACGTGGTGTTACAAATATCCACACAATATGCATATCATTTGATAGATCTCCTCATCCTGAACAACTTTGCCTCAAGAACCATTGCTGTCAATCAAACTGTTCATTAATTATTCATTAATATGTTAAAAACCTACTTTTGCGAACTAGTCCTAGGTTTTTTGCCCGATCGGAACCAGACCAGTCTAGGACAATTCTCTGGACTCTCTAGATCAATAATTATCAAAAAAAAGTTGAACTTTTGCATTTGGATGGCTGTAATAGGGTAATTTATAAAATGGGCGTGTCAAAATACATTAAAAAGCCTATAAATCCTAAATAAAAACTCAGAACTTCACAAAAATTGGTAAGCATATGTGACATAACATCATTAACAAGCATGAAAAATTCTATGGAGATCGGACGATAGGTGGCGCTATAACTGTTAAAAAGCTTTAAAATCATATATTTCCTATGGTAAACTGCCTGTATTGGCTGTAAATGGTCTTTTCCATCTCTGATCATATAATTTTCATATCATAATGTTCAAAACTAGTGCAATACAATTCTCTGGACTCACTAGATCAATAATTGTCAGAAAAAGTTGAACTACTTCATTTGGATAGCTATAATAGGTTCACTTCAAAATCTGGCCTTTACCAAGTGTCCCCGAAAGCCTATATCTCTTTAATCAATGCTCAGACCTTCTTAAAAACAAGTCAGAACGTGTGAAATATCACCCTGAACAAGCATGAAAATTTTCAGACAGATCGGACAAAATTTGCCTCTATAACAGTTAAAAAGGTGAAAATGATATGAATTAATGGCATGTTAAGCCAATAAGTGGTATTTTACTGCCCCCTGCTGTTTAAAATAGTCATTTTCTCATATTGGTATTGGTATCAGCCATGGTAAATCATGATAAATGATGGTGTGTGTGTGTGTGTGTGTGTGTGTGTGTGTGTGTGTGTGTGTGTGTGTGTGTGTGTGTGTGTGTGTGTGTGTGTGTGTGTGTGGTACAAATATAACAAAGGTTTTATTTTCCAACATGAAAACAAACATAACAGAGTGCTAGTGCACAAACAATAACCGACAATGATAATGGATGAGAGGGGAACTTAAATACACAGATCAAGACAAGGACAACAGGTGACGGTTATGATGATGAGGAGCAGGTGATGACGAGGAGGGTGATGAGGAGCAGGTGCAGGTGATGACGACAGATGGTGAATGTGATGAAGACAAAAGGTGAATGTGATGAAGGTGAATGTGACACCAATATCACTGAAACATTTGTGTGTGTGTGTGTGTGTGTGTGTGTGTGTGTGTGTGTGTGTGTGTGTGTGTGTAGCATTATTGTGTGTAGCATATGTAGCAAGTATGCATTATTGAGTTAACATGGAAACACTGGTTTGCTTTAGTGCAGAAAACTGGTCAAAATCATGAGGTTTAAAGTGAAAGTGAGCCAATAAGTGGTCTTCTACTGCCCTCTGCTGGCCATTCTACTTATTAATTAAATTTTTCCACATGTGCTTGCATTTATACTTGAATACACACTAAAAATCACTTATATAGCAATAACTATTATAACAATCATATTTTGTCAGTGTTAATCACTTTATTTGCACTGACACTTCAAATAATTGCTAGTAATGTGGTAAATCATGGTAAATCATGGTTAACTATGCTGTGTGTGTGTGTGTGTGTGTGTGTAAGCATGCACTGAGTTAACATGGATAAACTGGTTTGCTTTAGTGCAGAAAACTGGTTTAAAGTGAAAGTGAGCCAATATGTGTGTGTGTGTGTGTGTGTGTGTGTGTGTGTGTGTGTGTGTGTGTGTGTGTGTGTGTGTGTTTGTGTGTGTGTGTGTGTGTGTGTGTGTGTGTGTGTGTGTGTGTGTGTGTGTGTGTGTGTGTGTGTGTAAGCATGCATTGAGTTAACATGGAAAAACTGGTTTGCTTTAGTGCAGAAAACTGGTTTAAAGTGAAAGTGAGCCAATAAGTGGTCTTCTAGTGCCCTCTGCTGGCCATTCTACTTAATAATGAAATATTTTACATGTGCTTTTGCATTCATACTTGGACACACACTAAAAATCACGTATATAACTAACTATTATAACACAATAATATTTTGTCAGTGTTCATCACCTCATTTGCACTGACACTTCACATAATTGCTAGTAATGTGGTTAATCATGCTAGAAACATTGTAAATCATAGTAAATAATACTGAAGTGAGGTGTATCAAGGTAAATCATGCTAGAATCCTAATAAATCATTCTGGAACATGGTATATGATAGTAAATCATGCTAGAATCATATTAAATAATTCTAGAATGTGGCAAATCGTCGTGGGAGGAGCCTATTTTACTCAAATGGCTATAACTCAAGAAGTAAATGAGATATCTTCACCAAACTCAGTACACATGTGTATGGGTTCAATTTGAGGTCACAGTAAACAATTTTATGGAGATCGGACCATAGGTGGCGCTATAACTGTTAAAAAGCTTTAAAACCATATATATCCCATGGCAAATTGCCTGTATTGGCTGTAAATGGTCTTTTCCATCTATTATGTCAGTGGTTACATGCTTGCTAAATAAATCTTAATAACTTTTGATGCTTTTGTGCTTAAATGCCTTAAAGGCCTTAACTGCTTGAACCCCGATAAATGCTGCTTGCAGCTTTAATTATTATTATTATTCCGCCCTAAAACGCATCGTGCAGCCCAAACCGTAAGAGCTGGAACCTTGAAACTTGGCCAAATGGTAGTCCTCAATTTGGGGAGAACCTATCAAAATATGACCCCGATTGGCCCATAGGTGGCGCTATAATGACCAAATTTACTACATTGCTCATAACTCCTAGACAGTTTGTCCTAGAGTCTCGATTTTAGCATCACTGTGATCCCTGGATCCAGACGGACAAAATGGCTATCTCCAAATTGCTCTACGAGCAAAAAAAAAAAAATTCTATGGGCAATTTAGTGAAAAACCTACTTTTGCGAACTAGTCCTAGGTTTTTGGCCCAATCGGAACCAGACCAGTCTAGCACAGTTCTCTGGAGTCTCTAGATCAATAATTATCGGAAAAAAGTTGAACTTTTGCATTGGCCTGGCTGTAACAGGGTCATTTAGGAAAGGGGTGGGACAAAAAAACACTCAAAAGCCTATACAACCTAAGGGAAAACCCCAAACTTCACAAAAATTGATGAGCAGATGTGTCAGAACATGGTGAAGAAGCATGCCAAGTTTCGTGAAGATCGGACAATAGGTGGCGCTATAACTGTCCAAAACGTCTCTTCTTATTAGGGGTTCAAGCATGAAATGCTGAAACCCTATTGTAATTGTGCTGATTTTTATTATTATTAGGGGTTCAAGCACGAAGTGCTGAAACCCTATTGTAATTGTGCTGATTTTTATTATTATTAGGGGTTCAAGCACGAAGTGCTGAAACCCTATTGTAATTGTACTGATTTTTATTATTATTATTATTATTATTATTATTATTATTATTATTTTTCTTCTGCCGTAAAACTCATCGTGCAGCCCAAACCGTAAGAGCTGGAGCTTTGAAACTTTGCCAGATGGTAGTACAAAAATCGAGGAGAGGTTCAGAGAATATGACCCCAATTGGCCCATAGGTGGCGCTATAGCAACCAAAAGCGCGAAACTGCTCATAACTCCTAGACCGTATGACGTAGACTCAAGTGTCTTATATCACTGGAAAGCTGGAAACCTGAAGGTCAAAACGTATATCTCCGATTTCATTTCCTGTATGCAAATTGTCCGCCATTTTGAATTTAGTTAAAAACCTACTTTTGCGAACTAGTCCTAGGTTTTTTGTCCAATTGGATCCAAAACAGTGCAGAAATGTTCTCTGGAGTCTGAATATCAATAATTATCGAAAAAAAGTCGAAATTTCGATTCCTGATCGCCGGGGGGTGATAAATTAATGTTGTGGGAGGAGCCTATTTTACTAAAATGGCTATAACTCGAGAATGAAATTAGATATCTTCACCAAACTTGGTGCACATGTGTATGAGTTCAATCTGGGGTCACAGTAAAAAAATCGCGACGATTGATTACTAGGTGGCGCTATAACATGAAAAAAACATGAAAACGGCTATGACCACGTGACCGTTAGTCCGATTGACTTGAAAATTGGTATGCAGTGTCTTGGTCCAAGGTACCATGTATGTCTATGAGGACATTGGCGTATCTCGAAAAACATGGCCGCCATCGACCAATGAAATTTGAGCACCTATTAGACAAGGTTAACGGAGGCCGATCGGAACGAAACTCGATGGGCATGTTCGACTCATGGCCCTAGAGGTCTCTAAGAGTTTTGAAAGAAATCGGCCACTAGTTGGCGCTAACGAGTTTTATGGCTCTGTAATCACGTGGTGTTACACTTATCGTCACAAAATGCATATCATCTGATAGATCTGCTCATGCTGAACAACTTTGCCTCAAGAACTAATGCTGTCAATTAAACCGTTTATTAAATATTCGTAATTATGTTAAAAACCTACTTTTGCAAACTAGTCCTAGGTTTTTCGCCCGATCGAAACCAGACCAGTCTAGGACAATTCTCTGGACACTCTAGATCAATAATTATCAAAAAAAAGTTGAACTTTTGCATGTAGATGGCTGTAATAGGGTCATTTAGAAAAGGGGCATGGCAAAAAAACACTAAAAAGCCTATAAATCCTAAATGAAAACTCAGAACTTCACAAAAATTGGTGAGCATATGTGACATAACATCATTAACAAGCATGCCAATTTTTATGGAGATCGGACCATAGGTGGCGCTATAACTGCTAAAAAGCTTTAAAACCATATATTTCCTATGGTATTTCCTGTAAATGGTCTTTTCCATCTATTATGTCAGTAGTTACATGCTTGCTAAATAAAACTTAATCACTTTTGATGCTTTTGTGCTTAAAGGCCTTAACTGCTTGAACCCCGATAAATGCTGCTTGCAGCTTTAATTAGGGGTTCAAGCACGAAGTGCTGAAACCCTATTGTAATTGTGCTGATTTTTATTATTATTATTATTATTATTATTCTGCCGTAAAACGCATCGTGCAGCCCAAACCGTAAGGGCTAGAGCTTTGAAACTTTGCCATAT
Organism: Scardinius erythrophthalmus; assembly: GCF_964197995.2. NCBI lineage: Eukaryota > Metazoa > Chordata > Actinopteri > Cypriniformes > Leuciscidae > Scardinius > Scardinius erythrophthalmus. Next base: position 24,649,010 of record NC_138238.1, on the reverse strand, counting down.
GGTAGTACAAAAATCGAGGAGAGGTTATCAAATTATGACCCCGATTGGCCCATAGGTGGCGCTATAGCAACCAAAAGCGCAAAACTTCTCATAACTCCTAGACCGTAAGTCATAGACTCAAGTGTCTTATATCATTGGAAAGCTGGACGCCTGACGAACAAAACGTATATCTCCGATTTTATTTCCGCCATGATAGATTTTCCGCCATTTTGAATTTTGTCAAAAATCTACTTTTGCGAACTAGTCCCTGGTTTTTTGCCCGATCGGAACCAAACCAGTGCAGAATTGTTCTCTGGAGTCTGAATATCAATAATTATCAAAAAAAAGTTGAAATTTCGATTCACGGTCGCTAGGGGGTGCAAAATTAACGTTGTGGGAGGAGCCTATTTTACTAAAATGGCTATAACTCCAGAAGTAAAAGAGGTATTTTCACCAAACTTGGTACACATGTGTAAGAGGTCAATCTGAGGTCACGGTAAAAAAATCGCGGAGATTGGCCACATGGTGGCGCTATAACATGAAAAAAACATAAAACAGGCTATAACCACCTGACCGTTAGTCCGATTGACTTGAAAATTGGTATGCAGTGTCTTGGTCCAAGGTGCCATGTATGTCTATGAGGACATTGGCGTATCTCAAAAAACATGGCCGCCATCGGCCAATGAAGTTTTAGCACCGATTAGACAAGGTTAACGGAGGCCGATCGGAACGAAACTCGATGGGCATGTTCGTCTTATGGCCCTAGAGGTCTGTAAGAATTTTGAAACAAATCGGCCACTAGTTGGCGCTAACGAGTTTTATGGCTCTGTAATCACGTGGTGTTACACTCATCCACACAATATGCATATCATTTGATAGATCTGCTCATGCTGAACAACTTTGCCTCAAGAACCATTGCTGTCAATCAAACCGTTCATTAAATATTCACGAATATGTCTAAAACCTACTTTTGCGAACTAGTCCTAGGTTTTTCACCCGATCGGAACCAGACCAGTCTAGGACAATTCTCTGGACTCTCTAGATCAATAATTATCAAAAAAAAGTTGAACTTTTGCATTTGGATGGCTGTAATAGGGTCATTTATAAAATGGGCGTGGCAAAATACAGTCAAAAGCCTATAAATCATAAATGAAAATGCAGAACTTCACAAAAATTGGTCAGCGTATGTGACATAACATCTTTAACAAGCATGCAAAATTTTATGGAGATCGGACGATAGGTGGCGCTGTAACTGTTAAAAAGCTTTAAAACCATATATTTCCTATGGTAAACTGCCTGTATTGGCTGTAAATGGTCTTTTCCATCTCTGATCATATAATTTTCATATCATAATGTTCAAAACTAGTGCAATACAATTATTTGGACTCACTAGATCAATAATTGTCAGAAAAAGTTGAACTACTTCATTTGGATAGCTATAATAGGTTCACTTCATAATGTAGCCTTTACCAAGTGTCCCCGAAAGCCTATATCTCTTTAATGAATTACTCAGACCTTCTTAAAAACAAGTCAGAACATGTGAAATATCACTCTAAACATGCATGAAAATTTTCAGACAGATCGGACAAAATTTGCCTCTATAACAGTTAAAAAGGTGAATATAATGGCATGTTAAGCCAATAAGTGGTATTTTACTGCCCCCTGCTGTTTAAAATAGGAATTTTGTCATATTGTTCTATAATTTATATTTAGACTTTATAAAATCCCTATTTTAACATTTACAATTACATTTAGTCAAAATCTATCTGTTAAAGTATTAGTACTGACAGTTTGATCACATCATATAGTTCAAATGTCTGTATCTACAACATAATGTGTGTGTGTAGTCTTAGGTTTCTGAATAAATTCTGAATCGTCTGATTAATAGCTTACAAAGACTTTGTGAAATGTTTATTGACCATTCAAATATATTTTCATAATGACATATCCCAATAGCATTGAAAAAACAACAACAACAACATTTGTCTTTGTGTGTGTGTGTGTGTGTGTGTGTGTGTGTGTGTGTGTGTGTGTGTGTGTGTGTGTGTGTGTGTGTGTGTGTAAGCATGCATTAAGTTAAAATGGTAAAACTGGTTTGCTTTTGTCACAGTTGTGTTCTGTCTGAGTATTGTTGTCTCTGATCACATGTCTTCCTTTGTTCTGTTTTCCCGCCACTCCTTGGTTTCCACGGTAACTGTCATTTAGTGCATCTGTCACACCTGTTTCCTCGTTAGTCTTGTCAGCTGTGTCTTGTTTCCCTGATCAGTTCTCCCATGTATTTAAGCCCTGAGTGTTGCCTTGTTCTTTGTCAGTTCTATGCTGTAATTAGAGTGTGTTGCTGCCTGTTCCGATATCCTGAGTTTAATTCCTATTAAACCTGCATCTTGTATGTTCATCCTTGTCTCCGCGTGCCTTCCTGCAACCATTCCGTGTTTAGCTTTAGTGGAGAAAACTGGTGAAAATAATGAAATTTAAAGTGAAACTGAGCCAATAAGTGGTCTTCTAGTGCCCTCTGCTGGCCATTCTACTTATTAATGAAGTCTTTTCACAGGTGATTTTGCGTCACTCTAGACACTTATAAAATCACTTATATAACAATAACTATTATAACAAAATCATATTTTGTCAGTGTTTATCACTTCATTTGCACTGACACTTCACGTGTTGTAAATCATGGTAAATCACGCTAGAAACATGGTAAATCATAGTAAATAAATCTAAAATGTGGTGTATCAAGGTAAATCATGCTAGAATTCTGATAAATCATTCTAGAACGTGGTATATTATGGTAAATCATGCTAGAACAGGGTAAATAATGGTAAACCATGGTAAATCATGCTAGAATGTGGTATATCATGGTAAATCATGCTAGAACATGGTAAATCAAGGTAAACTAAGATAAATTCATGGTAAACTATGCTAGAACAGGGTAAATCATGGTAAACCATGGTAAATCATGGTAAACCATGGTAAATCATGATAAACTATGGTAAATCATGCTACAGTGTGGTATATCATGGTAAATCATGCTAGAATATGGTAAATCAAGGTAAACTAAGATAAATTCATGGTCAACTATGCTAGAACAGGGTAAATCATGGTAAATCATGGTAAATCATGCTAAAACATGGTATTTTCCATCTATGATGTCAGTGGTTACCTGCTTGCTAAATAAAACTTGATGTCTTTTGATGTTTTTGTGCTTAAAGGCCTTAAAGGCCTTAACTGCTTGAACCCCGATAAATGCTGCTTGCAGCTTTAATTATTATTATTATTATTATTATTCTGCCGTAAAACGCATCGTGCAGCCCAAACCGTAAGGGCTAGAGCTTTGAAACTTTGCCATATGGTAGTACAAAAATCGAGGAGAGGTTATCAAATTATGACCCCGATTGGCCCATAGGTGGCGCTATAGCAACCAAAAGCGCGAAACTGCTCATAACTCCTAGACCGTAAGTCATAGACTCAAGTGTCTTATATCATTGGAAAGCTGGACGCCTGACGAACAAAACGTATATCTCCGATTTTATTTCCGCCATGATAGATTTTCCGCCATTTTGAATTTTGTCGAAAATCTACTTTTGCGAACTAGTCCCTGGTTTTTTGCCCGATCGGAACCAAACCAGTGCAGAATTGTTCTCTGGAGTCTGAATATCAATAATTATCAAAAAAAAGTTGAAATTTCGATTCACGGTCGCTAGGGGGTGCAAAATTAACGTTGTGGGAGGAGCCTATTTTACTAAAATGGCTATAACTCCAGAAGTAAAAGAGGTATTTTAACCAAACTTGGTACACATGTGTAAGAGGTCAATCTGAGGTCACGGTAAAAAAATCGCGGCGATTGGCCACATGGTGGCGCTATAACATGAAAAAAACATAAAACTGGCTATAACCACCTGACTGTTAGTCCGATTGACTTGAAAATTGGTATGTAGTGTCTTGGTCCAAGGTGCCATGTATGTCTATGAGGACATTGGCGTATCTCAAAAAACATGGCCGCCATCGGCCAATGAAGTTTTAGCACCGATTAGACAAGGTTAACGGAGGCCGATCGGAACGAAACTCGATGGGCATGTTCGTCTTATGGCCCTAGAGGTCTGTAAGAATTTTGAAACAAATCGGCCACTAGTTGGCGCTAACGAGTTTTATGGCTCTGTAATCACGTGGTGTTACACTCATCCACACAATATGCATATCATTTGATAGATCTGCTCATGCTGAACAACTTTGCCTCAAGAACCATTGCTGTCAATCAAACCGTTCATTAAATATTCACGAATATGTCTAAAACCTACTTTTGCGAACTAGTCCTAGGTTTTTCACCCGATCGGAACCAGACCAGTCTAGGACAATTCTCTGGACTCTCTAGATCCATAATTATCAAAAAAAAAGTTGAACTTTTGCATTTGGATGGCTGTAATAGGGTCATTTATAAAATGGGCGTGGCAAAATACAGTCAAAAGCCTATAAATCATAAATGAAAATGCAGAACTTCACAAAAATTGGTCAGCGTATGTGACATAACATCATTAACAAGCATGCAAAATTGTATGGAGATCGGACGATAGGTGGCGCTATAACTGTTAAAAAGCTTTAAAACCATATATTTCCTATGGTAAACTGCCTGTATTGGCTGTAAATGGTCTTTTCCATCTCTGATCATATAATTTTCATATCACAATGTTCAAAACTAGTGCAATACAATTATCTGGACTCACTAGATCAATAATTGTCAGAAAAAGTTGAACTACTTCATTTGCATAGCTATAATAGGTTCACTTCATAATGTAGCCTTTACCAAGTGTCCCCGAAAGCCTATATCTCTTTAATGAATTACTCAGACCTTCTTAAAAACAAGTCAGAACATGTGAAATATCACTCTGAACATGCATGAAAATTTTCAGACAGATCGGACAAAATTTGCCTCTATAACAGTTAAAAAGGTGAAAATGATATGAATATAATGGCATGTTAAGCCAATAAGTGGTATTTTACTGCCCCCTGCTGTTTAAAATAGGAATTTTGTCATATTGTTCTATAATTTATATTTAGACTTTATAAAATCCCTATTTTAACATTTACAATTACATTTAGTCAAAATCTATCTGTTAAAGTATTAGTACTGACAGTTTGATCACATCATATAGTTCAAATGTCTGTATCTACAACATAATGTGTGTGTGTAGTCTTAGGTTTCTGAATAAATTCTGAATCGTCTGATTAATAGCTTACAAAGACTTTGTGAAATGTTTATTGACCATTCAAATATATTTTCATAATGACATATCCCAATAGCATTGAAAAAACAACAACAACAACAACATTTGTCTTTGTGTGTGTGTGTGTGTGTGTGTGTGTGTGTGTGTGTGTAAGCATGCATTAAGTTAAAATGGTAAAACTGGTTTGCTTTTGTCACAGTTGTGTTCTGTCTGAGTATTGTTGTCTCTGATCACATGTCTTCCTTTGTTCTGTTTTCCCGCCACTCCTTGGTTTCCACGGTAACTGTCATTTAGTGCATCTGTCACACCTGTTTCCTCGTTAGTCTTGTCAGCTGTGTCTTGTTTCCCTGATCAGTTCTCCCATGTATTTAAGCCCTGAGTGTTGCCTTGTTCTTTGTCAGTTCTATGCTGTAATTAGAGTGTGTTGCTGCCTGTTCCGATATCCTTAGTTTAATTCCTATTAAACCTGCATCTTGTATGTTCATCCTTGTCTCCGCGTGCCTTCCTGCAACCATTCCGTGTTTAGCTTTAGTGGAGAAAACTGGTGAAAATAATGAAATTTAAAGTGAAACTGAGCCAATAAGTGGTCTTCTAGTGCCCTCTGCTGGCCATTCTACTTATTAATGAAGTCTTTTCACAGGTGATTTTGCGTCACTCTAGACACTTATAAAATCACTTATATAACAATAACTATTATAACAAAATCATATTTTGTCAGTGTTTATCACTTCATTTGCACTGACACTTCACGTGTTGTAAATCATGGTAAATCACAGTAGAAACATGGTAAATCATAGTAAATAAATCTAAAATGTGGTGTATCAAGGTAAATCATGCTAGAATCCTGATAAATCATTCTAGAACGTGGTATATTATGGTAAATCATGCTAGAACAGGGTAAATAATGGTAAACCATGGTAAATCATGGTAAACTATGGTAAATCATGCTAGAATGTGGTATATAATGGTAAATCATGCTAGAACATGGTAAATCAAGGTAAACTAAGATAAATTCATGGTAAACTATGCTAGAACAGGGTAAATCATGGTAAACCATGGTAAATCATGGTAAACCATGGTAAATCATGATAAACTATGGTAAATCATGCTACAATGTGGTATATCATGGTAAATCATGCTAGAATATGGTAAATCAAGGTAAACTAAGATAAATTCATGGTCAACTATGCTAGAACAGGGTAAATCATGGTAAATCATGCTAAAACATGGTATTTTCCATCTATGATGTCAGTGGTTACCTGCTTGCTAAATAAAACTTGATGTCTTTTGATGTTTTTGTGCTTAAAGGCCTTAAAGGCCTTAACTGCTTGAACCCCGATAAATGCTGCTTGCAGCTTTAATTAGGGGTTCAAGCACGAAGTGCTGAAACCCTATTGTAATTGTACTGATTTTTATTATTAGGGGTTCAAGCACGAAGTGCTGAAACCCTATTGTAATTGTGCTGATTTTTATTAGGGGTTCAAGCACGAAGTGCTGAAACCCTATTGTAATTGTGCTGATTTTTATTAGGGGTTCAAGCACGAAGTGCTGAAACCCTATTGTAATTGTACTGATTTTTATTATTATTATTATTATTATTATTATTATTATTATTATTTTTCTTCTGCCGTAAAACTCATCGTGCAGCCCAAACCGTAAGAGCTGGAGCTTTGAAACTTTGCCAGATGGTAGTACAAAAATCGAGGAGAGGTTCAGAGAATATGACCCCAATTGGCCCATAGGTGGCGCTATAGCAACCAAAAGCGCGAAACTGCTCATAACTCCTAGACCGTATGACGTAGACTCAAGTGTCTTATATCACTGGAAAGCTGGAAACCTGATGGTCAAAACGTATATCTCCGATTTCATTTCCTGTATGCAAATTGTCCGCCATTTTGAATTTAGTTAAAAACCTACTTTTGCGAACTAGTCCTAGGTTTTTTGTCCAATTGGATCCAAAACAGTGCAGAAATGTTCTCTGGAGTCTGATTATCAATAATTATCGAAAAAAAGTCGAAATTTCGATTCCTGATTGCCAGGGGGTGATAAATTAATGTTGTGGGAGGAGCCTATTTTACTAAAATGGCTATAACTCGAGAATGAAATTAGATATCTTCACCAAACTTGGTCCACATGTGTATGAGTTCAATCTGGGGTCACAGTAAAAAAATCGCGACGATTGATCACTAGGTGGCGCTATAACATGAAAAAAATATGAAAACGGCTGTGACCACGTGACCGTTAGTCCGATTGACTTGAAAATTGGTATGCAGTGTCTTGGTCCAAGGTGCCATGTATGTCTATGAGGACATTGGCGTATCTCGAAAAACATGGCCGCCATCAACCAATGAAATTTGAGCACCTATTAGACAAGGTTAACGGAGGCCGATCGGAACGAAACTCGATGGGCATGTTCGACTCATGGCCCTAGAGGTCTGTAAGAGTTTTGAAAGAAATCGGCCACTAGTTGGCGCTAACGAGTTTTATGGCTCTGTAATCACGTGGTGTTACACTTATCGTCACAAAATGCATATCATCTGATAGATCTGCTCATGCTGAACAACTTTGCCTCAAGAACTAATGCTGTCAATCAAACCGTTTATTAAATATTCGTAATTATGTTATAAACCTACTTTTGCAAACTAGTCCTAGGTTTTTCGCCCGATCGAAACCAGACCAGTCTAGGACAATTCTCTGGACACTCTAGATGAATAATTATCAAAAAGAAGTTGAACTTTTGCATGTAGATGGCTGTAATAGGGTCATTTAGAAAATGGGCGTGGCAAAAAACATTTAAAAGCCTATAAATCCTAAATGAAAACTCAGAACTTCACAAAAATTGGTGAGCATATGTGACATAACATCATTAACAAGCATGCCAATTTTTATGGAGATCGGACCATAGGTGGCGCTATAACTGCTAAAAAGCTTTAAAACCATATATTTCCTATGGTATTTCCTGTAAATGGTCTTTTTCATCTATTATGTCAGTAGTTACATTCTTGGTAAATAAAACTTAATCACTTTTGATGCTTTTGTGCTTAAAGGCCTTGACTGCTTGAACCCCGATAAATGCTGCTTGCAGCTTTAATTAGGGGTTCAAGCACGAAGTGCTGAAACCCTATTGTAATTGTGCTGATTTTTATTATTATTAGGGGTTCAAGCACGAAGTGCTGAAACCCTATTGTAATTGTACTGATTTTTATTATTATTAGGGGTTCAAGCACGAAGTGCTGAAACCCTATTGTAATTGTGCTGATTTTTATTATTATTATTATTATTATTATTCTGCCGTAAAACGCATCGTGCAGCCCAAACCGTAAGGGCTAGAGCTTTGAAACTTTGCCATATGGTAGTACAAAAATCGAGGAGAGGTTATCAAATTATGACCCCGATTGGCCCATAGGTGGCGCTATAGCAACCAAAAGCGCGAAACTGCTCATAACTCCTAGACCGTAAGTCATAGACTCAAGTGTCTTATATCATTGGAAAGCTGGACGCCTGACGAACAAAACGTATATCTCCGATTTTATTTCCGCCATGATAGATTTTCCGCCATTTTGAATTTTGTCGAAAATCTACTTTTGCGAACTAGTCCCTGGTTTTTTGCCCGATCGGAACCAAACCAGTGCAGAATTGTTCTCTGGAGTCTGAATATCAATAATTATCAAAAAAAAGTTGAAATTTCGATTCACGGTCGCTAGGGGGTGCAAAATTAACGTTGTGGGAGGAGCCTATTTTACTAAAATGGCTATAACTCCAGAAGTAAAAGAGGTATTTTAACCAAACCTGGTACACATGTGTAAGACGTCAATATGAGGTCACGGTAAAAAAATCGCGGCGATTGGCCACATGGTGGCGCTATAACATGAAAAAAACATAAAACAGGCTATAACCACCTGACCGTTAGTCCGATTGACTTGAAAATTGGTATGCAGTGTCTTGGTCCAAGGTGCCATGTATGTCTATGAGGACATTGGTGTATCTCAAAAAACATGGCCGCCATCGGCCAATGAAGTTTGAGCACCTATTAGACAAGGTTAACGGAGGCCTATCGGAACGAAACTCGGTGGGCATGTTCGACTCATGGCCCTAGAGGTCTGTAAGAATTTTAAAAGAAATCGGCCACTAGTTGGCGCTAACGAGTTTTATGGCTCTGTAATCACGTGGTGTTACACTTATTGTCACAAAATGCATACCATTTGATAGATCTCCTCTTGTTGAACAACTTTGCCTCAAGAACCATTGCTGTCAATCAAACCGTTCATTAAATATTCGTAATTATGTTAAAAACCTACTTTTGCGAACTAGTCCTAGGTTTTTCGCCCGATCAGAACCAAACGAGTCTAGGACAATTCTATGGACTCTCAAGATCAATAATTATCAAAAAAAAGTTGAACTTTTGCATTTTTCGCATGGGTATATTGGGTCATAAAGAAAATGGGCGTGGCAAAATGCACTCAAAAGCCTATAAATCCTAAACGAAAACTCAGAACTTCACGAAAATTGGTGAGCTTATGTGCCATAACATCATTAACAAGCATGCAAAATTTCATGGAGATCGGACTATAGATGGTGCTATAACTGTTAAAAAGCTTTAAAAAACACATATTTCCTATGGTAAATTGCCTGTATTGGCTGTAAATGGACTTTTTCATCTATTATTTCAGTGGTTAAAAGCTTTCTAAATAAATCTTAATGTCTTAAATGCTTATGTGCTTAAAGGCCTTAAATGCTTGAACCCCGATAAATGCTGCTTGCAGCTTTAATTATTAGGGGTTCAAGCACGAAGTGCTGAAACCCTATTGTAATTGTGCTGATTTTTATTAGGGGTTCAAGCACGAAGTGCTGAAACCCTATTGTAATTGTGCTGATTTTTATTATTATTATTATTATTATTATTCTGCCGTAAAACGCATCGTGCAGCCCAAACCGTAAGGGCTAGAGCTTTGAAACTTTGCCATATGGTAGTACAAAAATCGAGGAGAGGTTATCAAATTATGACCCCGATTGGCCCATAGGTGGCGCTATAGCAACCAAAAGCGCGAAACTGCTCATAACTCCTAGACCGTAAGTCATAGACTCAAGTGTCTTATATCATTGGAAAGCTGGACGCCTGACGAACAAAACGTATATCTCCGATTTTATTTCCGCCATGATAGATTTTCCGCCATTTTGAATTTTGTCGAAAATCTACTTTTGCGAACTAGTCCCTGGTTTTTTGCCCGATCGGAACCAAACCAGTGCAGAATTGTTCTCTGGAGTCTGAATATCAATAATTATCAAAAAAAAGTTGAAATTTCGATTCACGGTCGCTAGGGGGTGCAAAATTAACGTTGTGGGAGGAGCCTATTTTACTAAAATGGCTATAACTCCAGAAGTAATTCAGTAAACTTCACCAAACTTGGTACACATGTGTAGAAGGTCAATCTGAGGTCACAGTAAAAAAATTGCGTCGATTGGCCACATGGTGGCGCTATAAAACAAAAAAAACATGTAGACACCTGACCGTTAGTCCGATTGACTTGAAATTTGGTATGCAGTGTCTTGGCCCAAGGGGCCATGTATGTCTAAAAGGATATTGGCATATCTCGAAAAACATGGCCGCCATTGGCCAATGAGGTTTGAGCACCTATTAAACAAGGTTAACGGAGGCCGATCGGAACGAAACTCGATGGGCATGTTCGACTCATGGCCCTAGAGGTCTGTAAGAGTTTTGAAAGAAATCGGCCACTAGTTGGCGCTAACGAGTTTTATGGCTCTGTAATCACGTGGTGTTACACTTATTGTCACAAAATGCATATCATCTGATAGATCTGCTCATGCTGAACAACTTTGCCTCAAGAACTAATGCTGTCAATTAAACCGTTTATTAAATATTCGTAATTATGTTAAAAACCTACTTTTACGAACTAGTCCTAGGTTTTTCGCCCGATCGAAACCAGACCAGTCTAGGACAATTCTCTGGACACTCTAGATCAATAATTATCAAAAAAAAGTTGAACTTTTGCATTTTGCGCATGGGTATATTGGGTCATAAAGAAAATGGGCGTGGCAAAATGCACTCAAAAGCCTATAAATCCTAAACGAAAACTCAGAACTTCACGAAAATTGGTGAGCATATGTGCCACAACATCATTAACAAGCATGCAAAATATCATGGAGATCGGACTATAGGTGGCGCTATAACTGTTAAAAAGCTTGCCTGTATTGGCTGTAAATGGACTTTTCCATCTATTATTTCAGTGGTTAAAAGCTTTCTAAATAAATCTTAATGTCTTAAATGCTTATGTGCTTAAAGGCCTTAAATGCTTGAACCCCGATAAATGCTGCTTGCAGCTTTAATTATTATTATTATTATTATTATTCTGCCGTAAAACGCATCGTGCAGCCCAAACCGTAAGGGCTAGAGCTTTGAAACTTTGCCATATGGTAGTACAAAAATCGAGGAGAGGTTATCAAATTATGACCCCGATTGGCCCATAGGTGGCGCTATAGCAACCAAAAGCGCGAAACTGCTCATAACTCCTAGACCGTAAGTCATAGACTCAAGTGTCTTATATCATTGGAAAGCTGGACGCCTGACGAACAAAACGTATATCTCCGATTTTATTTCCGCCATGATAGATTTTCCGCCATTTTGAATTTTGTCGAAAATCTACTTTTGCAAACTAGTCCCTGGTTTTTTGCCCGATCGGAACCAAACCAGTGCAGAATTGTTCTCTGGAGTCTGAATATCAATAATTATCAAAAAAAAGTTGAAATTTCGATTCACGGTCGCTAGGGGGTGCAAAATTAACGTTGTGGGAGGAGCCTATTTTACTAAAATGGCTATAACTCCAGAAGTAAAAGAGGTATTTTAACCAAACCTGGTACACATGTGTAAGACGTCAATATGAGGTCACGGTAAAAAAATCGCGGCGATTGGTCACATGGTGGCGCTATAACATGAAAAAAACATAAAACAGGCTATAACCACCTGACCGTTAGTCCGATTGACTTGAAAATTGGTATGCAGTGTCTTGGTCCAAGGTGCCATGTATGTCTATGAGGACATTGGTGTATCTCAAAAAACATGGCCGCCATCGGCCAATGAAGTTTGAGCACCTATTAGACAAGGTTAACGGAGGCCTATCGGAACGAAACTCGGTGGGCATGTTCGACTCATGGCCCTAGAGGTCTGTAAGAATTTTAAAAGAAATCGGCCACTAGTTGGCGCTAACGAGTTTTATGGCTCTGTAATCACGTGGTGTTACACTTATTGTCACAAAATGCATACCATTTGATAGATCTCCTCTTGTTGAACAACTTTGCCTCAAGAACCATTGCTGTCAATCAAACCGTTCATTAAATATTCGTAATTATGTTAAAAACCTACTTTTGCGAACTAGTCCTAGGTTTTTCGCCCGATCAGAACCAAACGAGTCTAGGACAATTCTATGGACTCTCAAGATCAATAATTATCAAAAAAAAGTTGAACTTTTGCATTTTTCGCATGGGTATATTGGGTCATAAAGAAAATGGGCGTGGCAAAATGCACTCAAAAGCCTATAAATCCTAAACGAAAACTCAGAACTTCACGAAAATTGGTGAGCTTATGTGCCATAACATCATTAACAAGCATGCAAAATTTCATGGAGATCGGACTATAGATGGTGCTATAACTGTTAAAAAGCTTTAAAAAACACATATTTCCTATGGTAAATTGCCTGTATTGGCTGTAAATGGACTTTTCCATCTATTATTTCAGTGGTTAAAAGCTTTCTAAATAAATCTTAATGTCTTAAATGCTTATGTGCCTAAAGGCCTTAAATGCTTGAACCCCGATAAATGCTGCTTGCAGCTTTAATTATTATTATTATTCTGCCGTAAAACGCATCGTGCAGCCCAAACCGTAAGGGCTAGAGCTTTGAAACTTTGCCAGATGGTAGTACAAAAATCGAGGAGAGGTTATCAAATTATGACCTCGATTGGCCCATAGGTGGCGCTATAACAACCAAAAGCGCGAAAGTGGTCATAACTCCTGGACCGTATGTCGTAGACACAAGTGTCTTATATCATTGGAAAGCTGGTCGTCTGACGAACAAAACGTATATCTCCGATTTCATTTCCGTCATGATAGATTTTCCGCCATTTTGAATTTTGTCGAAAACCTACTTTTGCGAACTAGTCCCTGGTTTTTTGCTCGATCGGAACCAAACCAGTGCAGAATTGTTCTCTGGAGACTGAAGATCAATAATTATCGAAAAAAAGTTGAAATTTCGATTCAGGGTCGCTAGGGGGCGCAAAATTAACGTTGTGGGCGGAGCCTATTTTACTAAAATGGCTATAACTCCAGAAGTAAATGAGGTATTTTCAACAAACTTGGTACACATATGTAAGAGGTCAATCTGAGGACACGGTAAAAAAATCGCGGCGATTGGCCACATGGTGGCGCTATAACATGAAAAAAACATAAAACAGGCTATAACCACCTGACCGTTAGTCCGATTGACTTGAAAATTGGTATGCAGTGTCTTGGTCCAAGGTGCCATGTATGTCTATGAGGACATTGGTGTATCTCAAAAAACATGGCCGCCATTGGCCAATGAAGTTGAGCACCTATTAGACAAGGTTAACGGAGGCCGATCGGAACGAAACTCGGTGGGCATGTTCGACTCATGGCCCTAGAGGTCTGTAAGAATTTTGAAAGAAATCGGCCACTAGTTGGCGCTAACGAGTTTTATGGCTCTGTAATCACGTGGTGTTAGATATATTGTCACAAAATGCATATCATTTGATAGATCTGCTCATGCTGAACAACTTTGCCTCTAGAACCATTGCTGTCAATCAAACCGTTCATTAAATATTCATGAATATGTTAAAAACCTACTTTTGCGAACTAGTCCCTGGTTTTTTGCCCGATCGGAACCAGACCAGTCTAGGACAATTCTATGGACTCTCTAGATCAATAATTATCAAAAAAAAGTTGAACTTTTGTATTTGTATGGCTGTAATAGGGTCATTTATAAAATGGGTGTGGCAAAATACACTCAAAAGCCTATAAATCCTAAATGAAAACTCAGAACTTCACAAAAAGTGGTCAGCATATGTGACATAACATCATTAACAAGCATGAAAAATTCTATGGAGATCGTACGATAGGTGGCGCTATAACTGTTAAAAAGCTTTAAAATCATATATTTCCTATGGTAAACTGCCTGTATTGGCTGTAAATGGTCTTTTCCATCTCTGATCATATAATTTTCATATCATAATGTTCAAAACTAGTGCAATACAATTCTCTGGACTCACTAGATCAATAATTGTCAGAAAAAGTTGAACTACTTCATTTGGATAGCTATAATAGGTTCACTTCAAAATCTGGCCTTTACCAAGTGTCCCCGAAAGCCTATATCTCTTTAATCAATGCTCAGACCTTCTTAAAAACAAGTCAGAACGTGTGAAATATCACCCTGAACAAGCATGAAAATTTACAGACAGATCGGACAAAATTTGCCTCTATAACAGTTAAAAAGGTGAAAATGATATGAATTAATGGCATGTTAAGCCAATAAGTGGTATTTTACTGCCCCCCGCTGTTTAAAATAGTCATTTTCTCATATTGGAATTGGTATCAGCCATGGTAAATCATGATAAATGATGGTGTGTGTGTGTGTGTGTGTGTGTGTGTGTGTGTGTGTGTGTGTGTGTGTGTGTGTGTGTGTGTGTGGTACAAATATAACAAAGGTTTTATTTTCCAACATGAAAACAAACATAACAGAGTGCTAGTGCACAAACAATAACCGACAATGATAATGGATGAGAGGGGAACTTAAATACACAGATCAAGACAAGGACAACAGGTGACGGTTATGATGATGAGGAGCAGGTGATGATGAGGAGGGTGATGAGGAGCAGGTGCAGGTGATGACGACAGTGTAGCATTATTGTGTGTAGCATATGTAGCAATTATGCATTATTGAGTTAACATGGAAACACTGGTTTGCTTTAGTGCAGAAAACTGGTCAAAATCATGAGGTTTAAAGTGAAAGTGAGCCAATAAGTGGTCTTCTACTGCCCTCTGCTGGCCATTCTACTTATTAATTAAATTTTTCCACATGTGCTTGCATTTATACTTGAATACACACTAAAAATCACTTATATAGCAATAACTATTATAACACAATCATATTTTGTCAGTGTTAATCACTTTATTTGCACTGACACTTCAAATAATTGCTAGTAATGTGGTAAATCATGGTAAATCATGGTTAACTATGCTCTGTGTGTGTGTGTGTGTGTGTGTGTGTGTGTGTGTGTGTGTGTGTGTGTGTGTGTGTGTGTGTGTGTGTGTGTGTGTAAGCATGCATTGAGTTAACATAGATAAACTGGTTTGCTTTAGTGCAGAAAACTGGTTTAAAGTGAAAGTGAGCCAATAAGTGGTCTTCTACTGCCCTCTGCTGGCCATTCTACTTATTAATGAAATATTTCAACATGTGCTTGCATTCATACTTGAATACACACAAAAAAAAATCACTTATATAGCAATAACTATTATAACACAATCATATTTTGTCAGTGTTAATCACTTTATTTGCACTGACACTTCAAATAATTGCTAGTAATGTGATAAATCAGGCTAGAAACATGGTAAATCAAAGTAAATAATACTAGATTGTCGTTTATCTCCTGGTAAATAATACTAGAACGTGGTATATCATGGTAAATCACGGTTAACTATGCTGTGTGTGTATGTGTGTGTGTGTGTGTGTGTGTTTGTGTGTGTGTGTGTGTGTGTGTGTGTGTGTGTGTGTGTGTGTTTGTGTGTGTGTGTGTGTGTGTGTGTGTGTGTGTGTGTGTGTGTGTGTGTGTGTGTGTGTGTGTGTGTGTGTGTGTAAGCATGCATTGAGTTAACATGGAAAAACTGGTTTGCTTTAGTGCAGAAAACTGGTTTAAAGTGAAAGTGAGCCAATAAGTGGTCTTCTACTGCCCTCTGCTGGCCATTCTACTTAATAATGAAATATTTTACATGTGCTTTTGCATTCATACTTGGACACACACTAAAAATCACGTATATAACTAACTATTATAACACAATAATATTTTGTCAGTGTTCATCACCTCATTTGCACTGACACTTCACATATTTGCTAGTAATGTGGTTAATCATGCTAGAAACATTGTAAATCATAGTAAATAATACTGAAATGAGGTGTATCAAGGTAAATCATGCTAGAATCCTAATAAATCATTCTGGAACATGGTATATGATAGTAAATCATGCTAGAATCATATTAAATAATTCTAGAATGTGGCAAATCGTTGTGGGAGGAGCCTATTTTACTCAAATGGCTATAACTCAAGAAGTAAATGAGATATCTTCACCAAACTCAGTACACATGTGTATGGGTTCAATTTGAGGTCACAGTAAACAATTCTATGGAGATCGGAGCATAGGTGGCGCTATAACTGTTAAAAAGCTTTAAAACCATATATATCCCATGGCAAATTGCCTGTATTGGCTGTAAATGGTCTTTTCCATCTATTATGTCAGTGGTTACATGCTTGCTAAATAAATCTTAATAACTTTTGATGCTTTTGTGCTTAAATGCCTTAAAGGCCTTAACTGCTTGAACCCCGATAAATGCTGCTTGCAGCTTTAATTATTATTATTATTATTATTATTCTGCCGTAAAACGCATCGTGCAGCCCAAACCGTAAGGGCTAGAGCTTTGAAACTTTGCCATATGGTAGTACAAAAATCGAGGAGAGGTTATCAAATTATGACCCCGATTGGCCCATAGGTGGCGCTATAGCAACCAAAAGCGCGAAACTGCTCATAACTCCTAGACCGTAAGTCATAGACTCAAGTGTCTTATATCATTGGAAAGCTGGACGCCTGACGAACAAAACGTATATCTCCGATTTTATTTCCGCCATGATAGATTTTCCGCCATTTTGAATTTTGTCGAAAATCTACTTTTGCGAACTAGTCCCTGGTTTTTTGCCCGATCGGAACCAAACCAGTGCAGAATTGTTCTCTGGAGTCTGAATATCAATAATTATCAAAAAAAAGTTGAAATTTCGATTCACGGTCGCTAGGGGGTGCAAAATTAACGTTGTGGGAGGAGCCTATTTTACTAAAATGGCTATAACTCCAGAAGTAAAAGAGGTATTTTAACCAAACCTGGTACACATGTGTAAGACGTCAATATGAGGTCACGGTAAAAAAATCGCGGCGATTGGTCACATGGTGGCGCTATAACATGAAAAAAACATAAAACAGGCTATAACCACCTGACCGTTAGTCCGATTGACTTGAAAATTGGTATGCAGTGTCTTGGTCCAAGGTGCCATGTATGTCTATGAGGACATTGGTGTATCTCAAAAAACATGGCCGCCATCGGCCAATGAAGTTTGAGCACCTATTAGACAAGGTTAACGGAGGCCTATCGGAACGAAACTCGGTGGGCATGTTCGACTCATGGCCCTAGAGGTCTGTAAGAATTTTAAAAGAAATCGGCCACTAGTTGGCGCTAACGAGTTTTATGGCTCTGTAATCACGTGGTGTTACACTTATTGTCACAAAATGCATACCATTTGATAGATCTCCTCTTGTTGAACAACTTTGCCTCAAGAACCATTGCTGTCAATCAAACCGTTCATTAAATATTCGTAATTATGTTAAAAACCTACTTTTGCGAACTAGTCCTAGGTTTTTCGCCCGATCAGAACCAAACGAGTCTAGGACAATTCTATGGACTCTCAAGATCAATAATTATCAAAAAAAAGTTGAACTTTTGCATTTTTCGCATGGGTATATTGGGTCATAAAGAAAATGGGCGTGGCAAAATGCACTCAAAAGCCTATAAATCCTAAACGAAAACTCAGAACTTCACGAAAATTGGTGAGCTTATGTGCCATAACATCATTAACAAGCATGCAAAATTTCATGGAGATCGGACTATAGATGGTGCTATAACTGTTAAAAAGCTTTAAAAAACACATATTTCCTATGGTAAATTGCCTGTATTGGCTGTAAATGGACTTTTCCATCTATTATTTCAGTGGTTAAAAGCTTTCTAAATAAATCTTAATGTCTTAAATGCTTATGTGCCTAAAGGCCTTAAATGCTTGAACCCCGATAAATGCTGCTTGCAGCTTTAATTATTATTAGGGGTTCAAGCACGAAGTGCTGAAACCCTATTGTAATTGTGCTGATTTTTATTATTATTATTATTATTATTATTCTGCCGTAAAACGCATCGTGCAGCCCAAACCGTAAGGGCTAGAGCTTTGAAACTTTGCCATATGGTAGTACAAAAATCGAGGAGAGGTTATCAAATTATGACCCCGATTGGCCCATAGGTGGCGCTATAGCAACCAAAAGCGCGAAACTGCTCATAACTCCTAGACCGTAAGTCATAGACTCAAGTGTCTTATATCATTGGAAAGCTGGACGCCTGACGAACAAAACGTATATCTCCGATTTTATTTCCGCCATGATAGATTTTCCGCCATTTTGAATTTTGTCGAAAATCTACTTTTGCGAACTAGTCCCTGGTTTTTTGCCCGATCGGAACCAAACCAGTGCAGAATTGTTCTCTGGAGTCTGAATATCAATAATTATCAAAAAAAAGTTGAAATTTCGATTCACGGTCGCTAGGGGGTGCAAAATTAACGTTGTGGGAGGAGCCTATTTTACTAAAATGGCTATAACTCCAGAAGTAAAAGAGGTATTTTAACCAAACCTGGTACACATGTGTAAGACGTCAATATGAGGTCACGGTAAAAAAATCGCGGCGATTGGTCACATGGTGGCGCTATAACATGAAAAAAACATAAAACAGGCTATAACCACCTGACCGTTAGTCCGATTGACTTGAAAATTGGTATGCAGTGTCTTGGTCCAAGGTGCCATGTATGTCTATGAGGACATTGGTGTATCTCAAAAAACATGGCCGCCATCGGCCAATGAAGTTTGAGCACCTATTAGACAAGGTTAACGGAGGCCTATCGGAACGAAACTCGGTGGGCATGTTCGACTCATGGCCCTAGAGGTCTGTAAGAATTTTAAAAGAAATCGGCCACTAGTTGGCGCTAACGAGTTTTATGGCTCTGTAATCACGTGGTGTTACACTTATTGTCACAAAATGCATACCATTTGATAGATCTCCTCTTGTTGAACAACTTTGCCTCAAGAACCATTGCTGTCAATCAAACCGTTCATTAAATATTCGTAATTATGTTAAAAACCTACTTTTGCGAACTAGTCCTAGGTTTTTCGCCCGATCAGAACCAAACGAGTCTAGGACAATTCTATGGACTCTCAAGATCAATAATTATCAAAAAAAAGTTGAACTTTTGCATTTTTCGCATGGGTATATTGGGTCATAAAGAAAATGGGCGTGGCAAAATGCACTCAAAAGCCTATAAATCCTAAACAAAAACTCAGAACTTCACGAAAATTGGTGAGCTTATGTGCCATAACATCATTAACAAGCATGCAAAATTTCATGGAGATCGGACTATAGATGGTGCTATAACTGTTAAAAAGCTTTAAAAAACACATATTTCCTATGGTAAATTGCCTGTATTGGCTGTAAATGGACTTTTCCATCTATTATTTCAGTGGTTAAAAGCTTTCTAAATAAATCTTAATGTCTTAAATGCTTATGTGCCTAAAGGCCTTAAATGCTTGAACCCCGATAAATGCTGCTTGCAGCTTTAATTATTAGGGGTTCAAGCACGAAGTGCTGAAACCCTATTGTAATTGTGCTGATTTTTATTATTATTATTAGGGGTTCAAGCACGAAGTGCTGAAACCCTATTGTAATTGTACTGATTTTTATTATTATTATTATTATTATTATTCTGCCGTAAAACGCATCGTGCAGCCCAAACCGTAAGGGCTAGAGCATTGAAACTTTGCCAGATGGTAGTACAAAAATCGAGGAGAGGTTCAGAGATTATGACCCCGATTGGCCCATAGGTGGCGCTATAGCAACCAAAAGCGCGAAACTGCTCATAACTCCTAGACCGTATGTCGCAGACTCAAGTGTCTTATATCATTGGAAAGCTGGACGCCTGACGAACAAAACGTATATCTCCGATTTCATTTCCGTCATGATAGATTTTCCGCCATTTTGAATTTTGTCGAAAATCTACTTTTGCGAACTAGTCCCTGGTTTTTTGCCCGATCGGAGCCAAACCAGTGCAGAAATGTTCTCTGGAGTCTGAAGATCAATAATTATCGAAAAAATGTTGAAATTTCGATTCATGGACGCTAGGGGGCGCAAAATAATCGTTGTGGGAGGAGCCTATTTTACTAAAATGGCTATAACTTAAAAAGTAAATAAGATAGCTTCACCAAACTCGGTACACATGTGTATGGGTTCATTCTGGGGTCACAGTAAAAAAATCGCGACGATTGAACACTAGGTGGCGCTATAACATGAAAAAAACATGAAAAGGGCTATAACCACCTGACCGTTAGTCCGATTGACTGGAAAATTGGTATGCAGTGTCTTGGTCCAAGGTGCCATGTATGTCTATGAGGACATTGGCGTATCTCAAAAAACATGGCCGCCATTGGCCAATGAAGTTGAGCACCTATTAGACAAGGTTAACGGAGGCCGATCGGAACGAAACTCGATGGGCATGTTCGACTCATGGCCCTAGAGGTCTGTAAGAATTTTGAAAGAAATCGGCCACTAGTTGGCGCTAACGAGTTTTTTGGCTCTGTAATCACGTGGTGTTACACTTATCGTCACAAAAAGCATATCATTTGATATATCTGCTCATGCTGAACAACTTTGCCTCAAGAACCATTTCTGTCAATCAAACCGTTCATTAAATATTCATGAATATGTTTAAAACCTACTTTTGCGAACTAGTCCTAGGTTTTTTGCCCGATCGGAACCAGACCAGTCTAGGACAATTCTCTGGACTCTCTAGATCAATAATTATCAAAAAAAAGTTGAACTTTTGCATTTGGATGGCTGTAATAGGATCATTTATAAAATGGGCATGGAAAAATACATTAAAAAGCCTATAAATCCTAAATAAAAACCCAGAACTTCACAAAAATTGGTGAACTTATGTGACATAACATCATTAACAAGCATGCAAAATTTCATGGAGATCGGACGATAGGTGGCGCTATAACTGTTAAAAATCTTTAAAACCATATATTTCCTATGGTAAACTGCCTGTATTGACTGTAAATGGTCTTTTCCATCTCTGAATATATAATTTTCATATCATAATGTTAAAAACTAGTGCAATACAATTCTCTGGACTCACTAGAACAATAATTGTCAGAAAAAGTTGAACTACTTCATTTGGGTAGCTATAATAGGTTCACTTCAAAATGTGGCCTTTACCAAGTGTCCCCGAAAGCCTATATCTCTTTAATGAATGTTCAAACCTTCTTAAAAACAAGTCAGAACATGTGAAATATCACTCTGAACATGCATGAAAATTTTCAGACAGATCTGACAAAATTTGCCTCTATAACAGTTAAAAAGGTGAAAATGATATGAATATAATGACATATTAAGCCAAGAAGTGGTATTTTACTGCCCCCTGCTGTTTAAAATAGTCATGTTGTCATATTGTTCTATAATTTATATTTAGACTTTATAAAATCACTATTTTAACATTTACAATTACATTTAGTCAAAAATCCATCTGTTAAATTATTAGTATTGACAGTTTGATCACATCATATATTTCAAATGTCTGTATCTACAATATAATGTGTGTGTGTAGTCTTAGGTTTCTGAATAAATTCTGAATGATCTGATTAATAGCTTACAAAGACTTTGTGAAATGTTTATAGACCATTCAAATATATTTTCATAATGACATATCCCAATAGCATTGAAAAAACAACATTTGTCTTGTGTGTGTGTGTGTGTGTGTGTGTTAACATGCATTATGGATTTAAAATGGAAAAACTGCTTTGCTTTAGTGCAGAAAAATGGTGAAAATCAAGAAGTTTAAAGTGAAAGTGAGCCAATATGTGGTCTTCTACTGCCCTCTGCTGGCCATTCTACTTATTAATGTCTACCCACATATGCTTTTGCATTCATTAGACACTAAAAATCACTTATATAACAATAAAACACTAAAAAATCACTTATATAACAATTACTATTGTAGCACAATCATATTTTGTCAGAGTTTATCACTTCATTTTTACTGATACTTCACATAATTGCTAGCAATGTGGTAAATCATGGTTAAATCACACTAAAAACATGGTAAATCAATAAATGATACTAGAATGTGGTGTATCAAGGTAAATCATACTACAATCCTGGTACATCATTCTAGAACATAGTATATCATGGTACATCATGCTAGAACATGGTAAATCATGGTAAACTATGCTAGAACAGGGTAAATCATGGTAAGCCATGATAAATCATAATAAACTATGGTAAATCATGTTAGAATGTGGTATATCATGGTAAATCATGCTAGAACATGGTAAATCATGGTAAACTATGCTAGAACAGGGTAAATCATGGTAAACTATGATAAATCATGATAAACTATGGTAATCCATGCTAGAATCACAGTAAACAATGGTAAATCATACTAGAATGTAGTATATCATGGTAAATTATGCTAGAATATGGCAAATCATGCTAGAATCATAGTAAATAATACTAGAATGTGCTAAATTGTTGTGGGAGGAGCCTATTTTACTAAAATGGCTATAACTCAATAAGTAAATGAGATATCTTCACCAAACTCAGTACACATGTGTATGGGTTCAATTTGAGGTCACAGTAAACAATTCTATGGAGATCGGACCATAGGTGGCGCTATAACTGTTAAAAAGCTTTAAAACCATATATATCCCATGGTAAACTGCCTGTATTGGCTGTAAATGGTCTTTTCCATCTATTATGTCCGTGGTTACATGCTTGCTAAATAAATCTTAACTTTTGATGCTTTTGTGCTTAAATGCTTAAAAGGCTTTAACTGCTTGAACCCCGATAAATGCTGCTTGCAGCTTTAATTATTATTATTATTCTGCCGTAAAACGCATCGTGCAGCCCAAACCGTAAGGGCTAGAGCTTTGAAACTTTGCCATATGGTAGTACAAAAATCGAGGAGAGGTTATCAAATTATGACCCCGATTGGCCCATAGGTGGCGCTATAGCAACCAAAAGCGCGAAACTGCTCATAACTCCTAGACCGTAAGTCATAGACTCAAGTGTCTTATATCATTGGAAAGCTGGACGCCTGACGAACAAAACGTATATCTCCGATTTTATTTCCGCCATGATAGATTTTCCGCCATTTTGAATTTTGTCGAAAATCTACTTTTGCGAACTAGTCCCTGGTTTTTTGCCCGATCGGAACCAAACCAGTGCAGAATTGTTCTCTGGAGTCTGAATATCAATAATTATCAAAAAAAGTTGAAATTTTGATTCACGGTCGCTAGGGGGTGCAAAATTAACGTTGTGGGAGGAGCCTATTTTACTAAAATGGCTATAACTCCAGAAGTAAAAGAGGTATTTTAACCAAACCTGGTACACATGTGTAAGACGTCAATATGAGGTCACGGTAAAAAAATCGCGGCGATTGGTCACATGGTGGCGCTATAACATGAAAAAAATATAAAACAGGCTATAACCACCTGACCGTTAGTCCGATTGACTTGAAAATTGGTATGCAGTGTCTTGGTCCAAGGTGCCATGTATGTCTATGAGGACATTGGTGTATCTCAAAAAACATGGCCGCCATCGGCCAATGAAGTTTGAGCACCTATTAGACAAGGTTAACGGAGGCCTATCGGAACGAAACTCGGTGGGCATGTTCGACTCATGGCCCTAGAGGTCTGTAAGAATTTTAAAAGAAATCGGCCACTAGTTGGCGCTAACGAGTTTTATGGCTCTGTAATCACGTGGTGTTACACTTATTGTCACAAAATGCATACCATTTGATAGATCTCCTCTTGTTGAACAACTTTGCCTCAAGAACCATTGCTGTCAATCAAACCGTTCATTAAATATTCGTAATTATGTTAAAAACCTACTTTTGCGAACTAGTCCTAGGTTTTTCGCCCGATCAGAACCAAACG
This sequence comes from Scardinius erythrophthalmus, assembly GCF_964197995.2. NCBI lineage: Eukaryota > Metazoa > Chordata > Actinopteri > Cypriniformes > Leuciscidae > Scardinius > Scardinius erythrophthalmus. The sequence goes on along the minus strand of NC_138238.1, from coordinate 24,624,728 downwards.
AGTCTAGGACAATTCTATGGACTCTCAAGATCAATAATTATCAAAAAAAAGTTGAACTTTTGCATTTTTCGCATGGGTATATTGGGTCATAAAGAAAATGGGCGTGGCAAAATGCACTCAAAAGCCTATAAATCCTAAACGAAAACTCAGAACTTCACGAAAATTGGTGAGCTTATGTGCCATAACATCATTAACAAGCATGCAAAATTTCATGGAGATCGGACTATAGATGGTGCTATAACTGTTAAAAAGCTTTAAAAAACACATATTTCCTATGGTAAATTGCCTGTATTGGCTGTAAATGGACTTTTCCATCTATTATTTCAGTGGTTAAAAGCTTTCTAAATAAATCTTAATGTCTTAAATGCTTATGTGCCTAAAGGCCTTAAATGCTTGAACCCCGATAAATGCTGCTTGCAGCTTTAATTATTATTAGGGGTTCAAGCACGAAGTGCTGAAACCCTATTGTAATTGTGCTGATTTTTATTATTATTATTATTATTATTATTCTGCCGTAAAACGCATCGTGCAGCCCAAACCGTAAGGGCTAGAGCTTTGAAACTTTGCCATATGGTAGTACAAAAATCGAGGAGAGGTTATCAAATTATGACCCCGATTGGCCCATAGGTGGCGCTATAGCAACCAAAAGCGCGAAACTGCTCATAACTCCTAGACCGTAAGTCATAGACTCAAGTGTCTTATATCATTGGAAAGCTGGACGCCTGACGAACAAAACGTATATCTCCGATTTTATTTCCGCCATGATAGATTTTCCGCCATTTTGAATTTTGTCGAAAATCTACTTTTGCGAACTAGTCCCTGGTTTTTTGCCCGATCGGAACCAAACCAGTGCAGAATTGTTCTCTGGAGTCTGAATATCAATAATTATCAAAAAAAAGTTGAAATTTCGATTCACGGTCGCTAGGGGGTGCAAAATTAACGTTGTGGGAGGAGCCTATTTTACTAAAATGGCTATAACTCCAGAAGTAAAAGAGGTATTTTAACCAAACCTGGTACACATGTGTAAGACGTCAATATGAGGTCACGGTAAAAAAATCGCGGCGATTGGTCACATGGTGGCGCTATAACATGAAAAAAACATAAAACAGGCTATAACCACCTGACCGTTAGTCCGATTGACTTGAAAATTGGTATGCAGTGTCTTGGTCCAAGGTGCCATGTATGTCTATGAGGACATTGGTGTATCTCAAAAAACATGGCCGCCATCGGCCAATGAAGTTTGAGCACCTATTAGACAAGGTTAACGGAGGCCTATCGGAACGAAACTCGGTGGGCATGTTCGACTCATGGCCCTAGAGGTCTGTAAGAATTTTAAAAGAAATCGGCCACTAGTTGGCGCTAACGAGTTTTATGGCTCTGTAATCACGTGGTGTTACACTTATTGTCACAAAATGCATACCATTTGATAGATCTCCTCTTGTTGAACAACTTTGCCTCAAGAACCATTGCTGTCAATCAAACCGTTCATTAAATATTCGTAATTATGTTAAAAACCTACTTTTGCGAACTAGTCCTAGGTTTTTCGCCCGATCAGAACCAAACGAGTCTAGGACAATTCTATGGACTCTCAAGATCAATAATTATCAAAAAAAAGTTGAACTTTTGCATTTTTCGCATGGGTATATTGGGTCATAAAGAAAATGGGCGTGGCAAAATGCACTCAAAAGCCTATAAATCCTAAACAAAAACTCAGAACTTCACGAAAATTGGTGAGCTTATGTGCCATAACATCATTAACAAGCATGCAAAATTTCATGGAGATCGGACTATAGATGGTGCTATAACTGTTAAAAAGCTTTAAAAAACACATATTTCCTATGGTAAATTGCCTGTATTGGCTGTAAATGGACTTTTCCATCTATTATTTCAGTGGTTAAAAGCTTTCTAAATAAATCTTAATGTCTTAAATGCTTATGTGCCTAAAGGCCTTAAATGCTTGAACCCCGATAAATGCTGCTTGCAGCTTTAATTATTATTATTATTCTGCCGTAAAACGCATCGTGCAGCCCAAACCGTAAGGGCTAGAGCATTGAAACTTTGCCAGATGGTAGTACAAAAATCGAGGAGAGGTTCAGAGATTATGACCCCGATTGGCCCATAGGTGGCGCTATAGCAACCAAAAGCGCGAAACTGCTCATAACTCCTAGACCGTATGTCGCAGACTCAAGTGTCTTATATCATTGGAAAGCTGGACGCCTGACGAACAAAACGTATATCTCCGATTTCATTTCCGTCATGATAGATTTTCCGCCATTTTGAATTTTGTCGAAAATCTACTTTTGCGAACTAGTCCCTGGTTTTTTGCCCGATCGGAGCCAAACCAGTGCAGAAATGTTCTCTGGAGTCTGAAGATCAATAATTATCGAAAAAATGTTGAAATTTCGATTCATGGACGCTAGGGGGCGCAAAATAATCGTTGTGGGAGGAGCCTATTTTACTAAAATGGCTATAACTTAAAAAGTAAATAAGATAGCTTCACCAAACTCGGTACACATGTGTATGGGTTCATTCTGGGGTCACAGTAAAAAAATCGCGACGATTGAACACTAGGTGGCGCTATAACATGAAAAAAACATGAAAAGGGCTATAACCACCTGACCGTTAGTCCGATTGACTGGAAAATTGGTATGCAGTGTCTTGGTCCAAGGTGCCATGTATGTCTATGAGGACATTGGCGTATCTCAAAAAACATGGCCGCCATTGGCCAATGAAGTTGAGCACCTATTAGACAAGGTTAACGGAGGCCGATCAGAACGAAACTCGATGGGCATGTTCGACTCATGGCCCTAGAGGTCTGTAAGAATTTTGAAAGAAATCGGCCACTAGTTGGCGCTAACGAGTTTTTTGGCTCTGTAATCACGTGGTGTTACACTTATCGTCACAAAAAGCATATCATTTGATATATCTGCTCATGCTGAACAACTTTGCCTCAAGAACCATTTCTGTCAATCAAACCGTTCATTAAATATTCATGAATATGTTTAAAACCTACTTTTGCGAACTAGTCCTAGGTTTTTTGCCCGATCGGAACCAGACCAGTCTAGGACAATTCTCTGGACTCTCTAGATCAATAATTATCAAAAAAAAGTTGAACTTTTGCATTTGGATGGCTGTAATAGGATCATTTATAAAATGGGCATGGAAAAATACATTAAAAAGCCTATAAATCCTAAATAAAAACCCAGAACTTCACAAAAATTGGTGAACTTATGTGACATAACATCATTAACAAGCATGCAAAATTTCATGGAGATCGGACGATAGGTGGCGCTATAACTGTTAAAAATCTTTAAAACCATATATTTCCTATGGTAAACTGCCTGTATTGACTGTAAATGGTCTTTTCCATCTCTGAATATATAATTTTCATATCATAATGTTAAAAACTAGTGCAATACAATTCTCTGGACTCACTAGAACAATAATTGTCAGAAAAAGTTGAACTACTTCATTTGGGTAGCTATAATAGGTTCACTTCAAAATGTGGCCTTTACCAAGTGTCCCCGAAAGCCTATATCTCTTTAATGAATGTTCAAACCTTCTTAAAAACAAGTCAGAACATGTGAAATATCACTCTGAACATGCATGAAAATTTTCAGACAGATCTGACAAAATTTGCCTCTATAACAGTTAAAAAGGTGAAAATGATATGAATATAATGACATATTAAGCCAAGAAGTGGTATTTTACTGCCCCCTGCTGTTTAAAATAGTCATGTTGTCATATTGTTCTATAATTTATATTTAGACTTTATAAAATCACTATTTTAACATTTACAATTACATTTAGTCAAAAATCCATCTGTTAAATTATTAGTATTGACAGTTTGATCACATCATATATTTCAAATGTCTGTATCTACAATATAATGTGTGTGTGTAGTCTTAGGTTTCTGAATAAATTCTGAATGATCTGATTAATAGCTTACAAAGACTTTGTGAAATGTTTATAGACCATTCAAATATATTTTCATAATGACATATCCCAATAGCATTGAAAAAACAACATTTGTCTTGTGTGTGTGTGTGTGTGTGTGTGTGTGTTAACATGCATTATGGATTTAAAATGGAAAAACTGCTTTGCTTTAGTGCAGAAAAATGGTGAAAATCAAGAAGTTTAAAGTGAAAGTGAGCCAATATGTGGTCTTCTACTGCCCTCTGCTGGCCATTCTACTTATTAATGTCTACCCACATATGCTTTTGCATTCATTAGACACTAAAAATCACTTATATAACAATAAAACACTAAAAAATCACTTATATAACAATTACTATTGTAGCACAATCATATTTTGTCAGAGTTTATCACTTCATTTTTACTGATACTTCACATAATTGCTAGCAATGTGGTAAATCATGGTTAAATCACACTAAAAACATGGTAAATCAATAAATGATACTAGAATGTGGTGTATCAAGGTAAATCATACTACAATCCTGGTACATCATTCTAGAACATAGTATATCATGGTACATCATGCTAGAACATGGTAAATCATGGTAAACTATGCTAGAACAGGGTAAATCATGGTAAGCCATGATAAATCATAATAAACTATGGTAAATCATGTTAGAATGTGGTATATCATGGTAAATCATGCTAGAACATGGTAAATCATGGTAAACTATGCTAGAACAGGGTAAATCATGGTAAACTATGATAAATCATGATAAACTATGGTAATCCATGCTAGAATCACAGTAAACAATGGTAAATCATACTAGAATGTAGTATATCATGGTAAATTATGCTAGAATATGGCAAATCATGCTAGAATCATAGTAAATAATACTAGAATGTGCTAAATTGTTGTGGGAGGAGCCTATTTTACTAAAATGGCTATAACTCAAGAAGTAAATGAGATATCTTCACCAAACTCAGTACACATGTGTATGGGTTCAATTTGAGGTCACAGTAAACAATTCTATGGAGATCGGACCATAGGTGGCGCTATAACTGTTAAAAAGCTTTAAAACCATATATATCCCATGGTAAACTGCCTGTATTGGCTGTAAATGGTCTTTTCCATCTATTATGTCCGTGGTTACATGCTTGCTAAATAAATCTTAACTTTTGATGCTTTTGTGCTTAAATGCTTAAAAGGCTTTAACTGCTTGAACCCCGATAAATGCTGCTTGCAGCTTTAATTATTAGGGGTTCAAGCACGAAGTGCTGAAACCCTATTGTAATTGTACTGATTTTTATTATTATTATTATTATTATTCTCCCCTAAAACGCATCGTGCAGCCCAAACCGTAAGAGCTGGAACCTTGAAACTTGGCCAAATGGTAGTCCTCAATTTGGGGAGAACCTATCAAAGTATGACCCAGATTGGCCCATAGGTGGCGCTATAGCAACCAAAAGCGCGGAACTGCTCATAACTCCTAGACCGTATGTCGTAGACTCAAGTGTCCTATATCATTGGAAAGCTGGACGCCTGAAGGTCAAAACGTATATCTCCGATTTTATTTCAGGTATGCAAATTTTTCCGCCATTTTGAATTTTGTCAAAAACCTACTTTTGCGAACTAGTCCCTGGTTTTTCACCCGATCGGAACCAAAGCAGTGCAGAAATGTTCTTTGGAGTCTGAAGATCAATAATTATCGAAAAAAAGTCGAAATTTCGATTCCTGGTCGCTAGGGGGTGATAAATTAATGTTGTGGGAGGAGCCTATTTTACTAAAATGGCTATAACTCGAAAAGGAAATGAGATATCTTCACCAAACTTGGTACACATGTGTAAGAGTTCAATCTGGGGTCATAGTAAAAAAATGTCGACGATTGATCACTAGGTGGCGCTATAACATGAAAAAAAACATGAAAAGGGCTATGACCACGTGACCGTTTGTCCGATTGACTTGAAAATTGGTATGCAGTGTCTTGGTCCAAGGTGCCATGTATGTCTATGAGGACTTTGGCGTATCTCGAAAAACATGGCCGCCATCGACCAATGAAATTTGAGCACCTATTAGACAAGGTTAACGGAGGCCGATCGGAACGAAACTCGATGGGCATGTTCAACTCATGGCCCTAGAGGTCTGTAAGAATTTTGAAAGAAATCGGCCACTAGTTGGCGCTAACGAGTTTTATGGCTCTGTAATCACGTGGTGTTACACTTATTGTCACAAAATGCATATCATTTGATAGATCTGCTCATGCTGAACAACTTTGCCTCAAGAACCATTGCTGTCAATCAAACCGTTCATTAAATATTCGCAATTATGTTAAAAACCTACTTTTGCGAACTAGTCCTAGGTTTTTTGCCCGATCGGAACAAGACCAGTCTAGGGTAATTCTCTGGACTCTCTAGATCAATAATTATCAAAAAAAGTTCAACTTTAGCATTTTTCGCATGGGTATATTGGGTCATAATGAAAATGGGCGTGGCAAAATGCATTTAAAAGCCTATAAATCCTAAACGAAAACTCAGAACTTCACAAAAATTGGTGAGCATATGTACCATAACAGTCTAAACAAGCATGTAAAATTTCATGAAGATCGTACGATAGGTGGCGCTATAACTGTTAAAAAGCTTTGAAAACCATATATTTCCTATGGTAAATTGCCTGTTTTGGCTGTAAATGGTCTTTTCCATCTATTATTTCAGTGGTTAAAAGCTTTACAAATAAAACTTAATGTCTTAAATGCTTATGTGCTTAAAGGCCTTAAATGCTTGAACCCCGATAAATGCTGCTTGCAGCTTTAATTATTATTATTATTATTATTCCGCCGTAAAACGCATCGTGCAGCCCAAACCGTAAGAGCTGGAACTTTGAAACTTTGACAGATGGTAGTACAAAAATCGAGGAAAGGTTCAGAGATTATGACCCCGATTGGCCCATAGGTGGCGCTATAACAACCAAAAGCGCGAAACTGCTCATAACTCCTAGACCGTATGTCGTAGACTCAAGTGTCTTATATCATTGGAAAGCTGGACGCCTGACGAACAAAACGTATATCTCCGATTTCATTTCTGCCATGATAGATTTTCCGCCATTTTGAATTTTGTCAAAAATCTACTTTTGCGAACTAGTCCCTGGTTTTTTGCCCGATTGGAACCAAACTAGTGCAGAAATGTTCTCTGGAGACTGAATATCAATAATTATCGAAAAAAAGTGGAAATTTCGATTCACGGTCGCTAAGGGGCGCCAAAACGTACGTTGTGGGAGGGGCCTATTTTACTAAAATGGCTATAACTCCCGGTGTAAATGAGGTATCTTCACCAAACTTGGTACACATGTGTATGAGCTTACTCTGGGGTCACAGTAAAAAAATCGCGACGATTGGCCTCATGGTGGCGCTATAAAATGAAAAAAAACATAAAACAGGCTATAACCACCTGACCGTTAGTCCGATTGACTTGAAAATTGGTATGCAGTGTCTTGGTCCAAGGTGCCATGTATGTCTATGAGGACATTGGCGTATCTCAAAAAACATGGCCGCCATTGGCCAACGAAGTTTGAGCACCTATTAGACAAGGTTAACGGAGGCCGATCGGAACGAAACTCAATGGGCATGTTCGGCTCATGGCCCTAAAGGTCTGTAAGAATTTTGAAAGAAATCGGCCACTAGTTGGCGCTAACGAGTTTTACGGCTCTGTAATCACGTGGTGTTACAAATATCCACACAATATGCATATCATTTGATAGATCTCCTCATCCTGAACAACTTTGCCTCAAGAACCATTGCTGTCAATCAAACTGTTCATTAATTATTCATTAATATGTTAAAAACCTACTTTTGCGAACTAGTCCTAGGTTTTTTGCCCGATCGGAACCAGGCCAGTCTAGGACAATTCTCTGGACTCTCCTGATCAATAATTATCGAAAAAAAGTTGAACTTTTGAATTTTTCGTATGGCTATAATTGGGTCATAAAGAAAATGGGCGTGGCAAAATGCACTCAAAAGCCTATAAATCCTAAACGAAAACTCAGAACTTCACAAAAATTGGTGAGCATATGTGCCATAACATTGTAAACAAGCGTGCAAAATTTCATGGAGATCGGACAATAGCTGGCGCTATAACTGTCAAAAAGCTTTGAAAACCATATATTTCCTATGGTAAATTGCCTGTTTTGGCTGTAAATGGTCTTTTCCATCTATTATTTCAGTGGTTAAAAGCTTTCCAAATAAAACTTAATGTCTTAAATGCTTATGTGCTTAAAGGCCTTAAATGCTTGAACCCCGATAAATGCTGCTTGCAGCTTTAATTATTAGGGGTTCAAGCATGAAATGCTGAAACCCTATTGTAATTGTAAGGATTCGTAAAACGCATCGTGCAGGCCAAACCGTAAGGCCTAGAGACGTGAAACCTGGCCAGATGGTAGGCCTCAATTTGGGGACAACCTATCAGAGTATGACCCCGAATGGCCCATAGGTGGCGCTACAGCGACCAAAAGTACAAAATCGCCCATAACTCTTAGACCATTTGTCCCAGGATCAAGTGTCTTATATCGTTGGAATCCTTGGCTCAAGGCGGACAAAATGGCTATCTCCGATTTTGATTTAGGCAGGGAAAAATTTCTGCTATATCGAATTTTGTCCGAAACCTACTTTTGCGAACTAGTCCTAGGTTTTTCGCCAGATCGGAACCAAACCAGTCTAGGACATTTCTCTGGACTCTCTAGATCAATAATTATCGAAAAAAAGTTGAACTTCTGCATTTGGGTGGCTGTAACAGGGTCATTTAGAAAAGGGGCGTGGCAAAATACACTAAAAATCCTATAAATCCCAAATGAAAACTCAGGACTTCACCAAAATTGATGAGCATATGTGTCAGAACATGGTGAGGAAGCATGCAGAGTTTCATGGAGATCGGACCATAGGTGGCGCTATAACTGGCAAAAAGCCTTCATTCTTATTAGGGGTTCAAGCATGAAATGCTGAAACCCTATTGTAATTGTAAGGATTCGTAAAACGCATCGTGCAGGCCAAACCGTAAGGCCTAGAGACGTGAAACCTGGCCAGATGGTAGGCCTCAATTTGGGGACAACCTATCAGAGTATGACCCCGAATGGCCCATAGGTGGCGCTACAGCGACCAAAAGTACAAAATCGCCCATAACTCTTAGACCGTTTGTCCCAGGATCAAGTGTCTTATATCGTTGGAATCCTTGGCTCAAGGCGGACAAAATGGCTATCTCCGATTTTGATTTAGGCAGGGAAAAATGTCTGCTATATCGAATTTTGTCCGAAACCTACTTTTGCGAACTAGTCCTAGGTTTTTCGCCAGATCGGAACCAAACCAGTCTAGGACATTTCTCTGGACTCTCTAGATCAATAATTATCGAAAAAAAGTTGAACTTCTGCATTTGGGTGGCTGTAACAGGGTCATTTAGAAAAGGGGCGTGGCAAAATACACTAAAAATCCTATAAATCCCAAATGAAAACTCAGGACTTCACCAAAATTGATGAGCATATGTGTCAGAACATGGTGAGGAAGCATGCAGAGTTTCATGGAGATCGGACCATAGGTGGCGCTATAACTGGCAAAAAGCCTTCATTCTTATTAGGGGTTCAAGCATGAAATGCTGAAACCCTATTGTAATTGTAAGGATTCGTAAAACGCATCGTGCAGGCCAAACCGTAAGGCCTAGAGACGTGAAACCTGGCCAGATGGTAGGCCTCAATTTGGGGACAACCTATCAGAGTATGACCCCGAATGGCCCATAGGTGGCGCTACAGCGACCAAAAGTACAAAATCGCCCATAACTCTTAGACCGTTTGTCCCAGGATCAAGTGTCTTATATCGTTGGAATCCTTGGCTCAAGGCGGACAAAATGGCTATCTCCGATTTTGATTTAGGCAGGGAAAAATGTCTGCTATATCGAATTTTGTCCGAAACCTACTTTTGCGAACTAGTCCTAGGTTTTTCGCCAGATCGGAACCAAACCAGTCTAGGACATTTCTCTGGACTCTCTAGATCAATAATTATCGAAAAAAAGTTGAACTTTTGCATTTGGGTGGCTGTAACAGGGTCATTTAGAAAAGGGGCGTGGCAAAATACACTAAAAATCCTATAAATCCCAAATGAAAACTCAGGACTTCACCAAAATTGATGAGCATATGTGTCAGAACATGGTGAGGAAGCATGCAGAGTTTCATGGAGATCGGACCATAGGTGGCGCTATAACTGGCAAAAAGCCTTCATTCTTATTAGGGGTTCAAGCATGAAATGCTGAAACCCTATTGTAATTGTAAGGATTCGTAAAACGCATCGTGCAGGCCAAACCGTAAGGCCTAGAGACGTGAAACCTGGCCAGATGGTAGGCCTCAATTTGGGGACAACCTATCAGAGTATGACCCCGAATGGCCCATAGGTGGCGCTACAGCGACCAAAAGTACAAAATCGCCCATAACTCTTAGACCGTTTGTCCCAGGATCAAGTGTCTTATATCGTTGGAATCCTTGGCTCAAGGCGGACAAAATGGCTATCTCCGATTTTGATTTAGGCAGGGAAAAATTTCTGCTATATCGAATTTTGTCCGAAACCTACTTTTGCGAACTAGTCCTAGGTTTTTCGCCAGATCGGAACCAAACCAGTCTAGGACATTTCTCTGGACTCTCTAGATCAATAATTATCGAAAAAAAGTTGAACTTTTGCATTTGGGTGGCTGTAACAGGGTCATTTAGAAAAGGGGCGTGGCAAAATACACTAAAAATCCTATAAATCCCAAATGAAAACTCAGGACTTCACCAAAATTGATGAGCATATGTGTCAGAACATGGTGAGGAAGCATGCAGAGTTTCATGGAGATCGGACCATAGGTGGCGCTATAACTGGCAAAAAGCCTTCATTCTTATTAGGGGTTCAAGCATGAAATGCTGAAACCCTATTGTAATTGTAAGGATTCGTAAAACGCATCGTGCAGGCCAAACCGTAAGGCCTAGAGACGTGAAACCTGGCCAGATGGTAGGCCTCAATTTGGGGACAACCTATCAGAGTATGACCCCGAATGGCCCATAGGTGGCGCTACAGCGACCAAAAGTACAAAATCGCCCATAACTCTTAGACCGTTTGTCCCAGGATCAAGTGTCTTATATCGTTGGAATCCTTGGCTCAAGGCGGACAAAATGGCTATCTCCGATTTTGATTTAGGCAGGGAAAAATTTCTGCTATATCGAATTTTGTCCGAAACCTACTTTTGCGAACTAGTCCTAGGTTTTTCGCCAGATCGGAACCAAACCAGTCTAGGACATTTCTCTGGACTCTCTAGATCAATAATTATCGAAAAAAAGTTGAACTTTTGCATTTGGGTGGCTGTAACAGGGTCATTTAGAAAAGGGGCGTGGCAAAATACACTAAAAATCCTATAAATCCCAAATGAAAACTCAGGACTTCACCAAAATTGATGAGCATATGTGTCAGAACATGGTGAGGAAGCATGCAGAGTTTCATGGAGATCGGACCATAGGTGGCGCTATAACTGGCAAAAAGCCTTCATTCTTATTAGGGGTTCAAGCATGAAATGCTGAAACCCTATTGTAATTGTAAGGATTCGTAAAACGCATCGTGCAGGCCAAACCGTAAGGCCTAGAGACGTGAAACCTGGCCAGATGGTAGGCCTCAATTTGGGGACAACCTATCAGAGTATGACCCCGAATGGCCCATAGGTGGCGCTACAGCGACCAAAAGTACAAAATCGCCCATAACTCTTAGACCGTTTGTCCCAGGATCAAGTGTCTTATATCGTTGGAATCCTTGGCTCAAGGTGGACAAAATGGCTATCTCCGATTTTGATTTAGGCAGGGAAAAATTTCTGCTATATCGAATTTTGTCCGAAACCTACTTTTGCGAACTAGTCCTAGGTTTTTCGCCAGATCGGAACCAAACCAGTCTAGGACATTTCTCTGGACTCTCTAGATCAATAATTATCGAAAAAAAGTTGAACTTCTGCATTTGGGTGGCTGTAACAGGGTCATTTAGAAAAGGGGCGTGGCAAAATACACTAAAAATCCTATAAATCCCAAATGAAAACTCAGGACTTCACCAAAATTGATGAGCATATGTGTCAGAACATGGTGAGGAAGCATGCAGAGTTTCATGGAGATCGGACCATAGGTGGCGCTATAACTGGCAAAAAGCCTTCATTCTTATTAGGGGTTCAAGCATGAAATGCTGAAACCCTATTGTAATTGTAAGGATTCGTAAAACGCATCGTGCAGGCCAAACCGTAAGGCCTAGAGACGTGAAACCTGGCCAGATGGTAGGCCTCAATTTGGGGACAACCTATCAGAGTATGACCCCGAATGGCCCATAGGTGGCGCTACAGCGACCAAAAGTACAAAATCGCCCATAACTCTTAGACCGTTTGTCCCAGGATCAAGTGTCTTATATCGTTGGAATCCTTGGCTCAAGGCGGACAAAATGGCTATCTCCGATTTTGATTTAGGCAGGGAAAAATTTCTGCTATATCGAATTTTGTCCGAAACCTACTTTTGCGAACTAGTCCTAGGTTTTTCGCCAGATCGGAACCAACCCAGTCTAGGACATTTCTCTGGACTCTCTAGATCAATAATTATCGAAAAAAAGTTGAACTTCTGCATTTGGGTGGCTGTAACAGGGTCATTTAGAAAAGGGGCGTGGCGAAATACACTAAAAATCCTATAAATCCCAAATGAAAACTCAGGACTTCACCAAAATTGATGAGCATATGTGTCAGAACATGGTGAGGAAGCATGCAGAGTTTCATGGAGATCGGACCATAGGTGGCGCTATAACTGGCAAAAAGCCTTCATTCTTATTAGGGGTTCAAGCATGAAATGCTGAAACCCTATTGTAATTGTAAGGATTCGTAAAACGCATCGTGCAGGCCAAACCGTAAGGCCTAGAGACGTGAAACCTGGCCAGATGGTAGGCCTCAATTTGGGGACAACCTATCAGAGTATGACCCCGAATGGCCCATAGGTGGCGCTACAGCGACCAAAAGTACAAAATCGCCCATAACTCTTAGACCGTTTGTCCCAGGATCAAGTGTCTTATATCGTTGGAATCCTTGGCTCAAGGCGGACAAAATGGCTATCTCCGATTTTGATTTAGGCAGGGAAAAATTTCTGCTATATCGAATTTTGTCCGAAACCTACTTTTGCGAACTAGTCCTAGGTTTTTCGCCAGATCGGAACCAAACCAGTCTAGGAGATTTCTCTGGACTCTCTAGATCAATAATTATCGAAAAAAAGTTGAACTTTTGCATTTGGGTGGCTGTAACAGGGTCATTTAGAAAAGGGGCGTGGCAAAATACACTAAAAATCCTATAAATCCCAAATGAAAACTCAGGACTTCACCAAAATTGATGAGCATATGTGTCAGAACATGGTGAGGAAGCATGCAGAGTTTCATGGAGATCGGACCATAGGTGGCGCTATAACTGGCAAAAAGCCTTCATTCTTATTAGGGTTTCAAGCATGAAATGCTGAAACCCTATTGTAATTGTAAGGATTCGTAAAACGCATCGTGCAGGCCAAACCGTAAGGCCTAGAGACGTGAAACCTGGCCAGATGGTAGGCCTCAATTTGGGGACAACCTATCAGAGTATGACCCCGAATGGCCCATAGGTGGCGCTACAGCGACCAAAAGTACAAAATCGCCCATAACTCTTAGACCGTTTGTCCCAGGATCAAGTGTCTTATATCGTTGGAATCCTTGGCTCAAGGCGGACAAAATGGCTATCTCCGATTTTGATTTAGGCAGGGAAAAATTTCTGCTATATCGAATTTTGTCCGAAACCTACTTTTGCGAACTAGTCCTAGGTTTTTCGCCAGATCGGAACCAAACCAGTCTAGGACATTTCTCTGGACTCTCTAGATCAATAATTATCGAAAAAAAGTTGAACTTTTGCATTTGGGTGGCTGTAACAGGGTCATTTAGAAAAGGGGCGTGGCAAAATACACTAAAAATCCTATAAATCCCAAATGAAAACTCAGGACTTCACCAAAATTGATGAGCATATGTGTCAGAACATGGTGAGGAAGCATGCAGAGTTTCATGGAGATCGGACCATAGGTGGCGCTATAACTGGCAAAAAGCCTTCATTCTTATTAGGGGTTCAAGCATGAAATGCTGAAACCCTATTGTAATTGTAAGGATTCGTAAAACGCATCGTGCAGGCCAAACCGTAAGGCCTAGAGACGTGAAACCTGGCCAGATGGTAGGCCTCAATTTGGGGACAACCTATCAGAGTATGACCCCGAATGGCCCATAGGTGGCGCTACAGCGACCAAAAGTACAAAATCGCCCATAACTCTTAGACCGTTTGTCCCAGGATCAAGTGTCTTATATCGTTGGAATCCTTGGCTCAAGGCGGACAAAATGGCTATCTCCGATTTTGATTTAGGCAGGTAAAAATTTCTGCTATATCGAATTTTGTCCGAAACCTACTTTTGCGAACTAGTCCTAGGTTTTTCGCCAGATCGGAACCAAACCAGTCTAGGACATTTCTCTGGACTCTCTAGATCAATAATTATCGAAAAAAAGTTGAACTTTTGCATTTGGGTGGCTGTAACAGGGTCATTTAGAAAAGGGGCGTGGCAAAATACACTAAAAATCCTATAAATCCCAAATGAAAACTCAGGACTTCACCAAAATTGATGAGCATATGTGTCAGAACATGGTGAGGAAGCATGCAGAGTTTCATGGAGATCGGACCATAGGTGGCGCTATAACTGGCAAAAAGCCTTCATTCTTATTAGGGGTTCAAGCATGAAATGCTGAAACCCTATTGTAATTGTAAGGATTCGTAAAACGCATCGTGCAGGCCAAACCGTAAGGCCTAGAGACGTGAAACCTGGCCAGATGGTAGGCCTCAATTTGGGGACAACCTATCAGAGTATGACCCCGAATGGCCCATAGGTGGCGCTACAGCGACCAAAAGTACAAAATCGCCCATAACTCTTAGACCGTTTGTCCCAGGATCAAGTGTCTTATATCGTTGGAATCCTTGGCTCAAGGCGGACAAAATGGCTATCTCCGATTTTGATTTAGGCAGGGAAAAATTTCTGCTATATCGAATTTTGTCCGAAACCTACTTTTGCGAACTAGTCCTAGGTTTTTCGCCAGATCGGAACCAAACCAGTCTAGGAGATTTCTCTGGACTCTCTAGATCAATAATTATCGAAAAAAAGTTGAACTTTTGCATTTGGGTGGCTGTAACAGGGTCATTTAGAAAAGGGGCGTGGCAAAATACACTAAAAATCCTATAAATCCCAAATGAAAACTCAGGACTTCACCAAAATTGATGAGCATATGTGTCAGAACATGGTGAGGAAGCATGCAGAGTTTCATGGAGATCGGACCATAGGTGGCGCTATAACTGGCAAAAAGCCTTCATTCTTATTAGGGGTTCAAGCATGAAATGCTGAAACCCTATTGTAATTGTAAGGATTCGTAAAACGCATCGTGCAGGCCAAACCGTAAGGCCTAGAGACGTGAAACCTGGCCAGATGGTAGGCCTCAATTTGGGGACAACCTATCAGAGTATGACCCCGAATGGCCCATAGGTGGCGCTACAGCGACCAAAAGTACAAAATCGCCCATAACTCTTAGACCGTTTGTCCCAGGATCAAGTGTCTTATATCGTTGGAATCCTTGGCTCAAGGCGGACAAAATGGCTATCTCCGATTTTGATTTAGGCAGGGAAAAATTTCTGCTATATCGAATTTTGTCCGAAACCTACTTTTGCGAACTAGTCCTAGGTTTTTCGCCAGATCGGAACCAAACCAGTCTAGGAGATTTCTCTGGACTCTCTAGATCAATAATTATCGAAAAAAAGTTGAACTTTTGCATTTGGGTGGCTGTAACAGGGTCATTTAGAAAAGGGGCGTGGCAAAATACACTAAAAATCCTATAAATCCCAAATGAAAACTCAGGACTTCACCAAAATTGATGAGCATATGTGTCAGAACATGGTGAGGAAGCATGCAGAGTTTCATGGAGATCGGACCATAGGTGGCGCTATAACTGGCAAAAAGCCTTCATTCTTATTAGGGGTTCAAGCATGAAATGCTGAAACCCTATTGTAATTGTAAGGATTCGTAAAACGCATCGTGCAGGCCAAACCGTAAGGCCTAGAGACGTGAAACCTGGCCAGATGGTAGGCCTCAATTTGGGGACAACCTATCAGAGTATGACCCCGAATGGCCCATAGGTGGCGCTACAGCGACCAAAAGTACAAAATCGCCCATAACTCTTAGACCGTTTGTCCCAGGATCAAGTGTCTTATATCGTTGGAATCCTTGGCTCAAGGCGGACAAAATGGCTATCTCCGATTTTGATTTAGGCAGGGAAAAATTTCTGCTATATCGAATTTTGTCCGAAACCTACTTTTGCGAACTAGTCCTAGGTTTTTCGCCAGATCGGAACCAAACCAGTCTAGGAGATTTCTCTGGACTCTCTAGATCAATAATTATCGAAAAAAAGTTGAACTTTTGCATTTGGGTGGCTGTAACAGGGTCATTTAGAAAAGGGGCGTGGCAAAATACACTAAAAATCCTATAAATCCCAAATGAAAACTCAGGACTTCACCAAAATTGATGAGCATATGTGTCAGAACATGGTGAGGAAGCATGCAGAGTTTCATGGAGATCGGACCATAGGTGGCGCTATAACTGGCAAAAAGCCTTCATTCTTATTAGGGGTTCAAGCATGAAATGCTGAAACCCTATTGTAATTGTAAGGATTCGTAAAACGCATCGTGCAGGCCAAACCGTAAGGCCTAGAGACGTGAAACCTGGCCAGATGGTAGGCCTCAATTTGGGGACAACCTATCAGAGTATGACCCCGAATGGCCCATAGGTGGCGCTACAGCGACCAAAAGTACAAAATCGCCCATAACTCTTAGACCGTTTGTCCCAGGATCAAGTGTCTTATATCGTTGGAATCCTTGGCTCAAGGCGGACAAAATGGCTATCTCCGATTTTGATTTAGGCAGGGAAAAATTTCTGCTATATCGAATTTTGTCCGAAACCTACTTTTGCGAACTAGTCCTAGGTTTTTCGCCAGATCGGAACCAAACCAGTCTAGGAGATTTCTCTGGACTCTCTAGATCAATAATTATCGAAAAAAAGTTGAACTTTTGCATTTGGGTGGCTGTAACAGGGTCATTTAGAAAAGGGGCGTGGCAAAATACACTAAAAATCCTATAAATC
Source organism: Scardinius erythrophthalmus (assembly GCF_964197995.2). Taxonomy (NCBI): domain Eukaryota; kingdom Metazoa; phylum Chordata; class Actinopteri; order Cypriniformes; family Leuciscidae; genus Scardinius; species Scardinius erythrophthalmus. The sequence goes on along the minus strand of NC_138238.1, from coordinate 24,607,567 downwards.
CCAAATGAAAACTCAGGACTTCACCAAAATTGATGAGCATATGTGTCAGAACATGGTGAGGAAGCATGCAGAGTTTCATGGAGATCGGACCATAGGTGGCGCTATAACTGGCAAAAAGCCTTCATTCTTATTAGGGGTTCAAGCATGAAATGCTGAAACCCTATTGTAATTGTAAGGATTCGTAAAACGCATCGTGCAGGCCAAACCGTAAGGCCTAGAGACGTGAAACCTGGCCAGATGGTAGGCCTCAATTTGGGGACAACCTATCAGAGTATGACCCCGAATGGCCCATAGGTGGCGCTACAGCGACCAAAAGTACAAAATCGCCCATAACTCTTAGACCGTTTGTCCCAGGATCAAGTGTCTTATATCGTTGGAATCCTTGGCTCAAGGCGGACAAAATGGCTATCTCCGATTTTGATTTAGGCAGGGAAAAATTTCTGCTATATCGAATTTTGTCCGAAACCTACTTTTGCGAACTAGTCCTAGGTTTTTCGCCAGATCGGAACCAAACCAGTCTAGGACATTTCTCTGGACTCTCTAGATCAATAATTATCGAAAAAAAGTTGAACTTTTGCATTTGGGTGGCTGTAACAGGGTCATTTAGAAAAGGGGCGTGGCAAAATACACTAAAAATCCTATAAATCCCAAATGAAAACTCAGGACTTCACCAAAATTGATGAGCATATGTGTCAGAACATGGTGAGGAAGCATGCAGAGTTTCATGGAGATCGGACCATAGGTGGCGCTATAACTGGCAAAAAGCCTTCATTCTTATTAGGGGTTCAAGCATGAAATGCTGAAACCCTATTGTAATTGTAAGGATTCGTAAAACGCATCGTGCAGGCCAAACCGTAAGGCCTAGAGACGTGAAACCTGGCCAGATGGTAGGCCTCAATTTGGGGACAACCTATCAGAGTATGACCCCGAATGGCCCATAGGTGGCGCTACAGCGACCAAAAGTACAAAATCGCCCATAACTCTTAGACCGTTTGTCCCAGGATCAAGTGTCTTATATCGTTGGAATCCTTGGCTCAAGGCGGACAAAATGGCTATCTCCGATTTTGATTTAGGCAGGGAAAAATTTCTGCTATATCGAATTTTGTCCGAAACCTACTTTTGCGAACTAGTCCTAGGTTTTTCGCCAGATCGGAACCAAACCAGTCTAGGACATTTCTCTGGACTCTCTAGATCAATAATTATCGAAAAAAAGTTGAACTTTTGCATTTGGGTGGCTGTAACAGGGTCATTTAGAAAAGGGGCGTGGCAAAATACACTAAAAATCCTATAAATCCCAAATGAAAACTCAGGACTTCACCAAAATTGATGAGCATATGTGTCAGAACATGGTGAGGAAGCATGCAGAGTTTCATGGAGATCGGACCATAGGTGGCGCTATAACTGGCAAAAAGCCTTCATTCTTATTAGGGGTTCAAGCATGAAATGCTGAAACCCTATTGTAATTGTAAGGATTCGTAAAACGCATCGTGCAGGCCAAACCGTAAGGCCTAGAGACGTGAAACCTGGCCAGATGGTAGGCCTCAATTTGGGGACAACCTATCAGAGTATGACCCCGAATGGCCCATAGGTGGCGCTACAGCGACCAAAAGTACAAAATCGCCCATAACTATTAGACCGTTTGTCCCAGGATCAAGTGTCTTATATCGTTGGAATCCTTGGCTCAAGGCGGACAAAATGGCTATCTCCGATTTTGATTTAGGCAGGGAAAAATTTCTGCTATATCGAATTTTGTCCGAAACCTACTTTTGCGAACTAGTCCTAGGTTTTTCGCCAGATCGGAACCAAACCAGTCTAGGACATTTCTCTGGACTCTCTAGATCAATAATTATTGAAAAAAAGTTGAACTTTTGCATTTGGGTGGCTGTAACAGGGTCATTTAGAAAAGGGGCGTGGCAAAATACACTAAAAATCCTATAAATCCCAAATGAAAACTCAGGACTTCACCAAAATTGATGAGCATATGTGTCAGAACATGGTGAGAAAGCATGCAGAGTTTCATGGAGATCGGACCATAGGTGGCGCTATAACTGGCAAAAAGCCTTCATTCTTATTAGGGGTTCAAGCATGAAATGCTGAAACCCTATTGTAATTGTAAGGATTCGTAAAACGCATCGTGCAGGCCAAACCGTAAGGCCTAGAGACGTGAAACCTGGCCAGATGGTAGGCCTCAATTTGGGGACAACCTATCAGAGTATGACCCCGAATGGCCCATAGGTGGCGCTACAGCGACCAAAAGTACAAAATCGCCCATAACTCTTAGACCGTTTGTCCCAGGATCAAGTGTCTTATATCGTTGGAATCCTTGGCTCAAGGCGGACAAAATGGCTATCTCCGATTTTGATTTAGGCAGGGAAAAATTTCTGCTATATCGAATTTTGTCCGAAACCTACTTTTGCGAACTAGTCCTAGGTTTTTCGCCAGATCGGAACCAAACCAGTCTAGGAGATTTCTCTGGACTCTCTAGATCAATAATTATCGAAAAAAAGTTGAACTTTTGCATTTGGGTGGCTGTAACAGGGTCATTTAGAAAAGGGGCGTGGCAAAATACACTAAAAATCCTATAAATCCCAAATGAAAACTCAGGACTTCACCAAAATTGATGAGCATATGTGTCAGAACATGGTGAGGAAGCATGCAGAGTTTCATGGAGATCGGACCATAGGTGGCGCTATAACTGGCAAAAAGCCTTCATTCTTATTAGGGGTTCAAGCATGAAATGCTGAAACCCTATTGTAATTGTAAGGATTCGTAAAACGCATCGTGCAGGCCAAACCGTAAGGCCTAGAGACGTGAAACCTGGCCAGATGGTAGGCCTCAATTTGGGGACAACCTATCAGAGTATGACCCCGAATGGCCCATAGGTGGCGCTACAGCGACCAAAAGTACAAAATCGCCCATAACTCTTAGACCGTTTGTCCCAGGATCAAGTGTCTTATATCGTTGGAATCCTTGGCTCAAGGCGGACAAAATGGCTATCTCCGATTTTGATTTAGGCAGGGAAAAATTTCTGCTATATCGAATTTTGTCCGAAACCTACTTTTGCGAACTAGTCCTAGGTTTTTCGCCAGATCGGAACCAAACCAGTCTAGGACATTTCTCTGGACTCTCTAGATCAATAATTATCGAAAAAAAGTTGAACTTTTGCATTTGGGTGGCTGTAACAGGGTCATTTAGAAAAGGGGCGTGGCAAAATACACTAAAAATCCTATAAATCCCAAATGAAAACTCAGGACTTCACCAAAATTGATGAGCATATGTGTCAGAACATGGTGAGGAAGCATGCAGAGTTTCATGGAGATCGGACCATAGGTGGCGCTATAACTGGCAAAAAGCCTTCATTCTTATTAGGGGTTCAAGCATGAAATGCTGAAACCCTATTGTAATTGTAAGGATTCGTAAAACGCATCGTGCAGGCCAAACCGTAAGGCCTAGAGACGTGAAACCTGGCCAGATGGTAGGCCTCAATTTGGGGACAACCTATCAGAGTATGACCCCGAATGGCCCATAGGTGGCGCTACAGCGACCAAAAGTACAAAATCGCCCATAACTCTTAGACCGTTTGTCCCAGGATCAAGTGTCTTATATCGTTGGAATCCTTGGCTCAAGGCGGACAAAATGGCTATCTCCGATTTTGATTTAGGCAGGGAAAAATTTCTGCTATATCGAATTTTGTCCGAAACCTACTTTTGCGAACTAGTCCTAGGTTTTTCGCCAGATCGGAACCAAACCAGTCTAGGACATTTCTCTGGACTCTCTAGATCAATAATTATCGAAAAAAAGTTGAACTTTTGCATTTGGGTGGCTGTAACAGGGTCATTTAGAAAAGGGGCGTGGCAAAATACACTAAAAATCCTATAAATCCCAAATGAAAACTCAGGACTTCACCAAAATTGATGAGCATATGTGTCAGAACATGGTGAGGAAGCATGCAGAGTTTCATGGAGATCGGACCATAGGTGGCGCTATAACTGGCAAAAAGCCTTCATTCTTATTAGGGGTTCAAGCATGAAATGCTGAAACCCTATTGTAATTGTAAGGATTCGTAAAACGCATCGTGCAGGCCAAACCGTAAGGCCTAGAGACGTGAAACCTGGCCAGATGGTAGGCCTCAATTTGGGGACAACCTATCAGAGTATGACCCCGAATGGCCCATAGGTGGCGCTACAGCGACCAAAAGTACAAAATCGCCCATAACTCTTAGACCGTTTGTCCCAGGATCAAGTGTCTTATATCGTTGGAATCCTTGGCTCAAGGCGGACAAAATGGCTATCTCCGATTTTGATTTAGGCAGGGAAAAATTTCTGCTATATCGAATTTTGTCCGAAACCTACTTTTGCGAACTAGTCCTAGGTTTTTCGCCAGATCGGAACCAAACCAGTCTAGGACATTTCTCTGGACTCTCTAGATCAATAATTATCGAAAAAAAGTTGAACTTTTGCATTTGGGTGGCTGTAACAGGGTCATTTAGAAAAGGGGCGTGGCAAAATACACTAAAAATCCTATAAATCCCAAATGAAAACTCAGGACTTCACCAAAATTGATGAGCATATGTGTCAGAACATGGTGAGGAAGCATGCAGAGTTTCATGGAGATCGGACCATAGGTGGCGCTATAACTGGCAAAAAGCCTTCATTCTTATTAGGGGTTCAAGCATGAAATGCTGAAACCCTATTGTAATTGTAAGGATTCGTAAAACGCATCGTGCAGGCCAAACCGTAAGGCCTAGAGACGTGAAACCTGGCCAGATGGTAGGCCTCAATTTGGGGACAACCTATCAGAGTATGACCCCGAATGGCCCATAGGTGGCGCTACAGCGACCAAAAGTACAAAATCGCCCATAACTCTTAGACCGTTTGTCCCAGGATCAAGTGTCTTATATCGTTGGAATTCTTGGCTCAAGGCGGACAAAATGGCTATCTCCGATTTGCTCGCCCCGCGCCAATTTCGAGTAAATTGCATTTTTTTGAAATACCTATTTTTGCGAAGTTCTCCTTGGTTTTTTGCCCAATTGGAACCAAACCACTGCAAGAATATTCTCTGGAGTCTGACAATCAATAATCATCCAAAAAATTCAAAATTTCAATTAACGGTCGATAAGGGGGACCAAAATCTTTGATGGCACAAGGGCCACTTTTACTAAAATGGTTATAAATTGTGAACAGAAAGAGATATTTTCGCAAAACTTGGGACACATGTTCATGAGCTCATTCTGAGGTCACGTGAAAAAAAATCATGACAATTGGCCACTTGGTGGTGCTATAAAATGGTTATAACTTGTGAACGGAATGAGATATTTTCACTAAACTTGGGACACATGTTCATAAGCTCAATTTGAGTTGACATGAAAAAAATCATGACAATTGGCCACTTGGTGGCACTATAACAGTGAAAAAAATCATGAAAATAGCTATAAGCGCACCCAACCGTTAGTCTACTGAAAATTGGCACGCAGTGTCTTTATCCAGGGTGCCATGATAGTCTATGAGAACATTGGTGTATCTAAAAAAAACTCAGTATACGTCATTGGCACAAAGCCTTGAAGGAGCCTTAAAAGTTTCAAGGAAGCCCGTGTTTTTTTCACAGGAATGACCTCCTAAGAATCCTTGCCGAGTCCAACAATACCAAACATGCCAGGTTTCGCCTTATGGTTTTTGTAAGTGTCATTTAGAGCTTTAAAAAATTGTGTTTATCTTCAAAGCCGTTAGTCTGATCTAGACAACAACAAAAAAACAAAGGAAATTTGAAAACATAGGTAAATAGCTAAACAATAACGCCAAAATGTTAAAATTATGATAGGAACTGACATAAATAAATTAAATCCAATCAATTTCACCCATGGATCATTTTGATGCTCTCACATGTTTGAAACGAACAATGATGGATTGTGATGAAATTTGTTTTGAATTGGGACTGGTGAATCCCCGTCCATACTGTCAATGACCGGTCGCAAAGACCCGCCCACTTTAGTTACTGTTGCTATGTCTGACAAGCGACGCCACTCTCACACCACACCAAGTTCTCACGCAGTGAAAAATACATTGCGGATCAGAAAAAAGACTGCGCGGTGACAGACAAGTACTTTTGATATGAAACAAAGTCTCACCTTTCAAATGTAGTAATTTTTTAGAGACATTTAAACAATAAATACCGTTTTGTGACTCTTTAATGTGTCTGACAGATCGCTGTAGACTCGAGGCTCAGTTAAAGCTCCTTGTGAACCGATCATCTCTTCCTTCTAGTTAATTTAAAGCATTAAAATAAACATGAATGAACATAAAAGGAATGTTGTTTTAAAGTGCTAAGACGTCAGTACACTTTGTTTTTCAAATTTAAATCCTCCTATGTTAATCTACTAACTGTCCTGACTGCTTTGTTGGACAAAATGGCGGATTATGATTAGTCAGATCGCCTGTCAATCAAACTCCCTGCGAAGGGTCAATTGAGAATGCCTGTGCGCACAATCCTGATCTAATCGACAACTTTGCAGTTGCACATAGGAAAGCCCGGAAAATCCCGCTATAATGTAAAAGAGCATCTTTTTCATGTATTTGGACTTAGGCCTAACAATGTTTTATAGTGCGCTGTCCCTATTGTTTTTTTGTTGTTTTTTTTGTTTTGTTTTTGGTGAGCGTAGGCTACTCCTGATTTTGTTAGTCATCTCATCTCTTATATGCTGTGTATGATCATATCCTGCCCTATTCATGGTAGCCTGCTCACAAACATTGCGTCATCAATGTCATCAATTGCGTCATCAAGGGGCCCGCCTTGATAATCCTACTAAAGGGCCCGGTGGTGGTTCGTTACGCCACTGAATATAATTGTCTAAACTCCTTATCAAAATTAAATATTTACAACAAATCTGACACATATATATGGGCAAACTTTGAGTACTACTAATAAAAGTGGTGGAGATCAAGCAAGACTATAAGAAGACTAGGAAAAAGGTGCTATAACTGTAAAAACGCTTTAAAACCATATATTTCCTATGTTAAACTGCCTGTATTGGCTGTAAATTTACTTTTTCATCTATGATGGCAGTTGTTAAATGCTTGCTAAATAAAACTTAATGTCTTTTGATGCTTGTGTGCTTAAAGGCCTTAAAGGCCTTAACTGCTTGAACCCCGATAAATGCTGCTTGCAGCTTTAATTATTATTATTATTCTGCCGTAAAACGCATCGTGCAGCCCAAACCGTAAGGGCTAGAGCTTTGAAACTTTGCCATATGGTAGTACAAAAATCGAGGAGAGGTTATCAAATTATGACCCCGATTGGCCCATAGGTGGCGCTATAGCAACCAAAAGCGCGAAACTGCTCATAACTCCTAGACCGTAAGTCATAGACTCAAGTGTCTTATATCATTGGAAAGCTGGACGCCTGACGAACAAAACGTATATCTCCGATTTTATTTCCGCCATGATAGATTTTCCGCCATTTTGAATTTTGTCGAAAATCTACTTTTGCGAACTAGTCCCTGGTTTTTTGCCCGATCGGAACCAAACCAGTGCAGAATTGTTCTCTGGAGTCTGAATATCAATAATTATCAAAAAAAAGTTGAAATTTCGATTCACGGTCGCTAGGGGGTGCAAAATTAACGTTGTGGGAGGAGCCTATTTTACTAAAATGGCTATAACTCCAGAAGTAAAAGAGGTATTTTAACCAAACCTGGTACACATGTGTAAGACGTCAATATGAGGTCACGGTAAAAAAATCGCGGCGATTGGTCACATGGTGGCGCTATAACATGAAAAAAACATAAAACAGGCTATAACCACCTGACCGTTAGTCCGATTGACTTGAAAATTGGTATGCAGTGTCTTGGTCCAAGGTGCCATGTATGTCTATGAGGACATTGGTGTATCTCAAAAAACATGGCCGCCATCGGCCAATGAAGTTTGAGCACCTATTAGACAAGGTTAACGGAGGCCTATCGGAACGAAACTCGGTGGGCATGTTCGACTCATGGCCCTAGAGGTCTGTAAGAATTTTAAAAGAAATCGGCCACTAGTTGGCGCTAACGAGTTTTATGGCTCTGTAATCACGTGGTGTTACACTTATTGTCACAAAATGCATACCATTTGATAGATCTCCTCTTGTTGAACAACTTTGCCTCAAGAACCATTGCTGTCAATCAAACCGTTCATTAAATATTCGTAATTATGTTAAAAACCTACTTTTGCGAACTAGTCCTAGGTTTTTCGCCCGATCAGAACCAAACGAGTCTAGGACAATTCTATGGACTCTCAAGATCAATAATTATCAAAAAAAAGTTGAACTTTTGCATTTTTCGCATGGGTATATTGGGTCATAAAGAAAATGGGCGTGGCAAAATGCACTCAAAAGCCTATAAATCCTAAACAAAAACTCAGAACTTCACGAAAATTGGTGAGCTTATGTGCCATAACATCATTAACAAGCATGCAAAATTTCATGGAGATCGGACTATAGATGGTGCTATAACTTTTAAAAAGCTTTAAAAAACACATATTTCCTATGGTAAATTGCCTGTATTGGCTGTAAATGGACTTTTCCATCTATTATTTCAGTGGTTAAAAGCTTTCTAAATAAATCTTAATGTCTTAAATGCTTATGTGCCTAAAGGCCTTAAATGCTTGAACCCCGATAAATGCTGCTTGCAGCTTTAATTATTATTATTATTATTATTCCGCCCTAAAACGCATCGTGCAGCCCAAACCGTAAGAGCTGGAACCTTGAAACTTGGCCAAATGGTAGTCCTCAATTTGGGGAGAACCTATCAAAATATGACCCCGATTGGCCCATAGGTGGCGCTATAATGACCAAATTTACTACATTGCTCATAACTCCTAGACAGTTTGTCCTAGAGTCTCAATTTTAGCATCACTGTGATCCCTGGATCCAGACGGACAAAATGGCTATCTCCAAATTGCTCTACGAGCAAAAAAAAAATTCTATGGGCAATTTAGTGAAAAACCTACTTTTGCGAACTAGTCCTAGGTTTTTGGCCCAATCGGAACCAGACCAGTCTAGCACAGTTCTCTGGAGTCTCTAGATCAATAATTATCGGAAAAAAGTTGAACTTTTGCATTGGCCTGGCTGTAACAGGGTCATTTAGGAAAGGGGTGGGACAAAAAAACACTCAAAAGCCTATACAACCTAAGGGAAAACCCCAAACTTCACAAAAATCGATGAGCAGATGTGTCAGAACATGGTGAAGAAGCATGCCAAGTTTCGTGAAGATCGGACAATAGGTGGCGCTATAACTGTCCAAAACGTCTCTTCTTATTAGGGGTTCAAGCATGAAATGCTGAAACCCTATTGTAATTGTGCTGATTTTTATTAGGGGTTCAAGCATGAAATGCTGAAACCCTATTGTAATTGTGCTGATTTTTATTATTATTATTATTATTCCGCCGTAAAACGCATCGTGCAGCCTAAACCGTAAGTGCTAGAGACTTGAAACTTGGCCAGAAGGTAGTACAAAAATCGAGGAGAGGTTCAGAGAATATGAGCTAGATTGGCCAATAGGTGGCGCTACAGTGCAAAAAACAAAAAAATTGCATATTTTTGCTTAAATCTCATCAACCCTTTGTCACAGACTCAAGTGTCTTATATCTTTGGAATCCTTGGGTCAAGCCGAACAAAAAAGGCCTCAAGGATTTCATTTCCGGTATGCAAATTTTTCCGCCATTTTGGATTTTGTCCAAAACCTACTTTTGCGAACTAGTCCCTGGTTTTTCGCCCGATCGGAACCAAACCAGTGCAGAAATATTCACAGGAGTCTGAATATCAATAATTATCGAAAAAAAGTTAAAATTTCGATCCACGGTTGCTAAGGGGCATCAAAACGTTCGCAGGAGGCGGAGCTAATTATACAAAAATGGCTATAACTCGTGAACGAAATGAGATATTTTCACCAAACTCGGTACACATATGTATGAGCTCAAGTTGAGGTCACAGTAAAAAAATCGCGGTGATTGGCCTCATGGTGGCGCTATAATATGAAAAAAACATAAAACAGGCTATAACCACCTGACCGTTAGTCCGATTGACTTGAAAATTGGTATGCAGTGTCTTGGTCCAAGGTGCCATGTATGTCTATGAGGACATTGGTTTATCTCAAAAAACATGGCCGCTATCGGCCAATGAAGTTTGAGCACCTATTAGACAAGGTTAACGGAGGCCGATCGGAACAAAACTCAGTGGGCATGTTCGGCTCAAGCCCCTAGAGGTCTGTAAGAATTTTGAAAGAAATCGGCCACTAGTTGGCGCTAACGAGTTTTATGGCTCTGTAATCACGTGGTGTTACACTTATCGTCACAAAATGCATATCATATGATAGATCTGCTCATGCTGAACAACTTTGCCTCTAGAACCATTGCTGTCAATCAAACAGTTCATTAAATATTCATGAATATGTTAAAAACCTACTTTTGCGAACTAGTCCTAGGTTTTTTGCCCGATCGGAACCAGACCAGTCTAGGACAATTCTCTGGACTCTCTAGATCAATAATTATCAAAAAAAAGTTGTACTTTTGCATTTGGATGGCTGTAATAGGGTAATTTATAAAATGGGCGTGTCAAAATACATTAAAAAGCCTATAAATCCTAAATAAAAACTCAGAACTTCACAAAAATTGGTCAGCATATGTGACATAACATCATTAACAAGCATGAAAAATTCTATGGAGATCGGACGATAGGTGGCGCTATAACTGTTAAAAAGCTTTAAAATCATATATTTCCTATGGTAAACTGCCTGTATTGGCTGTAAATGGTATTTTCCATCTCTGATCATATAATTTTCATATCGTAATGTTAAAAAACTAGTGCAATACAATTCTCTGGACTCACTAGATCAATAATTGTCAGAAAGTTGAACTACTTCATTTGGATAGCTATAATAGGTTCACTTCAAAATCTGGCCTTTACCAAGTGTCCCCGAAAGCCTATATCTCTTTAATCAATGCTCAGACCTTCTTAAAAACAAGTCAGAACGTGTGAAATATCACCCTGAACAAGCATGAAAATTTTCAGACAGATCGGACAAAATTTGCCTCTATAACAGTTAAAAAGGTGAAAATGATATGAATTAATGGCATGTTAAGCCAATAAGTGGTATTTTACTGCCCCCTGCTGTTTAAAATAGTCATTTTCTCATATTGGTATTGGTATCAGCCATGGTAAATCATGATAAATGATGGTGTGTGTGTGTGTGTGTGTGTGTGTGTGTGTGTGTGTGTGTGTGTGTGTGTGTGTGTGTGTGTGTGTGTGTGTGTGTGTGTGTGGTACAAATATAACAAAGGTTTTATTTTCCAACATGAAAACAAACATAACAGAGTGCTAGTGCACAAACAATAACCGACAATGATAATGGATGAGAGGGGAACTTAAATACACAGATCAAGACAAGGACAACAGGTGACGGTTATGATGATGAGGAGCAGGTGATGATGAGGAGGGTGATGAGGAGCAGGTGCAGGTGATGACGACAGATGGTGAATGTGATGAAGACAGAAGGTGAATGTGATGAAGGTGAATGTGACACCAATATCACTGAAACATTTGTGTGTGTGTGTGTGTGTGTGTGTGTGTGTGTGTGTGTGTGTGTGTGTGTGTGTGTGTAGCATTATTGTGTGTAGCATATGTAGCAAGTATGCATTATTGAGTTAACATGGAAACACTGGTTTGCTTTAGTGCAGAAAACTGGTCAAAATCATGAGGTTTAAAGTGAAAGTGAGCCAATAAGTGGTCTTCTACTGCCCTCTGCTGGCCATTCTACTTATTAATTAAATTTTTCCACATGTGCTTGCATTTATACTTGAATACACACTAAAAATCACTTATATAGCAATAACTATTATAACACAATCATATTTTGTCAGTGTTAATCACTTTATTTGCACTGACACTTCAAATAATTGCTAGTAATGTGGTAAATCATGGTTAACTATGCTGTGTGTGTGTGTGTGTGTGTGTGTGTGTGTGTGTGTAAGCATGCATTGAGTTAACATGGATAAACTGGTTTGCTTTAGTGCAGAAAACTGGTTTAAAGTGAAAGTGAGCCAATAAGTGGTCTTCTACTGCCCTCTGCAGGCCATTCTACTTATTAATGAAATATTTCAACATGTGCTTGCATTCATACTTGAATACACACTAAAAAAAATCACTTATATAGCAATAACCATTATAACACAATCATATTTTGTCAGTGTTAATCACTTTATTTGCACTGACACTTCAAATAATTGCTAGTAATGTGATAAATCAGGCTAGAAACATGGTAAATCAAAGTAAATAATACTAGATTGTCGTTTATCTCCTGGTAAATAATACTAGAACGTGGTATATCATGGTAAATCATGGTTAACTATGCTGTGTGTGTGTGTGTGTGTGTGTGTGTGTGTGTGTGTGTGTAAGCATGCATTGAGTTAACATGGAAAAACTGGTTTGCTTTAGTGCAGAAAACTGGTTTAAAGTGAAAGTGAGCCAATAAGTGGTCTTCTAGTGCCCTCTGCTGGCCATTCTACTTAATAATGAAATATTTTACATGTGCTTTTGCATTCATACTTGGACACACACACAAAAATCACGTATATAACTAACTATTATAACACAATAATATTTTGTCAGTGTTCATCACCTCATTTGCACTGACACTTCACATAATTGCTAGTAATGTGGTTAATCATGCTAGAAACATTGTAAATCATAGTAAATAATACTGAAATGAGGTGTATCAAGGTAAATCATGCTAGAATCCTAATAAATCATTCTGGAACATGGTATATGATAGTAAATCATGCTAGAATCATATTAAATAATTCTAGAATGTGGCAAATCGTTGTGGGAGGAGCCTATTTTACTCAAATGGCTATAACTCAAGAAGTAAATGAGATATCTTCACCAAACTCAGTACACATGTGTATGGGTTCAATTTGAGGTCACAGTAAACAATTTTATGGAGATCGGACCATAGGTGGCGCTATAACTGTTAAAAAGCTTTAAAACCATATATATCCCATGGCAAATTGCCTGTATTGGCTGTAAATGGTCTTTTCCATCTATTATGTCAGTGGTTACATGCTTCCTAAATAAATCTTAATAACTTTTGATGCTTTTGTGCTTAAATGCCTTAAAGGCCTTAACTGCTTGAACCCCGATAAATGCTGCTTGCAGCTTTAATTATTATTATTATTATTATTATTCTGCCGTAAAACGCATCGTGCAGCCCAAACCGTAAGGGCTAGAGCTTTGAAACTTTGCCAGATGGTAGTACAAAAATCGAGGAGAGGTTATCAAATTATGACCTCGATTGGCCCATAGGTGGCGCTATAACAACCAAAAGCGCGAAAGTGGTCATAACTCCTGGACCGTATGTCGTAGACACAAGTGTCTTATATCATTGGAAAGCTGGTCGTCTGACGAACAAAACGTATATCTCCGATTTCATTTCCGTCATGATAGATTTTCCGCCATTTTGAATTTTGTCGAAAACCTACTTTTGCGAACTAGTCCCTGGTTTTTTGCTCGATCGGAACCAAACCAGTGCAGAATTGTTCTCTGGAGACGGAAGATCAATAATTATCGAAAAAAAGTTGAAATTTCGATTCAGGGTCGCTAGGGGGCGCAAAATTAACGTTGTGGGCGGAGCCTATTTTACTAAAATGGCTATAACTCCAGAAGTAAATGAGGTATTTTCAACAAACTTGGTACACATATGTAAGAGGTCAATCTGAGGACACGGTAAAAAAATCGCGGCGATTGGCCACATGGTGGCGCTATAACATGAAAAAAACATAAAACAGGCTATAACCACCTGACCGTTAGTCCGATTGACTTGAAAATTGGTATGCAGTGTCTTGGTCCAAGGTGCCATGTATGTCTATGAGGACATTGGTGTATCTCAAAAAACATGGCCGCCATTGGCCAATGAAGTTGAGCACCTATTAGACAAGGTTAACGGAGGCCGATCGGAACGAAACTCGGTGGGCATGTTCGACTCATGGCCCTAGAGGTCTGTAAGAATTTTGAAAGAAATCGGCCACTAGTTGGCGCTAACGAGTTTTATGGCTCTGTAATCACGTGGTGTTAGATATATTGTCACAAAATGCATATCATTTGATAGATCTGCTCATGCTGAACAACTTTGCCTCTAGAACCATTGCTGTCAATCAAACCGTTCATTAAATATTCATGAATATGTTAAAAACCTACTTTTGCGAACTAGTCCCTGGTTTTTTGCCCGATCGGAACCAGACCAGTCTAGGACAATTCTATGGACTCTCTAGATCAATAATTATCAAAAAAAAGTTGAACTTTTGTATTTGTATGGCTGTAATAGGGTCATTTATAAAATGGGTGTGGCAAAATACACTCAAAAGCCTATAAATCCTAAATGAAAACTCAGAACTTCACAAAAATTGGTGAGCATATGTGTCATAACATCACAAACAAGCTTGCAAAATGTGATGGAGATTGGACAATAGTTGGCGCTATAACTGTTAAAAAGCTTTAAAACCATATATTTCCTATGGTAAACTGCCTGTATTGGCTGTAAATGGTCTTTTCCATGTCTGATCATATAATTTTCATATCATAATGTTCAAAACTAGTGCAATACAATTCTCTGGACTCACTAGATCAATAATTGTCAGAAAAAGTTGAACTACTTCATTTGGATAGCTATAATAGGTTCACTTCAAAATCTGGCCTTTACCAAGTGTCCCCGAAAGCCTATATCTCTTTAATCAATGCTCAGACCTTCTTAAAAACAAGTCAGAACGTGTGAAATATCACCCTGAACAAGCATGAAAATTTTCAGACAGATCGGACAAAATTTGCCTCTATAACAGTTAAAAAGGTGAAAATGATATGATTTAATGGCATGTTAAGCCAATAAGTGGTATTTTACTGCCCCCTGCTGTTTAAAATAGTCATTTTCTCATATTGGTATTGGTATCAGCCATGGTAAATCATGATAAATGATGGTGTGTGTGTGTGTGTGTGTGTGTGTGTGTGTGTGTGTGTGTGTGTGTGTGTGTGTGTGGTACAAATATAACAAAGGTTTTATTTTCCAACATGAAAACAAACATAACAGAGTGCTAGTGCACAAACAATAACCGACAATGATAATGGATGAGAGGGGAACTTAAATACACAGATCAAGACAAGGACAACAGGTGACGGTTATGATGATGAGGTGCAGGTGATGATGAGGAGGGTGATGAGGAGCAGGTGCAGGTGATGACGACAGATGGTGAATGTGATGAAGACAGAAGGTGAATGTGATGAAGGTGAATGTGACACCAATATCACTGAAACATTTGTGTGTGTGTGTGTGTGTGTGTGTGTGTGTGTGTGTGTGTGTGTGTGTGTGTAGCATTATTGTGTGTAGCATATGTAGCAAGTATGCATTATTGAGTTAACATGGAAACACTGGTTTGCTTTAGTGCAGAAAACTGGTCAAAATCATGAGGTTTAAAGTGAAAGTGAGCCAATAAGTGGTCTTCTACTGCCCTCTGCTGGCCCTTCTACTTATTAATTAAATTTTTCCACATGTGCTTGCATTTATACTTGAATACACACTAAAAATCACTTATATAGCAATAACTATTATAACACAATCATATTTTGTCAGTGTTAATCACTTTATTTGCACTGACACTTCAAATAATTGCTAGTAATGTGATAAATCAGGCTAGAAACATGGTAAATCAAAGTAAATAATACTAGATTGTCGTTTATCTCCTGGTAAATAATACTAGAACGTGGTATATCATGGTAAATCATGGTTAACTATGCTGTGTGTGTATGTGTGTGTGTGTGTGTGTGTGTGTGTGTGTGTGTGTGTGTGTGTGTGTGTGTGTAAGCATGCATTGAGTTAACATGGAAAAACTGGTTTGCTTTAGTGCAGAAAACTGGTTTAAAGTGAAAGTGAGCCAATAAGTGGTCTTCTAGTGCCCTCTGCTGGCCATTCAACTTAATAATGAAATATTTTACATGTGCTTTTGCATTCATACTTGGACACACACTAAAAATCACGTATATAACTAACTATTATAACACAATAATATTTTGTCAGTGTTCATCACCTCATTTGCACTGACACTTCACATAATTGCTAGTAATGTGGTTAATCATGCTAGAAACATTGTAAATCATAGTAAATAATACTGAAATGAGGTGTATCAAGGTAAATCATGCTAGAATCCTAATAAATCATTCTGGAACATGGTATATGATAGTAAATCATGCTAGAATCATATTAAATAATTCTAGAATGTGGCAAATCGTCGTGGGAGGAGCCTATTTTACTCAAATGGCTATAACTCAAGAAGTAAATGAGATATCTTCACCAAACTCAGTACACATGTGTATGGGTTCAATTTGAGGTCACAGTAAACAATTTTATGGAGATCGGACCATAGGTGGCGCTATAACTGTTAAAAAGCTTTAAAACCATATATATCCCATGGCAAATTGCCTGTATTGGCTGTAAATGGTCTTTTCCATCTATTATGTCAGTGGTTACATGCTTGCTAAATAAATCTTAATAACTTTTGATGCTTTTGTGCTTAAATGCCTTAAAGGCCTTAACTGCTTGAACCCCGATAAATGCTGCTTGCAGCTTTAATTATTATTATTATTATTATTCTGCCGTAAAACGCATCGTGCAGCCCAAACCGTAAGGGCTAGAGCATTGAAACTTTGCCAGATGGTAGTACAAAAATCGAGGAGAGGTTCAGAGATTATGACCCCGATTGGCCCATAGGTGGCGCTATAGCAACCAAAAGCGCGAAACTGCTCATAACTCCTAGACCGTATGTCGCAGACTCAAGTGTCTTATATCATTGGAAAGCTGGACGCCTGACGAACAAAACGTATATCTCCGATTTCATTTCCGTCATGATAGATTTTCCGCCATTTTGAATTTTGTCGAAAATCTACTTTTGCGAACTAGTCCCTGGTTTTTTGCCCGATCGGAGCCAAACCAGTGCAGAAATGTTCTCTGGAGTCTGAAGATCAATAATTATCGAAAAAATGTTGAAATTTCGATTCATGGACGCTAGGGGGCGCAAAATAATCGTTGTGGGAGGAGCCTATTTTACTAAAATGGCTATAACTTAAAAAGTAAATAAGATAGCTTCACCAAACTCGGTACACATGTGTATGGGTTCATTCTGGGGTCACAGTAAAAAAATCGCGACGATTGAACACTAGGTGGCGCTATAACATGAAAAAAACATGAAAAGGGCTATAACCACCTGACCGTTAGTCCGATTGACTGGAAAATTGGTATGCAGTGTCTTGGTCCAAGGTGCCATGTATGTCTATGAGGACATTGGCGTATCTCAAAAAACATGGCCGCCATTGGCCAATGAAGTTGAGCACCTATTAGACAAGGTTAACGGAGGCCGATCGGAACGAAACTCGATGGGCATGTTCGACTCATGGCCCTAGAGGTCTGTAAGAATTTTGAAAGAAATCGGCCACTAGTTGGCGCTAACGAGTTTTTTGGCTCTGTAATCACGTGGTGTTACACTTATCGTCACAAAAAGCATATCATTTGATATATCTGCTCATGCTGAACAACTTTGCCTCAAGAACCATTTCTGTCAATCAAACCGTTCATTAAATATTCATGAATATGTTTAAAACCTACTTTTGCGAACTAGTCCTAGGTTTTTTGCCCGATCGGAACCAGACCAGTCTAGGACAATTCTCTGGACTCTCTAGATCAATAATTATCAAAAAAAAGTTGAACTTTTGCATTTGGATGGCTGTAATAGGATCATTTATAAAATGGGCATGGAAAAATACATTAAAAAGCCTATAAATCCTAAATAAAAACCCAGAACTTCACAAAAATTGGTGAACTTATGTGACATAACATCATTAACAAGCATGCAAAATTTCATGGAGATCGGACGATAGGTGGCGCTATAACTGTTAAAAATCTTTAAAACCATATATTTCCTATGGTAAACTGCCTGTATTGACTGTAAATGGTCTTTTCCATCTCTGAATATATAATTTTCATATCATAATGTTAAAAACTAGTGCAATACAATTCTCTGGACTCACTAGAACAATAATTGTCAGAAAAAGTTGAACTACTTCATTTGGGTAGCTATAATAGGTTCACTTCAAAATGTGGCCTTTACCAAGTGTCCCCGAAAGCCTATATCTCTTTAATGAATGTTCAAACCTTCTTAAAAACAAGTCAGAACATGTGAAATATCACTCTGAACATGCATGAAAATTTTCAGACAGATCTGACAAAATTTGCCTCTATAACAGTTAAAAAGGTGAAAATGATATGAATATAATGACATATTAAGCCAAGAAGTGGTATTTTACTGCCCCCTGCTGTTTAAAATAGTCATGTTGTCATATTGTTCTATAATTTATATTTAGACTTTATAAAATCACTATTTTAACATTTACAATTACATTTAGTCAAAAATCCATCTGTTAAATTATTAGTATTGACAGTTTGATCACATCATATATTTCAAATGTCTGTATCTACAATATAATGTGTGTGTGTAGTCTTAGGTTTCTGAATAAATTCTGAATGATCTGATTAATAGCTTACAAAGACTTTGTGAAATGTTTATAGACCATTCAAATATATTTTCATAATGACATATCCCAATAGCATTGAAAAAACAACATTTGTCTTGTGTGTGTGTGTGTGTGTGTGTGTTAACATGCATTATGGATTTAAAATGGAAAAACTGCTTTGCTTTAGTGCAGAAAAATGGTGAAAATCAAGAAGTTTAAAGTGAAAGTGAGCCAATATGTGGTCTTCTACTGCCCTCTGCTGGCCATTCTACTTATTAATGTCTACCCACATATGCTTTTGCATTCATTAGACACTAAAAATCACTTATATAACAATAAAACACTAAAAAATCACTTATATAACAATTACTATTGTAGCACAATCATATTTTGTCAGAGTTTATCACTTCATTTTTACTGATACTTCACATAATTGCTAGCAATGTGGTAAATCATGGTTAAATCACACTAAAAACATGGTAAATCAATAAATGATACTAGAATGTGGTGTATCAAGGTAAATCATACTACAATCCTGGTACATCATTCTAGAACATAGTATATCATGGTACATCATGCTAGAACATGGTAAATCATGGTAAACTATGCTAGAACAGGGTAAATCATGGTAAGCCATGATAAATCATAATAAACTATGGTAAATCATGTTAGAATGTGGTATATCATGGTAAATCATGCTAGAACATGGTAAATCATGGTAAACTATGCTAGAACAGGGTAAATCATGGTAAACTATGATAAATCATGATAAACTATGGTAATCCATGCTAGAATCACAGTAAACAATGGTAAATCATACTAGAATGTAGTATATCATGGTAAATTATGCTAGAATATGGCAAATCATGCTAGAATCATAGTAAATAATACTAGAATGTGCTAAATTGTTGTGGGAGGAGCCTATTTTACTAAAATGGCTATAACTCAAGAAGTAAATGAGATATCTTCACCAAACTCAGTACACATGTGTATGGGTTCAATTTGAGGTCACAGTAAACAATTCTATGGAGATCGGACCATAGGTGGCGCTATAACTGTTAAAAAGCTTTAAAACCATATATATCCCATGGTAAACTGCCTGTATTGGCTGTAAATGGTCTTTTCCATCTATTATGTCCGTGGTTACATGCTTGCTAAATAAATCTTAACTTTTGATGCTTTTGTGCTTAAATGCTTAAAAGGCTTTAACTGCTTGAACCCCGATAAATGCTGCTTGCAGCTTTAATTATTATTATTATTATTATTATTCCGCCCTAAAACGCATCGTGCAGCCCAAACCGTAAGAGCTGGAACCTTGAAACTTGGCCAAATGGTAGTCCTCAATTTGGGGAGAACCTATCAAAATATGACCCCGATTGGCCCATAGGTGGCGCTATAATGACCAAATTTACTACATTGCTCATAACTCCTAGACAGTTTGTCCTAGAGTCTCAATTTTAGCATCACTGTGATCCCTGGATCCAGACGGACAAAATGGCTATCTCCAAATTGCTCTACGAGCAAAAAAAAAATTCTATGGGCAATTTAGTGAAAAACCTACTTTTGCGAACTAGTCCTAGGTTTTTGGCCCAATCGGAACCAGACCAGTCTAGCACAGTTCTCTGGAGTCTCTAGATCAATAATTATCGGAAAAAAGTTGAACTTTTGCATTGGCCTGGCTGTAACAGGGTCATTTAGGAAAGGGGTGGGACAAAAAAACACTCAAAAGCCTATACAACCTAAGGGAAAACCCCAAACTTCACAAAAATCGATGAGCAGATGTGTCAGAACATGGTGAAGAAGCATGCCAAGTTTCGTGAAGATCGGACAATAGGTGGCGCTATAACTGTCCAAAACGTCTCTTCTTATTAGGGGTTCAAGCATGAAATGCTGAAACCCTATTGTAATTGTGCTGATTTTTATTAGGGGTTCAAGCATGAAATGCTGAAACCCTATTGTAATTGTGCTGATTTTTATTATTAGGGGTTCAAGCACGAAGTGCTGAAACCCTATTGTAATTGTGCTGATTTTTATTATTATTATTATTATTATTATTCTGCCGTAAAACGCATCGTGCAGCCCAAACCGTAAGGGCTAGAGCTTTGAAACTTTGCCATATGGTAGTACAAAAATCGAGGAGAGGTTATCAAATTATGACCCCGATTGGCCCATAGGTGGCGCTATAGCAACCAAAAGCGCGAAACTGCTCATAACTCCTAGACCGTAAGTCATAGACTCAAGTGTCTTATATCATTGGAAAGCTGGACGCCTGACGAACAAAACGTATATCTCCGATTTTATTTCCGCCATGATAGATTTTCCGCCATTTTGAATTTTGTCGAAAATCTACTTTTGCGAACTAGTCCCTGGTTTTTTGCCCGATCGGAACCAAACCAGTGCAGAATTGTTCTCTGGAGTCTGAATATCAATAATTATCAAAAAAAGTTGAAATTTCGATTCACGGTCGCTAGGGGGTACAAAATTAACGTTGTGGGAGGAGCCTATTTTACTAAAATGGCTATAACTCCAGAAGTAAAAGAGGTATTTTAACCAAACCTGGTACACATGTGTAAGACGTCAATATGAGGTCACGGTAAAAAATTCGCGGCGATTGGTCACATGGTGGCGCTATAACATGAAAAAAACATAAAACAGGCTATAACCACCTGACCGTTAGTCCGATTGACTTGAAAATTGGTATGCAGTGTCTTGGTCCAAGGTGCCATGTATGTCTATGAGGACATTGGTGTATCTCAAAAAACATGGCCGCCATCGGCCAATGAAGTTTGAGCACCTATTAGACAAGGTTAACGGAGGCCTATCGGAACGAAACTCGGTGGGCATGTTCGACTCATGGCCCTAGAGGTCTGTAAGAATTTTAAAAGAAATCGGCCACTAGTTGGCGCTAACGAGTTTTATGGCTCTGTAATCACGTGGTGTTACACTTATTGTCACAAAATGCATACCATTTGATAGATCTCCTCTTGTTGAACAACTTTGCCTCAAGAACCATTGCTGTCAATCAAACCGTTCATTAAATATTCGTAATTATGTTAAAAACCTACTTTTGCGAACTAGTCCTAGGTTTTTCGCCCGATCAGAACCAAACGAGTCTAGGACAATTCTATGGACTCTCAAGATCAATAATTATCAAAAAAAAGTTGAACTTTTGCATTTTTCGCATGGGTATATTGGGTCATAAAGAAAATGGGCGTGGCAAAATGCACTCAAAAGCCTATAAATCCTAAACAAAAACTCAGAACTTCACGAAAATTGGTGAGCTTATGTGCCATAACATCATTAACAAGCATGCAAAATTTCATGGAGATCGGACTATAGATGGTGCTATAACTGTTAAAAAGCTTTAAAAAACACATATTTCCTATGGTAAATTGCCTGTATTGGCTGTAAATGGACTTTTCCATCTATTATTTCAGTGGTTAAAAGCTTTCTAAATAAATCTTAATGTCTTAAATGCTTATGTGCCTAAAGGCCTTAAATGCTTGAACCCCGATAAATGCTGCTTGCAGCTTTAATTATTATTATTATTCTGCCGTAAAACGCATCGTGCAGCCCAAACCGTAAGGGCTAGAGCTTTGAAACTTTGCCATATGGTAGTACAAAAATCGAGGAGAGGTTATCAAATTATGACCCCGATTGGCCCATAGGTGGCGCTATAGCAACCAAAAGCGCGAAACTGCTCATAACTCCTAGACCGTAAGTCATAGACTCAAGTGTCTTATATCATTGGAAAGCTGGACGCCTGACGAACAAAACGTATATCTCCGATTTTATTTCCGCCATGATAGATTTTCCGCCATTTTGAATTTTGTCGAAAATCTACTTTTGCGAACTAGTCCCTGGGTTTTCGCCCGATCGGAAACAAACCAGTGCAGAATTGTTCTATGGAGTCTGAAGATCAATAATTATCGAAAAAAAGTTGAAATTTCGATTCATGGTTGCTAGGGGGTGCAAAATTAACGTTGTGGGAGGAGCCTATTTTACTAAAATGGCTATAACTCCAGAAGTAAAAGAGGTATTTTAACCAAACTTGGTACACATGTGTAAGAGGTCAATCTGAGGTCACAGTAAAAAAATCGCGGCGATTGGCCACATGGTGGCGCTATAACATGAAAAAAACATAAAACAGGCTATAACCACCTGACCGTTAGTCCGATTGACTTGAAAATTGGTATGCAGTGTCTTGGTCCAAGGTGCCATGTATGTCTATGAGGACATTGGCGTATCTCAAAAAACATGGCCGCCATCGGCCAATGAAGTTTGAGCACCGATTAGACAAGGTTAACGGAGGCCGATCGGAACGAAACTCGATGGGCATGTTCGTCTTATGGCCCTAGAGGTCTGTAAGAATTTTGAAAGAAATCAGCCACTAGTTGGCGCTAACGAGTTTTATGGCTCTGTAATCACGTGGTGTTACACTCATCCACACAATATGCATATCATTTGATAGATCTGCTCATGCTGAACAACTTTGCCTCAAGAACCATTGCTGTCAATCAAACCGTTCATTAAATATTCACGAATATGTCTAAAACCTACTTTTGCGAACTAGTCCTAGGTTTTTCGCCCGATCGGAACCAGACCAGTCTAGGACAATTCTCTGGACTCTCTAGATCAATAATTATCAAAAAAAAGTTGAACTTTTGCATTTGGATGGCTGTAATAGGGTCATTTATAAAATGGGCGTGGCAAAATACAGTCAAAAGCCTATAAATCATAAATGAAAATGCAGAACTTCACAAAAATTGGTCAGCATATGTGACATAACATCATTAACAAGCATGCAAAATTTTATGGAGATCGGACGATAGGTGGCGCTATAACTGTTAAAAAGCTTTAAAACCATATATTTCCTATGGTAAACTGCCTGTATTGGCTGTAAATGGTCTTTTCCATCTCTGATCATATAATTTTCATATCATAATGTTCAAAACTAGTGCAATACAATTCTCTGGACTCACTAGATCAATAATTGTCAGAAAAAGTTGAACTACTTCATTTGGATAGCTATAATAGGTTCACTTCATAATGTAGCCTTTACCAAGTGTCCCCGAAAGCCTATATCTCTTTAATGAATTACTCAGACCTTCTTAAAAACAAGTCAGAACATGTGAAATATCACTCTAAACATGCATGAAAATTTTCAGACAGATCGGACAAAATTTGCCTCTATAACAGTTAAAAAGGTGAAAATGATATGAATATAATGGCATGTTAAGCCAATAAGTGATATTTTACTGCCCCCTGCTGTTTAAAATAGGAATTTTGTCATATTGTTCTATAATTTATATTTAGACTTTATAAAATCCCTATTTTAACATTTACAATTACATTTAGTCAAAATCTATCTGTTAAAGTATTAGTACTGACAGTTTGATCACATCATATAGTTCAACTGTCTGTATCTACAACATAATGTGTGTGTAGTCTTAGGTTTCTGAATAAATTCTGAATCGTCTGATTAATAGCTTACAAAGACTTTGTGAAATGTTAATTGACCATTCAAATATATTTTCATAATGACATATCCCAATAGCATTGAAAAAACAACAACAACAACATTTGTCTTTGTGTGTGTGTGTGTGTGTGTGTGTGTGTGTGTGTGTGTGTGTGTGTGTGTAAGCATGCATTAAGTTAAAATGGTAAAACTGGTTTGCTTTTGTCACAGTTGTGTTCTGTCTGAGTATTGTTGTCTCTGATCACATGTCTTCCTTTGTTCTGTTTTCCCGCCACTCCTTGGTTTCCACGGTAACTGTCATTTAGTGCATCTGTCACACCTGTTTCCTCGTTAGTCTTGTCAGCTGTGTCTTGTTTCCCTGATCAGTTCTCCCATGTATTTAAGCCCTGAGTTTTGCCTTGTTCTTTGTCAGTTCTATGCTGTAATTAGAGTGTGTTGCTGCCTGTTCCGATATCCTGAGTTTAATTCCTATTAAACCTGCATCTTGTATGTTCATCCTTGTCTCCGCGTGCCTTCCTGCAACCATTCCGTGTTTAGCTTTAGTGGAGAAAACTGGTGAAAATAATGAAATTTAAAGTGAACCTGAGCCAATAAGTGGTCTTCTAGTGCCCTCTGCTGGCCATTCTACTTATTAATGAAGTCTTTTCACAGGTGATTTTGCGTCACTCTAGACACTTATAAAATCACTTATATAACAATAACTATTATAACAAAATCATATTTTGTCAGTGTTTATCACTTCATTTGCACTGACACTTCACGTGTTGTAAATCATGGTAAATCACGCTAGAAGCATGGTAAATCATAGTAAATAAATCTAAAATGTGGTGTATCAAGGTAAATCATGCTAGAATCCTGATAAATCATTCTAGAACGTGGTATATTATGGTAAATCATGCTAGAACAGGGTAAATAATGGTAAACCATGGTAAATCATGGTAAACTATGCTAGAACAGGGTAAATCATGGTAAACCATGGTAAATCATGGTAAACCATGGTAAATCATGATAAACTATAGTAAATCATGCTACAATGTGGTATATCATGGTAAATCATGCTAGAACATGGTAAATCAAGGTAAACTAAGATAAATTCATGGTCAACTATGCTAGAACAGGGTAAATCATGGTAAATCATGGTAAATCATGCTAAAACATGGTATTTTCCATCTATGATGTCAGTGGTTACATGCTTGCTAAATAAAACTTGATGTCTTTTGATGTTTTTGTGCTTAAAGGCCTTAAAGGCCTTAACTGCTTGAACCCCGATAAATGCTGCTTGCAGCTTTAATTATTATTAGGGGTTCAAGCATGAAATGCTGAAACCCTATTGTAATTGTAAGGATTCGTAAAACGCATCGCGCAGGACAAACCGTAAGGCCTAGAGACTTGAAACCTGGCCAGATGGTAGGCCTCAATTTGGGGACAACCTATCAGAGTATGACCCCGATTGGCCCATAGGTGGCGCTACAGCAACCAAAAGTTCAAAATCGCTCATATCTCTTAGACCGTTTGTCCCAGGATCAAGTGTCTTATATCGTTGGAATCCTTGGCTCAAGGCGGACAAAATGGCTATCTCCGATTTGGATGTAGGCAGGGAAAATTTTCTGCTATGTTGACTTTTGTCTATAACCTACTTTTGCAAACTAGTCCCTGGTTTTTCGCCCGATCGGAACCAAACCAGTCTAGGACAATTCTCTGGACTCTCTAGATCAATAATTATCAAAAAAAAGTTGAACTTTGGCATTTGCGTGGCTGTAACAGGGTCATTTAGAAAAGGGGCGTGGCAAAATACGCTCAAAAGCCTATAAATCCCAAAGGAAAACTCAGAACTTCACCAAAATTGATGAGCATATGTGTCAGAACATGGTGAGGAAGCATGCAGAGTTTCATGGAGATCGGACCATAGGTGGCGCTATAACTGGCAAAAAGCCTTCATTCTTATTAGGGGTTCAAGCATGAAATGCTGAAACCCTATTGTAATTGTAAGGATTCGTAAAACGCATCGTGCAGGACAAACCGTAAGGCCTAGAGACTTGAAACCTGGCCAGATGGTAGGCCTCAATTTGGGGACAACCTATCAGAGTATGACCCCGATTGGCCCATAGGTGGCGCTACAGCAACCAAAAGTTCAAAATCGCTCATATCTCTTAGACCGTTTGTCCCAGGATCAAGTGTCTTATATCGTTGGAATCCTTGGCTCAAGGCGGACAAAATGGCTATCTCCGATTTGGATGTAGGCAGGGAAAATTTTCTGCTATGTTGACTTTTGTCCATAACCTACTTTTGCAAACTAGTCCCTGGTTTTTCGCCCGATCGGAACCAAACCAGTCTAGGACAATTCTCTGGACTCTCTAGATCAATAATTATCAAAAAAAAGTTGAACTTTGGCATTTGCGTGGCTGTAACAGGGTCATTTAGAAAAGGGGCGTGGCAAAATACGCTCAAAAGCCTATAAATCCCAAAGGAAAACTCAGAACTTCACCAAAATTGATGAGCATATGTGTCAGAACATGGTGAGGAAGCATGCAGAGTTTCATGGAGATCGGACCATAGGTGGCGCTATAACTGGCAAAAAGCCTTCATTCTTATTAGGGGTTCAAGCATGAAATGCTGAAACCCTATTGTAATTGTAAGGATTCGTAAAACGCATCGCGCAGGACAAACCGTAAGGCCTAGAGACTTGAAACCTGGCCAGATGGTAGGCCTCAATTTGGGGACAACCTATCAGAGTATGACCCCGATTGGCCCATAGGTGGCGCTACAGCAACCAAAAGTTCAAAATCGCTCATATCTCTTAGACCGTTTGTCCCAGGATCAAGTGTCTTATATCGTTGGAATCCTTGGCTCAAGGCGGACAAAATGGCTATCTCCGATTTGCTCGCCCTTCAGACGCCAATTTTGAGTAAATTGCATTTTTTTGAAAAACCTATTTTTGCGAACTTCTCCTAGGTTTTTTGCCCGATCGGAACCAAACCACTGCAAGAATATTCTCTGGAGGCTGACAATCAGTAATCATCCCAAAAATTCAAAATTTCAATTAACGGTCGATAAGGGGAACCAAAATATTTGATGGCACCAGGGCCACTTTTACTAAAACGGTTATAAATTGTGAACAGAAAGAGATTTTTTTGCTAAACTTGGGATACATCTTCCTGAGCTCAATCTGAGATCACTTGAAAAAAATGCCAACAATTGTCCACTTGGTGGCACTATAAAACGGTTATAACTTGTGAACGGAAAGAGATATTTTCGCAAAACTTGGGACACATGTTCATGAGCTCATTCTGAGGTCACGTGAAAAAAATCATGACAATTGGCCACTTGGTGGCACTATAAAATGGTTATAACTTGTGAGCGGAAAGAGATATTTTCGCTAAACTTGGGACACGTTCATAAGCTCAATCTGAGTTGACATGAAAAAAATCGTGACAATTGGCCACTTGGTGGCGCTATAACAGTGAAAAAAATCATAACAATTGCTATAAGCGCACCCAACTGTTAGTCTACTGAAAATTTGGCACGCAGTGTCTTTGTCCAGGGTGCCATGATAGTCTATGAGAACATTGGTGTATCTCAAAAAACTCAGTATACGTCATTGGCACAATGCCTTGAAGGAGCCTTAGAAGTTTCAAGCCAGTGTTTTTCCACAGGAGTGACCTCCTAAGACTCCTGAATCCTTGCCGAGTCCAACAATACCAAACATGACAGGTTTTGCCCATAGACTGTAAAAAATATGGACAAAGCGTCTGTGACGTCACCCATAGACTTTCTGCAGAATGGTTTTGAAGCCTTTTATGGGGGGTATGGGCGGCGCCATCTTGGAAAATCTTGGGAAATCCTAACCCCGCCCACCTTCTGACGCAGCGCGCGTCACTCAGCTCGCTCTGCTACTCCGGTTATCTCTGTGTATATTTTAGGCAACGAAATATGTTATAAAACACCATACTAACTCTTTTCGTTTTCATTTAAAGAAATCTTAATATTATAGCCACACAAATGTGGTTCAGGCAACGCGTATTGATTATATTCACTGCACATAGTTTGCATATTTATAAAAAAAACTAAATATAAAACACAAACCTGCCTCTTTTCGTTTTAAATATAATATAAAAATATTAAACATTTTAATATGGTCCAGGCAATATGTGCATTTGTACTAAACAACAGATTTTGCAGTAAACAACATATAGATCATCTTCGTTGTGTTAAAATTTAAAATGACAAAACTCAACCCAGTCTCTTTTTGTTAAATTTCAGTTGTGTCAATATTAGCCATTATAAAAGTATAAGTAAAAGGTATAAGAAGCTATACAAATAAAGCAAACAATTCAGTCAAACACACAAAGTCAGCGCTCGATCTAGTCTAACAATACAACAGTAAAGTTAAATAGTTTATAAAGTTATGAAACTTCCCCTCAGCAAAAACGATTGGCCAGGGAACAAATTATAGTTTCACGAAACCAAAAATCGCCCGTTGGATATAGACAAGATGAATTATATCTCATGTTTAACCACTACAGAGACCCCAGGGTCAGCGGCGAACGACTAGCCGAGGAAAAGCTGTTCCAGGCAGGGTACATGCGCCGAGCGCCCGGTCATCATCGCTGGATCTCACAACTGGATAAAATTTTCATAAATCTTTAAATAAACCACAGATTTGAGCTTTAAACAACTACATTCTCGCCTGAAAAACTCTTAAAACTACATTTCATGATACAGAAACCGTAGTATTATATTTCAACTGTGTTAAAAAATGGCGCTTCTTATGTTGTCATTCTCCTTGGCGCAGCCTAAGCTGTCAATCAAGCTGTCAATCAAAGTTAACCACGCCCTTATTTGTCATACATTTTATATCTAAATACTATCTAAACTAATGAGTTAGAAAAAAATTCACTACCCTCGCCATTGTCAGGCACTCGGAACCTATCGAAAAATACAATAAAAGTCCATGGGACCAACCTGTAAAAACATGAATTTATGCTGTGAAAACGGACATTTTAACATGGGGGCTATGGACATTTGCTCCCTTTTGGGACCTTCCCCTAGCAGATTTTCGCCCAATTTCACCCATGGATCATTTTGATGCTCTCACATGTTTGAAACGAACAATTGATGGATTGTGATGAAATTTGTTTTAAATTGGGACTGGCGAATCCCTGTCCGTAGAGCTAGTAAGTCCCGCCCATCCGTAAAACCCCACTGGACCTCTAGGTTGAAAAATCGTCAATGCAAGTGAATGTAAGAAAATAATTCTTTTCCGGTCCAGTTTGAATTGTGCCATGAATGTGAACATACATTGTCTGTGAATTTTTTATATAATTTTTCATGTTACGAGTTTGACAGTATATTGTATGATTCTTTGGCTAGCAGTTGTGGAAAAGACATAATGAGAAAGACTACATGTCGCCTATGTGACGTCACCCGATAACACATTTTTCCTTCCACTTGTCAAATCACGGTGCTAATGCTGCGATAATCTATGGAGACAGATCGAGATGCCTGTGTGTTTTGTACCCAAATGTCACCATTCAAACCAAATGGGTTGTTCTTTCTTCAGATTCCCGTCTGATGTAAAAACTAGTTGTAGTCCACAAAGTGCTCTCACACAAAGTCTAACCGTATCAAACTTCTACCCGCTAAATTGTAGCATTCTTCACACGAAAAATTATATTAAAAATTCACAGACAACATATGTTCACATTCATGCCAAAATTCAAACGAGACCAGAAAATAATTATTTTCTCACATTCACTTGCATTGACGATTTTCAACCTAGAGGTCCAGTGGGGTTAGCGGAAGGGGCGGGACTTACCAGCTCTATACTGTCAATGACCGTTTGCAAAGACCCGCCCACTTTAGTTACTGTTGCTATGTCTGACAAGCGACGCCACTCTCACACCACACCAAGTTCTCACGCAGTGAAAAATACACTGCGGATCAGAGAGGATACTGCGCGCTGACAGACAAGTACTTTTGATATGAAACAAAGTCTCACCTTTCAAATGTAGTCATTTTTTAGAGACATTTAAACAATAAATACCGTTTTGTGACTCTTTAATGTGTCTGACAGATCGCTGTAGACTCGAGGCTCAGTTAAAGCTGCTCGTGAACCGATCATCTCTTCCTTCTAGTTAATTTATAGCATTAAAATAAACATAAATGAACATATAAGGAATGTTGTTTTAAAGTGCTATGACGTCAGTACACTTTGTTTTTCAAATTGAAATCCTCCAATGTTAATCTACTAACTCTCCTGACTGCTTTGTTGGACAAAATGGCGGATTATGATTAGTCAGATCGCCTGTCATTCAAACTCCATGCGAAGGGTCAATTGAGAATGCCCATGCTCACAATCCTGATCTAATCGACAACTTTGCAGTTGCACATAGGAAAGCCCGGAAAATCCCACTATAATGTAAGAGAGCATCTTTTTTATGTATTTGGACCTAGGCCTAACAATGTGTTATCGTGCGCTGACACCATGTTTTTTTTTTTGTTGTTTTTTTTTTTTTGAGGCTACTCCTGATTTTGTTAGTCATCTCATCTCTTATATGCTGTGTATGATCATATCCTGCCCTATTCATGGTAGCCTACTTGCAGACATTGCGTCATCAATATCATTAATTGCGTCATCATACTTAAGGGCCCAGTGTTGACTGGTTACGCCACTGAATATAATTGTCTAAACTCCTTATCAAAATTACATATTTACAACAAATTTGACACATATATATGGGCACACTTTGAGTACTACTAATAAAAGTGGTGGAGATCAGGCAAGACTGTAAGAAGACTCAGGCAAAAAGGTGCTATAACTGTAAAAACGCTTTAAAACCATTTATTTCCTATGGTAAACTGCCTGTATTGGCTGTAAATTGACTTTTTCATCTATGATGACAGTTGTTAAATGCTTGCTAAATAAAACTTAATGTCTTTTGATGCTTGTGAGCTTAAAGGCCTTAAAGGCCTTAAATGCTTGAACCCCGATAAATGCTGCTTGCAGCTTTAATTATTATTATTATTCCGCCGTAAAACGCATCGTGCAGCCTAAACCGTAAGTGCTAGAGACTTGAAACTTGGCCAGAAGGTAGTACAAAAATCGAGGAGAGGTTCAGAGAATATGAGCTAGATTGGCCAATAGGTGGCGCTACAGTGCAAAAAACAAAAAAATTGCATATTTTTGCTTAAATCTCATCAACCCTTTGTCACAGACTCAAGTGTCTTATATCTTTGGAATCCTTGGGTCAAGCCGAACAAAAAAGGCCTCAAGGATTTCATTTCCGGTATGCAAATTTTTCCGCCATTTTGGATTTTGTCCAAAACCTACTTTTGCGAACTAGTCCCTGGTTTTTCGCCCGATCGGAACCAAACCAGTGCAGAAATATTCACAGGAGTCTGAATATCAATAATTATCGAAAAAAAGTTAAAATTTCGATCCACGGTTGCTAAGGGGCATCAAAACGTTCGCAGGAGGCGGAGCTAATTATACAAAAATGGCTATAACTCGTGAACGAAATGAGATATTTTCACCAAACTCGGTACACATATGTATGAGCTCAAGTTGAGGTCACAGTAAAAAAATCGCGGTGATTGGCCTCATGGTGGCGCTATAATATGAAAAAAACATAAAACAGGCTATAACCACCTGACCGTTAGTCCGATTGACTTGAAAATTGGTATGCAGTGTCTTGGTCCAAGGTGCCATGTATGTCTATGAGGACATTGGTTTATCTCAAAAAACATGGCCGCTATCGGCCAATGAAGTTTGAGCACCTATTAGACAAGGTTAACGGAGGCCGATCGGAACAAAACTCAGTGGGCATGTTCGGCTCAAGCCCCTAGAGGTCTGTAAGAATTTTGAAAGAAATCGGCCACTAGTTGGCGCTAACGAGTTTTATGGCTCTGTAATCACGTGGTGTTACACTTATCGTCACAAAATGCATATCATATGATAGATCTGCTCATGCTGAACAACTTTGCCTCTAGAACCATTGCTGTCAATCAAACAGTTCATTAAATATTCATGAATATGTTAAAAACCTACTTTTGCGAACTAGTCCTAGGTTTTTTGCCCGATCGGAACCAGACCAGTCTAGGACAATTCTCTGGACTCTCTAGATCAATAATTATCAAAAAAAAGTTGTACTTTTGCATTTGGATGGCTGTAATAGGGTAATTTATAAAATGGGCGTGTCAAAATACATTAAAAAGCCTATAAATCCTAAATAAAAACTCAGAACTTCACAAAAATTGGTCAGCATATGTGACATAACATCATTAACAAGCATGAAAAATTCTATGGAGATCGGACGATAGGTGGCGCTATAACTGTTAAAAAGCTTTAAAATCATATATTTCCTATGGTAAACTGCCTGTATTGGCTGTAAATGGTATTTTCCATCTCTGATCATATAATTTTCATATCGTAATGTTAAAAAACTAGTGCAATACAATTCTCTGGACTCACTAGATCAATAATTGTCAGAAAGTTGAACTACTTCATTTGGATAGCTATAATAGGTTCACTTCAAAATCTGGCCTTTACCAAGTGTCCCCGAAAGCCTATATCTCTTTAATCAATGCTCAGACCTTCTTAAAAACAAGTCAGAACGTGTGAAATATCACCCTGAACAAGCATGAAAATTTTCAGACAGATCGGACAAAATTTGCCTCTATAACAGTTAAAAAGGTGAAAATGATATGAATTAATGGCATGTTAAGCCAATAAGTGGTATTTTACTGCCCCCTGCTGTTTAAAATAGTCATTTTCTCATATTGGTATTGGTATCAGCCATGGTAAATCATGATAAATGATGGTGTGTGTGTGTGTGTGTGTGTGTGTGTGTGTGTGTGTGTGTGTGTGTGTGTGTGTGTGTGTGTGTGTGTGTGTGTGGTACAAATATAACAAAGGTTTTATTTTCCAACATGAAAACAAACATAACAGAGTGCTAGTGCACAAACAATAACCGACAATGATAATGGATGAGAGGGGAACTTAAATACACAGATCAAGACAAGGACAACAGGTGACGGTTATGATGATGAGGAGCAGGTGATGATGAGGAGGGTGATGAGGAGCAGGTGCAGGTGATGACGACAGATGGTGAATGTGATGAAGACAGAAGGTGAATGTGATGAAGGTGAATGTGACACCAATATCACTGAAACATTTGTGTGTGTGTGTGTGTGTGTGTGTGTGTGTGTGTGTGTGTGTGTGTGTGTGTGTGTGTGTGTAGCATTATTGTGTGTAGCATATGTAGCAAGTATGCATTATTGAGTTAACATGGAAACACTGGTTTGCTTTAGTGCAGAAAACTGGTCAAAATCATGAGGTTTAAAGTGAAAGTGAGCCAATAAGTGGTCTTCTACTGCCCTCTGCTGGCCATTCTACTTATTAATTAAATTTTTCCACATGTGCTTGCATTTATACTTGAATACACACTAAAAATCACTTATATAGCAATAACTATTATAACACAATCATATTTTGTCAGTGTTAATCACTTTATTTGCACTGACACTTCAAATAATTGCTAGTAATGTGGTAAATCATGGTTAACTATGCTGTGTGTGTGTGTGTGTGTGTGTGTGTGTGTGTAAGCATGCATTGAGTTAACATGGATAAACTGGTTTGCTTTAGTGCAGAAAACTGGTTTAAAGTGAAAGTGAGCCAATAAGTGGTCTTCTACTGCCCTCTGCAGGCCATTCTACTTATTAATGAAATATTTCAACATGTGCTTGCATTCATACTTGAATACACACTAAAAAAAATCACTTATATAGCAATAACCATTATAACACAATCATATTTTGTCAGTGTTAATCACTTTATTTGCACTGACACTTCAAATAATTGCTAGTAATGTGATAAATCAGGCTAGAAACATGGTAAATCAAAGTAAATAATACTAGATTGTCGTTTATCTCCTGGTAAATAATACTAGAACGTGGTATATCATGGTAAATCATGGTTAACTATGCTGTGTGTGTGTGTGTGTGTGTGTGGGTGTGTGTGTGTGTGTGTAAGCATGCATTGAGTTAACATGGAAAAACTGGTTTGCTTTAGTGCAGAAAACTGGTTTAAAGTGAAAGTGAGCCAATAAGTGGTCTTCTAGTGCCCTCTGCTGGCCATTCTACTTAATAATGAAATATTTTACATGTGCTTTTGCATTCATACTTGGACACACACACAAAAATCACGTATATAACTAACTATTATAACACAATAATATTTTGTCAGTGTTCATCACCTCATTTGCACTGACACTTCACATAATTGCTAGTAATGTGGTTAATCATGCTAGAAACATTGTAAATCATAGTAAATAATACTGAAATGAGGTGTATCAAGGTAAATCATGCTAGAATCCTAATAAATCATTCTGGAACATGGTATATGATAGTAAATCATGCTAGAATCATATTAAATAATTCTAGAATGTGGCAAATCGTTGTGGGAGGAG
Source organism: Scardinius erythrophthalmus (assembly GCF_964197995.2). Classification (NCBI taxonomy): domain Eukaryota; kingdom Metazoa; phylum Chordata; class Actinopteri; order Cypriniformes; family Leuciscidae; genus Scardinius; species Scardinius erythrophthalmus. The sequence continues at coordinate 24,573,055 of NC_138238.1, read as the reverse complement.
CCTATTTTACTCAAATGGCTATAACTCAAGAAGTAAATGAGATATCTTCACCAAACTCAGTACACATGTGTATGGGTTCAATTTGAGGTCACAGTAAACAATTTTATGGAGATCGGACCATAGGTGGCGCTATAACTGTTAAAAAGCTTTAAAACCATATATATCCCATGGCAAATTGCCTGTATTGGCTGTAAATGGTCTTTTCCATCTATTATGTCAGTGGTTACATGCTTCCTAAATAAATCTTAATAACTTTTGATGCTTTTGTGCTTAAATGCCTTAAAGGCCTTAACTGCTTGAACCCCGATAAATGCTGCTTGCAGCTTTAATTATTATTATTAGGGGTTCAAGCACGAAGTGCTGAAACCCTATTGTATTTGTGCTGATTTTTATTATTATTATTATTATTATTATTATTATTATTCCGCCGTAAAACGCATCGTGCAGCCCAAACCGTAAGGGCTAGAGCTTTGAAACTTTGCCAGATGGTAGTACAAAAATCGAGGAGAGGTTATCAAATTATGACCTCGATTGGCCCATAGGTGGCGCTATAACAACCAAAAGCGCGAAAGTGGTCATAACTCCTGGACCGTATGTCGTAGACACAAGTATCTTATATCATTGGAAAGCTGGTCGTCTGACGAACAAAACGTATATCTCCGATTTCATTTCCGTCATGATAGATTTTCCGCCATTTTGAATTTTGTCGAAAACCTACTTTTGCGAACTAGTCCCTGGTTTTTTGCTCGATCGGAACCAAACCAGTGCAGAATTGTTCTCTGGAGACTGAAGATCAATAATTATCGAAAAAAAAGTTGAAATTTCGATTCAGGGTCGCTAGGGGGCGCAAAATTAACGTTGTGGGCGGAGCCTATTTTACTAAAATGGCTATAACTCCAGAAGTAAATGAGGTATTTTCAACAAACTTGGTACACATATGTAAGAGGTCAATCTGAGGACACGGTAAAAAAATCGCGGCGATTGGCCACATGGTGGCGCTATAACATGAAAAAAACATAAAACAGGCTATAACCACCTGACCGTTAGTCCGATTGACTTGAAAATTGGTATGCAGTGTCTTGGTCCAAGGTGCCATGTATGTCTATGAGGACATTGGTGTATCTCAAAAAACATGGCCGCCATTGGCCAATGAAGTTGAGCACCTATTAGACAAGGTTAACGGAGGCCGATCGGAACGAAACTCGGTGGGCATGTTCGACTCATGGCCCTAGAGGTCTGTAAGAATTTTGAAAGAAATCGGCCACTAGTTGGCGCTAACGAGTTTTATGGCTCTGTAATCACGTGGTGTTAGATATATTGTCACAAAATGCATATCATTTGATAGATCTGCTCATGCTGAACAACTTTGCCTCTAGAACCATTGCTGTCAATCAAACCGTTCATTAAATATTCATGAATATGTTAAAAACCTACTTTTGCGAACTAGTCCCTGGTTTTTTGCCCGATCGGAACCAGACCAGTCTAGGACAATTCTATGGACTCTCTAGATCAATAATTATCAAAAAAAAGTTGAACTTTTGTATTTGTATGGCTGTAATAGGGTCATTTATAAAATGGGTGTGGCAAAATACACTCAAAAGCCTATAAATCCTAAATGAAAACTCAGAACTTCACAAAAATTGGTGAGCATATGTGTCATAACATCACAAACAAGCTTGCAAAATTTTATGGAGATTGGACAATAGTTGGCGCTATAACTGTTAAAAAGCTTTAAAACCATATATTTCCTATGGTAAACTGCCTGTATTGGCTGTAAATGGTCTTTTCCATGTCTGATCATATAATTTTCATATCATAATGTTCAAAACTAGTGCAATACAATTCTCTGGACTCACTAGATCAATAATTGTCAGAAAAAGTTGAACTACTTCATTTGGATAGCTATAATAGGTTCACTTCAAAATCTGGCCTTTACCAAGTGTCCCCGAAAGCCTATATCTCTTTAATCAATGCTCAGACCTTCTTAAAAACAAGTCAGAACGTGTGAAATATCACCCTGAACAAGCATGAAAATTTTCAGACAGATCGGACAAAATTTGCCTCTATAACAGTTAAAAAGGTGAAAATGATATGATTTAATGGCATGTTAAGCCAATAAGTGGTATTTTACTGCCCCCTGCTGTTTAAAATAGTCATTTTCTCATATTGGTATTGGTATCAGCCATGGTAAATCATGATAAATGATGGTGTGTGTGTGTGTGTGTGTGTGTGTGTGTGTGTGTGTGTGTGTGTGTGTGTGTGTGTGTGTGTGTGTGTGTGGTACAAATATAACAAAGGTTTTATTTTCCAACATGAAAACAAACATAACAGAGTGCTAGTGCACAAACAATAACCGACAATGATAATGGATGAGAGGGGAACTTAAATACACAGATCAAGACAAGGACAACAGGTGACGGTTATGATGATGAGGAGCAGGTGATGATGAGGAGGGTGATGAGGAGCAGGTGCAGGTGATGACGACAGATGGTGAATGTGATGAAGACAGAAGGTGAATGTGATGAAGGTGAATGTGACACCAATATCACTGAAACATTTGTGTGTGTGTGTGTGTGTGTGTGTGTGTGTGTGTGTGTGTGTGTGTGTGTGTGTGTGTAGCATTATTGTGTGTAGCATATGTAGCAATTATGCATTATTGAGTTAACATGGAAACACTGGTTTGCTTTAGTGCAGAAAACTGGTCAAAATCATGAGGTTTAAAGTGAAAGTGAGCCAATAAGTGGTCTTCTACTGCCCTCTGCTGGCCATTCTACTTATTAATTAAATTTTTCCACATGTGCTTGCATTTATACTTGAATACACACTAAAAATCACTTATATAGCAATAACTATTATAACACAATCATATTTTGTCAGTGTTTATCACTTTATTTGCACTGACACTTCAAATAATTGCTAGTAATGTGGTAAATCATGGTAAATCATGGTTAACTATGCTCTGTGTGTGTGTGTGTGTGTGTGTGTGTGTGTGTGTGTGTGTGTGTGTGTGTGTGTGTGTGTGTGTGTAAGCATGCATTGAGTTAACATGGATAAACTGGTTTGCTTTAGTGCAGAAAACTGGTTTAAAGTGAAAGTGAGCCAATAAGTGGTCTTCTACTGCCCTCTGCTGGCCATTCTACTTATTAATGAAATATTTCAACATGTGCTTGCATTCATACTTGAATACACACAAAAAAAATCACTTATATAGCAATAACTATTATAACACAATCATATTTTGTCAGTGTTAATCACTTTATTTGCACTGACACTTCAAATAATTGCTAGTAATGTGATAAATCAGGCTAGAAACATGGTAAATCAAAGTAAATAATACTAGATTGTCGTTTATCTCCTGGTAAATAATACTAGAACGTGGTATATCATGGTAAATCATGGTTAACTATGCTGTGTGTGTATGTGTGTGTGTGTGTGTGTGTATGTGTGTGTGTGTGTGTGTGTGTGTGTGTGTGTGTGTGTGTGTGTGTGTGTGTGTGTGTGTGTGTGTGTGTGTGTGTGTGTGTGTGTGTGTGTGTAAGCATGCATTGAGTTAACATGGAAAAACTGGTTTGCTTTAGTGCAGAAAACTGGTTTAAAGTGAAAGTGAGCCAATAAGTGGTCTTCTACTGCCCTCTGCTGGCCATTCTACTTAATAATGAAATATTTTACATGTGCTTTTGCATTCATACTTGGACACACACTAAAAATCACGTATATAACTAACTATTATAACACAATAATATTTTGTCAGTGTTCATCACCTCATTTGCACTGACACTTCACATATTTGCTAGTAATGTGGTTAATCATGCTAGAAACATTGTAAATCATAGTAAATAATACTGAAATGAGGTGTATCAAGGTAAATCATGCTAGAATCCTAATAAATCATTCTGGAACATGGTATATGATAGTAAATCATGCTAGAATCATATTAAATAATTCTAGAATGTGGCAAATCGTCGTGGGAGGTGCCTATTTTACTCAAATGGCTATAACTCAAGAAGTAAATGAGATATCTTCACCAAACTCAGTACACATGTGTATGGGTTCAATTTGAGGTCACAGTAAACAATTTTATGGAGATCGGAGCATAGGTGGCGCTATAACTGTTAAAAAGCTTTAAAACCATATATATCCCATGGCAAATTGCCTGTATTGGCTGTAAATGGTCTTTTCCATCTATTATGTCAGTGGTTACATGCTTGCTAAATAAATCTTAATAACTTTTGATGCTTTTGTGCTTAAATGCCTTAAAGGCCTTAACTGCTTGAACCCCGATAAATGCTGCTTGCAGCTTTAATTAGGGGTTCAAGCACGAAGTGCTGAAACCCTATTGTAATTGTACTGATTTTTATTATTATTAGGGGTTCAAGCACGAAGTGCTGAAACCCTATTGTAATTGTGCTGATTTTTATTATTAGGGGTTCAAGCACGAAGTGCTGAAACCCTATTGTAATTGTGCTGATTTTTATTAGGGGTTCAAGCACGAAGTGCTGAAACCCTATTGTAATTGTGCTGATTTTTATTATTATTATTATTATTATTATTCTGCCGTAAAACGCATCGTGCAGCCCAAACCGTAAGGGCTAGAGCTTTGAAACTTTGCCATATGGTAGTACAAAAATCGAGGAGAGGTTATCAAATTATGACCCCGATTGGCCCATAGGTGGCGCTATAGCAACCAAAAGCGCGAAACTGCTCATAACTCCTAGACCGTAAGTCATAGACTCAAGTGTCTTATATCATTGGAAAGCTGGACGCCTGACGAACAAAACGTATATCTCCGATTTTATTTCCGCCATGATAGATTTTCCGCCATTTTGAATTTTGTCGAAAATCTACTTTTGCGAACTAGTCCCTGGTTTTTTGCCCGATCGGAACCAAACCAGTGCAGAATTGTTCTCTGGAGTCTGAATATCAATAATTATCAAAAAAAAGTTGAAATTTCGATTCACGGTCGCTAGGGGGTGCAAAATTAACGTTGTGGGAGGAGCCTATTTTACTAAAATGGCTATAACTCCAGAAGTAAAAGAGGTATTTTAACCAAACCTGGTACACATGTGTAAGACGTCAATATGAGGTCACGGTAAAAAAATCGCGGCGATTGGTCACATGGTGGCGCTATAACATGAAAAAAACATAAAACAGGCTATAACCACCTGACCGTTAGTCCGATTGACTTGAAAATTGGTATGCAGTGTCTTGGTCCAAGGTGCCATGTATGTCTATGAGGACATTGGTGTATCTCAAAAAACATGGCCGCCATCGGCCAATGAAGTTTGAGCACCTATTAGACAAGGTTAACGGAGGCCTATCGGAACGAAACTCGGTGGGCATGTTCGACTCATGGCCCTAGAGGTCTGTAAGAATTTTAAAAGAAATCGGCCACTAGTTGGCGCTAACGAGTTTTATGGCTCTGTAATCACGTGGTGTTACACTTATTGTCACAAAATGCATACCATTTGATAGATCTCCTCTTGTTGAACAACTTTGCCTCAAGAACCATTGCTGTCAATCAAACCGTTCATTAAATATTCGTAATTATGTTAAAAACCTACTTTTGCGAACTAGTCCTAGGTTTTTCGCCCGATCAGAACCAAACGAGTCTAGGACAATTCTATGGACTCTCAAGATCAATAATTATCAAAAAAAAGTTGAACTTTTGCATTTTTCGCATGGGTATATTGGGTCATAAAGAAAATGGGCGTGGCAAAATGCACTCAAAAGCCTATAAATCCTAAACAAAAACTCAGAACTTCACGAAAATTGGTGAGCTTATGTGCCATAACATCATTAACAAGCATGCAAAATTTCATGGAGATCGGACTATAGATGGTGCTATAACTGTTAAAAAGCTTTAAAAAACACATATTTCCTATGGTAAATTGCCTGTATTGGCTGTAAATGGACTTTTCCATCTATTATTTCAGTGGTTAAAAGCTTTCTAAATAAATCTTAATGTCTTAAATGCTTATGTGCCTAAAGGCCTTAAATGCTTGAACCCCGATAAATGCTGCTTGCAGCTTTAATTATTATTATTATTATTATTATTCTGCCGTAAAACGCATCGTGCAGCCCAAACCGTAAGGGCTAGAGCTTTGAAACTTTGCCATATGGTAGTACAAAAATCGAGGAGAGGTTATCAAATTATGACCCCGATTGGCCCATAGGTGGCGCTATAGCAACCAAAAGCGCGAAACTGCTCATAACTCCTAGACCGTAAGTCATAGACTCAAGTGTCTTATATCATTGGAAAGCTGGACGCCTGACGAACAAAACGTATATCTCCGATTTTATTTCCGCCATGATAGATTTTCCGCCATTTTGAATTTTGTCGAAAATCTACTTTTGCGAACTAGTCCCTGGTTTTTTGCCCGATCGGAACCAAACCAGTGCAGAATTGTTCTCTGGAGTCTGAATATCAATAATTATCAAAAAAAAGTTGAAATTTCGATTCACGGTCGCTAGGGGGTGCAAAATTAACGTTGTGGGAGGAGCCTATTTTACTAAAATGGCTATAACTCCAGAAGTAAAAGAGGTATTTTAACCAAACCTGGTACACATGTGTAAGACGTCAATATGAGGTCACGGTAAAAAAATCGCGGCGATTGGTCACATGGTGGCGCTATAACATGAAAAAAACATAAAACAGGCTATAACCACCTGACCGTTAGTCCGATTGACTTGAAAATTGGTATGCAGTGTCTTGGTCCAAGGTGCCATGTATGTCTATGAGGACATTGGTGTATCTCAAAAAACATGGCCGCCATCGGCCAATGAAGTTTGAGCACCTATTAGACAAGGTTAACGGAGGCCTATCGGAACGAAACTCGGTGGGCATGTTCGACTCATGGCCCTAGAGGTCTGTAAGAATTTTAAAAGAAATCGGCCACTAGTTGGCGCTAACGAGTTTTATGGCTCTGTAATCACGTGGTGTTACACTTATTGTCACAAAATGCATACCATTTGATAGATCTCCTCTTGTTGAACAACTTTGCCTCAAGAACCATTGCTGTCAATCAAACCGTTCATTAAATATTCGTAATTATGTTAAAAACCTACTTTTGCGAACTAGTCCTAGGTTTTTCGCCCGATCAGAACCAAACGAGTCTAGGACAATTCTATGGACTCTCAAGATCAATAATTATCAAAAAAAAGTTGAACTTTTGCATTTTTCGCATGGGTATATTGGGTCATAAAGAAAATGGGCGTGGCAAAATGCACTCAAAAGCCTATAAATCCTAAACGAAAACTCAGAACTTCACGAAAATTGGTGAGCTTATGTGCCATAACATCATTAACAAGCATGCAAAATTTCATGGAGATCGGACTATAGATGGTGCTATAACTGTTAAAAAGCTTTAAAAAACACATATTTCCTATGGTAAATTGCCTGTATTGGCTGTAAATGGACTTTTCCATCTATTATTTCAGTGGTTAAAAGCTTTCTAAATAAATCTTAATGTCTTAAATGCTTATGTGCCTAAAGGCCTTAAATGCTTGAACCCCGATAAATGCTGCTTGCAGCTTTAATTATTATTATTATTCTGCCGTAAAACGCATCGTGCAGCCCAAACCGTAAGGGCTAGAGCTTTGAAACTTTGCCAGATGGTAGTACAAAAATCGAGGAGAGGTTATCAAATTATGACCTCGATTGGCCCATAGGTGGCGCTATAACAACCAAAAGCGCGAAAGTGGTCATAACTCCTGGACCGTATGTCGTAGACACAAGTGTCTTATATCATTGGAAAGCTGGTCGTCTGACGAACAAAACGTATATCTCCGATTTCATTTCCGTCATGATAGATTTTCCGCCATTTTGAATTTTGTCGAAAACCTACTTTTGCGAACTAGTCCCTGGTTTTTTGCTCGATCGGAACCAAACCAGTGCAGAATTGTTCTCTGGAGACGGAAGATCAATAATTATCGAAAAAAAGTTGAAATTTCGATTCAGGGTCGCTAGGGGGCGCAAAATTAACGTTGTGGGCGGAGCCTATTTTACTAAAATGGCTATAACTCCAGAAGTAAATGAGGTATTTTCAACAAACTTGGTACACATATGTAAGAGGTCAATCTGAGGACACGGTAAAAAAATCGCGGCGATTGGCCACATGGTGGCGCTATAACATGAAAAAAACATAAAACAGGCTATAACCACCTGACCGTTAGTCCGATTGACTTGAAAATTGGTATGCAGTGTCTTGGTCCAAGGTGCCATGTATGTCTATGAGGACATTGGTGTATCTCAAAAAACATGGCCGCCATTGGCCAATGAAGTTGAGCACCTATTAGACAAGGTTAACGGAGGCCGATCGGAACGAAACTCGGTGGGCATGTTCGACTCATGGCCCTAGAGGTCTGTAAGAATTTTGAAAGAAATCGGCCACTAGTTGGCGCTAACGAGTTTTATGGCTCTGTAATCACGTGGTGTTAGATATATTGTCACAAAATGCATATCATTTGATAGATCTGCTCATGCTGAACAACTTTGCCTCTAGAACCATTGCTGTCAATCAAACCGTTCATTAAATATTCATGAATATGTTAAAAACCTACTTTTGCGAACTAGTCCCTGGTTTTTTGCCCGATCGGAACCAGACCAGTCTAGGACAATTCTATGGACTCTCTAGATCAATAATTATCAAAAAAAAGTTGAACTTTTGTATTTGTATGGCTGTAATAGGGTCATTTATAAAATGGGTGTGGCAAAATACACTCAAAAGCCTATAAATCCTAAATGAAAACTCAGAACTTCACAAAAATTGGTGAGCATATGTGTCATAACATCACAAACAAGCTTGCAAAATGTGATGGAGATTGGACAATAGTTGGCGCTATAACTGTTAAAAAGCTTTAAAACCATATATTTCCTATGGTAAACTGCCTGTATTGGCTGTAAATGGTCTTTTCCATGTCTGATCATATAATTTTCATATCATAATGTTCAAAACTAGTGCAATACAATTCTCTGGACTCACTAGATCAATAATTGTCAGAAAAAGTTGAACTACTTCATTTGGATAGCTATAATAGGTTCACTTCAAAATCTGGCCTTTACCAAGTGTCCCCGAAAGCCTATATCTCTTTAATCAATGCTCAGACCTTCTTAAAAACAAGTCAGAACGTGTGAAATATCACCCTGAACAAGCATGAAAATTTTCAGACAGATCGGACAAAATTTGCCTCTATAACAGTTAAAAAGGTGAAAATGATATGATTTAATGGCATGTTAAGCCAATAAGTGGTATTTTACTGCCCCCTGCTGTTTAAAATAGTCATTTTCTCATATTGGTATTGGTATCAGCCATGGTAAATCATGATAAATGATGGTGTGTGTGTGTGTGTGTGTGTGTGTGTGTGTGTGTGTGTGTGTGTGTGTGTGTGTGTGTGTGGTACAAATATAACAAAGGTTTTATTTTCCAACATGAAAACAAACATAACAGAGTGCTAGTGCACAAACAATAACCGACAATGATAATGGATGAGAGGGGAACTTAAATACACAGATCAAGACAAGGACAACAGGTGACGGTTATGATGATGAGGTGCAGGTGATGATGAGGAGGGTGATGAGGAGCAGGTGCAGGTGATGACGACAGATGGTGAATGTGATGAAGACAGAAGGTGAATGTGATGAAGGTGAATGTGACACCAATATCACTGAAACATTTGTGTGTGTGTGTGTGTGTGTGTGTGTGTGTGTGTGTGTGTGTGTGTGTGTGTGTGTGTGTAGCATTATTGTGTGTAGCATATGTAGCAAGTATGCATTATTGAGTTAACATGGAAACACTGGTTTGCTTTAGTGCAGAAAACTGGTCAAAATCATGAGGTTTAAAGTGAAAGTGAGCCAATAAGTGGTCTTCTACTGCCCTCTGCTGGCCCTTCTACTTATTAATTAAATTTTTCCACATGTGCTTGCATTTATACTTGAATACACACTAAAAATCACTTATATAGCAATAACTATTATAACACAATCATATTTTGTCAGTGTTAATCACTTTATTTGCACTGACACTTCAAATAATTGCTAGTAATGTGATAAATCAGGCTAGAAACATGGTAAATCAAAGTAAATAATACTAGATTGTCGTTTATCTCCTGGTAAATAATACTAGAACGTGGTATATCATGGTAAATCATGGTTAACTATGCTGTGTGTGTATGTGTGTGTGTGTGTGTGTGTGTGTGTGTGTGTGTGTGTGTGTGTGTGTGTGTGTGTGTGTGTGTGTGTAAGCATGCATTGAGTTAACATGGAAAAACTGGTTTGCTTTAGTGCAGAAAACTGGTTTAAAGTGAAAGTGAGCCAATAAGTGGTCTTCTAGTGCCCTCTGCTGGCCATTCAACTTAATAATGAAATATTTTACATGTGCTTTTGCATTCATACTTGGACACACACTAAAAATCACGTATATAACTAACTATTATAACACAATAATATTTTGTCAGTGTTCATCACCTCATTTGCACTGACACTTCACATAATTGCTAGTAATGTGGTTAATCATGCTAGAAACATTGTAAATCATAGTAAATAATACTGAAATGAGGTGTATCAAGGTAAATCATGCTAGAATCCTAATAAATCATTCTGGAACATGGTATATGATAGTAAATCATGCTAGAATCATATTAAATAATTCTAGAATGTGGCAAATCGTCGTGGGAGGAGCCTATTTTACTCAAATGGCTATAACTCAAGAAGTAAATGAGATATCTTCACCAAACTCAGTACACATGTGTATGGGTTCAATTTGAGGTCACAGTAAACAATTTTATGGAGATCGGACCATAGGTGGCGCTATAACTGTTAAAAAGCTTTAAAACCATATATATCCCATGGCAAATTGCCTGTATTGGCTGTAAATGGTCTTTTCCATCTATTATGTCAGTGGTTACATGCTTGCTAAATAAATCTTAATAACTTTTGATGCTTTTGTGCTTAAATGCCTTAAAGGCCTTAACTGCTTGAACCCCGATAAATGCTGCTTGCAGCTTTAATTATTATTATTATTATTATTATTCTGCCGTAAAACGCATCGTGCAGCCCAAACCGTAAGGGCTAGAGCATTGAAACTTTGCCAGATGGTAGTACAAAAATCGAGGAGAGGTTCAGAGATTATGACCCCGATTGGCCCATAGGTGGCGCTATAGCAACCAAAAGCGCGAAACTGCTCATAACTCCTAGACCGTATGTCGCAGACTCAAGTGTCTTATATCATTGGAAAGCTGGACGCCTGACGAACAAAACGTATATCTCCGATTTCATTTCCGTCATGATAGATTTTCCGTCATTTTGAATTTTGTCGAAAATCTACTTTTGCGAACTAGTCCCTGGTTTTTTGCCCGATCGGAGCCAAACCAGTGCAGAAATGTTCTCTGGAGTCTGAAGATCAATAATTATCGAAAAAATGTTGAAATTTCGATTCATGGACGCTAGGGGGCGCAAAATAATCGTTGTGGGAGGAGCCTATTTTACTAAAATGGCTATAACTTAAAAAGTAAATAAGATAGCTTCACCAAACTCGGTACACATGTGTATGGGTTCATTCTGGGGTCACAGTAAAAAAATCGCGACGATTGAACACTAGGTGGCGCTATAACATGAAAAAAACATGAAAAGGGCTATAACCACCTGACCGTTAGTCCGATTGACTGGAAAATTGGTATGCAGTGTCTTGGTCCAAGGTGCCATGTATGTCTATGAGGACATTGGCGTATCTCAAAAAACATGGCCGCCATTGGCCAATGAAGTTGAGCACCTATTAGACAAGGTTAACGGAGGCCGATCGGAACGAAACTCGATGGGCATGTTCGACTCATGGCCCTAGAGGTCTGTAAGAATTTTGAAAGAAATCGGCCACTAGTTGGCGCTAACGAGTTTTTTGGCTCTGTAATCACGTGGTGTTACACTTATCGTCACAAAAAGCATATCATTTGATATATCTGCTCATGCTGAACAACTTTGCCTCAAGAACCATTTCTGTCAATCAAACCGTTCATTAAATATTCATGAATATGTTTAAAACCTACTTTTGCGAACTAGTCCTAGGTTTTTTGCCCGATCGGAACCAGACCAGTCTAGGACAATTCTCTGGACTCTCTAGATCAATAATTATCAAAAAAAAGTTGAACTTTTGCATTTGGATGGCTGTAATAGGATCATTTATAAAATGGGCATGGAAAAATACATTAAAAAGCCTATAAATCCTAAATAAAAACCCAGAACTTCACAAAAATTGGTGAACTTATGTGACATAACATCATTAACAAGCATGCAAAATTTCATGGAGATCGGACGATAGGTGGCGCTATAACTGTTAAAAATCTTTAAAACCATATATTTCCTATGGTAAACTGCCTGTATTGACTGTAAATGGTCTTTTCCATCTCTGAATATATAATTTTCATATCATAATGTTAAAAACTAGTGCAATACAATTCTCTGGACTCACTAGAACAATAATTGTCAGAAAAAGTTGAACTACTTCATTTGGGTAGCTATAATAGGTTCACTTCAAAATGTGGCCTTTACCAAGTGTCCCCGAAAGCCTATATCTCTTTAATGAATGTTCAAACCTTCTTAAAAACAAGTCAGAACATGTGAAATATCACTCTGAACATGCATGAAAATTTTCAGACAGATCTGACAAAATTTGCCTCTATAACAGTTAAAAAGGTGAAAATGATATGAATATAATGACATATTAAGCCAAGAAGTGGTATTTTACTGCCCCCTGCTGTTTAAAATAGTCATGTTGTCATATTGTTCTATAATTTATATTTAGACTTTATAAAATCACTATTTTAACATTTACAATTACATTTAGTCAAAAATCCATCTGTTAAATTATTAGTATTGACAGTTTGATCACATCATATATTTCAAATGTCTGTATCTACAATATAATGTGTGTGTGTAGTCTTAGGTTTCTGAATAAATTCTGAATGATCTGATTAATAGCTTACAAAGACTTTGTGAAATGTTTATAGACCATTCAAATATATTTTCATAATGACATATCCCAATAGCATTGAAAAAACAACATTTGTCTTGTGTGTGTGTGTGTGTGTGTGTGTTAACATGCATTATGGATTTAAAATGGAAAAACTGCTTTGCTTTAGTGCAGAAAAATGGTGAAAATCAAGAAGTTTAAAGTGAAAGTGAGCCAATATGTGGTCTTCTACTGCCCTCTGCTGGCCATTCTACTTATTAATGTCTACCCACATATGCTTTTGCATTCATTAGACACTAAAAATCACTTATATAACAATAAAACACTAAAAAATCACTTATATAACAATTACTATTGTAGCACAATCATATTTTGTCAGAGTTTATCACTTCATTTTTACTGATACTTCACATAATTGCTAGCAATGTGGTAAATCATGGTTAAATCACACTAAAAACATGGTAAATCAATAAATGATACTAGAATGTGGTGTATCAAGGTAAATCATACTACAATCCTGGTACATCATTCTAGAACATAGTATATCATGGTACATCATGCTAGAACATGGTAAATCATGGTAAACTATGCTAGAACAGGGTAAATCATGGTAAGCCATGATAAATCATAATAAACTATGGTAAATCATGTTAGAATGTGGTATATCATGGTAAATCATGCTAGAACATGGTAAATCATGGTAAACTATGCTAGAACAGGGTAAATCATGGTAAACTATGATAAATCATGATAAACTATGGTAATCCATGCTAGAATCACAGTAAACAATGGTAAATCATACTAGAATGTAGTATATCATGGTAAATTATGCTAGAATATGGCAAATCATGCTAGAATCATAGTAAATAATACTAGAATGTGCTAAATTGTTGTGGGAGGAGCCTATTTTACTAAAATGGCTATAACTCAAGAAGTAAATGAGATATCTTCACCAAACTCAGTACACATGTGTATGGGTTCAATTTGAGGTCACAGTAAACAATTCTATGGAGATCGGACCATAGGTGGCGCTATAACTGTTAAAAAGCTTTAAAACCATATATATCCCATGGTAAACTGCCTGTATTGGCTGTAAATGGTCTTTTCCATCTATTATGTCCGTGGTTACATGCTTGCTAAATAAATCTTAACTTTTGATGCTTTTGTGCTTAAATGCTTAAAAGGCTTTAACTGCTTGAACCCCGATAAATGCTGCTTGCAGCTTTAATTATTATTATTATTATTATTATTCCGCCCTAAAACGCATCGTGCAGCCCAAACCGTAAGAGCTGGAACCTTGAAACTTGGCCAAATGGTAGTCCTCAATTTGGGGAGAACCTATCAAAATATGACCCCGATTGGCCCATAGGTGGCGCTATAATGACCAAATTTACTACATTGCTCATAACTCCTAGACAGTTTGTCCTAGAGTCTCAATTTTAGCATCACTGTGATCCCTGGATCCAGACGGACAAAATGGCTATCTCCAAATTGCTCTACGAGCAAAGAAAAAATTCTATGGGCAATTTAGTGAAAAACCTACTTTTGCGAACTAGTCCTAGGTTTTTGGCCCAATCGGAACCAGACCAGTCTAGCACAGTTCTCTGGAGTCTCTAGATCAATAATTATCGGAAAAAAGTTGAACTTTTGCATTGGCCTGGCTGTAACAGGGTCATTTAGGAAAGGGGTGGGACAAAAAAACACTCAAAAGCCTATACAACCTAAGGGAAAACCCCAAACTTCACAAAAATCGATGAGCAGATGTGTCAGAACATGGTGAAGAAGCATGCCAAGTTTCGTGAAGATCGGACAATAGGTGGCGCTATAACTGTCCAAAACGTCTCTTCTTATTAGGGGTTCAAGCATGAAATGCTGAAACCCTATTGTAATTGTGCTGATTTTTATTAGGGGTTCAAGCACGAAGTGCTGAAACCCTATTGTAATTGTGCTGATTTTTATTATTATTATTATTATTATTATTCTGCCGTAAAACGCATCGTGCAGCCCAAACCGTAAGAGCTGGAACTTTGAAACTTTGACAGATGGTAGTACAAAAATCGAGGAAAGGTTCAGAGATTATGACCCCGATTGGCCCATAGGTGGCGCTATAACAACCAAAAGCGCGAAACTGCTCATAACTCCTAGACCGTATGGCGTAGACTCAAGTGTCTTATATCATTGGAAAGCTGGACGCCTGACGAACAAAACGTATATCTCCGATTTCATTTCCGCCATGATAGATTTTCCGCCATTTTGAATTTTGTCAAAAATCTACTTTTGCGAACTAGTCCCTGGTTTTTTGCCCGATTGGAACCAAACTAGTGCAGAAATGTTCTCTGGAGACTGAATATCAATAATTATCGAAAAAAAGTGGAAATTTCGATTCACGGTCGCTAAGGGGCGCCAAAACGTACGTTGTGGGAGGGGCCTATTTTACTAAAATGGCTATAACTCCCGATGTAAATGAGGTATCTTCACCAAACTTGGTACACATGTGTATGAGCTTACTCTGGGGTCACAGTAAAAAAATCGCGACGATTGGCCTCATGGTGGCGCTATAAAATGAAAAAAACATAAAACAGGCTATAACCACCTGACCGTTAGTCCGATTGACTTGAAAATTGGTATGCAGTGTCTTGGTCCAAGGTGCCATGTATGTGTATGAGGACATTGGCGTATCTCAAAAAACATGGCCGCCATCGGCCAACGAAGTTTGAGCACCTATTAGACAAGGTTAACGGAGGCCGATCGGAACGAAACTCAATGGGCATGTTCGGCTCATGGCCCTAAAGGTCTGTAAGAATTTTGAAAGAAATCGGCCACTAGTTGGCGCTAACGAGTTTTACGGCTCTGTAATCACGTGGTGTTACAAATATCCACACAATATGCATATCATTTGATAGATCTCCTCATCCTGAACAACTTTGCCTCAAGAACCATTGCTGTCAATCAAACTGTTCATTAATTATTCATTAATATGTTAAAAACCTACTTTTGCGAACTAGTCCTAGGTTTTTTGCCCGATCGGAACCAGACCAGTGTAGGACAATTCTCTGGACTCTCTAGATCAATAATTATCAAAAAAAAGTTGAACTTTTGCATTTGGATGGCTGTAATAGGGTCATTTATAAAACGGGCGTGTCAAAATACATTAAAAAGCCTATAAATCCTAAATAAAAACTCAGAACTTCACAAAAATTGGTCAGCATATGTGACATAACATCATTAACAAGCATGAAAAATTCTATGGAGATCGGACGATAGTTGGCGCTATAACTGTTAAAACGCTTTGAAACCATATATTTCCTATGGTAAATTGCCTGTATTTGCTGTAAATGATGTCTTCTATCTTTTATCATATAATGTTCATATCATAATGTTCAAAACCAGTGCAGCACAATTCTCTGAACTCTCTAGATCAATAATTATCAGAAAAAAAGTTTAACTTCTTCAAAAGGTGATTTTATATGAATATAATGACATATTAAGCCAATAAGTGGTATTTTACTGCCCCCTGCTGTCATTTCATCATACTACTCCCTAATATTGTTATAAAATTCATATTTAGACTTTTTAAAATCATTATTTTAACATTTACAATCACATTTTGTCAAAACTCATCTATTGAGTATTACTATTGACAATTGTGTTACACTGAGATATGGAAATGGACGAAAGTAAATGAATGAAATGAAACGAAAGTATAACGGCATTTAAGCCACGCCCCCGAATACAAATCCATTCATAACTCGAAAACGGAAAGTCGTTGCGCGCTCAAATTTTGATGGTGAGGACCTCTCCGGGCTCTTGATCGAAACGTGTCGTCGCGGGCCTCGGGAGCGCGCCCCCCGCGCATCGCGAATCCGCGGGACCCCCGATTTTGAACGGCCATTACTCCCGACCCAGACCACCCCGAACATTGTGTGAGAGCTCGTTGGAAAGGGCGCGTCCTTGGCTAGCTTCGATTCAAATGTGGTGTTATTTGCCCTGGGCATTCCAGAGATAATAGCCCGAACAGATATGCCTTATAACAGTCATAACTCCCAGCCCCAATCGCCCAAAAACACATTGATGGTCTCATTCAACAGGGCTCCTCAAGCACTATCTATGCTCTGAGTTTCAGAATTTTTCGCCTTTTGGTTCCTGAGATATAAGTAAAAAAACAAATTCCCATTCATTCAAACACTTCAACTGTAAAATGTAAGCTATAATACCACTGTTGTCCACTAGAGGGAGCAGCAGGATTACGCATGATCTTTTAATTCGCTTCAGTATTGGAAATAAACAAATGCTTTAAGAAGCAATCTTTTTTATTATGATGTTTTTTTTATTATTATGATATTTGTATATATTTTATTTTTTTATTATGATTATGAACAGTTTGATTGACATTAGTGATTCTTGAGGCAAAGTTGTTCAAGATGAGGAGATGAAGATATTTTCACAATATCACATCCTAAAAACATTGAAAACATATTTGTCTTTGTGTGTGTGTGTGTGTGTGTGTGTGTGTGTGTGTGTGTGGGTTTGTGTGTGTGTCTGTGTGTGTGTGTAAGCATGCTTAATGGAAAGAACATGAAGAAACTGCTTTGTTTTACTGGTGGATAAAAAAGTCTTTCAAATGAAAGTGAGTCAATTAGTGGTCTTCTACTGCCCTCTGCAGGACATTCTACTTAAAATATTTTCATCTGTGCTTTTGCATTAGTTTTTGGACTATATCAAATTACTTGCATGAAAATCACCTATTATAACACAGTCATGTTTTGTCAAAGTTTATCACTTCATTTTTACTGAGCTCTCAGTTTGAACAATTCTGCCTCTCAGTGATTAATTTGAAATCTGAAAATGGTGTTATACAGAGGAGATTTGCAATTATCATTTTGTTACCTATCTTTTATTTTAAATATCTCCATCTACAACAAAATGTGTGTGCATGTGTGTGTTCAAGCATGGTTAGTGTATTAAGTATTATTGTTTAAGTATTATTGTTTTCATTTACATTTTAACCACCAGAAGAAGAACACTCATTGGTTCATTCTGCTCACTAAAATATTATTTTTAATTTTTTTTTCCATTTGAAATATTGTTTAAACTTAATAAAATCATTAAAATAACATTTCAAATCATATTTTGTCTGTTTATAAATCCCACAGACTCACACTGGCTGCAATACTAATGTTTTTGTAAAACACAGACCTGATAGTCTAATCTGTGTGTATTGTGCATATATTATTGATATTATTACTATTGCAAATCATGTTATTGTAACTCATATCTTAATAGAATATTATTTGTAATTTTAATTCTTTATTTCTTAAGTGTTTTTTTTTATGATTACTACAGATATTATCACCAAAGATATCAACTACACCTTCACTTTTAGTATTGACACGCTGCACACACAGCACAATCACACACTCACTAATGCATTCAAATAAATGTAATCTTACTGTGCTACTTTATTTGTACATGATTAGAATGAACAGAAATCTAAGAATATTTTTCTTCTTTTGTTAAAGCCATTTCAGACTCCAAGTAAGCATTATATTACTAATCATCTATTTTAAAGGTGCCATACAATTGAAAACTGTATTTATCTTGGCATAGTTGAATGATAAGAGTTCTGGACATGGAACTGACATACCGTGAGCCTCAAACACCATTGTTTCCTCCTTCTTGTGTAAATCTCCTGTTTGCAAAAGACCGCTGAAAAATGACTGAATCCCACCATAACACCGACTGTGACGTTGGAGTCAGGATCATTAATATTTATACCCCCCAAATTTGCATTTTCCAGTCCATGTTCTAGGCCAGGCAGTGTTAATGTGGACCTGCACAGCCGAATCATCAGAAGATCTGCAGGTATTGTGAAGAAGCAAGCAAGGACAATAGTGAAAATGGCAGATCATGGATATAAATGTTATGTCTGAGGCTGTGCTGTGGATTTGAGAACTTTTCATTCCCTTCCCACAAAACTGTCAACAGGCATGGTTGATGTTTACAACAGGATACCTCACCATTTTAATTCAAAGCTGTTAGTTTGCTCTTAACGGAGGCCGATCAGAACGAAACTCGATGGGCATGTTCGACTCGTGGCCCTAGAGGTCTGTAAGAATTTTGAAAAATCAGCCACTAGTTGACGCTAACAGGTTTTACGGCTATGTAATCACGTGATGCATATCATTTGATAGATCTCCTCATACTGAACAACTTTGCCTCAAGAACTACTGCTGTCAATCAATTTGTTCATTAAATACTTGCTATTATGTTAAAAACCTACTTTTGCGAACTAGTCCTAGGTTTTTCGCCCGATCGGAAATATACCAGTGCAGTACAATTCTCTGGAAGCTCTAGATTATTAATTATATAAAAAACTTTAACTTTACCCATTGGGTAGCCATAACAGGATCATTTAGAAAATGGGTATGGCAAAAAACACTCAAAAGCCTGTAAATCCTAAACAAAAACTCAGACAACTCACTAAACTGCCTTATGTGCTTAAAGACCCTAAATGCTTGAACCCCGCTAAATGCTGCTTGCAGCTTTAATTATTATTATTATTATTATTCCGCCCTAAAACGCATCGTGCAGCCCAAACCGTAAGAGCTGGAACCTTGAAACTTGGCCAAATGGTAGTCCTCAATTTGGGGAGAACCTATCAAAATATGACCCCGATTGGCCCATAGGTGGCGCTATAATGACCAAATTTACTACATTGCTCATAACTCCTAGACAGTTTGTCCTAGAGTCTCAATTTTAGCATCACTGTGATCCCTGGATCCAGACGGACAAAATGGCTATCTCCAAATTGCTCTACGAGCAAAGAAAAAATTCTATGGGCAATTTAGTGAAAAACCTACTTTTGCGAACTAGTCCTAGGTTTTTGGCCCAATCGGAACCAGACCAGTCTAGCACAGTTCTCTGGAGTCTCTAGATCAATAATTATCGGAAAAAAGTTGAACTTTTGCATTGGCCTGGCTGTAACAGGGTCATTTAGGAAAGGGGTGGGACAAAAAAACACTCAAAAGCCTATACAACCTAAGGGAAAACCCCAAACTTCACAAAAATCGATGAGCAGATGTGTCAGAACATGGTGAAGAAGCATGCCAAGTTTCGTGAAGATCGGACAATAGGTGGCGCTATAACTGTCCAAAACGTCTCTTCTTATTAGGGGTTCAAGCATGAAATGCTGAAACCCTATTGTAATTGTGCTGATTTTTAGGGGTTCAAGCACGAAGTGCTGAAACCCTATTGTAATTGTACTGATTTTTATTAGGGGTTCAAGCACGAAGTGCTGAAACCCTATTGTAATTGTGCTGATTTTTATTATTATTATTATTATTATTATTCTGCCGTAAAACGCATCGTGCAGCCCAAACCGTAAGGGCTAGAGCTTTGAAACTTTGCCATATGGTAGTACAAAAATCGAGGAGAGGTTATCAAATTATGACCCCGATTGGCCCATAGGTGGCGCTATAGCAACCAAAAGCGCGAAACTGCTCATAACTCCTAGACCGTAAGTCATAGACTCAAGTGTCTTATATCATTGGAAAGCTGGACGCCTGACGAACAAAACGTATATCTCCGATTTTATTTCCGCCATGATAGATTTTCCGCCATTTTGAATTTTGTCGAAAATCTACTTTTGCGAACTAGTCCCTGGTTTTTTGCCCGATCGGAACCAAACCAGTGCAGAATTGTTCTCTGGAGTCTGAATATCAATAATTATCAAAAAAAAGTTGAAATTTCGATTCACGGTCGCTAGGGGGTGCAAAATTAACGTTGTGGGAGGAGCCTATTTTACTAAAATGGCTATAACTCCAGAAGTAAAAGAGGTATTTTAACCAAACCTGGTACACATGTGTAAGACGTCAATATGAGGTCACGGTAAAAAAATCGCGGCGATTGGTCACATGGTGGCGCTATAACATGAAAAAAACATAAAACAGGCTATAACCACCTGACCGTTAGTCCGATTGACTTGAAAATTGGTATGCAGTGTCTTGGTCCAAGGTGCCATGTATGTCTATGAGGACATTGGTGTATCTCAAAAAACATGGCCGCCATCGGCCAATGAAGTTTGAGCACCTATTAGACAAGGTTAACGGAGGCCTATCGGAACGAAACTCGGTGGGCATGTTCGACTCATGGCCCTAGAGGTCTGTAAGAATTTTAAAAGAAATCGGCCACTAGTTGGCGCTAACGAGTTTTATGGCTCTGTAATCACGTGGTGTTACACTTATTGTCACAAAATGCATACCATTTGATAGATCTCCTCTTGTTGAACAACTTTGCCTCAAGAACCATTGCTGTCAATCAAACCGTTCATTAAATATTCGTAATTATGTTAAAAACCTACTTTTGCGAACTAGTCCTAGGTTTTTCGCCCGATCAGAACCAAACGAGTCTAGGACAATTCTATGGACTCTCAAGATCAATAATTATCAAAAAAAAGTTGAACTTTTGCATTTTTCGCATGGGTATATTGGGTCATAAAGAAAATGGGCGTGGCAAAATGCACTCAAAAGCCTATAAATCCTAAACAAAAACTCAGAACTTCACGAAAATTGGTGAGCTTATGTGCCATAACATCATTAACAAGCATGCAAAATTTCATGGAGATCGGACTATAGATGGTGCTATAACTGTTAAAAAGCTTTAAAAAACACATATTTCCTATGGTAAATTGCCTGTATTGGCTGTAAATGGACTTTTCCATCTATTATTTCAGTGGTTAAAAGCTTTCTAAATAAATCTTAATGTCTTAAATGCTTATGTGCCTAAAGGCCTTAAATGCTTGAACCCCGATAAATGCTGCTTGCAGCTTTAATTATTATTATTATTATTATTATTCTGCCGTAAAACGCATCGTGCAGCCCAAACCGTAAGGGCTAGAGCATTGAAACTTTGCCAGATGGTAGTACAAAAATCGAGGAGAGGTTCAGAGATTATGACCCCGATTGGCCCATAGGTGGCGCTATAGCAACCAAAAGCGCGAAACTGCTCATAACTCCTAGACCGTATGTCGCAGACTCAAGTGTCTTATATCATTGGAAAGCTGGACGCCTGACGAACAAAACGTATATCTCCGATTTCATTTCCGTCATGATAGATTTTCCGCCATTTTGAATTTTGTTGAAAATCTACTTTTGCGAACTAGTCCCTGGTTTTTTGCCCGATCGGAGCCAAACCAGTGCAGAAATGTTCTCTGGAGTCTGAAGATCAATAATTATCGAAAAAATGTTGAAATTTCGATTCATGGACGCTAGGGGGCGCAAAATAATCGTTGTGGGAGGAGCCTATTTTACTAAAATGGCTATAACTTAAAAAGTAAATAAGATAGCTTCACCAAACTCGGTACACATGTGTATGGGTTCATTCTGGGGTCACAGTAAAAAAATCGCGACGATTGAACACTAGGTGGCGCTATAACATGAAAAAAACATGAAAAGGGCTATAACCACCTGACCGTTAGTCCGATTGACTTGAAAATTGGTATGCAGTGTCTTGGTCCAAGGTGCCATGTATGTCTATGAGGACATTGGCGTATCTCAAAAAACATGGCCGCCATTGGCCAATGAAGTTGAGCACCTATTAGACAAGGTTAACGGAGGCCGATCGGAACGAAACTCGATGGGCATGTTCGACTCATGGCCCTAGAGGTCTGTAAGAATTTTGAAAGAAATCGGCCACTAGTTGGCGCTAACGAGTTTTTTGGCTCTGTAATCACGTGGTGTTACACTTATCGTCACAAAAAGCATATCATTTGATATATCTGCTCATGCTGAACAACTTTGCCTCAAGAACCATTTCTGTCAATCAAACCGTTCATTAAATATTCATGAATATGTCTAAAACCTACTTTTGCGAACTAGTCCTAGGTTTTTTGCCCGATCGGAACCAGACCAGTCTAGGACAATTCTCTGGACTCTCTAGATCAATAATTATCAAAAAAAAGTTGAACTTTTGCATTTGGATGGCTGTAATAGGATCATTTATAAAATGGGCATGGAAAAATACATTAAAAAGCCTATAAATCCTAAATAAAAACCCAGAACTTCACAAAAATTGGTGAACTTATGTGACATAACATCATTAACAAGCATGCAAAATTTCATGGAGATCGGACGATAGGTGGCGCTATAACTGTTAAAAATCTTTAAAACCATATATTTCCTATGGTAAACTGCCTGTATTGACTGTAAATGGTCTTTTCCATCTCTGAATATATAATTTTCATATCATAATGTTAAAAACTAGTGCAATACAATTCTCTGGACTCACTAGAACAATAATTGTCAGAAAAAGTTGAACTACTTCATTTGGATAGCTATAATAGGTTCACTTCAAAATCTGGCCTTTACCAAGTGTCCCCGAAAGCCTATATCTCTTTAATGAATGTTCAAACCTTCTTAAAAACAAGTCAGAACATGTGAAATATCACTCTGAACATGCATGAAAATTTTCAGACAGATCTGACAAAATTTGCCTCTATAACAGTTAAAAAGGTGAAAATGATATGAATATAATGACATATTAAGCCAAGAAGTGGTATTTTACTGCCCCCTGCTGTTTAAAATAGTCATGTTGTCATATTGTTCTATAATTTATATTTAGACTTTATAAAATCACTATTTTAACATTTACAATTACATTTAGTCAAAAATCCATCTGTTAAATTATTAGTATTGACAGTTTGATCACATCATATATTTCAAATGTCTGTATCTACAATATAATGTGTGTGTGTAGTCTTAGGTTTCTGAATAAATTCTGAATGATCTGATTAATAGCTTACAAAGACTTTGTGAAATGTTTATAGACCATTCAAATATATTTTCATAATGACATATCCCAATAGCATTGAAAAAACAACATTTGTCTTGTGTGTGTGTGTGTGTGTGTGTGTGTGTGTGTGTGTGTGTGTGTGTGTGTGTGTGTGTTAACATGCATTATGGATTTAAAATGGAAAAACTGGTTTGCTTTAGTGCAGAAAAATGGTGAAAATCAAGAAGTTTAAAGTGAAAGTGAGCCAATATGTGGTCTTCTACTGCCCTCTGCTGGCCATTCTACTTATTAATGTCTACCCACATATGCTTTTGCATTCATTAGACACTAAAAATCACTTATATAACAATAAAACACTAAAAAATCACTTATATAACAATTACTATTGTAGCACAATCATATTTTGTCAGAGTTTATCACTTCATTTTTACTGATACTTCACATAATTGCTAGCAATGTGGTAAATCATGGTTAAATCACACTAAAAACATGGTAAATCAATAAATGATACTAGAATGTGGTGTATCAAGGTAAATCATACTACAATCCTGGTACATCATTCTAGAACATAGTATATCATGGTACATCATGCTAGAACATGGTAAATCATGGTAAACTATGCTAGAACAGGGTAAATCATGGTAAGCCATGATAAATCATAATAAACTATGGTAAATCATGTTAGAATGTGGTATATCATGGTAAATCATGCTAGAACATGGTAAATCATGGTAAACTATGCTAGAACAGGGTAAATCATGGTAAACTATGATAAATCATGATAAACTATGGTAATCCATGCTAGAATCACAGTAAACAATGGTAAATCATACTAGAATGTAGTATATCATGGTAAATTATGCTAGAATATGGCAAATCATGCTAGAATCATAGTAAATAATACTAGAATGTGCTAAATTGTTGTGGGAGGAGCCTATTTTACTAAAATGGCTATAACTCAAGAAGTAAATGAGATATCTTCACCAAACTCAGTACACATGTGTATGGGTTCAATTTGAGGTCACAGTAAACAATTCTATGGAGATCGGACCATAGGTGGCGCTATAACTGTTAAAAAGCTTTAAAACCATATATATCCCATGGTAAACTGCCTGTATTGGCTGTAAATGGTCTTTTCCATCTATTATGTCCGTGGTTACATGCTTGCTAAATAAATCTTAACTTTTGATGCTTTTGTGCTTAAAAGGCTTTAACTGCTTGAACCCCGATAAATGCTGCTTGCAGCTTTAATTATTATTATTATTATTATTATTCCGCCCTAAAACGCATCGTGCAGCCCAAACCGTAAGAGCTGGAACCTTGAAACTTGGCCAAATGGTAGTCCTCAATTTGGGGAGAACCTATCAAAATATGACCCCGATTGGCCCATAGGTGGCGCTATAATGACCAAATTTACTACATTGCTCATAACTCCTAGACAGTTTGTCCTAGAGTCTCAATTTTAGCATCACTGTGATCCCTGGATCCAGACGGACAAAATGGCTATCTCCAAATTGCTCTACGAGCAAAGAAAAAATTCTATGGGCAATTTAGTGAAAAACCTACTTTTGCGAACTAGTCCTAGGTTTTTGGCCCAATCGGAACCAGACCAGTCTAGCACAGTTCTCTGGAGTCTCTAGATCAATAATTATCGGAAAAAAGTTGAACTTTTGCATTGGCCTGGCTGTAACAGGGTCATTTAGGAAAGGGGTGGGACAAAAAAACACTCAAAAGCCTATACAACCTAAGGGAAAACCCCAAACTTCACAAAAATCGATGAGCAGATGTGTCAGAACATGGTGAAGAAGCATGCCAAGTTTCGTGAAGATCGGACAATAGGTGGCGCTTTAACTGTCCAAAACGTCTCTTCTTATTAGGGGTTCAAGCATGAAATGCTGAAACCCTATTGTAATTGTGCTGATTTTTATTATTATTATTATTATTATTCCGCCCTAAAACGCATCGTGCAGCCCAAACCGTAAGAGCTGGAACCTTGAAACTTGGCCAAATGGTAGTCCTCAATTTGGGGAGAACCTATCAAAATATGACCCCGATTGGCCCATAGGTGGCGCTATAATGACCAAATTTACTACATTGCTCATAACTCCTAGACAGTTTGTCCTAGAGTCTCAATTTTAGCATCACTGTGATCCCTGGATCCAGACGGACAAAATGGCTATCTCCAAATTGCTCTACGAGCAAAAAAAAAATTCTATGGGCAATTTAGTGAAAAACCTACTTTTGCGAACTAGTCCTAGGTTTTTGGCCCAATCGGAACCAGACCAGTCTAGCACAGTTCTCTGGAGTCTCTAGATCAATAATTATCGGAAAAAAGTTGAACTTTTGCATTGGCCTGGCTGTAACAGGGTCATTTAGGAAAGGGGTGGGACAAAAAAACACTCAAAAGCCTATACAACCTAAGGGAAAACCCCAAACTTCACAAAAATCGATGAGCAGATGTGTCAGAACATGGTGAAGAAGCATGCCAAGTTTCGTGAAGATCGGACAATAGGTGGCGCTATAACTGTCCAAAACGTCTCTTCTTATTAGGGGTTCAAGCATGAAATGCTGAAAGCTTCAAGTCGAGCCCGCAGGGTCGACATTGAAAACTCTTCGCACTCGGAGAGTGCGGTGGCGGCGTGCCCGCGGCTCAGGCGGAGAGCGCAGAGAGGTGGCGGTCTCCGTAGCTGAGCGGGGCGCGGCACGAGCCGCAAAAACGAGGCGTTTTTACAAAAACGCCTCGTGCTCTTTTAGAGTACACACAGAAACAGTAATAATGTAAAGGATATGTCGCCGGATAGCGTAGCAGGCACGGATGGCTGAAGGCGGCGAAGACGGCCGGCTTCCTCAGGCGCTGTCCTAAGCTTGCCGGTCGCTGGTTTCAACGGCGGCGGCTCTCAAGATCCAGCGATGCGAAGAGCGTCGCTGAAGACAAGAAAATCAGAATTTTAGCCTGTGAGCGCTGAATATATACACGCTGGCCACGCCCATTCTGACGGTTAGAAGGGTGTGGAGGGCGCGAAGCGCCCTCATTGGTTGCCGCGTTCAGAGCGCTCACCGATAGGCTTAAGCAGTTGCAGCCGAGCAGCCAATGAGCACGCTTATACAGCCTGCCTAGGTCTGTCGGCTGCTGCACTGCGTTGACAATGAATACAAAATTAAGGATAATTTTTTGGCTTCAGATCTCGAAGAAAGAAGACTTTCCCGATGCGTAAGCTACTTACGCAATACGAGAGAACCTCTCGTAAGAGAACATGAACGTCCGATTGGCGTCAATCAACGCCAATTGTTTTTTATGGTTTCACATTCATAGTTTAACAAACCAATCCCCCTTCCCCACCTAAAATATCTCAAGCCAATTGTTTTTACTCAAGCGAACTTCCCAGTGTCTCCTCACAACTTGCAATGCGCATAAGCCGTGTAACCTTGTTCTCCGCAAGGCGACTTTGCTGCTTCGTCTTGATCCGATTCTGCTGCGAGAACCCCCTCTCTGCAGGAACACTCGAGACCCATTTTCTACTATGGTTATGTACGTTTCTTCATTCGGATCTATTTGCGATCCATTCCATTCTAAACAAACAACGCAGTTTATATGCTTTGTCCTTGTTTCATTATTCATTAAGATAATAATTAATAAATGCACGCATAATTATCAGTGAACTTGATAAATGTTGCAGATATGTTTTGCTATGCATGCACAAACAAATGCCTTTCAACTTATGTGTGCAAAATTAATGTGCAGCAATTTGTACAAATAGAGAGTCTAGGTCTACTATACATGTTGTAGCCATTAAATGAGCTGATTTAGTTTAATATTTGTTAAAATATTATAATGTTATTTTTATTTATTTATGTTGATTATGAAAAGTGAACCGCACGAGTGAGATAGGATGCGCAATATCGAGAGACTCCATGTCCGGGTCAGACATGATTTTGACCACTTAATTAAGTTTGGTTTTGTAGAATGACTTTTTTGAAGTGAATTTCGTTTTGTATAAATTGTATCTTAATTTTAATATTTTTTTTATCAATCAATTGCCTGTATTTAATAAATAAGCAGCAAAATATAGCAGACGATAGGCCTAATCATGGAGGCGCCCGCGCGGTCACTGCATTGCTCGTGAACAGGAGCGCATCTCATCCTAATTTAACGAAACTCAGCGTAGGCAGTGGCGGAACTAGAGTTTTATACATGGGGTGGCCAGGGGGTGGCCACTGCTACTTGCGGGGGTACACAGTACACACAGTACACACACACACGCACACACACACACACACACACACACACACACACACACAGTAGAAAAGCTTATGGAAGGAATTGGGTCACTCTGTTTGTGTCTATAAGTGTTGACCATCCAAAATATTTGCAGAAAACAAAGCTGAAGCACCAAGGAGATAAGATACCGTAGCACGTGTCTGTTATGAACTGCTGCATTTATTTACAAAAAAAATCACATTTACAAAAATTATTATTTTTTAATTAGATATAGCAGGCATCAAGCAGACATTTACTTGAAAAATTTAAACAATTTTATTGCCCATCAATATAAAATCTTATCCTAGGAAGATTTAATACAACATAATTCTTTCATTATAATAATTTATAATTATTCTTTCTAATTATAATTATTTAATTTATATTTTTTTTGTGTGTGTTCATTTTTTGGTGAACTATCCTTTTAATCTGGCTAAATCTTCTCAACTTAAATTCCTGATTTGGGTATGTGATTGACTGCCTGTGTCTGGTAGATGCTCTGACCTGTTGCTGGTTCTGAAGTCTGACCACACTGACTCTGCTAGCCAGTGGTGATGCAAGGGCTGGGGTCTGATCTGCCTGTTAGTCCAGTCATTTTAAGCCAAAATGGGGGTCAACCTTGAACAAATTGCAACAGAAGCAAACTCAACTGATTTTGTATCCTCAATATGTCCTAAGTAAGGAAAAACAAGTCCCGAAGAATCCCATTAGGGGAACGTTTCGAAAAAGACCCAAATATAGCCTATTCATTCTTTCTCTCACATGAATAGGGTAAAAATTGTAACCTTTAAATATTACCATGAAAATTACAGAGTTGATTACTTACATCAAGACAAACAAAAAATGTATTACAAGTTTTTTTTTTTTTTTATTGTTTGTAAACATGGACAAATGGTGCATAATCTTATAATGTATGTGCTAATTTGCATAAATACCACAACAGATCTAAACATTGGGTATAGCCAGGTGAAAATGTCTTGTTGAATCTTGTTGACATATAACAGTAAAATACTTAATGTTAAGGTCTGAATGGAACCCATTTAGGCTACCCATGAGCATTAACACATAGAGGCAGGAAGAAGTACTTTAGAAACCAGCCTTTATTTATTTTTAAGAGATGGGGTTTTGGGCGGGGTCCGTGGGACTGTTTCTGGGGGACGAGTCTGAGGGAAGAACAGGAGTAAGGAGAATGCAGAAGACAAAAGGTAGGTAAAATAAAAAGTGAATACCCAGAAACAGTTTTCAAAACTTTCCCCTAATGGGATTCTTCTGGACTTTTTTTCCCTTACTCAGGACATATTGAGGATACAAAATTATTTGAGTTTGCTTCTGTTGCAATTTGTTTAACCTTTTTTCATAAAATGACTGGACTATGTTTGTGCTTATTAAAAATAACTCTTAGCCTATCTCTCCCTTTCTTTTCATGTTTAATTGACCCTGTTCAAAAAATATGCCAAATTTAAATTATGACTCCAATCATATTCATATTCTAATCATCATCCAATTACCAACATTTTTATCTTAACTCTTTCCAGTATAAAAAAATGGTGTTTTTGGTAATTTTCACAATTTCATGGCACCCCAGAATATTTTGTTGTATGAATATCTGAACATACCAAAAGAAAGAACAGACCCTGTGCTTTTAAAAATAAAAAATAAAATCTGTTTTGTTCTAGCTTCGTGCGTCATTTTTATCAACACTTGAATGTTGGCAAGTTTCATAAAAAGCAACATGAGCAAAAAGCTGAGAAAATCGCATTTTTATCAAAGACTACATCTAGATCAGATTTAATGATGACCAAAACACAGTAGATCGAGTCCATCAACACCCTACACCCATAAAGCTTCACAGCCCTTGTGATCGCATTATGATATCGCTTTGTTTCTGCTCTTCTTTGCCTGCGTTTTGATCTCCTATCCTCACATTAGCTAGAACATTTGTATACTGTAACGTACACACGGCAAGGTAGCCTACTTTATATGCGTATTAGGCCGAATGTATTCGGAGCAAACCCCCCTGATGCTAAACCTTAAAAACTTACTTCAAATATGATGTTTTCTTATTCGGTGGTGAAGTTCGGTTTCTTCTTGCAACTATCTCTCGTCCTCTGCTCGTCCATTTGAAAACTGCGCGCGCACCGCGCCCGCGCTGCCGGCGAACGTTTTTTTTTTTTAAATCAGCATTAGCAACTGCCAGTAGCAAATAAAAATTTGGGGTGGCACCCGGGGTGGCCAATCGCATGTCAGGGGTGTCCAGTGCCACCCCGGACCCCCCTCTGGCTCCGCCACTGAGCGTAGGCCTCACAGACATGAAATATATCTTAAAAAAGCTTGAAATGTCTTTTTAACAATTTAAAACGAAAAGAAATAGGCTACTCTCTGATTATGTAATCCATGATGTGCATTTCTCTCTAGGCGCGTTCACTAAGGAGATGGCGATCGTCAACTTCATCTTTACAGCTGTTGTTGCTGTTAATAAACTAAAAATAATAGGCCTATAATTTTATTAAACAATAAATTAAATGAAATTGTAATTGTATTAAAAAAGCAACAAAAAAAATCCTGTTTTTTTTTTATTTTATTTTTTTTTTTTATACCTATACGCATTAAATTCAGGTAGGCTACTGAGTCACTGCCCTCAGTGCCCAGAAAAGCGCTGAAATGGAGATGAAGGGGAACCCGTTTTTATTTATTTATTGGCTTATTTTAACTGGCCCATCCAGTTTTCTGGAGGTGCACCTCAAAATCCTGGTGCCGCTAGTAGTGCTTCGCAGCGGTCTGATATCAAGAAATAACAGATCGCATTCCACATTGGAATTCAACCAACCCATGTAATAATGTTTAATAACTTTCAAACGGTAGAGCCTGTTCCTTTATAACATAGCCAAAGGTCGGTGTATTTTTGTTTTATACATTTTAGGCTTATTCTCAAATTCAGATTGTGTTAGGGGGACGGGATTATAAGGCAATTTTAATCGGACAATTTGACCGGAGAGATTTAATTTTGTCGGACATTTCATTTTTTTTTCCGGCCAATGTCCGGCAATTACCGGACAACGGAAACCCTGGTGGGGACATGTCCCACCCGTCCCACCCGCAAATTACGCCTATGCAAGGGGTACATTCTATTGGGGATCCCTTGTAACAAACGTAAATTGGAGAAAGGCCTGGCTTTTGCCTAGTAAATTTTGTGTTTCCAACAAAGTTAAGGAACTTCATTATAAAATCCTTCATAAAATCTATCATGTTAACTCATCCATCTCTAAATATTCTGATATTGATGAAACTTGCTCTTTTTGAGGTTTTGTTGAAGAAACAGCCACCCATTTATTTTAATGATTGTAATGTAGGCCTAACCAATAGATTTTGGGTTGAATTAAGTTTTTTTTTAGCCCGACAAATGTGACCCACACCTTCATTCTCAAATACGTTATCTTTTATTATGAAAACCCAAAGCTGCTGTCCCTTGAATATGTTGTTAATTTCTTTATCTTGTATGCAAAATTCTTCATCCACAAGAAAAAATGTCTTAAGTCTCCTTTAAGCTTTCCTCTTTTTCTTGCTGAATTTAACAATTTTATTTCGTCCCTTAGACTTGTAAATAACAACAACAACAACAAAAAAGTGCACAATGTTTTATGCATTATGATAATTTATTCAAAGAAATGACTTAACCTTATTATTATGCTTTTCTTTTTCTTTTCTTTTTTTTGTGTTTGTATAATTACATCATTTGATGTATGCAAATCCAGGATATTTATGTTTTCTGTTGTGTATCAGTTTGTTCATTGTAAAAGGTACAACCATGCTTAACTTCCCTGAGGTTAGTTATGTATAAGTTCTGCAATAAATTAAATAAAAAGATTTTAAAAAATAAAATAAAATTGGGAGGGGAAGTTATTTTGAATAAAGATTAGGAGGGTACATGATTACCCATGATTATGATTATTATTATAATAAATTATTTTTATTATAATAAATATAATGATAAATTATTTTTAATAAATACTGCAATATTCCATACAAAATAAGAATGGACGATTTTGATTTAATGGTGACTTTAAAGCAAAACACAAAATAAATCATGAAACAAAAAAATATTTATTTGGTCAATTTGTTTTCATAACTTGCAAAATCACAACATTAACTATGCAAAGTTGACTCTTGTCTAAATCTACGTGAAGCCAACAATAAAACCACAGAAAACTAGCCATTTTACTAGCAATTCAAAGCCTACTAGTTACTAAGTTGCTAATGTTATAGGTAGCATTCCATTAATTGTTACGCTTACCTTTATTTTGAAACCTAAGTCTAGTATTACAGAGGAAGTAAACTGCCCGGTTGTTGCTTAATTCACAGCTTCACATGAGTGGCCTTTAAAACCAAACAGTGCGTCCTTCTTTGCGTAGTTAGAACTTATATTAAGAAACAATGTCAACAGCGATGAACTTCGGAACCAAGACGTTCCGACCCCGTCCACCGGACAAAGGAGCGTTTCCCTTGGATCATTTCGGTAAGTGATTATGCGCATGCACCGTTGAGCAATAAGCAGTCATACTTTCAGCGTCCCAATTCGCTTACTTATACTGTGCCCTAAAAGTATTTACTGTTTTTGTGAAGAAAAAGTATAAGCTTTGGGAGATACTACTTCGTCATAATTGCGTATTTAACCTAACGCTCTGTCGCTTAAATGTGTCATTCATGGGAATGATCATACCACTACTGCCTTAAATGTGGAACAATCCAAATTATAAACATGTCTTAGTCATAAATAACGACTTTTGAATTCTAAGCATATTGAAGGTGATTTTAAAAAAGCTAATTTAAGACATTTTACAGCACTTTGAATTACCATGTATATCACGTTTTCAATGTCCCTATATGCCTGTGTATCCCAATTTCATAAATGCAACACTTCCTGTATGTGATTATCATTTTTACATTGTTGAGTATATCAGTAAAGATTCTCTCTAATGTATATGATCTTTTTAATTATTAAATTTATTTTAGTTATTATAATCAAGGAAGGTTTTTAGCTTGTCCCTCAAATTATTGTCCATCCTCTTATTTTTGACTGCTTCCCCTTTGAATGAAAATTGTAAAAAATTAAATGGCATATCATTAAGTTGTCATCACTTCTTTGAAGGGAAAACAACTTTGGAAAGTGAGTGAGATCCTCTATTATTTTAATGGTCTATTTTTATTTTTATTTTTATTTATTTTTCATCAATTTTATGTTTCAAATTTGATGTGGTCAACCTTAGTACGCCCACCCTGTTTCACTCAAAAGACTAAAACAAATAATTTCAAATCATAAGGTAGCACAGTTTGACTGATTAAGCTGTAAAATTCCCTACATGGTTTTTTTTTTTTTTTCAGATGACAAGAGAATAACATAACGCAGTATTTTAACGTGACAGATAACCAGAACATCTATGGCGAGAGCTCTTTTCAGTTGCTGCATTCTTTTCATGTCAAGTCAAGTCATCTTCATTTATATAGCACTTTTAACCATGTAGATTGTTCCAAAGCAGCTTTAAAGTCTATTTAAAAGAATGTTGTGGTCAATAGTGTCAAATGCAGCACTAAGATCGAGTAACACCAATAGAGAGATACAACCACGATCGGATGATAAGAGCAAATCATTTGTGACTCTAATGAGAGCAGTCTCAGTACTATGGTACAGTCTAAATCCTGACTGAAAATTCTCATTTCTTTCTAAAATCATTTCAGATATCATTTCTTTCTAAAAAGGAACATAGTTATGAAGATACTAGCTTTTCTAGTATCTTTGACAGAAAGATTCGAGATCGGCCTGTAATTGACTAATTTTGTAGGATCAAGTTGCGTTTTTTTAACAAGCGGTTTAATCATAGCCAGCTTAAAGGTTTTTGGTATGTATCCTAGAGACAAAGATGAATTAATGATAGTAAGAAGAGGATCTATGACCTCTGGAAGCATATCTTTCAGTAGCTTAGTCGGTATATAGGGTCTAACATACATGTTGTCTGTTTAGATGATTTAATGAGTTTAGCGAATTCTTCCTCTCCTATAGCAATAAATGAATCGAATTTTTTCTTAGGGAGACTACAATGCACTCCCTGATGCGATACTGTAGTAGATGGTTGCATAGTTATAATTTTGTCCCTGATATTATCAATCTTATAAGTGAAAAAGTTCATAAAGTCATTACTTCTGTGTTGCTTGGAAATTTCTGGGCTTGAAGCTTTCTTTTTCGTTAGTTTAGCCACTGTTTCAAATAAATACCTGGGTGATTCTCACGAAATCCAGATTTAGAAGGTGTCCAGCAAAATAATTTTTAAAATGCCCTTGAAGACAATTTTCTTTTTGCACATACAAGATTAAGGTCTGAACTTACTATAACCATTATTTTTAGAAGATTTTTTAAAAATTTCCTATATAATTATTTACATTTTTTAGATGAAGTCCATAAAAAATTATCATTACTGCAACATTACATTACATTAAATATATGGTTAAAAATGTGTATTTTTGGCTAATGTTAAAGTAGACTCTTATTACTCATGCTCAAAGCTATGTAAAACTCTGGAGAGATTACTTTTTCATATTTATTATTTTTTGTAATTTCCTTATTTTCTCTCATTACCGAAACATACGTGATGATTTACAGTTTCTTTTATTTAATTGTTTCACTAAAAGTTAACATACACATTTGTTATGTAGCAGACCTTAAATAAGTAGTGTTATATAATATGTATATACATTTTAAAACAAAATATGATTATCTAATTATTACATAATTTGTAAAAAAGATACATGTTGCGGTAATGAAAATGCCATTTCGGTAATGAGAATCAATGTTTCGGAAATGAGATTTAGCTAACACATTCACTGTTGACAAAGGGGTTTGATGCCTAACCCTATTTTACATATTTAAAACACATAACATTTTGAAAAGAATATTTATTTCATAAACAGTGTTTCATTTTCGGTTCAGACATCACAGTTCGGTACGAGTTCGGTACAATGGAGGGAAAAGCAAAACAAAAATGCAGAAGGCTTGTGCATGTCTCAGGCTGTACCACCAAAGGAAAATAAATTACTTGTATCTTGTATTTTTTAAATAAGTTTTATTAATAAAGTAAGGCATAGAACCAGTTTATTTGCAGTGCACTGACAATAGTTTTATATAATTAGTTTATTAATTAAATTAATAAAAAGACAAAAAGACCTTGAGATATGTTTGGTAATTGTGCCTGAATGAATTGAAAATTAATTTGCTACATTTCAGAGTAATATATTTGTTTTCCTTAATTTTCATTAACAGTAACTTAAACACTTATCAGTTTGAATGACTGTATAAACAAAATGGAGTATGTTTTTATGTTTCCACTGTTCGATCGCGCGTGCGCGCCTCACACACGCGCGCGCACACAAATAGAAGTAAACACTTTGCGACTTTTTGATCCCTCTCCCTCTCCCTCTCTTTCTCACACTCACACCATATTCCAGCATTGCAAACTTTACACGGGGGGTAATCCAGCTCTCGAATAGCGTACCATCCCCGAGGGCCGCCATTGGCTAACAAGCCATCACCTGCTGTTAGCATTCCATTGACTCCCATTCATTTTGGCATCACTTTAACAGCGAATAACTTTACATCTGAGGCGTTTAAAGACTCTATTTGTCCATTGTTTATTTCTAAAGAAATACGACAATGTATAAAAGGCTCCATTACCTTGCATCTTACGTTATGGCCCCGTAGAGGCAGTTTTTGTAAACATAGGCTAACGATTGCGTCATAACCACGCGACTCTCTAGAAATTACCGTATAGACAGGAGGAGAAGCTCGCAGTCAATCGGGGGGACGTGGAGGCATAAAGTCCGATAAAGTCAAGGGAGAAGCCCATGACTTTACATCGCAGCCTGCTTCAGAGCATAGACAGTAAAATAAATGGACACAGCGACCCCATAGACTTCAACGGAGAAAAGTGAAGTCAATTAAAAGCACTTCTTCCTGATGGCTGAGTATACTGCGCAGACTCACACTGAGCTTGACGACGTACATTCACCTAAAGGATTATTAGGAACACCATAGTAATACTGTGTTTGACCCCCTTTCGCCTTCAGAACTGCCTTAATTCTACGTGGCATTGATTCAACAAGGTGCTGAAAGCATTCTTTAGAAATGTTGGCCCGTATTGATAGGATAGCATCTTGCAGTTGATGGAGATTTGTGGGATGCACATGCAGGGCACGAAGCTCCTGTTCCACCACATACCAAAGATGCTCTATTGCAGTGGTTCTCAACTCAGCAGCGGGTCCCGAGGACTGGAGTTGAGAACCACTGCTCTATTGGGTTGAGATCTGGTGACTGTGGGGGGCATTTTAATACAGTGAACTCATTGTCATGTTCAAGAAACCAATTTGAAATGATTTGAGCTTTGTGACATGGTGCATTATCCTGCTGGAAGTAGCCGTCAGAGGATGGGTACATGGTGGTCATAAAGGGATGGACATGGTCAGAAACAATGCTCAGGAAGGCTGTGGCATTTAAACGATGCCCAATTGGCACTAAGGGGCCTAAAGTGTGCCAAGAAAACATCCCCCACACCATTACACCACCACCACCAGCCTGCACAGTGGTAACAAGGCATGATGGATCCATGTTCTTATTCTGTTTACGTGAAATAGACTCTACCATCTGAATGTCTGAACAGAAATCGAGACTCATCAGACCAGGCAACATTTTTCCAGTCTTCAACTGTCCAATTTTGGTGAGCTCGTGCAAATTGTAGCCTCTTTTTCCTATTTGTAGTGGAGATGAGTGGTACCCGGTGGGGTCTTCTGCTGTTGTAGCCCATCCGCCTCAAGGTTGTGCGTGTTGTGGCTTCACAAATGCTTTGCTGCATACCTCGGTTGTAACGAGTGGTTATTTCAGTCAAAGTTGCTCTTCTATCAGCTTGAATCAATCGGCCCATTCTCCTCTGACCTCTAGCATCAACAAGGCATTTTCGCCCACAGGACTGCCGCATACTGGATGTTTTTCCCTTTTCACACCATTCTTTGTAAACCCTAGAAATGGTTGTGCGTGAAAATCCCAGTAACTGAGCAGATTGCGAAATACTCAGACTGGCCCGTCTGGCACCAACAACCATGCCACGCTCAAAATTGCTTAAATCACCTTTCTTTCCCATTCTGACATTCAGTTTGGAGTTCAGGAGATTGTCTTGACCAGGACCACACCCCTAAATGCATTGAAGCAACTTCCTTTAGGTGAGTGTAGATGTGACGTGAGCAACCCTTCTGTCTTTTAGTAGCTGTACCAAGAGAAATCTGAATCATTCCCTTCCGAATCTTGCAGAGACGGAGAGCGTGAGTAGGAGCTGTCCATGAGCTAGGAGCAGGAGCAACTTTTGCTAAGTATTCTGATTAATTATGACCGCCGCTAGCGTAGCTAGCGAAAGCGGTCATATAGGGATTGTCAAAGTGTTTGACAATTTGAAATTTTTATGGTATGTTGGTCTACTAGACTTTTATGGAAAAATTTCATTTGGTCCCCGGGGGCCACTTCCCCCCCCGCGCTGGGGCCCCCGTAAATTTTTCGTCAACGATACCAGGGACACCGAAGCACCGGGGAACATGAAATTTGGTGGGCATGTAGCCCCACTAGACTTCTAAGGAAAAATTTCGTTTGGTCCCCGGGGGCCACTCCCCCCCCGCGCTGGGCCCCCCCAAACCCCAAAAAATGCAGTTTTTCCTAAATAACTACCTGAACCGTGGCACCGAGGATGAAGAAATTTTTATGGTATGTTGGTCTACTAGACTTTTATGGAAAAATTTCATTTGGTCCCCGGGGGCCACTTCCCCCCCCGCGCTGGGGCCCCCGTAAATTTTTCGTCAACGATACCAGGGACACCGAAGCACCGGGGAACATGAAATTTGGTGGGCATGTAGCCCCACTAGACTTCTAAGGAAAAATTTCGTTTGGTCCCCGGGGGCCACTCCCCCCCCGCGCTGGGCCCCCCCAAACCCAAAAAATGCAGTTTTTCCTAAATAACTACCTGAACCGTGGCACCGAGGATGAAGAAATTTTTATGGTATGTTGGTCTACTAGACTTTTATGGAAAAATTTCATTTGGTCCCCGGGGGCCACTTCCCCCCCCCGCGCTGGGGCCCCCGTAAATTTTTCGTCAACGATACCAGGGACACCGAAGCACCGGGGAACATGAAATTTGGTGGGCATGTAGCCCCACTAGACTTCTAAGGAAAAATTTCGTTTGGTCCCCGGGGGCCACTCCCCCCCCGCGCTGGGCCCCCCCAAACCCCAAAAAATGCAGTTTTTCCTAAATAACTACCTGAACCGTGGCACCGAGGATGAAGAAATTTTTATGGTATGTTGGTCTACTAGACTTTTACGGAAAAATTTTGTTTAGTCCCCGGGGGCCACTTCCCCCCCCGCGCTGGGGCCCCCGTAAATTTTTCGTCAACGATACCAGGGACACCGAAGCACCGGGGAACATGAAATTTGGTGGGCATGTAGCCCCACTAGACTTCTAAGGAAAAATTTCGTTTGGTCCCCGGGGGCCACTTCCCCCCCGCGCTGGGCCCCCCCAAACGCCAAAAAATTCAGTTTTTCCTAAATAACTACCTGAACCGTGGCACCGAGGATGAAGAAATTTTTATGGTATGTTGGTCTACTAGACTTTTACGGAAAAATTTCATTTGGTCCCCGGGGGCCACTTCCCCCCCCGCGCTGGGGCCCCCGTAAATTTTTCGTCAACGATACCAGGGACACCGAAGCACCGGGGAACATGAAATTTGGTGGGCATGTAGCCCCACTAGACTTCTAAGGAAAAATTTCGTTTGGTCCCCGGGGGCCACTCCCCCCCCCCGCGCTGGGCCCCCCCAAACCCCAAAAAATGCAGTTTTTCCTAAATAACTACCTGAACCGTGGCACCGAGGATGAAGAAATTTTTATGGTATGTTGGTCTACTAGACTTTTACGGAAAAATTTTGTTTAGTCCCCGGGGGCCACTTCCCCCCCCGCGCTGGGGCCCCCGTAAATTTTTCGTCAACGATACCAGGGACACCGAAGCACCGGGGAACATGAAATTTGGTGGGCATGTAGCCCCACTAGACTTCTAAGGAAAAATTTCGTTTGGTCCCCGGGGGCCACTCCCCCCCCCGCGCTGGGCCCCCCCAAACCCCAAAAAATGCAGTTTTTCCTAAATAACTACCTGAACCGTGGCACCGAGGATGAAGAAATTTTTATGGTATGTTGGTCTACTAGACTTTTATGGAAAAATTTCTTTTGGTCCCCGGGGGCCACTCCCCCCCCCCCCGCGCTGGGGCCCCCGTAAATTTTTCGTCAACGATACCAGGGACACCGAAGCACCGGGGAACATGAAATTTGGTGGGCATGTAGCCCCACGAGACTTCTAAGGAAAAATTTCGTTTGGTCCCCGGGGGTCACTCCCCCCCCGCGCTGGGCCCCCCCAAAACCCCAAAAAATGCAGTTTTTCCTAAATAACTACCTGAACCGTGGCACCGAGGATGAAGAAATTTTTATGGTATGTTGCTC
The DNA here is from genome assembly GCF_964197995.2 of Scardinius erythrophthalmus. NCBI lineage: Eukaryota > Metazoa > Chordata > Actinopteri > Cypriniformes > Leuciscidae > Scardinius > Scardinius erythrophthalmus. The sequence goes on along the minus strand of NC_138238.1, from coordinate 24,533,484 downwards.
TTAAGTGCCCACATCAACCTAGCCCATAATCACTCATTTGTGATTTGCGCCCCTCCCATAAAAAATGAAAATGCAATATTATTCTGCTTTAATCGCCCCTATCTTCAGTGGAGATGTTCAGAACTGCACCATATTGCATGTGTATGATTAACTTGACATCTTCTGGGGGTATCCTCTGCTAAGTTTTGTAGAATTTCATCCATGGGGGGGTATAAAATAAATTCATTTATGTGCACATTTAGTGACTGTACACTCATCGGCCTGTAGATGGTGCTGTTGAGCGAAGGGTTGCTGGTTTAGGATGATACTGTCACACACACACATGCAGCAATACAAACAAACGCAAGCATGCACACACACTGACATCCACACGCACAGACACACACCCATACACACACATACAAATCCACATGCACAGACACACACACACACGCGCACACATGTACCCACACATACATACACGCACAGACACACACACACACACAGACACAAACACACACACACACACACACACACACACACACACACACACACACAGACATGCACATACTATTACTTTTTTTTAGGTATATACATAAACACGCAATACAGCCAAATTACTCCACGTCATTTATTTTTGTGGAAAGCCAGTGCAGGCCTGAGCGGCGGTCATATTTTGTACCGTGATGCGGTACATCTAGTTATTTAGTAATTTTGCCTCCACGTCCCCCGATTGCCCCACGAGCTTCTCCTCCTGTCCATACAGTAATCTCTCTACTGTGTGACAGAGAGTCGCGTGGTTATGACGCAATCGTTAGCCTATTTTTACAAAAACTGCTTCTACGGGGCCATAACGTAAGATACAAGGTAATGGAGCATTTTATTATTTTTCGTGTTTCTTTAGAAATAAATAATGGACAAATGGAGTCTTTAAATCCCTCAGATGTAAAGTTATTCGCTGTCAAAGTGACGCCAAAATGAATGGGAGTCAATGGAATGCTAACAGCAGGTGATGGTCTGCTAATCAATGGCGGCACTCAGGGAAGCTTAAATTTTTTACGAAACATTGGCCCCCTGCTTCAGAACTAGGGCGGGGCTACAGATTATGTCCCTAAAGAACCTGCGTATCTAACAGTAGTTCCGCATTACATTAATTAATTTGCACATAAGTTTATTTATTTTATTACCATGTATTCTCCGTGTAAATTTATGCACCGAACCGTGACCGTTTTTTCCCTATTATCACCCTGTCCCCTGACCTCTCTCTCTCCCCTTTCTTCTGTACTCCTCAAGAAGGATTGGATTGCTGTTTATTTTTTCCCTGTGCTTTTTCAGCCTGTCGTTTAGTGATGCCCTTTTTTATCAACTGATGCTTGCCTGTAACAAAATACACAATAGCCGTCTTGAATGTAACATTTCGTAAAAAAGACGTAGAAATACATTGTTTCACAGTAAAACTATTAAATATTAAATAATATTACATTTATAGTAGGTGGCCTATACTGCATTCATACTGCTTTTTGTGGAAAGCACTTTATAAAAATGAAAAATTAGTGACTCCTACTGGGGGGGGTTGTAATAGCTATTTTGTTTACGCAATCTGTTCAAGAAGTGTTAAAGCTACACTGTGTGATATTTTCCCCCCATCTAGCGGTGAAATTGTAGATGACTACCCAGTGAATATTAGTTTCTATTCCTTTCAATTCCGAGGGCGTTTTAATTCCTACGGTTGGCCGTATTGTTCCAAGATTAACATGGCTTCCAGTTCGACTTCGTCCAATTGCGCCTTTAAAACTATTCATCACCTGTGATCCGTCGCAGCACAGATTTATGTTACAAGGTAAACAATACTTTTTCACCATTGACGCGAGGAAAAGTAATACAAGTTATACTAGAGGTTGTTCTGGCGTTATGCACAACCATGCTATGGTTAGACAATCAACGATAAAACTTCGAATTTACACATAGGCTGAATTACCTGTCGAGAAGAAAGCAGGCAACTTCGGCGTCCGCTTTAAAATCTTTGCTCCTCATGAGCTCTTTCCATCTGGGAAAAGTTACTCCAATATTGACTTTGGTCTGTGCTGTTGACGGTTTAATTCCCTCTTTCGGTTCCTTGGCGACTCTGCTACATGTCCTCAAAAATAGGCGTGATCTTCAGCAATCTTTCAAATCTGCCGGCAGTCGCAAGTAATCTCCCCCTCGCATTCGTCGAGTGTAAAACGCGAAGGGCGAAGCTTGAATTTCCAGGTATGTCCCTCTTTGGCGAATGTATTTTCAAGATGGAGGCGCAACATGGCTGCCGCCATTCGAGCGACTCGCTCGTATGTATTATAAATGGCAGATTTTAAGCTTACGAGAATACTTTATTAGTTGGTGGAAGTAATTACACATGAATGAGCACATATAATTTTGATAGAACAAATTGTTTTTTGTTAAGAATCAACTTAAAAAGTTACTCAGTGTAGCTTTAAGGCAAATATCAAGTTATATTGAAATGAGCAAGAGTTATAGTGCACGTCCCTCCTTCATAAATTTGTTTCTCATTACCGAAACATTGAGTATCTCCACCGCAACAGGCCTTCAATTGTTGTGGTGAATGATAATGGTGTTGTGGAGGATGAGTGACCTTAAACATTCTTGCTAACTGTGGAGGCTAAATGAGGGTTAGCTAAACTTTCCCTCTCTTTTTATATTTAGACCATAATGGGGTATATAGTAATCAAAAAATTTAAACGGCAACATTTTTTTTACACTTCACAAACTCATGTTTCGGTAATGAGAACTAAAAAGTCGTGTAGGTACTATGACAAACAAAATTTTTACTTTTATCTGGAGAGAAAAAATAAGAACTGCTTACCTGGTAGCCATTTTGAGTGTCACATTCAATTATGTCCCTTACAACTAAATTCATTGAAAATGTTAGTTCCTAGAGGACTTAAACAATGATTGAAAATTGTTGCGGAGGATGAGAAAATTGGTCTTGGACACATTTATATTCCTTATTATTGTCACTAAATTTACCAATGATCACCAAATACCACATGTTTCTTTACTGTAAGTGTTTATAGTATAACATGCACTGAAGCCTTTTATTTTTCTTATTTTTTAATTATAAATATTTCCATCTCAAAGAACCCAAATCCAGTCATGGACACGTTGCGGTAATGAGAAATTTCCCCTTAAATGTGGAAAATGCAACAAAATTGGTATTTATGATGTCATTTGAAATCATGTGCAAAATAGTACATGAAGAGATGTTTATAACTGTATTCTTCTTATTTTGATAGCATTTACTTTTATCATCAAAATGCTTCATGACACCTCATAAGTCTTATTTCGCGAGAATCACCCACCTAGGGTTTTGTTTATTTTCTTCTAATAGGGTTGAAAAATAAGCTGATCTAGCAGCTTTTAAGGCCTCTCTGTATGCAATCAAACTCTCTTTCCATTAGGGGTGGGAATTGGCAAAAATGTGACGATTCGATAGTATTGTGATATTTGGCCCACGGTTCAATATTATTGCGATTCTTAACATATTGCGATACAGCAAGTATTGCGATTCGATTCTGCGATATATTGCGATTCATGTCTCCCATATTATTCAAATGCATTACAAAAAATGAGGAAAATAAGACCGCTAAACTCACTTCAAATGTCACATTTAACTCTGTGGACATTATCTACTACACATTAATAACAGAAGTGCAAAAACTTTGTCCTTGAACATTCAGGACATGACCTTATTACAGGACAGGACACAATTATTCTCTGAAAAGGAGACCTCTCACATGAATGGTGAGCTCCCAGCACATAAATTAAAATTATTTACATACAATAGAGTAAAATAAAGCAGACATAATTGAGTAACATAAACCTGAGAATAATTATATAAATAAGAGTAACTTAGAGCTTCAATCAAATTGAAAAAAATAAACAAAAATGTGTACTGCTAGAGTCCAGTCATGTTGGCTGCAAGATCATCAACCAAAAGTCATTTGGGAATATTGGCATTTTTGTTAAGAAAAAGGAGTTGGTCAACATGCTCAGATGTTAAAGTGCTCCTCTGGGCCGTTACTATGTCTCCTGCAGTGGAGAACACCCTTTCAGCAGACACACTAGTGCAGGGATGGGCAACTTCGGTCCTGGAGGGCCACTGTCCTACAGAGTTTAGCTTCAACCCTAATCAAACGCACCTGAACAAGCTAATCAAGGTCCTCAGGATTACTAGTAGAACATTACAGGCAGGTGATTTTTTTCAGGGTTGGAGCTAAACTCTGTAGGACAGTGGCCCTCCAGGACCGAAGTTGCCCATCCCTGCACTAGTCGCTGGAATGCTCTGGTATCTTTTAGCGAGTTTGGCTAGGTAAGGATACATTGTCTCATGAGCTTTCCACCAGTTGAGGGGGTTTTCTTCTAGTGGCAGTGGAGAAGCCTCCTGGTATCTCTTCACTTCCTCTTCAGCTTGGGTAAATGCCGACTTTTGTGGGGCTGTGGTAGAAAATGTTTCTCCCAGTAAATCAGCTAGCCCAGATCTTCTTTTAGGTTTAGGCTCTTCAAGCTCCTCAAGATCCTGTCCATCCATTTCTACTCCAAAATAGGGCTGGGCAATATATCGCATGACATTGTTAGGCGCATCTCATCAGTAAAGCCAGTTTCCTTGATTAGTAGTAAATCGCCATCACCTGCTTTCAGATGGAGCGGCATTTACAACACAGAGCCGTAGTTAACTGACAAGCTGAGCCATATTGCATTAATTACGTATCGCCTGCAATAATTAATGCGATATGGCTCAGCTTGTCAGTTAACTACGGTTCTGTGTTGTAAATGCTGCTCCATCTGAAAGCAGGTGATGGCGATTTACTACTAATCAAGGAACCGGCTTTACTGACAAGATGCGCCTAACAATGTTAGGCGCATATCGCCCAGCCCTACTCCAGAGGCACTGCTGGTCTCTTCTTGCCTAATAGTGGGCTGTAGGGAAACATTAGATAGATGTTAAAATATTTTCCATTAAAACAGATATAAGAAAATAATGCTAACCACCACTAACCAGTATAGAGATTAATCACCAGATGAACATAGGCTTGGTTTGAAAAAACAGATAAATAATATAGCATTTTTAAATACTTTCTGACATTTTAAAATAACTATTTAAACAATGTAATAAATTAATTAAATAAAGCCTACCTGAAGGCTGGCTGCCTCCACAACCTGTCTGAATAAATGTCACTGATGGCATCTGTGGTCAGGAAAGGCAGTGACTTAAATCGTGGATCCAGGGCCGATGCTGTGTGGAGGGTGTTTTTTTCTTCAACAGCGCTGTTTGATGACTTATTGCCTGTTTGATGTCCCTCACAATTGGTTTGTCCCCCATTGTCTCTCGTGTGTCATTTAGCAGCTGTGCCTGCACTGGAGCAATGATAGACAAAGTGGGATTCTTCTCCTCTGAAACAAGTTTTGTGGCTACTAACATCGGTCGAAGTGCTTGCATTATGTCCTCAGCATCTGTAATGTCATTTTCGTTTAGGGTGCAAATATCACTGCCTGACCTCCTGACCTCAGAGGACAACAGAGGTACCCCCCCACTACCATGTTGGACGTGTTGTCCGTAACCAAAACAATCTGTTTGTTAGTGATACCCCACTCTTCGGTTGCTGTTTTCAGCAACTCAGCCATCTCATGCATCGCCCTGGTTTGTAAAACATGAGTTAAATGCTGCCATTCATTCGTGATGTGATGCGCGGTTATGGTCATGTACGACTCCGTAGCTCCTGATAGCAACTCCTTCGGCTAAACTCAAAGTTTAATTTACCTCATCTCTGACTTCGCTGTAGAGTTTGGGGATGGCAGTGTCGGTAAAATATTTACGCGAGGGGATCACATACCTGGGCTCCAGTATGCTAAGCAGATTCTGGAAACCTTCGTTCTCCACCACACTGTAAGGCTGTAAATCTTTGGAGATAAAGTAGGCTATCGCCTCAGTGATTTTCTTAGCTCGTTCAGAGTTTGGAGGTAACTTTATCATTTTTGTTTGGTCCAAGGTGTGTTGATTTGGGGGTAGGACAACAACTTTGGGGCGTTTCACTTACTCAGTGGCCGCTAACTCCAAATGGTACCTTGTAAGATGGGCTCTCAAGTTTGTCGTATCCCCACAGTACTTAATCTTCATGTGGCATTCCTTACATATAGCATGCTGCATGTCAATGTCTTTATTATTCGCTTTTTGATGAAAACCAAAATTTACCCATATTTTTGATAAAGCAATCTTTAGTGGCAGAAGTGATGGGTCTAACATATTTGTTACACGGAGTCGGCTTTACAGCCTTGGCTAAATGTAATTTACATGAGACTAGATAATGATCTGAAATGTCATCGCTCTGCTGCAGAATTTCAACGGCATCAACATTTATTCCGTGTGATAATATTAGATCTAGAGTATGATTACGACAATGAGTAGGTCTTGACACGTGTTGTCTAACTCCAATAGAGTTCAGAATGTCTTTAAATGCCAATCCCAATGCATCTTTTTCATTATCTATATGTATATTAAAATCACCAACAATCAGTACTTTATCTGCAGCTAACTAACTCTGATAGAAAGTCAGCAAATTCTTTGATAAAATCTTTATGGTGCCCTGGTGGCCTGTATACAGTAGCCAGCACAAATCTCTGTAACGTGATTTGTCATTTACACTATATATTTTTACATTAAGCACCAACACTTCAAAAGAAGTATATTTAAACCTAGATTTCTTAGTGATTTTGAAAATATTACTATAAATTACAGCGACACCTTTGCTGATGTTTCTAATAACCTTTGCGTTTCAGACGTGGTTCATGTTTATAACAGTAATCTTGCGGGGTGGACTCATTTAAAGTAATGTAATCGTTTGGTTTTAGCCAGGTTTCTGTCAAACACAGCACATCTATATTATAGTCAGTAATCATATCATTAAGTCAAGTCAAGTAATCTTCATTTATATAGCGCTTTTAACAATGTAGATTGTCTCAAAGCAGCTTTACAGAGATAAGCGTATAATTTAAGGTAACAGAGATTGTTTCGGCTTTACAGCAGAGTTAAGTTATTTCCATCTAAAGTTAGTTTTAATTGATTTGGTTCCGTCGCAATGATCATTTGTTATTAAATTAGGGGCCGCTAAGACGACACCACTCTCTCTACACAGACTTTAAACGCGAACCTGTGAGAAACGCTGATGGCGCTCACAAGCGCATTTAGAATGGGTTCTATAGTTATGTGGGTTCTATAGTTATGTGCGTTTGAATATACGCAGGTTTGGAATTCCCTACAAGCCAAGCCTAAGCAAAATACTTGTCTTTCCTTATAAATGCAGGAAAAACCTTGGGATAAACACAGACACTAAAATTAGCGTAGATGCCATTCTTCTCATGATGTAACGAGTACATCAGGATTTTTGGGAAGTGTTCCCGGTTCCGGCTGACCTAATCTATGCAGCATAACATTAAATTATAGAAGTCTATAATGTATTATGTGAAAGCTAGGTCAAAGAGATGTGTCTTTAATCTGGCTTTGAACTGACAGAGTGTGTCTGCTTCCCGGACAATGGTAGGAAGACTGTTCCAGAGTTTTGGTGCTAAATAGGAAAAGGATCTACCGCCAGCAGTCAATTTTGATATTCTAGGTATAATCAACTGGCCGGAATTTTGAGATCATAATAGACGTGACGGACTATAATGCGTTAAGAGCTCGCTCAAGTACTGCGGAGCTAAACCATTCAGTGCTTTGTAAGTAATCAGCAATATTTTAAAATTTATGCGATGTTTAATAGGGAGCCAATGCAGTTTTGACAGAACTGGGCTAATATGGTCATACTTCCTGGTTCTGGTAAGAACTCGAGCTGCTGCGTTTTGAACCAGCTGTAGTTTGTTTATTAAGCGTGCAGGGCAACCACCTAGTAGAGCATTACAATAATCTAGCCTTGAGGTCATGAACGCATGAACTAATTGTTCCGCATTTGTCAATGAGAGCATATGGCGTAATTTAGATATATTTTTAAGATGGAAAAATGCAGTTTTACAGATACTGGACACGTGACTTTCAAATGAAAGATTGGTATCAAAGAGCACACCCAGGTTCATAACCGACGACGAAGACTTAACAGAGCAGCCATCAAGTGTTAGACAGTATTCTAGATTATTACGTGAGGAAGTTTTTTGTCCAATAATTAGAAACTCTGTTTTTTCAGAATTTAGAAGTAGGAAATTACAAGTCATCCAATTTTTTATATCCGCTATGCATTCCGTTAATTTTGTGAATTGATAAGTTTCGTTAGGTTTTGAAGAAATATAGAGCTGAGTATCATCGGCATAACAGTGAAAGCTAATGCCATGTTTCCTAATGATATCTCCTAATGGTAGCATGTACAGAGTGAACAGCAGCGGTCCTAGTACTGAGCCTTGTGGTACGCCATACTGAACTTGTGATCGATGAGACATCTCATCATTTACTGCTACAAACTGATAACGGTCAGATAAGTATGATTTAAACCATGCTAGTGCATTTCCCGTAATGCCAACATAATGTTCTAATCTATTTAAAAGAACGTTGTGGTCGATGGTGTCAAATGCAGCACTAAGATCGAGTAACACTAATAGAGAGATACAACCACGATGATAAGAGCAAATCATTTGTGACTCTAACGAGAGCTGTTTCGGTACTATGGTACGGTCTAAATCCTGACTGGAAATCCTCGCAGATATCATTTCTTTCAAGAAAGGAACACAGTTGTGAGGATACTGCCTTTTCTAATATCTTTGACAGAAAAGGTAGATTCGAGATCGGCCTGTAATTGACTAATTCTGAAGGATCAAGTTGCGTTTTTTTAACAAGCGGTTTAATCATAGCCAGCTTAAAGTTTTTTGGTACGTATCCTAGAGACAAAGACGAATTAATGATATTAAGAAGAGGATCTATGACCTCTGGAAGTATTTCTTTCAGTAGCTTAGTCGGTATAGGGTCTAACATACATGTTGTAAATTTAGATGATTTAATGAGTTTAGTAAATTCTTCCTCTCCTATAGCAATGAATGAATCAAATTTTTCCTCAGGGAGACTACAATGCACTGCCTGATGTGATACTGTAGTAGACGGTTGCATAGTTATAATTTTGTCCCTGATATTATCAATCTTATAAGTGAAGAAGTTCATAACAATAAGTGCTTTTGAAATAAGGGATCGAATATTCAGCAACCCAAGCTTTATCATTTGCTCATCTGTATTATAGCTGTTTTTTTTATTTGTTGAACATCAATTAAATTTTTGATGGGTTAAAGTTTTTTGGATTTCCAAATTCGGGGAACAGACACAGTCATATGTGATGATAGCTAGGTGAAAGAGTCTCTATGTGATGGTCATGAAATCCAGTGAGAAGCGCTTGAATTCAGCGAGGAACACAAATGTCTCAGTGATTTAAACCAGCTTAAAGGCAGATGAAACAGCGCTGACAAACTGTGCGCAACGATACAGTCTGAAGGCTTTTCCGTCTACAAATTCCCATCATTTACCACGGATTTACTGTTAGCCTAGTAATATTAACTGCACCATGAAATGTATAGGATTACATATTGAATTGTATTATATTATTAATGTAGACAATGTATTAAAGGACTAATGGAATATAATTACAGTATTTAATAATGTATTTAGACTACTGTTTTTCATACAAATACCATAGAAACCATTAAGTTACATTTTGCCATGATAGTGAGGTGCTACAGGCTATGCCTGGTTTCATCTGTGGTTGTCATGATCTAAATGCATGATACTGGATGACCAATGGTTAAGTTTAATAACACTCAAACAGTCAGATTATTATATTTTACCCCAAAAAAAATTAGCAAATGCAGAAACTAAGAAATTGTCCAATAAATATATTTATTTTGTTAAGGAAAAATGACAAATGTTTGAATGTTCTACCTCAGATTTGTGAAATGTTCACTTGTTTGGCAAGTGTTTGTCATGATATGTTCTGACAATAAAGAGTAGTTTAAAACCACAGTTAATGCTCTGGTTTCTACAACTTTCACTTCGGAGCGAAAATCTGCCTTTAAACTTTAAAGAAATAAAGATTTGACTTTTATCGTGATAATTATCGATATCGACTGATATAAAAAAAATTATCGTGATATTTTTTTTTTGGCCATATCGCCCAGCCCTAATTCTTACTATCCTCGATTAAAGTTTGGATGCGTGTCTCTAGTTCTGAAATCTTCCCCGTCAGCTTTACTATCTCCCTGCATTTATCACATGTAAATCCTGTGCTGACAAAGGATATGATAAACATGTTGCATGAGGTGCAAGTAACAATAAGAGGAGATGACATGACTTACCGTGTTTGTTGACTGATCCTACTCACCTAAGTTGTTGGATGGACTCGTAAAAGGCGCGAGTGCGCGCAAGAAAAATAAAGTGCGCACGGATGGCACGCTAACAGTGTTGTGCTATAACGATTTAGATTGAAGCTAGCTATGTCAGGTTAATGTGTGATGTTGAGTAAGTTATATTTAGCAGTATAAACAACAAGGAATGATAGTAAATAATTATTCAAAACAGAAAAATATACAAAGCTTTCAGACGCACACCAACGCAAACAGCAGCAGAAGCAAAGAGGCAGACTGGAGCAATCGATCAATGAATCAGTTCATCCTGATTATTTTCTTTTTTCCTTTGTATTCTGCTGCAACATTATGAAAAAAGACAATATTGCCCATTTGTGGTCTGCTCTCCTGATTTTATTTGTGATAAATCCCATGAACAATAACACTGGAATTCACTAAATCTCTCCGTTTCTCCCACCAAAAAACCAAGTCCACCAAAAATGAAAATTCTGTCATCATTTACTCAACCTCAGGTTGTTCCAAACTTGTATAAATGTCCTTTTTCTGTTGAACACAAAGGAAGATATTTTGAAGAATGTGGGGAACTGAAGTCAATGGTGCCCTAAAGCAGCCTGGTTACAAACTTTCTTCAAAATATCTTCCTTTGTGTTCAGCAGAACAAAGAAATTTATACAGGTTTGGAACAACCTGAGGGTGAGTAAAGTATTTATCTAATGAATTAAAGGGCCCCTATTATGGATCATGTAGTGTGTAACATAGCTCCAAGTGAATGATAACATGTCGGGTTGTATTCGCTATAACAACCGCCTCACTCTACACTATCCCGCTTATTACATGGCTACCTACCAAATAAATCAATAATTTGACACAAAATATTGATTTAAAAAGGAGTTTATTGATTTAAAAACGATTGTATTGCTTCCGCTAAAGAAAATAGTCCGTTCCGTCTCTACGGTTAGAATCCTGCGTCCATACCAACGCTCTGTTTTTCATGGCAACGGTGTGTTATCCTTAGCAGCAGTCTGTTATCAAGAAATAACAGACCGCATTCTACATTAGAATTTAACCAAGCCATGTAATAAATAAAGTTATTGTCTTTCAAAAGTAAGAGTCGACTCTGAGTCAATTAAACTAATCGTTTTTCAAACGAGTCATAAGCCGTTTTCGTTGTGACGTCAAGACGAAACATCAGCATATTGCCCGCCCTGTTATTGCGTGCGCAGACACCAGGAGAAACTTGAACGCCCTCAAACCGGCAGCTGATTCCTGTGGATACTAGACAGCATCATGTCGAGAAGACGCTGTGCTCTACAATGTGAAGGTAAAGGCAGTTTTTTTTTCACTGTCCAAGGACGAGCATGTGAAGAATCAGTGGTTAAAATTCATCTTTACCATGATACCACAGCAGTATAATCCTAACTTTTGCTGTGTTCCCTTTATTTTACTGACGACTGCTTCTCAAATCTCTGAGTTCAATGCAGGATTCGCAAACCGCTTGCTCTTGAAAGATGGTGTTAAAAATACTTGTATAGGTCTGTGTAGGTATACTGTGTAGGTCTCCTGCTAACAGGTTAACTCACATTATTACTGTCTTAAGCCCTATTCGGACGGGACTAGTTTAACATGGAGAGGTGGGTAATTACTAGAGCTTCTCTGTGATTTTAGTCCCGTCCGAATGTGCCATCTCAGTAATCATTACAGACAATGTCAGTAAAGATTACGGCGACTTTTACCTTCAGTAAAAAGGTCCAGAAAAATTACCTCAGGTAATACTAATCCCATGCGCTGGGACGAGTCTGTGGCAAAACTCAAGTTCAGAAAGAAGATCGAAGCACTTATTAGAGGCACGAAACATCTTTTAGCGTTAGTTAAGTGCCTATTACCAACGCAATCCAATCTGAAGTTAATTAATAAATCATTCGAAAATAACTGTTTTATAAATATGTGTTTGTGCACATGATATCAGGAAGCAACGTCATAGACACATTGCGACAGGAGGGGTACGGCGATGTGCAAATCGAGTTACCCTTCCCACTATACTAGTCTAGTCTAGGATACTAGTCTGGTGGGTTTAGTTAATCCACGGTACTGTAGTGGGGGAAACCCAGAGGGTCTGGCTGATCAAAACTGTAGAGACGTCTAGAGTTATGTAGGCGCCGGGGAGAAAAAAAAAAAACAGAAAATACTGACCATCATGGGGAAATCTCAGAGTAAAATGCGCAAAAAAGATCATTATGATAAACCGGTGTTTTGTCTGATGAGGCGAGTGTATGGGTTCAAATGTTTGAAAAGTACTGAAAAGGTTAATTAAATACCATGATTTCCTTAGAGAAGGAACTTTAAGTGTCACTAGGCTGACAGTAGTTAAAAACCCTGTTGTAGAGGGACGTGAATAACAGAAGGACTGTGGATTATAAGCCAACAATATTGTGCTGGTTAGTGGAGGCAGAGTGCAAAGAAAAAAGTCAAACTGCCTGGAGAAAAACTTTTTTACCTATTCATCCAGTAAATGGATGCATGACATTAGATGTCTAGAGAACTTACATTTATGTAATAAGGGTTGAAAGAGCAAGCAGCTTTAAGGCTGTCTGTGCAACTTGGGGATTGAGATATGAGTAATATAATATTTTGGTTTCTGCAAAACAGTAGTGATAAGTGGGACTGAGACAATAATGATAAACTTGTTGAATCTGCAGACTAACCATTTGATAGATGAAAAGAAATATAGTAGAAAAAAATATAGACACAAGTTTATGAGAAGAGCTCGAGTCCTGAATGCCTCAGAATCTCTCTCTTTCATTCAAAGTCAGCTGAATACTGTTATCTGAGCCTGTGTCATAAGTGATAATAAGCTATTTATAGTAAAGCACAGTGTTTCAGTTGAAAATCATAGACACAGAGATCACAGAAATCATGCTACAGGCAGTTTAGATTTTTACATTCAGAGGGCAATTTGTTATTATGTGAGATGGGTATGAGAGTGGAGCAGATGACTGTGAGGCCAGCAGCATCATTACATCATTAAGGGGGGATGAGCTGTGAGAAGATATGGCAGTCTGACCCAGAAATGTGAGTTCCTCCATACCACTCAGCAGAAACCATATTGCTTGGATGGCTTGTATTTCATTGTTACAAGTGTCTGCAACTATGTCAGGGGACAACACCCTGAAGAAAATGAGATTAGAGATAAAGAGCTAATGGGAATGGGGCTTTCAAAAGCCAGCTGAGACCATGAGGTGATTGTCATTATTTGTTGTGGAGATGTCACACCGGAATGTGACGTTCTTAATTATACCAGTATTTAGTTTCTCCACTGACAGGAAAAGGACAGCAACCACTTCTAGAATTTATGCAATTTATTTAATAATTTACTCACAATGATAAAATAGGCAACAGGATTTAAAAAAAAAAAGTAAAGAAAAGCAACTCACTGGTCAGTTAACGCTACAGCACAATTCGTCACAATTCATCAATTCAGCAGTTTAGGTTCATAATCCAAATCCTGTCCTATATCAGTATATAAAATCATCAACCAAGCATAGAAATCCCAAAAATAAAATGTATTGAAAGAAAAGTTCGGCAGTCAAATCCCAAACCACATTCAAGGTCCATTGGCCTTATATGGAAGTCTGATAGACAAGCGGGCCGCAGAAGGGCGTGCTGATTCAGATGAGGCAGTCTAGTTCGTCCCTTCACGCATCTCCGTGATCCAATATAAACAGCGGCAGCACTGAGGAGGAGTAAAAGCAGCCCTTAGTCTCACGCAAAATACTGGCCGAGCTCTCACACACACACATAAGTTGATAGGCAAGACAACTTTCCTTTACTTGGCTCAAATCAGGCATTGAATCCACCGTATGAACATCTGCGTCCCTCTTCTGCTCCACTGTAGAGGAATACACAAAACCCTCAGATCGCAATACACACAGGCATGGATCACACGCACCCAAAACACCAGTAAGCTGAGCACTTTCCTTCACTTATCTCCATTAAAGCGTTGTAATCAGATCCGCGCCCACTGCTCGTCTGACTGTGACTTTCTGTAATCAATCGCAGCGATCGGTGTTCCTGCCCGTATAGGTTCGACTCGCGGTGTGCGTGCGTTCCCCTGCACACCTTCACTCTGCCCCGCTCTGCCTCCATTTCTCGTTCGTCTCTTCTTATCTTGCATACTCCCGCCCCTATCCTTAATCAACAGTCCATTAGTCCGAGCAGCACTGCCAATGTCAGAGCGAGAGGGTGGGGTCTGTCAATCATAATTGTTTGTGAGTAATTAGGCCCACAATTAAGCAACCAGTGACACAGCAATGAGTGATCAAAAATACACATAAAACACAAACCTAATAAATTACGTGGGTGAAATAAATGACACACAGGGGTTCAATATTATAGACAGACAGATGTTCCACATTTGACAGAGACCGTAACAAAACTTAATTTATATGAGGAACATGATGTTGGTTGCCTTATGGGCAAGAAGAAAAATGTATAGAAGGGTTGATATTGAACTAATATGTCTATATCATAGTTTTACTCTTGCAGGTCATTAGACATGGCATAGGATAATGACCAAGACATGGTGGTGGCTAAAGATGAAGACTGTTTTTAAAGATTAAAGAGGAAAAATCTTAGATCTTCTGAGAAAAAAATTAGAGAGAAAATCTGGATAACAAAGGTTAAGTAAATCCAGCATTTAACCCTCTGGGGACCAAAAACGCGCCCGCGCGTTTTGCTCGTTTTTTTTTTTTTTTTTTAGCAATGAAAATAAACACTAAATGCTCTGTTAATTTTGATCTTTCATTTTCGTGTAATACATCAATCGATCCTGTTCAGTTTCTATTTTTTTTCTGTATACTCACAATAAAAATAAAGTGTTTTGCTTTTTGACAAATAAAGAAAAATTAACATGATGCCATTTCTGCCTTCTCTCTGTTAGTAAACTCCCATTTGAAACGCGTTCGAAAATGATCTATAACTCAGCGAAAATTCAGTCAAACAGGCAAACAGACCCACGGGCATAAAGCTTGAGATCGCATCTGTTAAATGAAGTAACTTATATAAAAAACAAATATTCTCAGCTTCTGTAATCTGTATAAAAAGAGAGCGACTCCAGTCGAGCTCATTACGAGCTAATTCACAGTAATGTGACCACTCCCCGGAGAGCGCGTGCTATTCAAACGCAAATTCTGAGAACTATTTCAGAGCTGTGAAACGCCCACATCAGCTGTAAACAAAGCGCGTCGCGATCGAATGAGGCATAATATAGCCTACCTTATGGAGAAAAGATTCCTCAGAACAGTGCTGATGAGGAGCAATATCTCCTGATATGAGGAGCAGATCCCGCTGAGGAGTGAGGTAGGCTGTTTTCTTTTCTCAAGTGTGGAATAACGTTATGGAATAACGTTAGTGTAGACCTATGTAAACCGCAAAAAGATGAATCGCATTTCTATAATATGACTCGCCTTTCTGTGAGATGAATGAAGGGTACATATTTGTAAAGACTGTTTAGCCTAAATATAAATCGCGCGTCTGTGTGTGAAAGAATAAACTGCTTTGCTATAGCCTACTGAGATGAGTAAAAATCGACTGGAATATGTTGAAATAAAATGTATTTGTATAAGCAACGTATTAAACTGCAAATTAGCATTTATATGCCCTAATATTTCATAAAAACAACGTTACAGTCAGTCACTTGTTGACTAGATTTGGGTACAGTTTTTAGGCTACTGTAGAATATACTGCCACATCAAATAAGCTTTTGTTTAGCAATTTCTGCTCATATCTAACGTTATATATATATATATATATATATATATATATATATATATATATATATATATATATATATATATATATATATATATATATATATATATATATTTGTCAAAAATAAAGTCATAGACTAAGATGTTAGATGTTCCAATGTTGGCTATATTCAAACTAATGAATACATATTATGATAAAATGTAGGCCTATAATCTTTTTTCTTTTTCTTTTTTACAAAGAAAGAGTACACTTGAAATATTGTTGAAATTGTAATTATTGTTGTAATTGTAACATTTTTAATAAAATAGCAAAACATATTTACAAGAGAGATGTAAGCGAAATCTTAAATGGTCAATATAAGTCTTCTTCTAAATACATCTTTTGTCCTTGCATTGTGGCTCAGTCAGTGTCACACCTGAAAGAATGGCTCATTAGGCAGAGTCATTATGCAGAGTGGGTGGGACATTGTAATCTAAGGTGTAAACTACTCCTCCCCCTCGCATATTGGCTTTCCAAGCAAAACCTGTTTTACACCATTTAAATCAATGTATTTTTTTTTTTTGTGAACGATAAAGCAAGACTATTTTCACATAATTTTGAAGCTAGAATTCAAAGGGACAACATCCATTAGTCAAAAGTCTTGTGGACACATATTTAATATGTGTTTTGTGGTCTTAATTCAGCAACTTTCATTTTATTTTTTTCCAATAACCACGCACAAACATTATTCTCTTAAAAATACAAACATCTACATACAAGTTGCTCGCATATTATGGTAGCCCTGTTTGTGCTATATAGAGTGAATTTACACCTTTGCCATTAACATGTTTATAAATAACTGAAAAAAGCACAAATGTCAAGGCATGTCAGAACATCTCAAGGGCCCCAAAAACACCTTGGTCCCCAGAGGGTTAAACTAAAGATAACCTTACAAATGTTACTTGAGTAGCGTATTTTAGATTGTCGTAAGGGTTTTAATTTGAAAGTTCTATATTGTAGGGAATTTAATATTACATTGTGTCTAAGTTAGAGTCTTAAGAGGCTGTTGAAAAGATCATTTGTGTGTAAAGTGAGAGAGACTGTTTGAGTGGAGGCATGGATGGTGCCTCAGACATAGACTATTATCTGTTAAAACTTGAACAAAACAAAGAAATTATTTTAGAACCAAAACAACCCAGATGACTTTGTAGCGTTTATACGCCCACGTATAAATATAATTAATTATTATTCATAACGAATTATGATCAATAATTAATAATTTAATTATTTTTAGAATTTACTGTAGCAGAATCAATAGTATGACATTTTATCGGTTCATCCAATGAACAGAAAGCATAAACAATTATTAACTCTAGGAAATATAATATCTTCCTGGCCAAGAAAGAATTTTTATTTATTTTTTATTTAACCTTTATTTATCCAGGTAAACTGTTTGAGAACCACTTCTCATTTACAAACATGACCTGGCCAAGAGGCTACAGGAATAAATAGGGACATACTGTACAACTGTACATAGTCAAACACATGACACACATAGAACAAGCAATTGAATTAAAAAAGGTAGACAACAAAGAAAAGAGAAAAAGAAAAAGAATAAAGTGCTTAAATATGTGTGTATAAATATGGTTCATAATTGTCAGCAGGAACAAGAGTCAACTATGTAATTTTGAACGTTTTGCTTAAAGGTGGAGATTGGGATCAGAGATGTAAGTTTCAGGGTATTTTGTAGTATGTTCCAGTCGTGTACTGCTGCAAAGCGGAAGGCATTACGTCCAAAGATAGTAGAAGTCGGGGGGGTCCTAAATTTAATCAAATCACTTGATCTTGTGTGATAGGCGTTATGAGCAGCATGAAGAAGAGATGACAAATAGAGAGGTGTCTTGCCCAGGATTGTCTTGTATATGAAGAGAAACCAATGATGGAGCCGCCGGGTATGAAGGGAGGGCCAGCCCACCAGTTTATACAGGTCACAGTGATGAGTGTGAAAGGGTGCATTAGTGGCAAAACGGATGGCTGAATGATAGAGTGTGTCAAGTTTTTTTAGGGCTGTGTTTGGTGCCATTCTGTAGATAATATCGCCATAGTCCAAAATTGGCAGTACTGTCATCTTAACGAGGGTGCATTTGGTAACATGAGTAAAGGAAGCTTTATTGCGGAAAAGAAAGGCTAGTCTAGCTTTGACTTTTGTTTGAAGGTTATTGATGTGTGTAATGAATGACAGGGATGAATCCAACCATATACCTAGATATTTATATTTTTTGACATACTCCAGAGCCATACCGTTCATGCAGGTGATTGTAAGTGGAGTCTCGATGACTGGTTTTCGGCTAAAAATTATACATTTTGTCTTACTGGTGTTAATACGGAGGTGGAGATTGTCAAAGAACTGCTCTATAGAGGTGAAACTGAGTTTAAGACTGGAAGCTGCAGAATTGGGAGAGGAACCAACTGAGTACAAAATGGTATCATCTGCATAAAGATGAATCCTGGAGGTGCCAGCAGCTCTGGCTATATCATTGATGTAGATAGAAAAAAGGGTTGGGCCCAGGATGGAGCCTTGAGGCACACCTTTAGAGATATTAAGTGGGTCTGACATAATGTTTTCAACCTTCAATTGCTGGGCACGGTTGGTGAGATAATTGGCAAACCAAACACAGCTAGAGGAGGACAGACCAATACTGGAAAGCTTATGTAAGAGGATCCTATGGTCGACTGAGTCAAAGGCCTTGGCGAGGTCTATAAAGGTGGCAATACAGACCTGTTTGCTGTCTAATGCTGTAATTACCTCATCAAGGACCTTTGTGGTGGCTGTTATGCACCCATGTCCTGTCCGAAAACCAGATTGCATGTCAAATAATATATGATTTTTATCCAGGAAATCATTTAACTGTTTTTGGACGAGCTTCTCCAGAACTTTGGCAAGGCATGGTAGGATGGAAATTGGGCGGTAACAATTTGGATCAGATTCAGAACCCCCTTTGAAGAGGGGAAAAATTATAGCTGATTTCCAATCAATAGGGAACTCAGAGAGCTGTAGGGACATGTTAAATAGTCTTGTGACGGGAGCGGCAATAATGCGGGATGCTGCTTTTAAGAACATGGGATCAAGACCATCAAGGCCAGCAGATTTGTTTGTGTTCAGCTTGGAGAGTTCATCCTGGACTTCAGAGGTGGAAAGAGGCATAAAAGAGAAGCCATTGTTGCTTGATGGAGAAAGTTGGGCATCTGCTGAGGTTGTTACTGAAGTATCCATTGAGACAAGATTAGGGTTTGACATTGGAACTGTATGAGTTGCATTAGGGTTTGACATTGTAACTGTATGAGTTGCATTAATAAAGTGATGGTTTAGAAGTGAGGCCATCCGAGACTTCTCAGTAATAATGATGTCATTAAATAACATAGAAACTGGTAAATGAGGTGAAATAACTTTATTTTCCATTACCTTGACTGTTTTCCAGAATGCCCTAGCATCAGTGCCACATGTGGTGAGTTTTTCTTTAAAATGCGAGATTTTGGCATTTCTGATAGCCTGTGTTGCTTTATTTCTGCATTGACGGAAGGCCAGCCAGTCAACTGGAGTTTGGGTAGAGCGGGCTTTTCTCCAGAGAGCATTTTTATGATGAATAATCTCAGCCAGGTCATTGGAAAACCAGGGACTATATCGATTTTTTATTCTAATTTTTTTCAGAGGGGCATGCTTACTCATAATCAGACTGAAAGTGTTTTTAAAAAAAGACCATGCCTCTTCCAAGAGGTGGAAGGAATTAATTCTGTCCCAGGACACGGCCGCAACATCTTGGAGAAAAGCTTGCATGTCCAGTTTTTTCAAAGAGCGCTTGGTTACAATTACTGGGGGCCTTTTGAATGAAAGGCCAGAGCGTACACATGCAATAGCGCAATGATCACTTATTTGACTGAAAACTCCAGCTTGATAGTTAGATGGATTGTTAGTCAAAAGGAGGTCAATCAGAGTGGATGATGAGGAAGATTTAGGATTAAGTCTGGTGGGCTCAGATATCATCTGAGTAAGGTTTAGAGCATCAAACTGTTGCAAAACTGTATCTGGGGGATTGATCATATCCCAGTTCAGATCACCCATAAGGACAAACTCAGAGGATATGTATGGAGCTAGGAATTGACTAAAGGCTGTGAGTGCAGAAACTGGAGCTGAAGGTGCTCTATAGCAAACAGCAACAGAGATAGAGAAAGTGGTTGAAAGCCTAAGCTTTAGTACCAGTAGTTCAAGTTGTTTAGGAACTGACTTAGAAAGAACAACAGTACATTGCAGATGATCTTTAACATACATAGCTACACCACCACCCCTGGTAGCTCTGTCCTGACGAAACACATTATAGCCTGGTATGAAGATGTCAAGATCAGTGTTCCCTTTTTTAAGCCAGGATTCAGAGATAGCAAGAACATCAGGATTAGCTGTGTGCACCAATGTTTTTAAAGTGTCAAAATGCTTAGAATTCAACAGACTGCAGATATTTACATGTAAAAAACCCAATGATTTACGGTCACAAAATTCACCAAATGACAGCTGGGCAGTAACTGAGTTAGCTGGCCCAGGATTTGGATGAACATTACCAGAGATAAATAACATGAGAATAATTAACATGCGTCTAAGAGCAACACCAGAACAAATCGATTGTTTGTCTTTTACAAAGGGCAAAGCCAGTAACAAGTTAGAGTCAAACAGTTCCTGCAGTAGCATAATTGAAAAATATGGAAGGGTTCGAAATACCTGGGTGACAGAAAGTCCAACAGATTTAGTAATCCAATAGGATAGGACATCTCTCGATTGAAGAATGAAGTCTAATGTTCCTCGACAGTGAAATGCTGTGGCAGACCCTAGAGTGCGTTTACCAGCAGGCCCGGGGTCCTGATACTGTACATGCAGCAAAAAGGTGAATGACAAAATCCAGAGAACCAGTAAGATTTTTATAAAGAAAAGCATGATTCAGATACTTTAGTAGTGTAGCACAGGCTTCAATGTGTGCTGGAAATAAGCCTTGATGTAAATCCTGATTCGAAAACCCCTGCCACAGATCTAGGCTGAAGGCAAGCCACACTGCAGCAGGTCCATGTAGGCCTCAGACCAGGTGGGGTAGGCCGAGATCCTCTCGAAAGCAAGCAGGTAGGCCTCAGACCAGGTGGAGTAGGCCGAGATCCTCTCGAAAGCAAGCAGGTAGGCCTCAGACCAGGTGGAGTAGGCCGAGATCCTCTCGAAAGCAAGCAGGTAGGCCTCAGACCAGATGGAGTAGGCCGAGAACCTCTCAGAATAGCTGTAGCCAGATAGCATAGGCTTTAGTGTGTGCTAGAAGCGAACCACAATGCAGCTGGAGATAGATGTTGTTATCTTGCTGTAAATCCTGTTTCAAGAACCCGTCACAGATCTAGGCTGAAGACAAGCCACACTGCAACAGATCCCTGGGCTGTAGCATGAAGATAGGCCTCAAACCAAATAATAGGCCAAGAGCTCACAAAAATAACAGGGTAGGATATCCATGACTACAAAAACTTAGTTAAGATTAAATGAAGGCACTGTCTGGATTATTTCAGTGAAAGGTGCACTAAAAACCTTTAAAAAAAGTTAAAAATGGACAGACAAAGAGCAGACAGAAAGACATGCAGCCATCTTGCCACCAAAGCCACCAAAACACCAGCCACCAAAACAGCCACCAAAACAACCCAGCCACCAAAACAACCCAGATGACTTTGTAGCGTTTATACGCCCACGTATAAATATAATTAATTATTATTCATAACGAATTATGATCAATAATTAATAATTTAATTATTTTTAGAATTTACTGTAGCAGAATCAATAGTATGACATTTTATCGGTTCATCCAATGAACAGAAAGCATAAACAATTATTAACTCTAGGAAATATAATATCTTCCTGGCCAAGAAAGAATTTTTATTTATTTTTTATTTAACCTTTATTTATCCAGGTAAACTGTTTGAGAACCACTTCTCATTTACAAACATGACCTGGCCAAGAGGCTACAGGAATAAATAGGGACATACTGTACAACTGTACATAGTCAAACACATGACACACATAGAACAAGCAATTGAATTAAAAAAGGTAGACAACAAAGAAAAGAGAAAAAGAAAAAGAATAAAGTGCTTAAATATGTGTGTATAAATATGGTTCATAATTGTCAGCAGGAACAAGAGTCAACTATGTAATTTTGAACGTTTTGCTTAAAGGTGGAGATTGGGATCAGAGATGTAAGTTTCAGGGTATTTTGTAGTATGTTCCAGTCGTGTACTGCTGCAAAGCGGAAGGCATTACGTCCAAAGATAGTAGAAGTCGGGGGGGTCCTAAATTTAATCAAATCACTTGATCTTGTGTGATAGGCGTTATGAGCAGCATGAAGAAGAGATGACAAATAGAGAGGTGTCTTGCCCAGGATTGTCTTGTATATGAAGAGAAACCAATGATGGAGCCGCCGGGTATGAAGGGAGGGCCAGCCCACCAGTTTATACAGGTCACAGTGATGAGTGTGAAAGGGTGCATTAGTGGCAAAACGGATGGCTGAATGATAGAGTGTGTCAAGTTTTTTTAGGGCTGTGTTTGGTGCCATTCTGTAGATAATATCGCCATAGTGTTTAAAAATAAAGTGTTTTGCTTTTTGACAAATAAAGAAAAATTAACATGATGCCATTTCTGCCTTCTCTCTGTTAGTAAACTCCCATTTGAAACGCGTTCGAAAATGATCTATAACTCCGCGAAAATTCAGTCAAACAGGCAAACAGACCCACGGGCATAAAGCTTGAGATCGCATCTGTTAAATGAAGTAACTTATATAAAAAACAAATATTCTCAGCTTCTGTAATCTGTATAAAAAGAGAGCGACTCCAGTCGAGCTCATTACGAGCTAATTCACAGTAATGTGACCACTCCCCGGAGAGCGCGTGCTATTCAAACGCAAATTCTGAGAACTATTTCAGAGCTGTGAAACGCCCACATCAGCTGTAAACAAAGCGCGTCGCGATCGAATGAGGCATAATATAGCCTACCTTATGGAGAAAAGATTCCTCAGAACAGTGCTGATGAGGAGCAATATCTCCTGATATGAGGAGCAGATCCCGCTGAGGAGTGAGGTAGGCTGTTTTCTTTTCTCAAGTGTGGAATAACGTTATGGAATAACGTTAGTGTAGACCTATGTAAACCGCAAAAAGATGAATCGCATTTCTATAATATGACTCGCCTTTCTGTGAGATGAATGAAGGGTACATATTTGTAAAGACTGTTTAGCCTAAATATAAATCGCGCGTCTGTGTGTGAAAGAATAAACTGCTTTGCTATAGCCTACTGAGATGAGTAAAAATCGACTGGAATATGTTGAAATAAAATGTATTTGTATAAGCAACGTATTAAACTGCAAATTAGCATTTATATGCCCTAATATTTCATAAAAACAACGTTACAGTCAGTCACTTGTTGACTAGATTTGGGTACAGTTTTTAGGCTACTGTAGAATATACTGCCACATCAAATAAGCTTTTGTTTAGCAATTTCTGCTCATATCTAACGTTATATATATATATATATATATATATATATATATATATATATATATATATATATATATATATATATATATATATATATATATATATTTGTCAAAAATAAAGTCATAGACTAAGATGTTAGATGTTCCAATGTTGGCTATATTCAAACTAATGAATACATATTATGATAAAATGTAGGCCTATAATCTTTTTTCTTTTTCTTTTTTACAAAGAAAGAGTACACTTGAAATATTGTTGAAATTGTAATTATTGTTGTAATTGTAACATTTTTAATAAAATAGCAAAACATATTTACAAGAGAGATGTAAGCGAAATCTTAAATGGTCAATATAAGTCTTCTTCTAAATACATCTTTTGTCCTTGCATTGTGGCTCAGTCAGTGTCACACCTGAAAGAATGGCTCATTAGGCAGAGTCATTATGCAGAGTGGGTGGGACATTGTAATCTAAGGTGTAAACTACTCCTCCCCCTCGCATATTGGCTTTCCAAGCAAAACCTGTTTTACACCATTTAAATCAATGTATTTTTTTTTTTTGTGAACGATAAAGCAAGACTATTTTCACATAATTTTGAAGCTAGAACTCAAAGGGACAACATCCATTAGTCAAAAGTCTTGTGGACACATATTTAATATGTGTTTTGTGGTCTTAATTCAGCAACTTTCATTTTATTTTTTTCCAATAACCACGCACAAACATTATTCTCTTAAAAATACAAACATCTACATACAAGTTGCTCGCATATTATGGTAGCCCTGTTTGTGCTATATAGAGTGAATTTACACCTTTGCCATTAACATGTTTATAAATAACTGAAAAAAGCACAAATGTCAAGGCATGTCAGAACATCTCAAGGGCCCCAAAAACACCTTGGTCCCCAGAGGGTTAAACTAAAGATAACCTTACAAATGTTACTTGAGTAGCGTATTTTAGATTGTCGTAAGGGTTTTAATTTGAAAGTTCTATATTGTAGGGAATTTAATATTACATTGTGTCTAAGTTAGAGTCTTAAGAGGCTGTTGAAAAGATCATTTGTGTGTAAAGTGAGAGAGACTGTTTGAGTGGAGGCATGGATGGTGCCTCAGACATAGACTATTATCTGTTAAAACTTGAACAAAACAAAGAAATTATTTTAGAACCAAAACAACCCAGATGACTTTGTAGCGTTTATACGCCCACGTATAAATATAATTAATTATTATTCATAACGAATTATGATCAATAATTAATAATTTAATTATTTTTAGAATTTACTGTAGCAGAATCAATAGTATGACATTTTATCGGTTCATCCAATGAACAGAAAGCATAAACAATTATTAACTCTAGGAAATATAATATCTTCCTGGCCAAGAAAGAATAATCCCCAGCTAACAATAAATTACGAAGTAAATTAAGGGTAACAGCATAGGTAACTTAAATCGAAGTTCAAGACAATAAATTTGATAAGCACATACACAAGCAATCTCTTTTCAAATACAAACAATACTTTATTGATTATATACTAACACATACAGCTAATGTCTAACACAAACGCACACGCACACACACACACACACACACACACACACACACACACACACACATTCATACGAGTTGCAGAAAGGAAGAGAGTGAGGAAAGAGTGGGTTTAAGAGTGAAAGGATGAAATCTCACGATTCCATATGCACTTAGACATGACCTGAACGAACCATCAAACATTAATTTAACCCTTCTATCGTTTCTTAGACAGGTTATTACATTTATCAAAACACCAGTCAAGATTTTAGTCTGGAGGCAGTCTACTTGCGTCTTTGCTTTTGCGTTCCTTTTTGGGAATTCCCTTCGTTGCGTAACAGAGGGTTTCCCCGGGTTCGTTCCTCGGCTGTGGTCTCCTTGTGCCTGGGTCTGCGGCGTTCCAGTCACGTGTTGTGCTGGCGGATGAATTGAAAGTCTTTGTCTGAAGCTGGCTTTGCAGAAGAAACGTGTCTCGAAATCTTGTCGCAAAACTTAACTTAGAACCGAGACTCACAACGGAAAATAAAGGAAATGATAACTCAGAAAAGAAAAGAAAATTTAGATGAGAGTAGTAAGATGGCTTGAATAAATCTAACCCATCTGATCTTAATTTGGGTTGGTCTGCTCTTCAGTTACATGGTTGCTCTGGTTCAGATCTTCATCTTTTTCTGCCCATCTCTCTTGAGAGTGATAGCAGAGCGTTTCTTGAGGGTGAACCCAGAGAGCGAGAGCACAGAGAGAGCTTCGAGAGCAGCGAGAGAGAGAACTTAGAGAGAGTTAGAGTCTAAGGGTTCTCTTACGAGAGTCCTCTCGTACTGCGTTTTATCAAAACGCTACGGGAAAAGTCTCTTTTCACGAAACACTGAAGCAAAAAATTATCCTTTAATTTTCATATATGTAAAACGCGTTGCGGCAGCAGCAGACAGCTATGGCGAGACGGCTTGCTCGCTTATTGGCTGCTCTGCGGCAACTGCTTAAGCCTATCGAGCGAGGCCTGAGATGGCATCAGGCCAATGAGGGCGCTTCGCGCCCTCCTCGCCACTTCCCGCCGAAACGGGCGTGGCTTACCTCTATAAAAGGAGCTCGAGAAGGCTGACTCACTTGATTTTAATCTCTTCAGCGAAGCGCACGCATCGCTGGATCACGGAAGCAAGCGTCGTTCGAAGCAAGCACTTCAGCGGGACGAGCCCTCGAAGCCGCTGGCCAACGCCGCCTTCTACTGCCGTACCTGCTGCGCTTTCCGACGCCTATATCCTTTATTGCTATATTGCTCTGTTTTCTGTGTGTGTGTGTGTGTGTGTGTTCGCTGCAACACTCACCCCTAAAAAGAGCTGCGTCTTTTTCAAGACGCCTTCTCATGCAGCGCTCGCGCTCGCTGACGGCGAAATGCCCTTACTCCGAGCCAATTGCCTACGGTGACTCTGAGGACTCGCCAGGCATCCTTCCGAGGCTGCCCTTCCTGGAAGCGGACGGCGGGATTAGTTTTTCTTTACGTTACAAGAAAAGCTACCCTGCCTCCGCGCGCGTCATTCACCGGCGAAGGAGAAAAGAGTGTTCTCAGTCCCACCATTGGTCGGTCTCACCTCTTTTCTCTCATATTTCTCAGTTCCCTGTTCGGCGACTGGAAATATTATTGCAGCAAGTGAGTCTGTTATAGCACGCTTGCCTGCCAGCAAACGCCGAAGAATACATGTTGACGCCGCCTTTGCCGCCAATGCTTCACTCTGTCAGTCCCCTGAAGGCGACTGCAGAGATGCATTTTGCAGCCAGCGAGCGCGTAGTACCCGCTTGCCTGCAACCGAACACCGTTTCTACGGTTCCCGTGCGTCACTGGCGAAAGGAGAATGGAGTGTTTTCAGCCCCGCTGAAACTGGGCGATATCCACTCTTCTCACATTCAAAGCCTACATCTCCCTGTGGCTCAGTGGCGGAGTTATAGGTTTTCCGCATGGGAGACCGGAGTTCTAATCCCGGTCTAACGGCATATATATTTTTATGCCGCCAATGCTTCGCTCTGTCAGTCCCCTGAAGGCGACTTCGGAGATGCATTTTGCAGCCAGCGAGCGCGTAGTACCCGCTTGCCTGCAACCGAACGCCGTTTCTACGGTTCCCGTGCGTCACTGGCGAAAGGGGAATGGAGTGTTTTCAGCCCCCTGAAACCGGGCGATATCCACTCTTCTCGCATTCTGGCATATTTCAGGCGTCTGAAAATGTTAGTATTGCATGTCGTGCTTACTCGCATGCCTGCAAGCAAACGCCAGTGTGGATAATACTCGCGCTGACTTTGTCTATGTATCTTCACTGTGGTCCAATGGTAGATTATTAGACTCTCGCGCGGGGGATCCGAGTTCGAATCCCGGGTCTGCCGGCAGAAAATATTTTGCCGCCGAATGCAAATCACTCTGTTTGTTCCCCGAGAGGCAACTGCAGAAGTGTTTGTTTTGCAGCCCACGAGCGAAGTCCCGGCCACGGCCGATGATGCTATATGTGTACAGAAGATGCCCACTGCTTGTGCCCATCCCTACACATTAGCACAGCCCTTCACACAGGGCCCGCGCTCATATATTCGACTCGGGTCGATCACGCACACAACATAGTGAACGTGCCCACTGCCTAGTGCCCACAAATACTATGTTCTGCATGCCTTGTGGTTTCTGTAAAGACGAAACCTGTGCATTCACACTGCTCAGGCAGACAGTGCACTCATTGCAGTAATTGTGCCCGCTCTCCCGCGCCCACACTTACTAACGGTCATTATATGTCCTACGGGGCTCGCCCAGCCCTCCCTTGCTCGGTTAAACACCGCAGCGGGGTCGAGCGCAGGCATTCTGCCCGGCCACGGCCGATGGTGCTATAAATGTAGTCTCGATGCCCACTCCTCAGTGCCCATCACTACACATAAGCACAGCCCTACATTTATGGCTCGCGCACATAAAATCGACTCAGGTCGATTGTGCTTCCAACATAGTGAGAGTGCCCGCTTCCCAGTGCCCACGAACACTATGTCTAACAGATCACAGGCTCTCTGTAAAAACGAGACCTGTGAGCGCGCGCTCTGCTCAGGCAGACACCGCGCCCAAAGCAGTAAATGTGCCCGCTCCCAGCCCACATCTACTCGCTCACATGAGTCCTATGAGACTTTCTCAGTCCTCCCTCACTCAGCTAAGCACTGTAGTAAGGTCGAGGACGAGCGTTCCGCCCGCTGTATTAAGCGCGCGCCCCGCCTCAAATGCCACAGGCATAACGCCTATGTTTTTATACCCCGAAGCGCCTCTGTCGCACGGCGAACAGAGCGCGCTCCGTATCCAGCCCCTAGCCAGCCATGCAGAAGCATGGGCAGCGCTTCCAGGGGTTTCGGACTGGGTGCTAGGCATTATAAAGAGAGGCTTCTCGCTACAGTTTTGTCGACGCCCTCCCCGCTTCACAGCGCGCGTCGGAACTACGGTTTCGTTGGAAGTAGCTCACCTACTTCGAGCCGAAATATCAAAACTGATAAGCAAAGGGGCGATAGAGCGCGTTCCCCCAGCTCTAAGCGAAGGGGGACTATACAGCAGATACTTTCTAGTCCCCAAAAAGGACGGCGGTATCAGACCCATACTGGATCTAAGACGGCTGAACAGAGTATTATTGAAACGCAGTTTCAAAATGCTCACAACCAGCAAAATTCTCGCGCATGTTCGCCAAGAAGACTGGTTCATGTCGATAGATCTGAAGGACGCGTATTTTCAAATACAGATAGCGTCACACCACAGGCGATACTTGAGATTCGCCTTCGGGGGTCAGACATACCAGTATACAGTCCTGCCATTCGGCTTGTCCCTAGCACCTCGTACATTTACGAAATGCAGGGACGCAGCGCTCGCTCCTCTCAGACTCAGAGGCATGCGAGTGCTGAACTATTTGGACGACTGGTTGATCCTAGCTCAATCACGATCACAGCTCGTGGAGCACAGAACCATTTTACTCGATCACCTCCAGAATCTTGGTATCACAGTCAACTGGACAAAGAGTTCATTGAACCCCAGTCAAACGATTTTGTTTCTGGGCGTCGTTCTGGACTCACAGTCTATGACAGCGCGGCTGTCACCACAGCGCGTGTTGATCATTCAGCGCGCGGCGAGGTCTTTCCGCCGCGGCGCTGTCACCCCGCTCAGGAAGTTTCAAAAGATGCTGGGTCTCATGGCTTCAGCATCGTCAGTTCTCCGGCTGGGCCTGCTCCGCATGCGCCCGCTGCAGTTCTGGTTGAAAACGCGGGTACCGCGCAGAGCGTGGGCGACCGGTCGATTACGCCTCAAGGTCGATCAGAGCTGTGTTTCAGCCCTGGCGCCTTGGACGGCGGACGACTGGTACCAATCAGGAGTAAGCCTGGGGACTTCCTCGAGAGTGAGGATGGTGTCGACAGACGCATCCACCTCGGGATGGGGAGCTCTGCTCGAGGGCAGACCGTTCTTCGGCCTGTGGTCGGAACGAGAAAAGCTCCAACACATAAACTGCCTAGAAATGCTGGCAGTGCACAACGCGATGACGCGTTTTTGTCCCCACATCAAGGACGAACACGTCATAGTCCGTTCGGACAACATGGCTGTGGTGTCCTACATAAATCGCCAGGGCGGTCTGAAGTCCATATCCCTGTACAGGCTGGCGAAACGCCTCCTATTATGGGCTCAGCACAACTTACGCTCGCTGAGAGCAGTGCATGTACCTGGGCTTCAGAATGTGGGCCCAGACAGACTGTCCAGGAACAATGTTCCCCCGGGCGAATGGTCTCTACACCCACAAACAGTCCGGCTGTTGTGGGAGAGATTAGGCAGAGCGGAGGTGGACCTTTTCGCGTCCCGCGAAAACGCGCACTGCCCCGCGTTCTTTTCAAAGACCGACAGCGCGCTGTCCCGAAGGTGGCCGCGCTGCCCGTTATATGTTTTTCCCCCCGTCTCCCTCCTGCCACAGGTGCTGGAACGGGTCAGGGAAACAAAATGCCCAGTCCTGCTTGTAGCTCCGTTCTGGGAGAACCAGATATGGTTCCCAGTTCTGATGCAGTTGACAGATATCGATCCATGGCCACTGCCGTTGAGGAGAGATCTCCTCTCGCAGGCCGGGGGCTCGATTTGGCACCCACACCCGGAACTGTGGTCCCTTCATGTGTGGGTGCTCAACGGATACCCGTTGGTCTCACAGAGGGAGTCGTGAATACCATCACTCAGGCTAGAGCGCCGTCGACACGGCGGCTTTATGCTTCGAAGTGGTCGGTTTTCTCCGGCTGGTGTGCAGCTCGGAGCATTTCACCCCTCGAATGTGAGGTAACGGAGGTTTTCTCCTTCCTACAAGAGCTGTTGGATAAGGGCAGATCCCCTTCCACGCTCAAAGTGTATGTGGCGGCTATTTCAGCGTTCTTTGGTTCAACGCTGGGTCAGTCGCTGGGAAGGAATGATTTAGTCATCCGCTTCCTCAGGGGAGCTAGGAGACTGAATCCGCCCAGACCTCCTTCAGTTCCTTTGTGGGACCTTTCTACGGTCCTGGCGGCCATGAAAGGTGCCCCTTTCGAGCCTATCCAGTCTATTAGCCTCAAACACTTGTCTTTCAAAACAGTGTTTTTGATGGCTCTCGCTTCAGTGAAGCGCATAGGCGACCTGCACGCGCTCTCTGTGAGCCCGGCGTGCTTGGAGTTTGGTCCTAATGACTCTAAAGTCATACTCAAACCTAAGCACGGCTATGTGCCGAAATCCCTCAACACGCCTTTTCGGGCTCAGGTCATTTCCCTGGCTGCCCTGCCGGCATCGAGTGAGGAAGGGGACTCGAGTTTTCTTTGCCCTGTTAGGGCTTTAAGAGCTTATATGTCCCGCTCTGCTGTCTTCAGACAGACAGAGCAGCTCTTTGTCTCGTTCAGTGGACGTTCCAAAGGAATGGCTGTTTCGAAACAAAGTCTATCCAGATGGATAGTTGACGCCATAGCGCTGACGTATACTGCCAAGGGCATTCCATGCCCGTTGGGAGTCAGAGCGCACTCTACGAGAAGCGTTGCTTCTTCGTGGGCTTGGTCCAGCGGGATTTCCCTACAGGATATATGTACGGCGGCAGGCTGGGCCTCGCCGTCTACATTTATCAGGTTTTATAACCTAGAGGTTCCCGCCTTGCAGGCTAAGCTTTTGTCGGTGTAATCCGTTCAGCCGTCTAGTCAGACCGCTGAAACTCATGCGCTATGCGCTACCGACTATCTTGGGCAGAACTGTGTAAGACCCACATTTTCCGCATTAGTTCAGGTTCCCTACCCTGTCTATGTGATGTTATACTTGCGTCTGTGGACATGTCTATTCTACGACGCTACAGTTTAGGGAATTAAGGCTCCCACCCTTATTCCCTGACTCTGTGAGTCAATCTGGTGATTATGCACTGTATGCCTGAAATAGCTTCCGGTGATCAGTGTTTTTTATCCCAGCACGCACGGCGTTTTGCAAGGGGTTCCCGTAGCGTTTTGATAAAACGCAGTACGAGAGGACTCTCGTAAGAGAACGTACTCGGTTACTAACGTAACCTCGGTTCTCTCTAGAAGAGGGAACGAGTACTGCGTTCTCTGCCGTGCGTACGGTTCACTCTGGTTCGCTTCGGCGATCAAAATCAAGTGAGTCAGCCTTCTCGAGCTCCTTTTATAGAGGTAAGCCACGCCCGTTTCGGCGGGAAGTGGCGAGGAGGGCGCGAAGCGCCCTCATTGGCCTGATGCCATCTCAGGCCTCGCTCGATAGGCTTAAGCAGTTGCCGCAGAGCAGCCAATAAGCGAGCAAGCCGTCTCGCCATAGCTGTCTGCTGCTGCCGCAACGCGTTTTACATATATGAAAATTAAAGGATAATTTTTTGCTTCAGTGTTTCGTGAAAAGAGACTTTTCCCGTAGCGTTTTGATAAAACGCAGTACTCGTTCCCTCTTCTAGAGAGAACCGAGGTTACGTTAGTAACCGAGTACGTTTTTTACCTAAAAGTTTGTCCCCCTTCTTGAAGAGATCGGACCAATTAAACACTGCCTTTGTTTGCAAAGTCATAAATCCTGTCTTCCCTGGGGGTTTAAAGACCAGATGCACCGTTTAGGCATGATTTCTAATTAAAAGAAGATCAAAACATATTACATAGATATCATTCAAGCCATCTTTTGAATCTCGGGCATACGATCATACTGATATGAAACACAACACACTCTCATTCAAACATCTATCAGTATAACACTTACATGAATTATATGGGATCAAAACATATTATCTTATTAAAATATGCATATAAGTGGTAGAAAAAAAACACAGGATTAGGTAGTTGCATGACTGTTTGATCATGAGTCCTTTGAAAATTGTTCTTGAATGAGTTTTATGTATACTGTAGGAAAAATCTCAGTTTTCTGGTTTAGAAGAGAAAAGAGCTTCTTAAGAAAGTTTGTCCGTTCAGAGATCCTTAAGGAGGGGGAGGGGGGGGGGGGTCTGGAATGTTGTGGGCTCGAGTTGTGTCACTCTGAACCAATCATTCTTTTCCTTTTCCTATCTGGGCTCATAAAAGTTCTTAGTTGGGGGTTTTGGAGCCTGATTTTATGGCCCCGGATTGGTGATTTGACCCTGGAATGTGAGGACTCTTGTCTCTGTCTTTCTCTTAAACAGTCAGCGTTTTGTCAACAAAGCTTAGTATTGACCAGCTATTTAGTTAGTGTTGGGGGGTGTAATTAGTCAGGCTGGTCGGCGCCTGGATCCCGTGACAAGATGGATGAGGATAGAAGTCCTGACCAAATCTTGAATTAATATTCTGTTTGAATTAATATTCTGGAAGAAGATTATTTTGTGGTTGGTTTTCTACGCATTGTTGTTACATATCCCCCCTTCGGTCGACGATGTGTTGAGTAGAAGACATCGGTGAACGCTGGAGAAATGGGTAGAGGAAGCAAACACAAACAGCAAACAACAAGACAACACCTCCATGACTGGTCACTTTACTGGTGCAGGGCATTAGATTACCTAGGCATAAACAGGTTCACTCTCTCAATATAGTTAATCACGTCGAATAGAGTTTGGTTCAATTTTAGGACCGTTATCCTAATTTGTTTTGGGACGGTGATTAATCAATTTTGTGACTAAATTTGATTTGTTTGTTTTCTTCTCTTCTAAATTGTTCTAGGCTTGGACCAATTTACCTTTCAATTTGTGATACGAATGATGCAGGGAGTTCTCTGGCTCACATTCGTTTTAAGGTGACTTACAAATATTAGGCGTGGTGTGTCAATCCTATTATTGTGACCTTGACCCTTATGGGGTGGACAGGCCTTTTACCTAATAAAAGAAGGAAAGGAAGGAAGGAAGAGGTAAAACAAAACAAAGCAGTTGAGTGTTCCTCCGGATATGACTTGTAACTACTGTTGCACAGCTAAGGTGTCAGGGATCATGATGTAATGAGAGGTGTTCTCAGGTGTACTTGTTGGATGGGTAGTTACCATGTTTCCTATGGTAAGTGTAGCTAAGTTGTTAAGCTAGTTTCTGAAGTTAGTTTCTATCTGTGGGGGAAAAGATGTTTGTTGCATGTTTTGCATGGCAGAGGTGGTTAACTTCTGTATGTTAGTATGTTAGGGGTGTTGTTTAGTGCATGTATGTATGTATGTATGTATGGTCAGATCTGTTTCAGTCTGTTTCGCTCCCCCCTTTGCTTGATGGCTGAGCTTTGATGAGCTTGCGGCCTCTTTGCCTTAGAAAAGGGATCTTCTGTGATCTGCTGGGGTCAAACCAGTAAGGCAGGAAGTTCTCTGGCAGACATTGGGAGGCAGTTTGGCATGGCTGCGTGAAGCTGTGGTGCAAAACTTTGTCTCCGTTGTTGCATTCCTCCGATGATGCCTTCTGGTTGTGACAGACTTTCTGACCTTCTGTGCTTACTGTTGTTGCTGTAGCACACACATGGTTCTTGGGTTTGGAGCTCGTTTGGTGGTTTCTTTATGAGTGGTAGCCAGGATGGTGTTTTCTGGTACCTCAGTGGTTGACTGTGAGAGACCACTTTGTTCTGTGTTGCTGTAGAACAAGTGGTTGTCATCTTCGTTATGAAGGTGTATCAGATGAATCGGTGGTCTCCCGTTCCATCCTGTTTCCTAGGAACACTTCCAGTCGCCTCGTTAGTTGCTCGATGTCTTCTGAGGTTAAACTGTCTTGTTCTTGGGCATACTCAGTGCTGTGCTTAACTGAGTGGTGCCGAGGTGGGTTTCTTGAGAAGCGTGGCTGGTCCCATGACTTTTCCATGCGGTTGGTGTGGTATCTGTCATCAGCATGGGAGTCACGTTCTCTGTGCTTCTTACGAAGAACTGTGGTGTTGTCATGCCACTGGTTGTCTTCCAGTGCAAGGCTTGTGTCTTGGCTGAAGGAGTTTGAAACTGTGGATGTTTTCAAACCTTTCTTTGAGGACATCTTTTGTTTGATGTGGGCCTTGTGTGTCAGGTCACGTAGCTGCTGAATTGTCATTGTGTCTGCGCAGGCCTCGAGACCAAGATGATGACTTAATCCGGGGTTGCAGGTTTCTCAGAAAGAGGTTTTTGAAGTTCACATCCTCTTCTTGTTCAGGTGAGTTATGTGCACCAAAGAAGGCTTGTCGAAAACGGTGGTAGTAGGCTTGGGGAGTCTCGTGTCGACCTTGTTTGGTTTCCAAAGCGATTAACACACCATGTTCCGACTCTGGGCCTGTGAATTCTTTTATCAGTGTCTCACATAGCAGCTGGTAATTTGACTTGACATAAGCAGGTTGTCGGTCTAGGAAGCTTCGTACCTCTGAACTGGATGTCGATCTGAGGAGGTAGAACCTGTCTCTGTCAGTCACATGTGGTCTCACCTCTAGGTGGAAGTTGATATCTCGGATGTGGGACTGGATGTCCGGGCATTCCGTGGAGTTCGGGTTGAATTGAGTGATATTCTTAACCAGCTGGTTGAGATCTTTACAGGTCATCCCCTGTGCAGCTTTGGAGTCTGCCTGGATGAGCTCTCTTTGTTTGTTGGCAGTGAACAGTTCTGTGGTGAAGGCTGGTGATGTTTTGGGTTGCGGCCCTTCACCTTTTCTGTTGTATGGCAGTTCTTGGATGGAGGACTCTGTTCTGCTCAGCAGTGGTGATGCTGAGGGAGGTCTCTCCCTTCTTGGCTCTGGTTTCTGTTTGAAAACATGCCGGCGTTCATCTCTGACCGCGTAGAGCTCGTCGTTGACGTCATCTCGCTGTTGGGTCAGATGGTCAATTTCCGCATTGCACCTTTCCAGGTGGTCTTTCA
This sequence comes from Scardinius erythrophthalmus, assembly GCF_964197995.2. Classification (NCBI taxonomy): domain Eukaryota; kingdom Metazoa; phylum Chordata; class Actinopteri; order Cypriniformes; family Leuciscidae; genus Scardinius; species Scardinius erythrophthalmus. The sequence goes on along the minus strand of NC_138238.1, from coordinate 24,498,059 downwards.
GAGCATTAATTTCAGAGTTCTTATCTTTAATATCAGCTTTAGCTTTCTCTAGCTGATGTTCAGCAGACTGGAGCTGATTTACCAGGTGCTTCTGGACAGTCTTTAATTCTTGTTTGTCACGTTCAGTGACTGCAAGGGCTTCTTGGAGCTTGTCAACTTGTTTCTTTGTTTCTTGCTCCACTTTGTCAGGCACTTGAGCTTTCACTTTGAGCTGGTCTGTGCAGCGTTGAGTGTGCATCAGCTCTCTCAAGAACTCAGCGGTCTGACGCTTGAAGTCGTCCTGGACTTTCACTTCCAGCTTGTCCATGCGGCTCTGAGCACGTGTCAGCTCCTCCTGAAGGTGGGTGATGTGCTTGTCGCTTAGTGTCAGCTGGGCTGTGAAGGCATTGCTTAGGGAACAGATAATCTTGGTTAGTTCCGCGTGGTTGTGGTTCTGATTCTGGCTTGAATCATGTGTCAGGAGTCTTCTCAGAATTATGATTATTATTAAAAAAAATAACAGTTCAATTGTCTTTGGTGTGAGGCAGTCTGCAATGCCTCTGAGCCAGGCGTCCACGTCAGTGGGGTTTGTTGTCCGCGACATGTTGGCACGCTGGGGTGAAGAGACTGACACAGATCTGTGTGGGGTGTAAGCCTGTGTGGTTGAACAGCTTAAGTGTCGTTTCAGTGACTGTACACAATAGTGAAGTGTTGTAATGTCTAAGTGTTGGTCTCAGTGTAGACAGGTAGGCTAGTGATGTGGAAACTTTGTCACTCAACTAAGTGAGGGAAAGAGAGAAAAAGGTTAAAACAAATCTCAATTGAAAGGATTTTTTTTTTCCAATGGGAGAAATATTTTTATAAATATTTTCTATCAATGAAAAGCTGGTTTAAACTCGTGATGTGTCACTCAACTGAGTAAAGGGGAAAAGAGAGAGAGGTTAAAACCAATTTCAATAAAACAAGAAAGAAAATTCTTAAGTAGGAGAAATATAATTTTTCTCGTAAATGCTTCCTATCGGTGAGAATCTATTTCCAGAAAGGTAAACAATATTATTGTTTATGTTTACAAGGAAAAATAATACAATAATAATGCTGATACCTTTTTCCGAGTTTTACAGGATTGACACCACACACCGTCAGTTGGACCGCTTACAGCTGGGATGCTATGAAGGCGACGGTTGCTCAACACTTGTCTCTGTTAATTGATCTTGGATAAGATGTTAAATTGTAAATTTTGTTTACAAAGACAGAGAGAGTATGGAGAACAAGAGAGGGTTTGATTACCAATCAAATACCTAATAATTGTTTTCTTTGGAAAAATTATCTTTCTCTTTCTTTAGACTCGATTGATGGTTCTTCCAGGTTTGTTTCCCACAAATGTGAAGGATGGGAACGCAGGACAGAACAGGAAGGATGTAAGAAGGAAAGGAGGGAAGGAGATTGGATCCACAAATGGCTCTGGAGCCTTTGTCGAACTACGAGTATAGAATTGATAGTTGCCAACAACTAAACATTCAAAAATAAAACTTTGTAAGAGAGGGTTATCTCTGATTTATTTGAAACTTGTAGTGAGATGCCAATGTCTCCTATTGAGGCTCAGGTGTTTCACTCCCAAAGCGTTCAAAACTTATTCACCTGAAGTGATTAAATCTAAAAGAGAAATTTAGAAATTATGAGAATTATGAAATTAGATTTATTAAAAATAAATCTAGAAATCATTAGAAATTACCTGTTTAGAAAAATAAAACTTCAATCTTGATTTAATATTTCCCTTTTTGAAATCAAATTAGAATTCGGCAATTAATAATCATAAAACAGTATTTTCTTTTCAAGTAAAATGCAGGTAAATGAAATTAATAATTGTGAACCGAAATTTCCTTTTCACAGAAAAAAAAAAAATATGGGTAAAGTATGAGACAGGTAAAATAGGAAAGAAGAGAAGACCAACAGGTGTAACAGTCGAGGTGTTTAAATGGTTAAATCACTTTAACGTTGTTCAAACAGACACATTAACCACAGATGTTAATATTAATGATAACCGTAAATAATGCTTAAGGCTTTAGCATAGGTTAGGCCTCAATGGTAAACAGCTACTTAGCTTAGCTTTAGCTTAGCTAGCCTAGCCACCAAAGAAGTTTGTTGGGTTCAGAGTTCTTCCGGAAGCGTTGGTTAAGACTTCCGTGTCACGATTGCAACTATGGCGACAAAACAAACTCTAGTGGCAAACATGTGAATTACAGTTTGTAAACAGTAATGCATGTTACATGAAATGTCGGCGCATTTCAACAATGTTCAAAGAAATATGCACGTACAGTTGATAATATTACGTGAAATGTCGGCGCATTTCAACCTGTTCAAATGGGACGCCACTCGTAGCTGTTTTACGACGTAGGGCTTCACTCAGTTTTTCCTTTTTTTTTTTTTTTTTTTTTAGAGTGAGTTTTAACTTTAAAGGAAGCAACAGCAGCTTTTCGCTGTATAATAGATGGAATAACGATCTCAGTGGATCGTCTCTGTGCAATGTTATCTGAGCACACAAAAACAACAGGGTTTTTAACTGTTGGTTGATTTTCAACGTCAAGCTTTACTTGAACACAACTTTAAATAATTCCTATTCAACTATACTCGGACATACGCAGTGTTTACACGAGAATTAATTGAACAGACACAGATAAGCTTATAGTTTATCACGGGGATTGCCGTGGAACACGCACTGACAATCTGAGAAATAAAGACTAATCTGTGAGAATATTCGTCCCAGTGGAACACGCACTGAGTGACGATCAGATAAATAAGGACTAACGTTCAAGTTAGACGAGGGACACGCTCGTCCGTCCTTTACATGGTTATTTTAATTACTGCAGTTTTAATTTCATTCAGCTCTCTGACTGATACAAACACAGATAACGTTATAGCTATTTGAAAGACTCTGGAACACGCAGATGTCTTAAGCTATAATTAAAGTATTTCAGAATCGAGGGACACGCTCAATTGTTACCTTATCGTTGTGTGAGATCTTATATCTTGGGTTATTTTACTGCAGTTTAAAATAAAAAAAAAAATAGGCAGGCAGCCTAGACTAGAGTAACAGCTCTCTCTGTGTATTCACTCAGCAGACAGTCATTCAAACAGAGCGCGCGGCGCGCGCTGCATACGTCATACACACAGACTCGGAGGTTCGGATCTCTCCTCCGCATACTATGAAAAGATAATTACTTCGTATATGCTTACAATTTAGGTTAAACTGCCCGCATTCTCCACCAAAAATGTAGAGTTTATACGCCCACGTATATATATAATTAATTATTATTCATAACGAATTATGATCAATAATTAATAATTTAATTATTTTCAGAATTTACTGTAGCAGAATCAATAGTATGATCATTTTATCAGTTCATCCAATGAACAGAAAGCATAAACAATTATTAACTCTAGGAAATATAATATCTTCCTGGCCAAGAAAGAATAATCCCCAGCTAACAATAAATCACGAAGTAAATTAAGGGTAACAGCATAGGTAACTTAAATCGAAGTTCAAGACAATAAATTTGATAAGCACATACACAAGCAATCTCTTTTCAAATACAAACAATACTTTATTGATTATATACTAACACATACAGCTAATGTCTAACACAAACACACACGCACACACACACACACACATTCATACGAGTTGCAGAAAGGAAGAGAGTGAGGAAAGAGTGGGTTTAAGAGTGAAAGGATGAAATCTCACGATTCCATATGCACTTAGACATGACCTGAACGAACCATCAAACATTAATTTAACCCTTCTATCGTTTCTTAGACAGGTTATTACATTTATCAAAACACCAGTCTGGAGGTAGTCTACTTGCGTCTTTGCTTTTGCGTTCCTTTTTGGGAATTCCCTTCGTTGCGTAACAGAGGGTTTCCCCGGGTTCGTTCCTCGGCTGTGGTCTCCTTGTGCCTGGGTCTGCGGCGTTCCAGTCACGTGTTGTGCTGGCGGATGAATTGAAAGTCTTTGTCTGAAGCTGGCTTTGCAGAAGAAACGTGGCTCGAAATCTTGTCGCAAAACTTAACTTAGAACCGAGACTCACAACGGAAAATAAAGGAAATGATAACTCAGAAAAGAAAAGAAAATTTAGATGAGAGTAGTAAGATGGCTTGAATAAATCTAACCCATCTGATCTTAATTTGGGTTGGTCTGCTCTTCAGTTACATGGTTGCTCTGGTTCAGATCTTCATCTTTTTCTGCCCATCTCTCTTGAGAGTGATAGCAGAGCGTTTCTTGAGGGTGAACCCAGAGAGCGAGAGCACAGAGAGAGCTTCGAGAGCAGCGAGAGAGAGAACTTAGAGAGAGTTAGAGTCTAAGGGTTTTTTACCTAAAAGTTTGTCCCCCCTCTTGAAGAGATTTGACCAATTAGACACTGCCTTTGTTTGCAAAGTCATAAATCCTGTCTTCCCTGGGGGTTTAAAGACCAGATGCACCGTTTAGGCATGATTTCTAATTAAAAGAAGATCAAAACATATTACATAGATATCATTCAAGCCATCTTTTGAATCTCGGGCATACGATCATACTGATATGAAACACAACACACTCTCATTCAAACATCTATCAGTATAACACTTACATGAATTATATGGGATCAAAACATATTATCTTATTAAAATATGCATATAAGTGGTAGAAAAAAAACACAGGATTAGGTAGTTGCATGACTTTGATCATGAGTCCTTTGAAAATTGTTCTTGAATGAGTTTTATGTATACTGTAGGAAAAATCTCAGTTTTATGGTTTAGAAGAGAAAAGAGCTTCTTAAGAAAGTTTGTCCGTTCAGAGATCCTTAAGGGGGGGGGGGGGGTCTGGAATGTTGTGGGCTCGAGTTGTGTCACTCTGAACCAATCATTCTTTTCCAAGCTATCTCACATTGACAAGTTCTTCCTTTGGCTGGGCTCATAAAAGTTCTTATTTGGGGGTTTTGGAGCCTGATTTTATGGCCCCGGATTGGTGATTTGACCCTGGAATGTGAGGACTCTTGTGTGAGACCTTGGTCTCTGTCTTTCTCTTAAACAGTCAGCGTTTTGTCAACAAAGCTTAGTATTGACCAGCTATTTAGTTAGTGTTGGGGGGTGTAATTAGTCAGGCTGGTCGGCGCCTGGATCCCGTGACAAGATGGATGAGGATAGAAGTCCTGACCAAATCTTGAATTAATATTCTGTTTGAATTAATATTCTGGAAGAAGATTATTTTGTGGTTGGTTTTCTACGCATTGTTGTTACAACTTTTTAATAAAAACAAATGAATAATGAACAGGCATTAACTTTTAAAAACATAGCATAAACTGTTACATGGTCTCTTAACCAGTCTCTTAACCAGTTCCAAATAATAGGTAATTATGTTTTATTTTAGGTAAAACATAAAAAAGAATATTGTTTTATCAAGAATTAATTCTGAGTGAATCTGATGAAAATATGATGCAGAACATGGGAGGAGCTTTAATTGGATTAGTTATCCAGCTCTGTCTGATACTGTTAATGACTAATTTTGTCATTTATGATGTTTGGGAAGTTGAAGATTGAGTCCATCATAGGTTAAAAACCCTTGTCTAGAAATGTGAGGAAATATATAGTCTAAATTTAAATACTCAACTATGTGTGATCAGAATGATAAATGTAAAATAATAGACTTGACTGCATAGAAAAAGTGACAAATTGGCTAAGTCACCATTAAATGGTCGACCTATCTTTCATGCTGGGTTAGTATCAAATTTGGTGGATGCTATTTTGTTTCCTGATCGAATTTCTATTTGTAAATGCACAGCGCATACTAACAAACAATATTTTATTTCTATAGGAAATGGCATGGCAGACGCAACTGAAAAACTGCTGCCACCACATTACTTATACTTTTTCATTCTTATTCTGTTCTGAATACCGTTAAATTTAAAGGATTTATTGTGGAGTGAGGGGAACTAAAATAGTTTGTAGTGTTTATGTTTGTAGTAGCCCTACTAGCCCAGTCAACAATTTGATCGCACAGTGATCTCACCATACTCGTGATGTGGTCACAGTGTGAGGTCACAGTGAGTTAAAATTGTAACCTCACAGCGCACTCATTGTGTGCTCATACTATGGTCACAATGGAAGGTCAAAATGCACTCACTGCACAAAGACTAGGTACCCAGCATGCATTCTAGCATGAAGCTTTTGATTGTCACCGTTGTTGAGATTCATAAGCTGATTGTTGATGTCTCTGTGTCACAGTAGACATCAACAAATACAAACACAGTAGTTCAAAATGTTTGTCTAAAATGCATTTAAAATCCATAAATGATTGACACTGCTTGATCTCATACCGTATAATCACAGGGCTATTAAAAATTAATAATATAAAATTAATACACACAAAGACTGCATACTGAATCTTGGTGATGATTATGTTATCAATAACAAGCCAGCATCACCTGGGTACATTCTTTTTTGGCTTTCCTTGCCATAACAAATGTGTCTTACAAACACTGTAACAGTAGCCAGAGAAAATATGTATCAATATAATATAAACGAAACAATAAAACATCAACTTCTAAACCTCTGTTAATTCTCAATAAGCGCTTCTGTAGATGTCTTACAGAAATAAAGACAGTCTGGTTAGTAGGGATGCACTGATACGAACATTTTGGCCATTACCGATAATTCTTTCAATTTGAAAGCCAACATAACCGATATATTGGCCAATAAAGCTAAATTCAAATTTTGATATACTTTGATAGCCTGATTACAAAAACAAAAGGCTCACCATTAAAAGCCATGACCCCAACACTTCAACATAGATCAAACATGTACAATACAGTAGCCTAGTTTGAACCAGCGTAAGATTCCTTAACTTTTAAAATTAATTTTTACAGTCATGGGCAACTTTCTTATAAAGTTTTATTTTGTTAGCATTAGTTAACATGAACCAACTATGAATGAACAATACTTCAACAGCATTTATTAATCGTAACAGCATTTATTCATTTTCTAAGACATTTTTAAGATCCATATTTATCTGTTAATATTGGTTAATGCACTGTGAACTATAACATGAACACAAATATTTTATTAACTAACATTAACAAAGGTTATTGCTCTCTGATGTTAGTTAATGCATTATCAAATGAAACCTTATTGTAAAGTGTTACCAAAAAATCTATTGCCTAACAAAAAAAATAAAATAATAATAATAATAATAAATGCAAACAAGTCATTGGATGACATAGCTGCACATAAAGAAACAAAATGCATGTGCCATGGCTAAAAAAATTAAATAGCCGCAATAAGGAAATAATTGTAATCAAATATTGTTGATGAAAATAATACGAGAACGAAAAAGTGCTAGTAATTAATAATGCATCAGTGTTTTTTTTTTTTTTTTTTACTTTTTTTTTATATTACAGTAAAAGTAAACATCTTTAATATTATGCCTGTTTCAAATTACATCACTGCTGTTTGAGCTGCGTGTGCTGAAGCTGAAGAGATCGAACACCTGTAAACTGAAGCTCTAGAGGGTTAATAAACTCAACGGTTGCTGAAGAATGCAACTAAACCCAAAGAATTTAAAACTTTTTATTACAATAGTGTATACAATTATAATGATATGTATATGACAGTCCCAATCATAGCTTTTAATGTTTTGCATCTGTTTGAGCGCGCACGCTGAAGCTGAAGAGAATGAGCACCATGAAAATGAAGAACTTTTCTAGCAGGTTATTTAACTCAATGAAACGCATCCTATATGAGATTAATCAGATATTTATATTACACAAACTTAATATTACGACTTGCATTACTGGTCAAAATTTTTAGATCGGTAAGATTTTTTTTTAATGTTTTTAAAAGAAGTCTCTTCTCACCAAGGCTGCATTTATTTGATAAAAAAACAAAAACAAAAAAACAGTATTGTGAAATATTATGACAATTTAAAATGACTGTTTTCAATTTTAATATATTTTAAAATGTCATTTATTCCTCAGATGAAAGCTGAATTTTCAAAATCATTACTCCAGTCTTCAGTGTCACATGATCTTTCAGAAATCATTCTAATATGCTGATTTTATGCTCAAAAAACATTCATTATTATTCTTCCAAAATTCTTTGAATAGAAAGTTCAAAAGAACAGCATTTATTTAAAATAGAATATTTTCTAACATTATACATTTCTTTACTGTAACTTTTGATCTGTTTAACTCATCCTTGATGATTTATTTTATTTCTTTCCCCCAAAAATTAAATTAAAATTCTTACTGACCCCAAACTTTTGAAGGGTAGTGTTTAATGTTACAAAAGCTTTCCATTTCAGATAAATGCTGTTCTTTTGAACTTTCTATTCATCATAGCATCATGAAATAAAAATGTAAAAAACTGTTTTCAACATTGATAATAATCATAAATGTTTCTTGAGCATCAAATCATCATATTAGAATGATTTCTGAAGGATCATGTGACACTGAAGACTGGAATAATGATGCTGAAAATTCAGCTTTGATCACAGGAATAAATTACACTTATAATAATAATAATAATAATAATAATAATAATAATAATACGTTTAATTTATATAGCGCCTTTCCCAAGCTCAAGGACGCTTCACAATAACAGTAAATAACAAACAATCAGTTCACACATAAATGGACAATAGATATTTGCCCAGTCCAAGAAATGAAAATGAGCGATTGCAGTCGCATATCGCATTACATTTGGAATACAAACAAAAAGCAGAAACAAAAAACAACACTATTTACAGACAGCATGGAAGGTGGGCAGTTGAAGTAGAGATGCAAAAGACTAATGGTACCCAAGTTAACATTATGACTGTAATACAGAGTTATGAAAAATGTTTAAGAAAAACATGTCATGACTGATAATACTGTTTAAACAAATGGGATTTGAGTTTAGACTTAAATTCATGCAGCGTGGTTGTTGTCCTAAGAGCCAGGGGAAGAGAGTTCCATATCTTAGGGGCTATAACGGAGAAAGACCTGCCACCCATAGATGATAGACGAAATCTCGGCTCACAGAGGAGTTCACAGCCAAAAGATCGGAGAGTTCGAGGGGGAATATAAGGAGAAAGTAAGTCAGAGAGATAGGAAGGAGCAAGACCATTGAGTGGTGGTAAGTCTGCTTGACTTAAAGGTAAGCAGAAGAATTTTGTAAGTAATACAGGATAACACGGGTAGCCAGTGGAGTTTGAACAGAATTGGAGTGATATGAGCAGATTGTTTAGTGTAAGTTAGTAATCTTGCGGCAGAGTTTTGAATATATTGCAAACGTGAGATAGAGTGTGCTGAAGAAAGAACATTACAGTAGTCGAGGCGAGATGTGATGAACGCATGCACCAGCGATTCAGCATCTTTTGGGCTGACATAGGGACGGAGTTTGGCAATACGGCGGAGTTGAAAAAATGAAGCTTTACAGAGTTGACTAATATAAGCGTCGAAGGCCAGTGATGGGTCAAGAGTGATACCCAAGTTCCCTTTCAGTCGCTCACATTCGACATAACGTCGACGTGACGACGTAATTGGGATCACTTCAGAGAGCCCTATCAACTTCGAGTATCTACAGAACAAGCCAATGAACGTTGGCGTGCGTGAATGCGCCCCGCGCGGGTATAAACAGGAAGCGGGCGCACGCACACATTGTCTTTCACTTCGGAGCCGAGCTTTTGCTTTCACTTCCGAACTCTACAGGAAAAGACTGCCTTTGAAAACGAGAAGAGGACTCTCCTTGTGTTGGTGTGACGTTGGTGTGACGCAGCGGTGGCCGCGAGCATTGCAGCTCACAACTGCTGTTTTCACAGCACTATTGTTCTGTGTTTGTGTGTGTGTGTGTCGGTTCGGTGGGCGTTTCCCCGTGTGTTCATTCACACCGCGGCTACCCCTGGGTGCCTCAGCACTGAGAGAGTTATTTTTCTATTTTTTTGTTTTCACTAAAAGAGCAACATAAGCGTGACCCTGCGTCTTTTTCAAGATGTCATTCCGCTTGTGCGTTTCTGGATGCCGTCGTTCCCTGGCGCCAGCACATGGCCACAGTAGTTGCCTCTCGTGTTTGGGCATTCAACATGCTGAGGCAGCTTTTGTGGATAGTTCATGTTCCCATTGCGGGAATATGACTATCGCAGCGTTTAGATCGAGACTCGCTTACCTCAAGGGAGGTGCAGTCCCCTCGCCTATGCCCCGATCTAGTGTCTATTCTGCCCCACAGAATAGACCTACTTCGGTGCATGACCAGGGTGATCTGAGGATTACCGTGAGGGCTTCCCCGTCGAGTCATCCTCCGTGGGCCCCTCACGCCTCACAAGCGCTGTCGCCATTGGGGCTCCTTAGTGAACGTCTTGGTCCTTCTCCGGAACGGCCAACAGTTTCCGTCGATCGCAGCATCGGAGGGGGAGCTTCAGTCCTCTGGAGATGAAAACTCGGCTGCGTTGCCCCCCTCGGGGCGTGTAGCCCTGTCCGTGACGGATCCAGAATGGACGGCTATGCTTTCCCGGGCCGCCGAGAAGGTTGGGCTTGCGTGGAACCCTCCACCACGTCCCGAACCTTCTCGGTTGGACGATTGGTTTCTCGGAGCGGGCCGTGCTGGTTCTCAGTGCGCCGCCCCGGTACCTTTCTTTCCGGAAGTGCATGAGGAGCTTTCTAGGACGTGGAAGGCACCTTATAGTGCCCGAAGCCGTTCTAGTGGCTCCTCCCCCCTCGCCACCCTCGACGGCGGGGCAGCTAAGGGTATGTGGATATCCCCCCAGTGGAGCGGGCCGTCGCGATGCAGCTGTGTCCGGCGTCCGCTTCCTCTTGGCGGGGTAATCCACGCCTCCCGTCCAAGGCCTGTAGGTTTTCGTCCGGTCTAACGGCGAGGGCTTACAAGGCCTGTGGACAGGCTGCTTCCGCCCTCCATGCCATGGCGCTTTTGCAGGTCCACCAGGCCCAGGCGCTCATGGACATGAACGAGGGTGGTTCTGACCCAGAGCTCCTCCGGGAGCTCCGTATGGCAACCGACCTCGCCCTCCGGGCGACGAAGGAAACCGCACGTTCAGTCGGTCAGGCGATGTCCACCTTGGTGGTCCAGGAGCGCCACCTCTGGCTCAACCTGGCGGATATGAGGGACACCGATAAATATCGGTTCCTGGATGCCCCTCTTTCCCAGGTTGGGTTGTTCGGCGACGCGGTCGAGAGCTTTGCCCAGCAGTTCTCGGCCGCACAGAAGCAGACGGAGGCCATCCGACACATCCTGCCCCGGCGGACCGCTGCTGCTCCCACCCGTCCGCAGACCCTCCGTCTACTCGTCGCCGAGGTCGGCCTTCTGCGGCGTCCTCCGCTCCCGCTAAGCCCCAGCAGCAGCAGCAACCATCCAGGCCTCAGTGCGGAGCAAGCTGTAGGAAGTCGACCCCGCCCGTCCAGGCCGCTGCCAAACCAGGAGGCAAGCGACGGTGTAAACGACCCTGAGACGGGCGGCTTGGTCCCGCTTGCTCGGCCTCTGGGAGCCTGGTTAACGCTTCCCAGCCCGTCTCGCTGGCTCATCCGTACCATCAGACTCGGCTATGCGATTCAGTTCGCCCGGCGTCCCCCTGCTTTCAGGGGCATTCTGTTCACCCGTGTTCTGGCGGACAATGCCCCTGTGCTCAGGGCGGAGATCGCAGTCCTACTGGCGAAGGACACGATCGAGCCGGTCCCTCCAGCCGATATGAAGACCGGCTTCTACAGCCCGTACTTCATTGTACCCAAGAAAGGTGGTGGGTTACGACCAATCTTGGACCTGCGCGTTCTGAACCGGTCCCTTCACAGGCTACCGTTCAAGATGCTTACGCAGAAACGCATTTTCAAATGCATCCGTCCCCAAGATTGGTTTGCAGCGATCGACCTGAAGGACGCGTACTTTCATGTCTCGATTCTCCCTCGACACAGACCATTTCTCCGCTTTGCGTTCGAGGGACGGGCATATCAGTACAAGGTCTTACCCTTCGGGCTGGCCCTGTTGCCCCGCGTCTTCACGAAAGTCGCGGAGGCGGCCATTGCTCCCATGTGCGAGCGTGGTGTTCGCATCCTCAACTACCTCGACGACTGGCTTATTCTGGCCCAGTCGAGAGAGCAGTTGTGCGAACACAGGGACATGGTGCTCAGTCACCTCAGCCACCTAGGGCTTCGGGTCAACTGGGAAAAGAGCAAACTCACCCCCGGGCAGAGGATCTCTTTTCTCGGTATGGAGTTGGACTCGATCAACATGACAGCGCGCCTCACCGAGGCCCGTGTCCAGTCAGTGTTGAACTGCGTGAGCACGCTCAGACGCAGAACAGCGGCACCACTGAAACTGTTTCAGAGGCTCCTGGGGCATATGGCATCTGCAGCCGCGGTTACGCCGCTCGGATTGCTTCATATGAGGCCGCTCCAACACTGGCTCCACGATCGAGTCCCGAGATGGGCGTGGCAGAGCGGCTCGTGCCGGGTCCAAGTGACTCCGCACTGTCGCCAAACTCTCAGCTTGTGGTCGGACCCTTCGTTCCTGCGGGCAGGTGTTCCCCTGGAACAAGTGTCCAGGCACTCTGTGGTCTCCACGGATGCCTCTACCACCGGCTGGGGGGCCACGTACGACGGGCATGCAGCTTCAGGTCTGTGGACGGGGCCTCAACTGCATTGGCACATCAACTGCCTCGAGTTGTTAGCAGTACGTCTTGCACTGAGCCGTTTCAAAACGCTGCTACTAGGCAAGCATGTACTGGTCCGTACGGACAGCACTGCGACCGTTGCGTACATCAACCGCCAGGGTGGTCTACGCTCCAGCCGCATGTCACAACTCGCCCGCCATCTTCTCCTCTGGAGTCAGAAGCATCTGAGGTCACTTCGTGCCGTGTACATTCCGGGCCTGCTCAATCGTGCAGCCGACGAGCTCTCACGACAGCAGGTGCTACCGGGAGAATGGCGACTCCATCCCCAGGTGGTCCAGCTGATTTTCAGGCGCTTCGGGACCGCACAGGTAGATCTGTTTGCCACCCCGGACACGTCTCACTGCCAGTTGTTCTATTCCCTGACCGAGAGGACCCTCGGCACGGATGCTCTGGCACACAGCTGGCCCCGGGGCCTTCGCAAGTATGCGTTTCCCCCAGTGAGCCTTCTTGCACAGACCTTGTGCAAAGTCAAGGAGGACGAGGAGCAGGTCTTGTTAGTTGCGCCGTATTGGCCCAACCGGACCTGGTTCCCGGAACTAGTGCTCCTCGCGACAGCCCCTCCCTGGCCCATTCCTCTGAGAGAGGATCTGCTCTCTCAGAGACAGGGCACCCTATGGCACCCGCGTCCAGGTCTTTGGGAAAGCATGACCTGATCGTCAGGTTTCTGAGGGGAGAGATGAGACTGAATCCTCCTCGCCCACTCTCTATACCCTCTTGGGATTTGTCTCTGGTCCTTTCGGCACTTCAGAGACCACCCTTTGAGCCTGCAATCAGCTGAGTTAAAAATTCTGTCCTGTAAGACAGTACTCCTGGTTGCATTGGCCTCTATCAAGAGGGTAGGGGACCTGCATGCATTTTCGGTCGACGAATCGTGCCTAGAATTCGGCCCGGATAACTCTCACGTCATCCTGAGACCCCGGCCCGGATATGTGCCCAAGGTTCCTACCACTCCCTTCCGGGACCAGATAGTGAACCTGCAAGCGCTGCCTTCGGAGAACCTGCAAGCGCTGCCTTCAGAGGAGGCAGACCTAGCCCTGGCTTTTCTCTGTCCCGTTCGCGCTCTGCGTCTGTACGTGGACAGAACGCAAAGCCTCAGGACCTCAGATCAGCTCTTCGTCTGTTACGGAGGCCAGCAGAAAGGGAAGGCTGTCTCCAAGCAGAGGATGGCCCACTGGATAGTGGATGCCATCGCCTTGGCTTACGAAGCCCAAGGCATGCCCTGCCCGCCCGGGTTGAAAGCCCACTCCACTAGGAGTGTCGCTTCTTCCTGGGCGCTGGCACACGGCGCCTCGCTGACAGACATCTGTAGAGCTGCGGAGCGACACCTAACTCGTTCGCTAGGTTTTATAGCTTACGTGTTGAGCCGGTTTCTTCCTGTGTGCTCGCTTCTACTAGCCGGTAACACCGAAGTTCCCGCTCTAGTGTCGGCTTGCTGCGCCACTCCCTTCCTAGGAACGGATACGTGCGCTTTTTACTCAAGTCGAGTTCCCCATGGGCGAACCCTGTGAGTTCCCGTCGCCACCGTTGCTGACCATCGCTGCATGGCCGTCACAAATCTCGGCTCCTCAGCGAAAAACAATGTGTGCGTGCGCCCGCTTCCTGTTTATACCCGCGCGGCGGGGCGGGGGCGCGTGACGCGTTCATGCATGCCAACGTTCATTGGCTTGTTCTGTAGATACGCGAAGTTGATAGGGCTCTCTGAAGTGATCCCAATTACGTCGTCACGTCGACGTTACGTCTCCCGTTCCCTCCTTCAGGGAACGAGGGTTACATTAGTAACCGAGACGTTTTTGACAGTGGCAGATGGAATAATTGATGTAGCTTCAAGGTCAAGTCTGCGAGTATTAGTTATATTTTTTTATTAGAGATGGTGGACCAGTAATTAAGATTTCTGTTTTAGTCAGATTCAAACTGAGAAAATTGCTGTTGAGCCAGGTCTTTAATTCATTAATACATGATGATAGTGATGTAGTCTGGTGAATAAAGTCTGGGCGGCAAGCAGTATATATCTGGATATAGTTGGCATAACAGTGGTGTTGAAAACCATGGCGGCGAATAATTTGTCCGAGAGGCAAAATGTAGACAATAAATAGTAATTGGCCGAGGACTGATCCCTGTGGAACACCTTGTTTGAGAATAACAGTGGGAGATTTATAATTGTGCATGGTGATTATAGTATTTTCTGTCTGTCAGATAGGAGGAAAACCAGGATAACATGGCTCCTGAGATACCAATCTCTGAGAGGCGCATGAGTAGTAATTTATGACAGACAGTATCAAAAGCTGAGCTGAGGTTGAGTAATAAAAGTATGGAAAGGTTTCCCGAGTCACCAAAGAGTAAGAGGTCGTTGATAACCCTTGCTAATGCAGTTTCAGTACTATGGTTTTGGCGAAAACCAGACTGAAATAAATCAAAGCTATACACTTAACTATATATTCACAAAGAAAACAGCTGTTTTAAATTGTAATGATATTTCACAATATGACTGTTTTTGTTTGTATTTTTAATCAAATAAATGCAGCCTTGGTGAGCAAAAGATACTTCTTTTAAAAACATTAAAAATCTTACCAATCTAAAACTTTTGACCGGTAGTGTATATCTGCACAAAATGATGCGAATGCACAAGCGAACTTGACTGCTGGTCAAAATGTGTAACCCCTGTTCTGGACGCGCTATTCCCACAACAACGTGCTGAAACGGCAACTAAACCCAGAGAATTCACAACGTTTTTATTACAGTTGTGTTCTCATTATAATGTCATGTATATGACAGTCCCAATCATAGTTATTAATGTGCATTGATGCTTGAGCTGCGCACGCTAAAGATGATCACCATTACATTTAAGCTCTTTAGTGCATTGTTTATTAACTCAACTAAACGCATCCTATATGAGATTAATCATATATATAAATATATATATATATATATATATATATATATATATATATATATATATATATATATATATATATATATTAGGGGTGTAACGATTCGTTTTAACTTCGATTCGTATCGCGATTCGTGGTTGTTGATACGATTCAAGGATGATATTGGTTAATTTAGAACGATACGATCCGAAACGATTCAGTGACTTGAAATCGATTCAGTGACTTTTTAGCCAAAAATTCTTGAAAGGGAATCAGGTATCAATTAATTATGCGCATGCATTAAAGGGATATTTCACCCAAAAATTAAAGGGATAGTTCACCCAAAAATGAAAATTCTGTCATCATTTACTCTCCCTCAAGTTGTTCCAAACCTGTATGACTTTCTTTCTTCTGCTGAACACAAAAGAAGATATTTTGAAGAAAGTCGGTAACCAAACGACTGATGGACCTCATTGACTTCCATAGTAGGAAAAAAAAAATACTATGGATGTCAATGGGGACCAGCAACTGTTTAATTACCAACCTTCTTTAAAATATCTTCTTTTGTGTTTAGCAGAAGAAAGGAAATCATACAGGTTTGGAACAACTTGAGGGAGAGTAAATGATGACAGAATTTTCATTTTTGGGTGAACTATCCCTTTAAAGAGTGCACGCTACGAGCACAGTATAACGATGACAGGACATGAGATTTCGTTTTTCTGAGGTGAGAGACTTTATTTCGTTACAAGTTATGAAAATAATGATAGAATAATGACACGGACATATAGCCTGACAACATCATCTGACCGCAGATACTGAATCTGGACAACACGTTTTTTCTAATTTAAAACGTAACGACGTTGAAAGCTTGTAGTTTATTTTGTGCTTTATATATAGGCTAGTGAAACGATATAAGCCTGCAGCGCGCGCCGCCGCATTTGCGCGTGCAATTGAAGAGTGCGCGCTACTGCAGTATAGCGGCCGAGAGGACAGGAAAGTCCGTTTTCTGAGGCGAGAGACTTTGCGCTGCTTGTTGTCTGCGCTGCTGCTGGCGCGTCACGCATGGCGATCACGTCACAGATAGGCAGACTGAATCGAGTTACGTTTAACGCCTTTATCATTAAAAGTGCTAAGAAAAAAACATCCTTATAAAGTCTGACGTGCTTAAATCCAATACGTTATTTCATAGTATCGATACAATCGATTCATTACCTTTTAAAACGATGTTAGATCGATATATGTCTAGATCGATATAACTTGCCGAGCACAGATCGATGTAGTTGGATCATTAAGAATATAAATCGATGTAGTTGATGAATCGTTACACCCCAATATATATATATATATATACAGTGAGGAAAATAAGTATTTGAACACCCTGCTATTTTGCAAGTTCTCCCACTTAGAAATCATGGAGGGGTCTGAAATTGTCATCGTAGGTGCATGTCCACGGTGAGAGACATAATCTAAAAAAAAAATTCCAGAAATCACAATGTATGATTTTTTTAACTATTTATTTGTGTGATACAGCTGCAAATAAGTATTTGAACACCTGAGAAAATCAATGTTAATATTTGGTACAGTAGCCTTTGTTTGCAATTACAGAGGTCAAACGTTTCCTGTAGTTTTTCACCAGGTTTGCACACACTGAAGGAGGGATTTTGGCCCACTCCTCCACACAGATCTTCTCTAGATCAGTCAGGTTTCTGGGCTGTCGCTGAGAAACACAGAGTTTGAGCTCCCTCCAAAGATTCTCTATTGGGTTTAGGTCTGGAGACTGGCTAGGCCACGCCAGAACCTTGATATGCTTCTTACAGAGCCACTCCTTGGTTATCCTGGCTGTGTGCTTCGGGTCATTAAGACCCAGCCTCGACCCATCTTCAATGCTCTAACTGAGGGAAGGAGGTTGTTCCCCAAAATCTCGCAATAAATGGCCCCGGTCATCCTCTCCTTAATACAGTGCAGTCGCCCTGTCCCATGTGCAGAAAAACACCCCCAAAGCATGATGCTACCACCCCCATGCTTCACAGTAGGGATGGTGTTCTTGGGATGGTACTCATCATTCTTCTTCCTCCAAACACGTTTAGTGGAATTATGACCAAAAAGTTCTATTTTGGTCTCATCTGACCACATGACTTTCTCCCATGATCATCCAAATGGTCATTGGCAAACTTAAGACGGGCCTTGGCATGTGCTGGTTTAAGCAGGGGAACCTTCCGTGCCATGCATGATTTCAAACCATGACGTCTTAGTGTATTACCAACAGTAACCTTGGAAACGGTGGTCCCAGCTCTTTTCAGGTCATTGACCAGCTCCTCCCGTGTAGTTCTGGGCTGATTTCTCACCTTTCTTAGGATCATTGAGACCCCACAAGGTGAGATCTTGCATGGAGCCCCAGTCCGAGGGAGATTGACAGTCATGTTTAGCTTCTTCCATTTTCTAATGATTGCTCCAACAGTGGACCTTTTTTCACCAAGCTGCTTGGCAATTTCCCCGTAGCCCTTTCCAGCCTTGTGGAGGTGTACAATTTTGTCTCTAGTGTCTTTGGACAGCTCTTTGGTCTTGGCCATGTTAGTAGTTGGATTCTTACTGATTGTATGGGGTGGACAGGTGTCTTTATGCAGCTAACGACCTCAAACAGGTGCATCTAATTTAGGATAATAAATGGAGTGGAGGTGGACATTTTAAAGGCAGACTAACAGGTCTTTGAGGGTCAGAATTCTAGCTGATTGACAGGTGTTCAAATACTTATTTGCAGCTGTATCATACAAATAAATAGTTAAAAAATCATATATTGTGATTTCTGGATTTTTTTTTTTTTTTGATTATGTCTCTCACAGTTGACATGCACCTACG
Organism: Scardinius erythrophthalmus; assembly: GCF_964197995.2. NCBI lineage: Eukaryota > Metazoa > Chordata > Actinopteri > Cypriniformes > Leuciscidae > Scardinius > Scardinius erythrophthalmus. The sequence continues at coordinate 24,479,675 of NC_138238.1, read as the reverse complement.
ATGACAATTTCAGACCCCTCCATGATTTCCAAGTGGGAGAACTTGCAAAATAGCAGGGTGTTCAAATACTTATTTTCCTCACTGTATATATACACACACACACACAGTGGGGAGAGCAAGTATTTGATACACTGCCGATTTTGCAGGTGTTCCTACTTACGAAGCATGTGGAGGTCTGTAATTTTTATGTACACTTCAACTGTGAGAGACGGAATCTAAAACAAAAATCCAGAAAATCACATTGTATGATTTTTAAATAATTATTTAGCATTTTATTGCATGACATAAGTATTTGATCACCTACCAACCAGTAAGAATTCCGGCTCTCACAGACATGTTAGTTTTTCTTTAAGAAGCCCTCCTGTTCTCCACTCATTACCTGTATTAACTGCACCTGTTTGAACTCGTTACCTGTATAAAAGACACCTGTCCACACACTCAATCAAACAGACTCCAACCTCTCCACAATGGCCAAGACCAGAGAGCTGTGTAAGGACATCAGGGATAAAATTGTAGATCTGCACAAGGCTGGGATGGGCTAAAGGACAATAGGCAAGCAGCTTGGTGAGAAGGCAACAACTGTTGGCGCAATTATTAGAAAATGGAAGAAGTTCAAGATGATGGTCAATCTCCCTCGGTCTGGGGCACCATGCAAGATCTCACCTCGTGGGGCATCAATGACCATGAGGAAGGTGAGGGATCAGCCCAGAACTACATGGCAGGACATGGTCAATGACCTGAAGAGAGATGGGACCACAGTCTCAAAGAAAACCATTAGTAACACACTACGCCGTCATGGATTAAAATCCTTCAGCGCACACAAGGTCCCCCTGCTCAAGCCAGCGCATGTCCAGGCCCGTCTGAAGTTTGCCAGTGACCATCTGGATGATCCAGAGGAGGAATGGGAGAAGGTCATGTGGTCTGATGAGACAAAAATAGAGCTTTTTGGTCTAAACTCCACTCGCCGTGTTTGGAGGAAGAAGGATGAGTACAACCCCAAGAACACCATCCCAACCGTGAAGCATGGAGGTGGAAACATCATTCTTTGGGGATGCTTTTCTGCAAAGGGGACAGGACGACTGCACCGTATTGAGGGGAGGATGGATGGGGCCATGTATCGTGAATCAAGATCTTGGCCAACAACCTCCTTCCCTCAGTAAGAGCAATGAAGATGGGTCGTGGCTGGGTCTTCCAGCATGACAACGACCCAAAACACACAGCCAGGGCAACTAAGGAGTGGCTCCGTAAGAAGCATCTCAAGGTCCTGGAGTGGCTAGCCAGTCTCCAGACCTGAACCCAATAGAAAATCTTTGGAGGGAGCTGAAAGTCCATATTGCCCAGCGACAGCCCCGAAACCTGAAGGATCTGGAGAAGGTCAGTATGGAGGAGTGGGCCAAAATCCCTGCTGCAGTGTGTGCAAACCTGGTCAAGAACTACAGGAAACATATGATCTCTGTAATTGCAAACAAAGGTTTCTGTACCAAATATTAAGTTCTGCTTTTCTGATGTATCAAATACTTATGTCATGCAATAAAATGCAAATGAATTACTTAAAAATACAATGTGATTTTCTGGATTTTTGTTTTAGATTCCATTCCGTCACTCACAGTTGAAGAGTACCTATGATAAAAATTACAGACTTCTACATGCTTTGTAAGTGGGAAAACCTGCAAAATCGGCAGTGTATCAAATACTTGTTCTCCCCACTATATATATATATATATATATATATATATATATATATATATATATATATATATATATATATATATATATATATATATATATATCAGGGTTTCCGTTGTCCGGTAATTGCCGGACATTGACCGGAAAAAAAATGAAATGTCCGACAAAATTAAATCTCTCCGGTCAAATTGTCAGATTAAAATTGCCTTATAATCCCGCCCCCCTAACACAATCTGAATTTGAGAATAAGCCTAAAATGTAATAAAGCAAAAATACACCGACCTTTGGCTATGTTATAAAGGAACAGGCTCTACCGTTTGAAAGTTTTTAAACATTATTACATGGCTTGGTTGAATTCCAATGTGGAATGCGGTCTGTTATTTCTTGATATCAGACCGCTGCGAAGCACTAGCGGCGCCAGGATTTTGAGGTGCACCTCCAGAAAACTGGATGGGCCAATTAAAATAAGCCAAAAAATATATAAAAACGGGTTCCCCTTCATCTCCGTTTCAGCGCTTTTCTGGGCACTGAGGGCAGTGACTCAGTAGCCTACCTGAATTTAATGCGTATAGGTAAAAAAAAAAAAAAATAAACAGGATTTTTTTTGTTGCTTTTTTAAATACAATTACAATTTCATTTAATTTATTGTTTAATAAAATTATAGGCCTATTATTTTTAGTTTATTAACAGCAACAACAGCTGTAAAGATGAAGTTGACGATCGCCATCTCCGTAGTGAACGCGCCTATAGAGAGAAATGCACATCATGGATTACATAATCAGAGAGTAGCCTATTTCTTTTCGTTTTAAATTGTTAAAAATACATTTCAAGCATCAAGATACATTTCATGTCTGTGAGGCCTACGTTGAGTTTCGTTAAATTAGGATGAGATGCGCTCCTGTTCACGAGCAATGCAAGTGACCGAGGCGCCCGCGCATAGGCCTATATCGTCTGCTATATTTTGCTGCTTATTTATTAAATACAGGCAATTGATTGATAAAAAATTATTAAAATTAAGATACAATTTATACAATACGAAATTCACTTCAAAAAAGTCATTCTACAAAACCAAACTTAATTAAGTGGTCAAAATCATGTCTGACCCGCTCCATGTCTCTCGATATTGCGCATCATATCTTACTCGTGCGGTTCACTTTTCATAATCAACATAAATTAAAAAAATAACATTATAATATTTTAATATTAAACTAAATCAGCTCATTTAATGGCTACAACACGTATAGTAGACCTAGACTCTCTATTTGTACAAATTGCTGCACATTCATTTTATTCTGAATTTTGCACACATACTCACGGTTCGGATCGTTTCTCGGATCAGAGTCATGGATCGGATCATTTTTCGGATCAGCAAAAAAAAAAAAAGACAAGACAAGACAAATAAACATAAGTTTTGTCTTTTTGTTTATTAACACTTAAAATATTAAATAAAAATATATAAAATCAACAGTGGGTGCGCGACGGGATGACGTAACGTGGCCATGCTTGATGTATTTCCACCATAGACTGTAAAAAGGTTTCCACCGATGTCCCGATACCACTTTTTCACTTCCGATAAGATACCGATGCCGCAGCTTTGGCTAATTGCCGATACCGAAATCAATCCGACATTTTTATTTTAATCTTGAACTAATACTACTAATAATAAAATATATAGAAGCACTTTGCTCAATTAGCCACATAAAAACATCTCACTCAATTGGAGAACAAATACTTCTCCAGTATATAGTCCACAACAACAGTTGATAATGAAAGACTGCCACCCTTTTGAAAGTTCTTTAGATATGTTTGGTAATTGTACCTGAATGAATTTAAAATTAAAATTAAACTTTAACGTTATTCTCATCTGAATTATAAATAATTTATTTCTGTATAAAATAATACTACCATTAAAAACACATTTGATTTTCTTTTTTAATCAATGTAGAATGTGTAACTTCAAAATAAACAGATTACTCTGTTTGAGGACAAGAAATGAAAACCAATGCAATATGATGAATGTCCAAAAGATTAGATAATCTTTGCTTTTAAACACCACGTGTGTGTGTGTGTGTGTGTGTGTGTGTGTGTGTGTGTGTGTGTGTGTGTGTGTGTGTGTTTGTGTTTGAGTGACAGTTAGGTTACAGTTTGACAAGAGTTTACAGTTTGACTGTTCCACATGTTTCCACTGTTCGATCGCGCCCGTGCCTCTCTCTCTCGCTCTCTCTCTCACACACACACACGCACGCATTTGCAATCTTGACATCGCAGCCTGTTCATTTTGCTGCGTTAACACGAAACGCGAATAGAGCGTCAAATTCGCGTCTAGTTCGATGCTTGAACAGTTTGAATCCTTTCGCGCGTCCAAAACGAATAGGACGCGCCGCGCGCGTATAATGATAAAGCGAGCGTTTGAAGCAAATTAGACGCGTGTTCCAGGGAAGCCAAAATGCTCCCATACAGGTAATTTTAAATGACGCGGGGCGTTCAAGCTCCTCCGTTCGGTTCCTCCGCTCGCCATGACCACGCTGTGTGTGGACTGAACATGCGCACAACTTCTTTTTTTTTTTTTCATAAATCAATCCGCGAATCACGTGTGTGCCGAACCGAAGATATTGATCCGAACGGATCACGGATCAATGATGATCCGTTGCACCACTACTCTTCATGTATCTTAGCACCTTCAGACAGAGAGAGGAACGAACATAATTCACAGCTTCCGCGTTCTCTTCAGCGTTCTCTTCGCGTTTCTCAGCACCTTCGGACAGAGAGAGGAATGAACATAATTCACAGCTTCCGCGTTCTCTTCTTCAGCGAGTTCTTCGCGTTTCTCAGCACCTTCGGACAGAGAGAGGAATGAACATAATTCACAGCTTCCGCGTTCTCTTCTTCAGCGAGCTCTTCGCGTTTCTCAGCACAGCATTAGCTGGCTCTTCCAGCATTAGCAGGCTCTTCCAGCATCAGCAGGCTCTTCCAGCATCAGCAGGCTCTTCCAGCATTAGCAGGCTCTTCACTGGCCTCAGACAGAGAGAGGAATAGATACGTGTAACTCACAGCATTAGCAGGCTCTTCACTAGCCTCAGACAGAGAGTGGAGAATACGTATAACTCACAGCATTAGCCGGCTCTTCACTGGACTCAGACAGAGAGAGGAATATATATGTGTAACTCACAGCATTAGCAGGCTCTTTCAGCATTAGCAGGCTCTTTCAGCATTAGCAGGCTCTTTCAGCATTAGCAGGCTCTTCCAGCATTAGCAGGCTCTTCACTAGCCTCAGACAGAGAGTGGAGGATAATGGTATTTCCCCAATGCAGCTGTAACTTCACAAGGCTCAGATAAAGGAGAGGTTAATGAACAGCTGTGACTGCGAGTGAACAGCAGAAACAATCCCCACACTCACATGTCCACCACACACTGTAAGATTTCACTCGTGCTCATTTCCACAATAAAACTGCAATTCAACAGACTCACAGTGCAGCTAAGGCTTGCACCCGCAATCCAGCCGAAGTCTTCTCTGTCTCTCTCTCTCTTCCTCGCTCTCTCTCTCTCAGCCTACCTCCGCATCCGCGGTCGCGGCCGCTCACGTGTGTGAGCCGCGTGCCTCACATGTCCTCTCTCGTCATGTCCTCCTCTCTCGTTGCCGCCTGCCGTGTCCTTTTATGAGCCACCTTCCTCCTCCATGTCCCAATCACCATCCTATATCCTCTCCTCTCACACCTGCCGCGAGTTTCCCTCATCAAGCCTTGCCCGCCGCCATGACACTCACGTGGGAAACCGGAACCGTCCTGGTGTTTCCGCCGAAGCGCTCCCCGGGGGAAACATTCTAAAAAAAAAAGGTTCCCGCCTCCGTCACCCCGTGACATCGGTCAGGGTTTTTCCTGCATAGAAAATTATGAGGCGGCCGCCTCCGTCAAATTTCGTGCCGCCTCCGGCTCTCGACAAAACTCGGACAGACAGTCATGGTCAGATCCACTTTTTCCACCGTGACGGTTCTGTTGCTGTTACCGCTTGTGTCCATTCTCAAACCGTATAGTGCTGCTGCTGCGCGCAGTGCGCGGATAAGTAATAAAAACATTCCATTTCCAATTAATCGAGGGTGGATGACAGATAAATAATTTTTTGTTGAGTTTAATAAAGACACGGAACTCTCATCACGGTAAAACGCAATGAACGTGCGTCACTTTACTTTCGTTTTCAACAACGTAATTCTCTTCATGGAAAACCAATCAAGGAAAACACATCAGGAGGACTCGACAATAACGCTTGTCTGGGACCATATACTTTGTCCGGGACACGTGTGTTTTTTTCTTTCTTTCTTTTTTGAAGGGAAAAGTGAGAGAGAATTGTAGCCCATCCAGACAAATGCCCTGATTAAAAAAAAATAATAATATAAAAATATTCCGAATCACCGAAAACGTGAGGATGATTCTGTTTTATTTAATTTAATGTAAGTGGCGATTGATAGCCTATAGTTGATAATATAGGCCTACCTAATGTACTGACGGTAACAAAGTTGCGCTGTTGAGGCTCGTGCAGTTATTTATAACATTTTATAGTTAAGAAACAATATATAGCCTAGGCTACACACGATCAGAGTGATGTTTTCCTGAATGCCATCAAGATTGAAACCGAGACTTATTTCATAACAGTTCAATAAACAAATAGTTAAAATTAAGTCACTTACATTTGAGACTCAATGACTGTTTTTGTTCTGTTTCAGCAGCGAAAATAGTTCCAAACAAAGATCACAGCAGAACCAGAGCGCATCTCACAGCAACACTCAGCCGTGTTTCATTACTGAATGATTCAGCGTTTTGAACGAATCGATTGAGTCAAAGATTCAATTACCTATTCATAAACTGCCTCATTCGGAATGAATCAGCCTTTTGAACGAATCGTTTGAATGAATGACTCAATGACTCGCTCATTAAGATGGTCGCCTGCCGCCTCCTACTGGCGGTTTATTCAAAAATATTTAAAATAATCTAATTTAATACAGTTATAATTTTTCAATGTAAATTATTTAATTTGATTGGAAACAGTCTAATGTCTTATTATTTTAATTGAATATATTGATCAAATTTAAGAATTTGAAATGAAAGATGGAGCAAACATTTAATAAAATAAAACCTTACAAAGGTACAAAAAATTATTCTGTTTTCAAACAGCGATGTAATGAAACATTGACAATTTAAGTTTGAATGGAGTAAAGCCTCTGTTAAGGCTATTAAGGAAATGTAATTTTGCCAAAAGAAGAACTTTTATTTTAAATAAATGTTAATTTTTAATTAGCCAACTTCAATGTGATATGTTACCATATTATCATGCTTAACACTGAGAATTTGAATAATTGTAATGTGATCAGATGCAGATATCTAAATCAAAGAATATGGGTGGTTTGCGGGTGGATTTTTTTATTTTTAACAGTGGATTTGGGTGACTCAAAATGCACCAGATTAATGAATTTATCTTTAAAATGTACAAAAATTTCTTCCATTTTGAGCCAGGAAAAACCCTGTATGTATAAATGTGTGTGTGTGTATGTGTATATATGTGTGTGTATATTATTCTGGATTGTTTAACAAATAAAAAAGTGACCATTGGTTCATACTGTATATGAATTATATATTTTATGGCCTTTTTGATTGTTTCAGTTATTTACTAAATGTAATACATTTATTTAATATTTAAAGGTGTTAAAGGGATAGTTCACTTTGAAATTAATTTTTGATATGTTTTAGCTTACCTCAAGGGCATCCAAGATGTAGGTGTCTTTGTTTCCGCAGTAGTTTCAATTTTGATATTTTTAGGTCAAACCGTTCTTGTCTGTCAGTCATATAATGCAGGTCGATGGTCACTGGCTCAAAACACAAGCACAGAGTCCAAATTAAAACAATTCCCCATTGTCCAAATGAAACAAGTCCCCATCATAAGTACACATTGATGGCCTAAGACACGAAACGAGCGGTTTGTGTGAGAAAACGAACAGTATTTATATCGTTGTTATCTCTTGAAAACAGCACAAGTCCAAATGATCTGACGGCGCGGGCGGGTATAGATATATACATAGATGTCGCCTTGGCTACGGTTTCGTTCCAATGAACTGCAGTAGCGAAGGCGACATCTAGTGTATAGATCTATACCCGCCCACGGGCGGGTATAGATATATACACTAGATGTCGCTTGGCTACGGTTTCGTTTTCTCACACAAACCGCTCGTTTCGTGTCTTAGGCCATCAATGTGTTAACCTAAACCCTAAAACAGACAATTAATCGGCATAATCGTCAAAGCCCTAAAACAGACAATTAATCGTCAAAGCCCTCAAACTGGCAATTAATCGGCATAACCGCAATAATTTTTTAGACAATTAATCGTCAGCCAAATTTCATAATCGTGACAGGCCTACTCTTAACGCATTATAGTCCTTCACGTCTATTGCTATCTCAAAAGTGTGGCCAGTTGATAATACCTAGAATATCAAAATCAACTGCAGGCGGTAGATCCTTTCCCTTTTAGCACCTAAACTCTGGAACAGTCTTCCTAGCACTGTTTGTGAAGCAGACACACTGTCAGTTTAAATCTTGACTAAAAACACATCTCATTAATCTGGCATACACACAGCACATTATCAGTTTCTATAATTCAAATCATGTAAAAGGATTATTAGGCTGCATAAATTGGGTCAGCCGGAACCGGGAACACTTCCCATAACACCTGATGTACTTGTTACATCATAAGTAGAATGGCATCTACGCTAATAATAGTTTTGTTGGAAATGGTTTCACAACAAACTTTTTTCCTCTGTACAGATAAAAATGTTATCATAATGATTCCCGTTCTCACACATCTGCGGGAACGACTAAAAACGCTGTATTATGCATGCCAGACAAGTAATTGTCACTTTGTAAAGAAAGACAATGCACCCGCGCACATACGCATTCAAACATGCATGTCTATAGACTAAACACGTAATACATATTTGCATGCAGTCACTGTTTCACGTTTTTGAAGTTTACACAGAGATGATAATGGTGTTGCTTTCAAAACCCGTTTTCAAAAACGTGCACTTTGAAACCTATTTCAAAGTTTGTGTTCTCAGGCCACCAAAACACTGTTGTCATGTAAATGAACTGCCAAATAACGCATTAAAAGTTAACGCCCCTAAGTTAATAATGATTTTTACAATGGAAATGAATCAATTAAAAACTTAATTAAATGACTTTATTCTAGAGCTGCTGTACAGCCAAAACAATCTTTGTTGTATTAAAGGGTCATGAAACCCTAAACCAAATTTTCTTAGATTTTAACAGAGGTATGTGTTGAACACCATTGAAGACAATGTTAGCATCTTTTAGATTTAATAGTAGGGGGAAAATACCAACTTTAATAGTAGGGAGAAAATGTTTTTTTCCACTATTTTCGGGTTTAAAATCTTCATCATGTCCACGTCACAGCGCACTGTAGTACTTTGATGACTCATCGGCGTCTCATAATTATTTATGAGACTGAGTTTTCTTATCCAATGAGAAGACACTGTCTCTTAATTATTCATGACACCACGTGGATCTTTCCAATGACAGACATGTCAAACTGTGATATTGTGTAGTAGATGAGAGAGGCAATCATGGGACACAAGTGTTTGTTTTCGTGGTGCAAAAGTTCCAGTGCGTTGCATATCTTTCCCTGCGATGCTGCCAGGGCTAGATATGCGCTATATAAATGAAGGTGACTTGACTTGACTGCATGTTTGATACGTTGTGATTTTCCTCAGAGTTAAAAGCAGGCTTAAAGGTTGTATCAGTGATTTCAGGCCCAAAAAAAAAATTATCACATTCATCTAATCTTTCCTAACTAGCTAGCTAGCTGCCCACCCCATAAGCATGCCGTCAAAAAAACGCGTCTCTGTTGGCAGCCTAGGCTCTGAGATCTGCACACTATTTGTTTTGGTTTTGAGTGGTTGGTGAACCCAATTGTTTTTGTGTGCAGATCTCAGAGCCTAGGCTGCCTACAGAGACGCGTTTTTTTGATGGCATGCTTATGGGACGGGCAGCTAGCGGATCATTAGGAAGGATTAGATGAATGTGATAAAAAAAAAATTGGGCCTGAAATCACTGATACAACCTTTAAGCAAGTTTGTTGCACGCTGACTAAAAAATACTGCTGACTAGACTAAAAAATACTGCATTATCCCAGAAAAACTGAACAGTAGCTTGCAGTTATTGTTTTGCTCATCAAATTTACAGTATTCAACTGTATTTACAAAGAACGGTAAATTACTGTACAAAATTACTGTATGTGGCAATTAGGGCCGGGCTGAAGCTGGTGCCCGGGCATGGCAGGGGGGCTCAGAGCGCCCCCTAGAACGCAATCTGAATTGGGACGGACGGACCCCGTTCCGCCCTGGAATGGGGTCCGAACATTTGCCCATGTATCAAACATGCTTGCATGTAATATGAACATAAAGCATGTAACATGTAATATGAAACTCGGTACACATAGATCTCATCGGGCCGAACAACTTTGTTGCTCTCAATTTTAAAACTTGCCATCTCATCTTTGGACCCTGCATTCCTGAACACATTTCTTTCCTATGAAACTTATGTCACGAACATAACAAAACAATTCTCATTTGTAAGTTAATTTGAACTCTCCTGCCATCTATAGCTTTAAAATAAATCAAGTATTTGCTAGGTCACATGACCATAAATTATAAAATTACTTCCTTGAAGTGACTATGGCATGTACCCTTCACTTACGGCCTTGTGGAAGGGCCCTTCGTGAAGGGATCCAGTTGTTCACTTTCATTTGGAACACCCCTACAAAAAGCATTCCCTTCCCGAAGTGCCCTTCAAGGGTGTAAAAATTGCATTTGGAATTTGCCACAAATCTTTCTACTTAACCATCGGTCTTCTGCATCCACCATGTTTTTATTTTTTTAACGCTTTTTATTAATGTTTGTAGTTTTGATCGAATCCTCATCCATCCAATGTGCAATGGGTTGTTGGCAATGTTAACCGTTTGAGTGTGCAAAGATCTGCTCTTCAAATTCTAACTGGAAACCATCCGGGTATCTTTGGAATACTAATTTCAACATGTTACGATTTGGGACAAACTAATACTATTTAGGATAGATAGTATGCAAATTGGGACGCAGCATAAGTCTTTGAATTCATATATATTTTCACAATTTTGTGTTCATAGGTGAATGTAAATCATTCAAAGAGATATATATGCGATGCCTCAGAGACAACCGTTTTGACAACTCGAGCTGTCGAATAGAGTCAAAGGAGTATCTGGAGTGCAGGATGGACAGGTGAGTTTTTCCTGACATGATTTAACCTGAAGTTGAAAATTTCAGGTCAAATACATTAGGAACTAATTGTAGACATTTTATTTACTTTACAGACAGTTAATGGCAAAGGAACCCCTTGAAAAACTTGGCTTTAAGGACTTGGAGGATTCGACGGAAGAAAATGAAACAAAATATAATTTGGCCTGATGTTCACATTTTGTTGATTCGTTTTATTTTATGTCTCTCTCCATATCACTTGGAAATCTGGTATATGTTTTGTGCATGTTAACAAGCATCTGTAAAAAAAATGATACTTGTCAGACACCAAAAGATTTGGTTTTGTAGAATGATCTGTTAAAAAGGTTTTAATCATTTGAAGTTTGTTCTTATTACTGGAGCTTTACATATTTATCTGGAATAAAGAGTCTGCTTAGTTTTCATCACTGCTATGAATAGCCTTGATCATATATAATACATCTTATGTAAATAATAGACTTCATTGAAATCTTGTCAACTTTGCATTTAAAAGAATCCACTTTTTTGGTTTAAATAAATGTAGTCTGAACAACACATGTGAAATGTAGCACAAATATTTACAACACAAAAATATGCAAATATATGAATGTTTGAGGGTCAATGCATGACATGCATATTTTTGTGTCCTGGTGCATTATTTCCTTTTAAAGTAATTTGATAAATTCATGACATGTATTACTTTATAAGACCTAGTTTGTTTGAATACATTTTCAGTACTTTCAAATAATAAATATTATTTTATGTTTTGGTATCTTAAATCCCCAAAATGTCAGGGTGGTGCAACTGTTGGCACAAATGAACAGACTAAGAAAACTACTAACTATAAAATGGTGTTTTTATAATAAGAAATTATAAATAAAATACTATGCCATCATTTTATGTTTGAAACCTTTCATCTAAACAAATGTATAAATATCAGTAGTTTTAAAACTGTTGAGGTAATTGATTTGTAATCTTCCATGTGAACTGTAAGCTCCGTCTTAGCCTCGTATTTCTTTGTTTTGAACCATCATTTACTATCATTTCTAGGTGTTTATACTACTAAATACAGCTTACCCAACATCTCAGATTAACCTGACATCGCTAGCTTTCGTTATTATTAGCACAACACGCTAGCAATTCGCTAGCCAGTAAACGCGCCACCTGTGCGCTCATTTATTTTTTATTTTTATCTCGCGCGCCCCCGCCTTTGAGTTCATAAAAAGCCCAGGTGAGTAAGAATCAGTCAACAAACTCAGTGAGTAATGTCTTGTCCTGTTATTGTCACCTGCACTTCATGTCACATGTTTAGCATAGCCTTCTCTGTCGGCAATATAGGATTTATATGTGATAAATGCAAGGAGACAGTCAGGCTGACGGAGAAGATTTCAGAACTAGAGACACGCATCCAAACTTCAATTGAGGATAGTAAGAGTACTAGAGCTTTAGATACTATTTCGGATGTAGCATAGTGAACTCTTTACATGATTCGGTTCCGGCTGAATTAGTGCCTGCGCAGCAAGGCAAAGGGGTGACAGTGAGGGATCGCTCTAGTCGCGGATAAAAAAAACACTCTTCCGTTCCGATTACCATAACAAATCGATTTGCCCCGCTCAGTGAAACACCCACTGAGAATTCTGTTGATTGTGCCCTAGTAATTGGTGATTCGATCACACGGAACGTGGAAATAGAGACACCAGCCACCATAGTCACATGTTTGCCGGGAGCCAGAGCGCCTGACATCAAAGCAAATTTAAAAGTGCTGGCTAATGCTAATCGTAAATTCTCTAAGATCATTATTCACGTCGGCACTAATGATGTTCGACTCCGAGTCGAAGATCACCAAAATTAATATTAAAGAGGTGTGTGAACTCGCAAGTACGATGTCAAGCACTGTAATTTGCTCTGGCCCCCTTCCTGTTCACAGGAGTGATGAGATTAGTTAGTAGACTGTGTTCACTCAATGGCTGGCTGTCGAGATGGTGACCGCTTAATGATTTTATCAAAGAATTTGCGGACTTTCTATCAGAATTAATATTGACTGCAGATAAAGTACTAATTGTTGGTGATTTTAATATACACATAGATAATGAAAAAGATACATTGGGATTGGTATTTAAAGACATTTTAAACTCTATTGGAGTTAGACAACACGTGTCAGGACCTACTCATTGTCGTAATCATACTCCAGGTCTAATATTATCACATGGAATAGATGTTGATGCCGTTGAAATTCTGCAGCAGAGCGATGACATCGCAGATGATTATCTAGTCTCATGTAAATTACATTTAGCCAAGGCTGCAAAGCCGACTCCGTGTTATAAATATGTTAGACCTACCATTCTGCCACTAAAGATTGCTTGATCAATAATCTTCCTAATCAGTTTCATCATCTCAGCATCCTGGATAGCTTAGAAGAACACGATATTGCAACAGAAACTTTTAACTCTCTCTTTTCCAGCACTTTAGACACAGCTGCTCTGTTGCGCTTAAAGAAGATTAAAGAAAATAGTCCAACGCCGTGGTACAACGAGCACACTCTGGCCCTTAAAGGGCACCTATTATGCAAAATTCACTTTTACATGGTGTTTGAACATAAATGTGTGTTGGCAGTGTGTGTACACAACCACCCTATAATGATAAAAATCCAACCGGGTTTTTTTTTTTTTTAAATCCCCAAAAATCATAAGCACTGTCTCAGAACGAGCTGTTCTCAAAATCTATGCAATGTGACGTAGAATTGCACAAGCCCCGCCCACGACTGTTGATTGACACTCCAGTTTGAGCATAGACCCGCCTTGAGTGAGCTAAACACAGTCCGGTGAGTCCGCCATTGTTTCGACGCTGGAGCAGCTGTAGAACGTCTCCTAAAGCGATTGAGGTGTTTTGTTTTTTGGATGTTAGAATAAACATAGCAGTATTCATTTACTCTCGTTGTTACTCGAGGACTGATCTGTACAACTGCTCTCGTGAGCTCTCGTGAACTCCCAGCTTACAGTCTCCGGAGCGACAGGACTAACGTTACTGATCACAGCAGAAATGAAAGTGAGCACGCACTTTATGACAGCTCGAACTCATCTAGTCGTTTTACAGATATACAGTTTACCAGTTTATAAAGCACCCACTGAGAAAGGTGTGTATATATTTGTTTACTGTTAGTTGTAACAAGTGTTTTGTGTACTTCGCTGTGTAATGTTATGTTCCATGATAATGAAAGTGAGAGAGAGAGAGAAAGAGAGAGTTTATTCTTACAGTGATTTTCTGCAGTAAAACTAACGCTTCATCTTTTGTGTGATGTACAATAAACTTAATTGAACTCATCAGTATATTTTGGCCATCATTCAGTTGGTTTCTACTACAGCAGGCTTGTATTAATAGTGGAGCAGATGGCATATAAGTTACAAACATAATTAAGAATATAGCTGCGAGCAGCGATTGCGGGCCCAAGCCGGTGGCACCGCCACCCTGGTGCATTTAGTTGCACTAAAGGCACCGGGGTGGCGGTGTCACCGGCTTGGGCCCTCCATCGCTGCTCGCAGCTATGTTTATATATATATATATATATATATATATATATATATATATATATAGGGCAAGTAATATTCTCTGTCTTGTCACTTTAAAATATATATATATATATATATAAAATTCAGAGGCCGATTTTGCAAATAAATCCACATTCAAACCAAAATATCTGACTTCCTGTTGGTCAGAGCTAATGACTGTAAATTAGAAACTTGTCCGGCTCGATGAGTCCAATATATGTACTGATTTTTGTAACTGTGGGTAAAAGTAACCCCCCCATTTTGCCAAAAGCATTTTGAAAGTGACACAGTTGCCAGTTGGTGGCGCTATAACTTTGACTCACAATAGTTGCATCCATCTGACCGGCCTCTTACCACAAACACACTGCTGAAGTTTCATCAAGTTCAGTTAATGTGTGCAGAAGTTATAACACTTCGTGTCTCTCTTTTCTCGCCATAAATTCGTTTCCTCGCCACGGCCAAACCGTTCGAGATATCAAAAATCCGTTTTTTTATTTTGCACACCGAGTTTGGTGGGGATGGGATGAATTTTCTAGGAGGAGTATTTCACATTCCACAGCAAGCGTTTTCCAAACAACCCATATTAGCCGACTTCCTGTTGGGCTGGCGTGAAACTTGACAGAGGGAAAGTTGTTCGGCCTGATGAGATCTATATGTGTACCGAGTTTCATATTAATTCATGCAAGCGTGTTTGATATATGGACCAAGTTTTCAGACCCCGTTCAAGGGGGCGCTGTTGAGCCCCCCTGCCACGCCCGTTTCTGAAACTTTGCACATGTCTACTGGATAATAAATGTGATGTGTCTGTCGAGTTTCATCCAATTTCAAGCATGCTAAGAGTCTCAAACGCATCCGAAAAGAATATTAAAGTTTGATGCGTTGCCACGGCAACAGTATCTAAGATATCAATAATCCTTTCACAGGTCTACATCTGCCGTGTGTCTACATTATACACATAAAGTTTGAAGCAAATCGGGTAAAAATAAGAGGGTGATTTCAAAGCATTTTGAAAGTGACACACTTCCTGTTGCCAGTTGGTGGCGCTATAACTTTGACTCACAAAGATCACATCCATGTGATCGGCCTCTTACAACGAACACACTGTTGAAGTTTTATCAAGATCTGTCAATGTATGCTGAAGTTATAACACACTTCCTGTTTCTATTTTCTCGCCATAAATTCGTGTCCTCGCCACGGCCAAATCGTTCGAGATATCAAAAATCCGTCCGCAATTTAGCATCCTCAATGTCTTGACTTCATGCACACCGAATTTCGAGGGGATTGGATGAATTCTGTAGGAGGAGTATTTCAAATTCCAGAGCGTACGTTTTTCAAACAACCCATAATAGCTGACTTCCTGTTGGGCGGAGCTAATAACATAGAGTTTGGAAGTTGTTCGGCCTGATGAGATCTATATGTGTACCGAGTTTCATACTAATACGTTCTTGTATGTGTCCAAGATTTCAGATTGCATTCTAGGTGGCGCTGTTGAGCAACCCTGCCACGCCCGGGTACCAGCTTCAGCTCGGCCCTAATGGCCGCGGGTTCTGACCAGTGTGCAAAGTTTCATGAGTTTTCGAGCATGTTAAAGGCCCCAAAAGCCCCCGAACCCTTGAAGAACAATAATAATTAAAGCTGCAAGCAGCGATGAAAGGGCCCTCGCACCCGTGCCATCAACACTCGGTGGCTTTAGGAAGACAGAGCATGGTTGGGAAATGTACATTTAAGGAGGTATATATAGTAAGAGTATGTCAAAGTCAGTTACAAAATGTTTTGTATAATGGTGATAATAGCATGCTTCATGACTCAGCTAAGTGTTGCTAACATGTTTAGTGTGTTTCTAGCATGCTTAGTACACAATAATTATGTGGTTAGTACTGCATTACTGTGTTAACCATGTCAGTTTCTGTTGCCAGTAGGTGGCGTTATGACTATAACTGAATATGAGCTTGGATGTGTGTTCAGGACAGAACTCTTATCAAACGTGTGAAGTTTGGTGCAAATTGGACATTGCCTTCTTGAGTAACAACAAAGTCATGTTTCATTGACTTAGCATGCTTTAGCACTTAGCTAAGCATTGTTAGCATGTTTTAACATGTTTCTAGCATGTTTAGAACTCAATGGCATTTTTAACATGTTGCTAGAACGGCATCAACGTGTTAAACATGTCACTTCCTGTTGCCAGTTGGTGGCGCTATTACTATAATTGAACATTCTCATGTAGATGTGTTCAGGCCATGACTCTTATCAAAAGTGTGAAGTTTGGGGCAGATTGGACATTCCATGCCTGAGTTACAGCAAATTCCTATTTAATTGCAATAATAGCATGCTTTAGCACTTGGCTAAGAGTTTGCTAGCATGTTTTAGCATGTTTCTAGTATGTTGTTAGCATGTTTAACACTTGCTGGCACTTTTTTATATGTTATTAGGAGTCCATAACAGTGTTAAACATGTCACTTCCTGTTGCCAGCAGGTGGCGCTATGACTGTAACTGAATATAAGCATGGTCATGTGTTCAGGACAGAACGCTTATCAAAAGTGTGAAGTTTGGGGCAGATTGGACATTCCATGCCTGAGTTACAGCAAATTCATATTTAATTGCAGTAATATCATTCTTTAGCACTTAGCTAAGTGTTTGCTAGTATGTTTTAGCATGTCTATAGTATGTTGGTAGGATGTTTAGCACCTACTGGCATTTTTTTATATGTTATTAGGAGTCAAGAACAGTGTTAAACGTCACTTCCTGTTGCCAGCAGGTGGCGCTATGACTATAACTAAATATGAGCATGGACATGTGTTCAAGAGATAACTCTTATCAAACGTGTGACGTTTGGGGTAGATTGTACATTGCCTTCTTGAGTAACAACAAAGTCCTGTTTCATTGAATTAGCATGCTTTAGCACTTAGCTAAGTATTGCTAGTATGTTTTAACATGTTTCTAGCATGTTTAGAAGTCAATGGCATTTTTAACATGTTGCTAGAATGGCATCAACGTGTTAAACATGACACTTCCTGTTACCAGTAGGTGGCGCTATTACTATAACTGAATATTCTCATGTAGATATGTTCAGGACAGAACGCTTATCAAAAGTGTGAAGTTTGGGGCAGATTGGACATTCCATGCCTGAGTTACAGCAAATTCCTATTTAATTGCAATAATAGCATGCTTTAGCACTTAGCTAAGAGTTTGCTAGCATGTTTTAGCATGCTTCTAGAATGTTGTTAGCATTGTTTAGCACTTGCTGGCACTTTTTTATATGTTATTAGGAGTCCATAACAGTGTTAAACATGTCACTTCCTGTTGCCAGCAGGTGGCGCTATGACTATAACTGAATATGAGCATGGTCATGTGTTCAGGACAGAACGTTTATTAAAAGTGTGAAGTTTGGCGCAGATTGGACATTGCCTTCTTGAGTAACAACAACATCCTGTTTCATTGAATTAGCATGCTTTAGCACTTAGCTAAGTATTGCTAGTATGTTTTAACATGTTTCTAGCATGTTTAGAAGTCAATGGCATTTTTAACATGTTGCTAGAATGGCATCAACGTGTTAAACATGACACTTCCTGTTACCAGTAGGTGGCGCTATTACTATAACTGAATATTCTCATGTAGATATGTTCAGGACAGAACGCTTATCAAAAGTGTGAAGTTTGGGGCAGATTGGACATTCCATGCCTGAGTTACAGCAAATTCCTATTTAATTGCAATAATAGCATGCTTTAGCACTTAGCTAAGAGTTTGCTAGCATGTTTTAGCATGCTTCTAGTATTTTGTTAGCATGTTTAGCACTTGCTGGCACTTTTTTATATGTTATTAGGAGTCCATAACAGTGTTAAACATGTCACTTCCTGTTGCCAGCAGGTGGCGCTATGACTATAACTGAATATGAGCATGGTCATGTGTTCAGGACAGAACTCTTATCAAACGTATGAAGTTTGGGGCAGATTGGACATTCCATGCCTGAGTTACAGCAACTTCCTGTTTCATGGCGAAACATCAAAATTTGTCAGGCCGCCGAGGACCCGCCCTTCGACGAAAACTCAAGATCTTCGCAATTTAACGTCGCAAAGGCCTTAAGATTACACTCACCAAATTTGAAGATGATCAGATTAAAACTGTAGGAGGAGTTCGTTAAAGTATGAGGCCTGAAAATGTCAAAAACTGCACAAAAATCTGGGAGGAAGTTCAAAATGGCTGACTTCCTGTTGGGTTTAGGGCTATGCTCCAAGAGACTTTTTTGTAGGTATTAGGTCATTACATGTATGTACCGAATTTCGTGCACGTACGTGGAACGTTGCGGGAGGCGCACTCCGTTGAACTTTTATAGGTGGCGCTATCGAGCCGTTTTGCCCCGTCCAATTCTGAAACCTATATCAGATGTAAATTTTCGCCAGTTCTGACGCGTGTGCAAAGTTTCGTGAGTTTTCGCGCATGTTTAGGCCCTCAAAAATGCAATTCAATGCGGAGAATAATAATAATAATAATAATAATAATAATAAAAATAAACAGAGCAATTCCAAGAGGGTCCTCACACCATCGGTGCTCGGGCCCTAAATATAGCTGCGAGCAGCGAATCCGGGCCCAAGCCGGTGGCACCGCAACCCCGGTGCCTTTACCGCCGGCTTTGGCCCTTCATCGCTGCTCGCAGCTATATTTATATATATATATATTGTGACGGGGCTGAGGAATCACATGACAAGGAGGGCTGAAGAAAAATCCCCGGAGGGTGTGTTTATTTAACAAAAGGTGAAGAAAAACAAGGGATGTGGAAGTGCCGATGTGCTCCGTGCTCTTGTCCTCTGAGAAGTGTTCCGCCTTGTACACCGTTTCTCTGTGATCCGTGCCGTTTCGGTGAGAGGGGTGTCGGGCTGGTCGGTTATCCACTGCTGTCTAGGAAAAAAATGCAAGAGAGAGACACAGTCAGTTTCCACCATTGGAGACGTTGCTCGTCCTTGTGTTTGTCTGGTCTGCTTATAAAGCCCTCTTGTGACGAGCTTCAGGTGTGGCCGATCAGCCCGTGATGATTGAGTGCAGGTGTTCCTCCTCTGTTGCCAGGACGACGCTGATAGGTGCTCGGGACGTTTGTCACACTCCCCCTCCCTAAGTGTCGTCCTGGTCCCGGTAAACAGGGGGGAGCTGTGGAGTGAGGGAGGGGTACAACCTGACAGACCTGTGAAAGCTGCCCACAGCCGCGAGAGTCCGTCAGCGTTGGCGTTGGCTGCTCCCGCCCGATGACGCACGTCGAAGTGGAAGTCCTGGAGCGCTAGGAACCACCGAGTCACCCGGGCGTTGGTGTCCTTCGCCTTCGCCATCCACTGTAGAGGAGCATGGTCTGTGATTAGGGTAAATTTTCGGCCTAGAAGGTAGTACCTCAGCTCCAGGACTGCCCACTTGACGGCCAACGCTTCCTTCTCGACCGCGGCATACCGTTGTTCCGTCGGGGACAGCTTTCGGCTGATGTACATCACCGGGTGTTCCTCACCGTTCTGGACCTGGGAAAGAACGGCCCCTAACCCGGTGTCCGAGGCGTCGGTCTGCAATAAGAAGGGACAGTTAAAATTGGGTGCGTGTAGTACCGGCTCCATGGTAAGCGCTTCCTTGATGCGCCGGAAGGCGTCTTCCTCGGGGGGACCCCAGCGAACCTTTTCTGGCTGTCCCTTCTTGGTCAGGTCTGTCAGGGCCGCCGCTAGGGAGGAGAAGTCGGGAATAAAGCAGCGATAGTAGCCTGCCAACCCCAAAAACGCTCGTACCTGAGTTTTACTGGAGGGCCGTGGTGCCGAGAGGATTGCTGTCACCTTCTTCTCTTGAGGACGAATAAGGCCACGGCCCACCTGGAAACCCAGGTACTTGGCTTCGGGTAGAGCGAGGTGGCACTTCTTGGGGTTGGCGGTAAGCCCTGCTCGCCGTAGCTCCATTAGCACCCTCCGGAGCCGCTCCAGATGGTCCTCCCAGGTCTCCGAATGGATAACCACGTCATCCAGGTAGGCGGCAGCATATTCCTGGTGGGGCCGGAGTAGGATATCCATAAGCCGCTGGAACGTCGCGGGTGCCCCATGAAGCCCGAAGGGAAGAACCCGGTACTGCCAGTGGCCGCTGGGGGTGGAGAAGGCGGTCTTCGGTTTGGCTTGCTCGGAGAGGGGGACTTGCCAGTATCCCTTAGTCAGGTTCAGTGTGGAGATAAACCGGGCTCTCCCCAGACGGTCCAAAAGTTCATCTACGCGGGGCATGGGATAACCATCGAAGTCGGAGACCTGGTTAAGACGGCGGAAGTCGTTACAAAACCGGAGGGTGCCGTCCGGCTTTGGGACCATTACAATGGGGCTGGACCAGGGGCTACGGGAGGGCTCAATTACTCCCAACTTCAGCATCTCCTGTACCTCCTCCTCGATGGCGTGTCGCCGAGCCTCTGGGATCCGGTAGGGACGCTGCCTGACGATGACTCCAGGTGGTGTACGGACATCGTGGTGTAGGACGTTGGTCCGCCCAGGGCGTGGGGAGAACACATCAGAGAATTGACCGACCAGATGTTGTAGCTCTGTCTTCTGGGCGGCCGACAGTTGGGAGCTGACGTCGACAACCACGGGATCAATGGTAGCCAACGCTGATAGCTGGGCCGTAGTCCCTTCCCAGCGTTTGAGCAGGTTGATATGATATAACTGGTTTTCCTTCCTCTTTCCCGGTTGTCGGACCCGGTAGGTGACCGGTCCTATTCGTTCTGTGACGGTGTAGGGCCCTTGCCATTGGGCCAGGAACTTACAGGCCGCGGTGGGGACTAGGACCAGCACGCGGTCTCCCAGTTGGAACTCCCGTGGTTGGGCCGCCCGATTGTAGTGACGTTGCTGGGCTTTCTGGGCTTCCACGAGGTGTTCCTTCACCAGCGGCATAACGCGGTCTATCCTCTGCCTCATGTCTCGGACGTGCTCGATCGTAGATCGATGGGCGGACGGCTGCTGCTCCCAGGCTTCCTTAGCGACATCGAGAAGGCCGCGGGGCTGACGGCCGAACAGGAGCTCAAAGGGGGTGAATCCCGTGGAAGCCTGGGGTACCTCTCTGATGCCGAAGAGTATATAGGGCAATACCTGGTCCCAGTCGCGGCGATCTTCAGCAGCCACCCGACGGAGCATTTGCTTTAACGTCTGGTTAAACCTTTCTACCAGCCCATCCGTCTGTGGGTGGTATACTGTCGTACGTAGCTGCGACACTTTGAGCAGGCGGCACAGATCAGCCATCGTCCGGGACATGAAGGGGGTGCCCTGGTCGGTCAATATCTCTTTGGGAATGCCAACCCGGCTACACAGGAGGAACAGCTCTTGGGCAATTGCCTTGGAGGTGGCCTTGCGGAGTGGTATGGCTTCAGGGTAGCGGGTGGCGTAGTCCACAATGACCAGGATGTGTTCATGCCCGCGGGCGGACTTCGGCAGCGGTCCCACCAGATCCATTCCTATCCGCTCGAAGGGCACCTCAATTATAGGTAACGGTATCAGCGGAGAGGGGGGTGGGGTGCGGGGAGACGTTAGTTGACACACCGGGCAGGCCTGGCAGAAACGCTTGACGTCCGCGTCGAGTCCGGGCCAGTGGAAGCGGTCTTTAATCCGGCTGATGGTATTCTGGATGCCCAAGTGCCCTGCCATGGGATGAGCATGTGCCAGCTCCAAGATGACTTCGGTCCTGCTGCGGGGCACCAGCAACAATTTGACTTCCTCCCCTCTCCGCTGCGCGACACAGTACAGCAGACCATTTTGGACAACGAAGTGAGGGGTTGGGTGCGGCGGCGGTTGGACCTCTTTTCCTTCAATCACCCTCACTTGTTTCCAGCAATGTTTCAGCCGGTCGTCCCCGAGTTGTTCCTTGGCGAAGGCTCCCCCCCCCTTAACCTGTTGGAAGACATCAAAGAATAGGTTAGTATCATGCGGGGGGGACTCACCATCTCTGGCGCTGTCCGTGGAAAGCAGAGCTGGGCGCTGACGGGGACGACGGCTGACATCCTTTTTCCGGCGGTTCCCAGCTGGCTTGGCAGGTCGCCCGGCAGCGGCAACGAGCTGGTTAAAACCGGGGAAGTCACGGCCAATTAAGACCGGCACGGGCAGGTTGTCCACAATGCCCACTTCCAGGGGCCAGGTTCCCGGGCCTGTAGAAATGGTGACTTGCCTGATGGGCACCTCTTGAGTGTCTCCGTGAACGCACTTAAGGGAGAGTCGAGCTTTAGATCTGGGAGCCGGGTTTACCACAGCCGGCTGGACCAGGCTCACGGCGCTGCCAGAATCGAGGAGAGCTTGGAAGGGTCGGCCATTTATTCCCACCTTGACCCGCAGCTCCTCTGAAGGCGGCTGTTGGTGTACCAGGCAACCTGCCAGCCAAACTCGTGGGGGCGAGCGTGGTGGTTCCGTGGGCATGGGTTCGTCCTGAATGCTGGGAACCGCTGGTCTGCCACCTGTGCGCTGGGTGCCCTCCGGCGTGCGTCGCTCCTGGAACACCCTCCGGGGAAATGGCGGCGGTCGCTCCCCAGCCTCTCGCCGTAGGGTTGCATCCGCCAGTTCAGCCGCTTCAACCACCTCCGCCGTGGTCTGGGGGTTCCGCATGCCGGCAGCTTGTCGAAGTGGGCGGGGCAGTGCACGGAGGAAACGGTCCACGACGACGCGTTCAGTTACCTGGGCCGCGGTAGGATGTCCCACGAGTAGCCAGTGGGAGGAGAGACGAGTGAGCTCGGCGGCCTGGGCTCGGATCGGCTTCTGGCTGTTGTACTCCCAAGAATGAAAGAGTTGGGCCGCTGCGACGGGTGACAGGCCCACTCGGCCCAGGATTTCATTTTTGAGGTGGTCGTAAGAGTTGACCTGGGTGGTTGGGAGGGAGAAGTAGGCCCGCTGTGCCTCCCCAGTCAGCAAAGGAGCCAGAATTCTTGCCCAGTCCTCTCTTGGCCAGTCTTCTCGCTCCGCTACAGTCTCGAACATCCGGAGAAAGTCTTCCGCATCGTCGTGGACCCCCATCTTCGGCAGCAGCTGGGTAGCCTGTATCCGTGGATCGGGTAGCGGAGTCCGCTGGGCGGTGGTACCGCGTAGGGCGGCGACTTCGCGCTCCGTTTCTCCCTGTCGAGCCGCCATGTGCTCAACAATTTGCTGCTGGCGGATGCTGATCTCCGTGAGATGTTTAAGCAGGTCTTCCATGGCTGGGAAGGACTCGCCGCCTGGAAGAGAGTGGAAAAAAAAAATAATCAGTAGAAAAATCTTCGGGCCAAAACCCTCAGCGTTCAGAAAAAAACAACAACAAAAAAAACCAGGTCGGTGATTCTCCAGCGCTCATGCCCGCATTCTCCACCAGTGTGACGGGGCTGAGGAATCACACGACAAGGAGGGCTGAAGAAAAATCCCCGGAGGGTGTGTTTATTTAACAAAAGGTGAAGAAAAACAAGGGATGTGGAAGTGCCGATGTGCTCCGTGCTCTTGTCCTCTGAGAAGTGTTCCGCCTTGTACACCGTTTCTCTGTGATCCGTGCCGTTTCGGTGAGAGGGGTGTCGGGCTGGTCGGTTATCCACTGCTGTCTAGGAAAAAAATGCAAGAGAGAGACACAGTCAGTTTCCACCATTGGAGACGTTGCTCGTCCTTGTGTTTGTCTGGTCTGCTTATAAAGCCCTCTTGTGACGAGCTTCAGGTGTGGCCGATCAGCCCGTGATGATTGAGTGCAGGTGTTCCTCCTCTGTTGCCAGGACGACGCTGATAGGTGCTCGGGACGTTTGTCACACTATATATATATATATATATATATATATATATATATATATATATATATATACAGTATATATATATATATATATATACACACATATATAAATATATAAAAGACAGAAAATATTACTTGACTTACCTTATTCTGATTTTATGATACACTCGAAATATTCCACAACAAATCCTTTAAATTTAATGTAAAAATAAAAACGAAAGTAAGCAGTGTTGGTCTCACGTAACCCTCTCATTAGAATTAAAATGTTTCAATATTTGCGATGTATTTGGATGCTAAACTATTCTTTATTATAGGCTTTGTACTTCACTCGTGTTCCAATATCGATGGAAAAAATCATCCTCTTCACACGCGCAAAAATGTGCATGGAAACATCACAGTGGAGCTCTGCTTTCTGTGAATGGTACAATTGTACTACTGACTATTTAAACAGAGCAGTGTAATTCGTTTATGTTAGATTGACTATTTTTATTATTATATTGTATTAGGGCTATAATGAACAGGCTGCGATGTCAAGATTGCAATTCTGGAATGTGTGTGTGTGTGCGACGCGGTTGCGGTTGTAACGCAAAGAAGATGGTCAGATTACCAGCTCTCTCTCTATATATATTTAAATTACTGAAATTACCAACAAACGGACTCTGTCCTTCTTGAACTGTCTACAAACAACAGATGGCATCTATCAGCTCAAGTAACTCATTGATGGCTGTCTATAGACACCTCTTTTATGAGTTTACACGGGAAGCCACGAGCGCAAGGCGCCACGATGTCTGAGATTACGCAGATCCCCTAGGGATATTCTTAGACACTGATTTATACGTCAGAAAACAACAAGACTTTGTCCGGCCAGATGTGCTGGCTAATGATCTCATCAAACCAAACACACACACACATAGGCAAGAGAGCAAAAGTTCAGCGGCAGCATGAACTCTCAGTCCTGGTCACACACACACGCACACACACACAGAAACACACATGGATCCTACCACGCGTGATCAAAATCATTTGGTACAATGTTTAAAATGTATTTTCTTGATGTGTGCATGATCCCTTGTCCCAAATATTATGCCTATATAACTTTATTGGTTTGTAATCAATGTGATGTGACTATAATCGTGTATCTGTGTGTAATTATGTCATAGCAGTGCCATTCATGGTATCGTCTTGTTCCAGATATCCCAACGGTCTCGAATGTTTAACGCAAAATATCAGAGGATGCATTGTTTTATTAATACCAGTGATATTAATGTTACGAACGAATCTATCGTTCCAGTTTCTAAGAGGAAGGGGGGTATAGATCTCGAAACGTCAGGAGGTGTGCCCGATCCGTTGTTAAAGACGGTTGGCCCACGTCCGTGAGAGGGCGTGAGTTTTGGCCCCTTCAAAATATCATGCTTCCCTTCTCTCTTACTTTTACTCTTATCCCGCTCTTCCTTCTTCGCTCATCGCTCTTCTCTCTTCGATCGCTCTGACCTCCTCCTCTCCTCCCTGGCAACGCTTCTCCAGGAACCTCTGGGAAGGCTTTGGGCCTTCTCCTCGGACCAACACATGTTCGAGTAGCTGCCTTGCCTTTGCAACTAAGCTCATCCGTGCCTTTCCCCTCAAAAAGGCAAATGATCTAACTTTCTCGGTAACTTAAATTCAAGTAAGCCTTTACATCGTCTTGCGAAACGACCCAGAAGACGAAGCCAGACGCAAACCAGCCGGACACGCGCGCCTCTTCTACAGCCTCACCAGAAAGAGCACAGAATTCTGCAAGTAGGCCTATATTGAGTTGATAAAAGCTGTTTTCCGGGTGTCTATCTCTTAGGTCTGTGAATTAAGTTACCCTTCTTCCTCTTGCTCTTTTCCTTTTTTCTTTCTTTCATTTCATTCTGATCACTTATGTTATTGTTTGGTTATATGTTGTTTGTTTATTGTTTGCATTTTTACGTACGTTTATATTCGTAGCTCATATAATCTCTAGTTTTGCACTTATTAAAATTCATAAATACTTTTCACTGCCTCTGTGTTTGAAGAATCCACCTTATAAGTCAATGAATCTAAAAGATCTAAGCTACAAGCTCGATTTTAGACTACATTCAGTAGTTTTAATTTATAAACTCAGAAAGTTGGGTGTCCGTGGCCAGGACATGAAACTCTCTTGAAGTTTGGGAATATCTCTTCTTGACTGTAATGATTTTACATTTGTTTCGCTGGACGAATTAAATGTTGGTCAGATAGTTATAGAACAAGGTAATCTCGATAATTGATAAAATAAATGTACATGCGACTTATGAATTATGACCATGAGTCATAAATATTAATATTCCCAAGATTCCCCATATTCTTGAGCTAATTCATATTTACCCAGAGTCGTAAACGCTACACGGTTGAACAGTGGACACAAAAACATAAATAAAATGTTTTAGTTAATTCCTACATCCATAGGAATACATTGAAAATGCTCGCTCTACTCCGCACTATTATCAATGTCTGTGCGGACGTCTGTATTTTACTAGTATATAGTATACTATAGTCAGCGATTTAAAAGCCTTCAGCGGTGTCACACGTCGATTAACCGGTGGGAAAATTGGATCACAGTCACATCCCTAATATATTTATATATAAATACAATAGGCCTACCTGAAAGAGAATTTTACTTGCCCGACCAGAGTATAGCCTGATTAGAACGTCAATAACAAAAAAATAACTTGGGAGTCACTAAAACGAGAGATTATTCTAATTTCATTACATTCATTTTAAGTTGCAATCAGCAGTTAATAATGAATGTATTACTGATCAATGGTAACAAGGTTGCACTGCTGAGGCTCATGCTGCTTCTCCAGGAGAATTGTAAACAAATGAGCGCAGCACACAAAAAAGCAAACCAGTTAACAACATACTGACTATAAAAATTACAAATATGGAGTTTTTATATATTTTATAACATATGATAGAGTTAAGCAACCTCACTTGACGAGTAGGCAACTATTTCCTGAATACAATCACGATTGAAACTGTGACATTGATTTCATACAACAGGTTAATAAACAGTTACAATTAAGTCACTTACATTTTAGATGCAATATTGACTGTTTTTGTTCTGTTTCAGCAGCAAAAATAGTTAAACAAAGATCACAGCAGAACCATTGCGCATCTCACAGCAACTTGTTTTCTCATTACTGAATGATTCAGCATTTTGAAACGAATCGGTTGACTTAAAGATTCAATGGTCAATCCATAAACATCTGTCTCAATCATGAATGACTCAGTCATTGGAACGAATCATTTGAACGAATGAATCAATGACTCGCTCATTAAGATGGTCGCCTGGCGACACCTAATGGCGGTTTAGTGTTATGTTTAAAAGTATCATTTTTTCCAACGTGCACCATTATCAATGTCCGTGCGGACGTCCGTTTTTTACTTTCACTTTTATATTAGCGATTTAAAAGCACCCGCTCGTGTCACACGTCGATTAACCGATGGGAAAATATCCTCACAGTCATATACCTAATAAATGTATATTTAAATACAATAGGCCTACCTAGTAAAACGTTTTATATACTATTTTGATATCCTTTTGGACACAAGAGGGCAGTATAGCCCTATGTTTGCTTTTTTGTTGAACCAAATAGCACTAAATAGCCTGTTTTTAACTTTTTCATACTTCTTGAATTGCAAAAACAGAATAAAATAGGTTTAGTTCTAATATTTGTATAATTTTATATAAAAATAAATGGTGTATAATTACATTTTTAGAAGTTATGAGATGTTTCCTGCTTCCTTTTTGACATTAATTTAATCCCTCGCCATAGCAAAACTGTTTGAGATACTCAATATCCGTTTACAATTTAGCATCATTAATATATTTTTATCATGTTGAAAAAGTTTGGTGGGAATAAAATAAACCTTTTAGGAGGAGTAACTAAAAACTCAGAGGCTGATTTAACAAAAAATCCATATTCAGACCAAAATATCTGACTTCCTGTTGGTTGCAGCTAATGCCTGTAAATTAGAAAGTTGTCCGGCTCGATGAGACCAATATACATACTGATTTTTGTAATTGTGGGTAAAACTAACAAAAAAAACATTTTGAAAGTGACACACTTCCTGCTGCCAGTTGGTGGCGCTATAACTTTGACTCACAATAGTCACATCCATCTGATCGGCCTCTTACCACGAACACACTGCTGAAGTTTCATCAAGATCAGTTAATGTGTGCAGAAGTTATAACACTTCGTGTTTCTCTTTTCTCGCCATAAATTTGTTTCCTCGCCACGGCCAAACCGTTTGAGATATCAAAAATCCGTCCGCAATTTAGCATCCTCAATGTCTTGACTTCATGCACACGGAGTTTGGTGGCGATTTAATTAATTCTCTAGGAGAAGTGTTTCAAATTCCACAGCAAGCGTTCTCCAAACAACCCATAATTGCCGACTTACATTTACATTTACATTTACATTTAGTCATTTAGCAGACGCTTTTATCCAAAGCGACTTAAAGATTAGGACTTAGTTAAGCGAGTCATCATGAAGAGGCAAAAACAACGCAAGAAGTGCTCAAAATACGAAGTTCAGGCATTATTCAGAGTAGCATAAGCCCGGTAAGCGAGGTTTTTAAAGGGAAAGGGAAGGTTTTTTTTTTTTAAGAGGTTAAGTGCTCACGGAAGAGATGGGTTTTCAGTTGTCTTTTGAATGTTGTCAGGGATTCTGCATTCCGGATGAGGGTGGGGAGAGTGTTCCACCAGCATGGAACTGTGTATGAGAATGTTCTGGAAAGAGATTTTGTGGCTCTCTGTGATGGAACCACGAGACGTCGCTCGTTGGCCGATCGTAGGCTTCTGGTAGGGATGTAGGCTCGTAGGAGTGAGTGAAGGTAGGAGGGAGCTGAGCCTGTGATAGATCTGTAAGCAAGCGTCAATGCCTTGAACTTGATGCGAGCAGCGAGAGGTAGCCAGTGCAGAGAGATGAACAGAGGAGTGACGTGTGCCCTCTTGGGCTCGTTGAAGACAAGACGAGCTGCAGCGTTCTGGATCATCTGTAGAGGTTTGGTTGCACATGATGGAAGTCCAGCCAGAAGAGCATTGCAGTAGTCCAGCCTAGAAATGACCAGGGCCTGGACGAGAGGTTGTGTTGCATGCTCAGTAAGGAAAGGCCTGATCTTCCTGATGTTGTGCAGTGCAAACCTGCATGATCGGGTTGTCTTTGAAATGTGATCTGTGAAAGTCAGCTGGTCGTCAAACGTTACTCCAAGATTTCTGACCGACCTTGATGGGGTGATTGATGATGAGTCTAGCTGGATGGTGAAGTCGTGCTGTAGAGACGGATTGGCAGGGAGGACGAGAAGCTCAGTCTTTGCCAGGTTGAGCTGCAGGTGATGTTCCTTCATCCATGTCGAGATGTCCGCCAGACAGCTTGAGATCCGTGCAGCTACTGTGGGATCATCTGGTTGAAACGAGAGGAAGAGCTGTGTGTCATCAGCATAGCAGTGGTAGGAGAAGCCGTGTGCCTGTATGATGTGTCCCAGTGATGTGGTGTAGATGGAGAAGAGGAGGGGACCAAGAACTGAACCCTGAGGAACCCCTGTGGTCAGTTGATGGGCTCTGGATACCTCGCCTCTCCATGCGACCCTGAAGGACCTACCTGTGAGATAGGACTCAAACCAGTGGAGAGGAGTACCTGTGATGCCCAGTGATGAGAGGCTGGACATAAGGATCTGATGATTTACAGTGTCGAAGGCAGCAGATAGATCCAGGAGAATGAGGACTGAAGATTTGGAAGCAGCTTTTGCAATCCGTAGGGCTTCTGTGACCGACAGTAATGCAGTCTCAGTTGAATGGCCTTTCTTGAAGCCGGATTGGTTGACATCCAGCTGGTTGTTAAGAGACAAGAAGGATGTTACTTGGTTGAAAACAGCTCTTTCAAGTGTTTTCGCAATGAATGGTAGGAGAGAGATAGGTCTGTAATTCTCTACAGATGATGTGTCTAGTGTTGGTTTTTTAAGCAGTGGAGTAACCCGAGCCTGCTTGAATGCTGTAGGAAAGGAGCCAGTGTGGAGGGATGAGTTGATGATGTGTGTGAGTGCTGGTAGAAGTGTGGGAGAGATGGCTTGTAGAAGGTGTGAGGGGATGGGGTCTAGAGGACAGGTGGTAGGGTGACTGGAGAGGAGAAGTGTGGATACTTCTTCCTCGGTTAGCGGAGAAAAGGAGAACAGAGGGATATTGGCTGTGGAAGGGGTCAGACTGGGGTCCTGTGCGTGTGGAACTGAGAATTGACTGCTGATAGTTGTTGTTTTGTTGGTGAAGAAGTTTGCAAAGTCGTCAGCAGTTAAAGAGGAGGTGGGTGGTGGTGGAGGTGGACAGAGGAGAGAGTTGAATGTCTTGAAGAGTGATCGTGTGTTGGAGGAGCTGTTGATCTTGTTGTGGAAGTATGAAGATTTTGCAGCATGAACATCAACAGAAAAGGAAGAGAGGAGAGATTTATACATACTCAGGTCGGATGTGTCTTTTGATTTGTGCCATTTCCTCTCCGCTGCCCTGAGTTCGGTCCGGTGTTCACGGAGAACCTCAGATAACCAAGGATTGGAGGGAGTAGCGCGTGCTGGCCTGGAGGAGAGTGGGCAGATATTGTCGAGAGAAGAGGTTAGAGTGGAGCATAAGGTATCCGTTGCGGTATTCACATCCAGAGATGAGAATTGTGAGGGTGAGGGAAGAGAAGATGACACAGCAGAGGAAAGGTGAGAGGGAGAAAGTGAGCGCAGGTTTCGTCTGAAAGTGACTGGTGGTGGGGGTGGGGGTGCAGAGGTAGAGAGTTGTAGACTGAAAGTAATGAGGAAATGATCTGAAACGTGGAGAGGTCTCACCAAAATGTTGTCCGTGATGCAGTTGCGTGTGTAAACCAGGTCCAGTTGGTTGCCTGATTTGTGAGTACCTGTGGTGATGAGACGTTTGAGATCGAAAGAGGCTAGGAGAGAGATGAATTCTGCTGCATACGGCTTTTCGAGATGAATGTTGAAGTCACCAAAGACTAGAAGTGGGGTGCCGTCCTCAGGGAAAGAGGACAGCAGCACATCCAACTCCTCTACGAAGTTACCCAGCTGACCTGGGGGGCGATAAATGACTACAATATGGATCGTATTGGGAGTTGTAAGTTTAATAGCATGATATTCATATGAGTTGTTGTTGCATAGAGAAGAGAGTGCTGAGTATTTCCAATTGTTAGAAATGAGAAGCCCTGTACCCCCACCCCTCCCAGATTGGCGAGGGGAGTGAGAGAAGGAGAAATTGCTAGAGAGAGCAGCGGGGGTTGCTGAGTCTTCTGGACGAATCCAGGTCTCAGTCAAGCCCAGGATACTAAGAGTAGAATGAGATGCAAAGGCTGGAATAAAGTCAGCTTTGTTGACTGCTGACTGACAATTCCATAGACCCACGGAAAGAGAGAGAGATGTGTGTGAGGATGAGAAAATTGGACGCAGATTAGCAGTATTGCGCTGCCTTTTGTGCGTGATGAAAGGGCGTGGCCGAGAGATAACAGGAATGTATTGAAAGCACATGTTGAGTAAGGTGTAATATAATAGAAAAAGTGGGTAGGGAAAGGGAAAAGGAGATACTTAAGTGCCTTTCTGGTGTCCTTGCTCGGTGGAGTCGCGCAGGTAGAGTCGCTGGTCTTTACCCGAGTCGGTCTTCACACGAGGAGGCTGAACACGAGAGCTGAACGCTCCCGCTGACGCTTCCGCGACAGCGCGCGGACTACAGATATATAGTGCTGTCACCGCCTGAGTGAGGACAGCTGCGTCGCCGAGCAATTAAAGCAATAAAGCGAGAATGGCCCAAATCGAAACTGCTCCAAGCCAATACTTAAGTTCAATGAAACTGCAGTAATAGCCTAATATTAATTTCCACTCGCGGCTGTTAGTTACAGTATTAACGCGTCTAGATAAAATACAGATGAGTGAGAAGGTAAAAATGCAAAAATAAACAGAGAATCGAAAATAGCCTTACCTAGAGTCAGATACAACACTGAATAACAGCAGAACTGGTGTATTTAGAAAAATCACTTGCGCGCTCTCGCCGACTTCACCAACTGACTGCTTGTCCCGAATGTGATCTGAAACTCCTCTCTATTTATATATTTGTCCAGTTGCTGCGTCGCCGAGCAATTAAAGCAATAAAGCGAGAATGGCCCAAATCGAAACTGCTCCAAGCCAATACTTAAGTTCAATGAAACTGCAGTAATAGCCTAATATTAATTTCCACTCGCGGCTGTTAGTTACAGTATTAACGCGTCTAGATAAAATACAGATTAGTGAGAAGGTAAAAATGCAAAATAAACAGAGAATCGAAAATAGCCTTACCTAGAGTCAGATACAACACTGAATAACAGCAGAACTGGTGTATTTAGAAAAATCACTTGCGCGCTCTCGCCGACTTCACCAACTGACTTCTTGTCCCGAATGTGATCTGAAACTCCTCTCTACTTCCTGTTGGGCTGGCGTAAAATTTAGAGCACGAAAGTTGTTCGGCCCGATGAGATCTATATGTGTACCGAGTTTCATATCATTACATGCGAGTGTGTTTGATTTATGGACAAGTGTTCGGATCCCGTTCCAGGGGGCGCTGTTAAGCCCCCCTGCCACGCCCGGGTACCAGCTTCAGCCCGGCCCTGATGGCAGCGGGTTCTGACCTGTGTGCAAAGTTTCAAGAGTTTTCGAGCACGTTAAAGGCCCCAAAAGCCCCTGAAACCTTGAAAAAAAGGAATTTTAAACAAATCTCACTCAAAAGACAAATCCCCCCACCCCTCACACACACAGAGGCAGAGAGAGAGGGAGAGAATTCTCCAAAAAATCACATTCAAACCAAAATATCTCACTTCCTGTTGGTCACAGCTTATGACTATAAATTAGAAAGTTGTCCGGCTTGATGAGAACAATATACATAACGATTTTTGTGACTCTACTTAAAACTAAGCCCCCATTTTTGACTAAAGGTGGCGCTACTGAGCCCCTCACCACGCCCGTTTCTGAAACTTTGCACATGTCTACTGGATAATAAATGTGATGTGTCTGTCGAGTTTCATCCAATTTCAAGTATGTTAAGAGTCTCAAAAGCATCTGAAAAGAATATTAAAGTTTGATGCGTTGCCACGGCAACAGTATTTAAGATATCAATAAACCTTTCACAGGTCTACATCTGCCGTGTGTCTACATTATACACATAAAGTTTGAAGCAAATCGGGTAAAAATAAGAGGGTGATTTTAAAGCATTTTGAAAGGGACACACTTCCTGCTGCCAGTTGGTGGCGCTATAACTTTGACTCACAATAGTCACATCCATGTGACCGGCCTCTTACAACGAACACACTGCTGAAGTTTTATCAAGATCAGTTAATGTATGCAGAAGTTATAACACACTTCCTGTGTCCCATTATTCGCCATAAATTCGTTTCCTCGCCACGACAAAACCGTTCGAGATATCAAAAATCCGTCCGCAATTTAGCATCCTCAATGTCTTGACTTCATGCTGACCGAGTTTGGAGGCCGAGTTTTCTCTCTCTTAAGAGAGAGAGGCGCGCGCGCATGCTGAGAGAGCAGTAGCCTACCGGCGGTACCGGTATATTCTCAGAAACTAAATAAGGTTTGGGCGCTTTGTTGAAGGGAAAAAAATCGCTAAAGGGGTCTGCAATGTCGCTAAGTTGCCAACACTGTGTATCTCCATTTCTCCAACTAGGGGTTGGGTCACGGGTCAAACAGAAAATACGCGTGCGTTAATCGTCCGTTAAAAAAATTAGTGCCGTTAATATGATTTTGCGTTAACAGCCCTAATATATATATATATATATATATGTGTATATAAAAGACCAAAAATATTAGTTGACTTACCTTATTCTGATTTTATGATACACTCAAAATATTCCACAACAAATCCTTTAAATTTAATGTAAAAATAAAAATGAAAGAAAGCAGTGTTGGGCTCACGTAACCCTCTCATTAGAATCAAAATGTTTCAACATTTGCGATGTATTTGGATGCTAAACTATTCTTTATTATAGGCTTTGTTCTTCACTCATGTTCCAATATCAACGGAAAAAATCATCCTCTTCACAAGCGCAAAAATGTGCTTGGAAACATCACAGTGGTGCGGTGCTTACTGTGAATGTATGAATTGTACTACTGACTATTTAGAGCAGTGTAATTTTTATATGTTAGGTTGACTATTTTATTATTATATTTTATGAAGGCTATAATGAACAGGCTGCGATGTCAAGATTACAATGCTGGAATGTGTGTGTGTGTGTGTGTGTGTGTGTGTGTGTGTTCATGTTTTTCTATCCCGGTGGGGACTTCAACCTGAATGCACACAGACTCATGGGGACTCGTGTCACAGTGGGGACCTAAATAGAGGTCCCCATGGGTAAACAAGCTTATAAATCATACAGAATGAGTTTTTTTGGAAATGTAAAAATGCAGAAAGTTTTCTGTGATAGGTAGGTTTAGGGCTAGGGTTAGTGTGAGGAGATAGAATATACAGTTTGTACAGTATAAAACCATTAAATCTATGGAGAGTCCCAACAAAGATAGTAAACCGTGTGTGTGTGGGTGTGTGTGTGGCGTGGGTGCGATTGAACAGTGGACACATAAAAACATACTCCGTCATTATACAGGACGACATTCAAACTGCAAAGTGTTAACGTATATTTGTGTACAGTCGCAATAAAACACAACATTGTGCTTTTGTAAAATAATTTCAAGCAATCCTCCCCCCAAAAGGTGCTAATTTTAAAATTAAACTAAAATGCTCATATTAGCGATTTAAAATGGTGCGCATCCACGGTGAGGAACGAGCAGAACAGAACTACTTCCATAGGAATTCATTTGAAACGCTCGCTCAACCACTATCAATGTCAGTGCGGACAAACATATTTTACTTTCGTTTTTAAGTTGGCAATTCAAAAGCCCCCAGCGGTGTTACACGTCGATTAACCGGTGGGAAAATATCCTCAGACACATACCTAATAAATGTGTATTTAAATACAATATTGGCCTACCTGGTAAAAAGTTTTATATACTATTTTGATGTCCTTTTGGACACAAGAGGGCAGTATAGCCCTATGTTTGCTTTTTTGTTTAACCAAATAGCACTAAATAGCCTGTATTTAACTTTTTCATTCTTCTTGAATTGCAAAAACAGAATAAAATGGGTTTAGTTGTGATATTTGTATACTTTTATATAGAAATAAATGGTATATAATTACATTTTTAGAAGATTTTTAGTGTTTCCTTTTTGGACATTACTTTAATCCCTCGCCATAGCAAAACCGTTTGAGATATTTATTATCCTTTCACAATTTAGCATATTTAATGTATTTTCATCATGTTGAAAAAGTTTGGTGGGAATAAAATAAATAGTTTAAGAGGAGTGGCTAAAAATTCAGAGGCTGATTTTGCAACAAAATCCACATTCAGACCAAAATATCTGACTTCCTGATGGCCGGAGCTAATGAATGT
Source organism: Scardinius erythrophthalmus (assembly GCF_964197995.2). Classification (NCBI taxonomy): domain Eukaryota; kingdom Metazoa; phylum Chordata; class Actinopteri; order Cypriniformes; family Leuciscidae; genus Scardinius; species Scardinius erythrophthalmus. The sequence goes on along the minus strand of NC_138238.1, from coordinate 24,443,916 downwards.
AAATTAGAAAGTTGTCCGGCTTGATGAGAACAATATAGAAACATTTTTTTTTTTTTTACTGTAGTTAAAACTAACCCCCCCACTTTTGTCAAAAGCATGTTGAAAGTGACACACTTCCTACTGCCAGTTGGTGGCGCTATAACTTTGACTCACAATAGCTACATCCATCTGATCGGCCTCTTACCACGAACACACTGCTGAAGTTTCATCAAGATCAGTTAATGTATGCAGAAGTTATTCCACTTCCGTGTTTCTCTTTTCTCGCCATAAATTCGATTCCTCGCCACAGCCAAACCGTTCGAGATATCAAAAATCCGTCCGCAATTTAGCATCCTCAAAGTCTTGACTACATGCACACCGAGTTTGAAGGGGACACGGTGAATTTTCTAGGAGGAGTATTTCACATTCCACAGCAAGCGTTTTCCAAACAACCCATAATAGCCGACTTCCTGTTGGGCTGGCGTAAAACTTGACCGGGGTAAAGTTGTTCGGCCCGATGAGATCTATATGTGTACCGAGTTTCATATTAATTCATGCAAGCGTGTTTGATCTATGGACCAAGTTTTGGGACCCCGTTCAAGGGGGCGCTGTTGAGCCCCCCAGCCACGCCCGGGTACCAGCTTCAGCCCGGCCCTGATGGCCGTGGGTTCTGACCTGTGTGCAAAGTTTCAAGAGTTTTTGAGCACGTTAAGGACCCCAAAAGCCCCTGAAACCTTGATTAACAATATAAAAGCAATAGTCAAATCCCCCCCTCCCCTCACACACACACAGACACAGAGAGAGGGAGAGAAAATTCTTCAGAAAATCCACATTCAAACCAAAATATCTCTCTTCCTGTTGGTCGGAGATGGTTCATGTAAATTAGAAAGTTGCTGAAGTTTCATCAAGATCAGTTAATGTATGCAGAAGTTATAACACACTTCCTGTTTCATTTTTTCGCCATAAATTCGTTTCCTCGCCACGGCCAAACCGTTCGAGATATCAAAAATCCGTCCGCAATTTAGCATCCTCAATGTCTTGACTTCATGCACACCGAGTTTGGAGGCGAATCGATGAATTCCCTAGGAGGAGTACATTAAATTCCACAGCATGCGTTTCCAAACAACCCTAAATAGCCGACTTCCTGTTGGGCTGGCGTAAAACTTAGAGCACGAAAGTTGTTCGGCCCGATGCGATCTATATGTGTACCGAGTTTCATATTATTACATGCAAGCGTGTCTGATTTATGGACAAGTGTTCGGATCCCGTTCCAGGGGGCGCTGTCGAGCCCCCCTGCCACGCCCGGGTACCAGCTTCAGTCCGGCCCTGATGGCCGCGGGTTCTGACCTGTGTGCAAAATTTCAAGAGTTTTCGAGCATGTTAAGGACCCCAAAAGTGGCCGAAAGGTTGACAAAATAATAATAATAATAATAAATATAGCTGCGAGCAGCGATTACGGGCCCAAGCCGGTGGCACCGCAACCCCGGTGCCTTTAGTTACCTAAAGGCACCGGGGTGGCGCTACCGCCGGCTTTGGCCCTCCATCGCTGCTCGCAGCTATATTTATATATATATATATATATATATATATATATACATATATATATATATATATATATATATATATATATATATATATATATATATATATATATATATATATATATATATATATACATACATACATACATACATACATACATACACACACATACATATATATGTATATATATATATATATATATATATATATATATATATATATATACACTCACCTAAAGGATTATTAGGAACACCTGTTCAATTTCTCATTAATGCAATTATCTAATCAACCAATCACATGGCAGTTGCTTCAATGCATTTAGGGGTGTGGTCCTGGTCAAGGCAATCTCCTGAACTCCAAACTGAATGTCAGAATGGGAAAGAAAGGTGATTTAAGCAATTTTGAGCGTGGCATGGTTGTTGGTGCCAGACAGGCTGGTCTGAGTATTTCACAATCTGCTCAGTTACTGGGATTTTCACGCACAACCATTTCTAGGGTTTACAAAGAATGGTGTGAAAAGGGAAAAACATCCAGTATGCGGCAGTCCTGTGGGCGAAAATGCCTTGTTGATGCTAGAGGTCAGAGGAGAATGGGCCGACTTATTCAAGCTGATAGAAGAGCAACTTTGACTGAAATAACCACTCGTTACAACCGAGGTATGCAGCAAAGCATTTGTGAAGCCACAACACGCACAACCTTGAGGCAGATGGGCTACAACAGCAGAAGACCCCACCGGGTACCACTCATCTCCACTACAAATAGGAAAAAGAGGCTACAATTTGCACGAGCTCACCAAAATTGGACAGTTGAAGACTGGAAAAATGTTACCTGGTCTGATGAGTCTCGATTTCTGTTGAGACATTCAGATGGTAGAGTCAGAATTTGGCGTAAACAGAATGAGAGCATGGATCCATCATGCCTTGTTACCACTGTGCAGGCTGGTGGTGGTGTAATGGTGTGGGGGATGTTTTCTTGGCACACTTTAGGCCCCTTAGTGCCAATTGGGCATCGTTTAAATGCCACGGCCTACCTGAGCATTGTTTCTGACCATGTCCATCCCTTTATGACCACCATGTACCCAACCTCTGATGGCTACTTCCAGCAGAATAATGCACCATGTCACAAAGCTCGAATCATTTCAAATTGGTTTCTTGAACATGACAATGAGTTCACTGTACTAAAATGGCCCCCACAGTCACCAGATCTCAACCCAGTAGAGCATCTTTGGGATGTGGTGGAACGGGAGCTTCGTGCCCTGGATGTGCATCCCACAAATCTCCATCAACTGCAAGATGCTATCCTACCAACATTTCTAAAGAATGCTTTCAGCACCTTGTTGAATCAATGCCATGTAGAATTAAGGCAGTTCTGAAGGCGAAAGGGGGTCAAACACAGTATTAGTATGGTGTTCCTAATAATCCTTTAGGTGAGTGTATATTATTGTTCAAAAGTTTGGGGTCAGTAAGATTTTTAATGTTTTTAGGAGAAGTCTCTTCTGCTCACCAAGGCTGCATTTATTGATTAAAAATACAAACAAAAACAGTAATATTGTGAAATATTATTCCAATTTAAAACAGCTGTTTTCAATTTTTAAATATTTTACATAGTAATTCATTTCTGTGATCAAAGTTGAGTTTTCAGCATCATTACTCCAGTCTTCAGTGTCACATGATCCTTCAGAAATCATACTCATATGATGATTGATGCTCAATAAATATTCATTATTATTTTCAATGTTGAAAACAGTTGTGTACAGATTTTTTTTTTTTCAAAATGCTTTGATGAATGTAAAGTTCAAAAGAACAGCATATATTTCAAATATATATATTTTTAACATTATAAGTGTCTTTACTGTAACTGTTGATCAGTTTAACTCATCCTTCATAAATAAAAGTACTGATTTATTTTATTTATTTCCCCAAAAAATAAAATTTTAATTATTACTAACCCAAAACTTTTGAGCGGTAGTGTTTAACGTTACAAAAGCTTTAGATTTCAGATAAATGCTGTTCTTTTGAACTTTCTATTCATCAAAGACTGTACACAACTGTTTTCGACATTTAAAATAAAAATGAATGTTTCTTGAGTATCAATCATCATATTAGAATAATTTCTGAAGGATCATGTGACAGTGACGACTGGAGTAATGATGCTGAAAACTCAGCTTTGATCACAGGAATAAATAACAGTTTAAAATATATTAAAATAGAAAGCAGCTGTTTTAAATTGGAATAATATTTTACAATATTACTGTTTTTGTTTGTATTTTTAATCAAATAAATGCAGCCTTGGTGAGCAGAAGAAACTTCTCTGTTATGTGCGCGCCACAGACTGCACGCATGTCCGCTTAGAGTTCCGCCTTTTGCCTTCCGTCAATTTTACGTTATTAGAAAAATATTTTTTTAGAGAATCGATTTTTTGACATTTGTGAATCGATTCATAATCGTCCACGTCCGCATCGCGATGCATCTAAGAATAAATTTTTTCTCCCACCCCTAGATTTCATACAACAGGTTAATAAACAGTTACAATTAAGTCACTTACATTTTAGATGCAATGTTGACTGTTTTTGTTCTGTTTCAGCAGCGAAAATAGTTAAACAAAGATCACGGCAGAACCATCACGCATCACGTGTTTTCTCATAACTGAACGATTCAGCATTTTTAACGAATCGGTTGACTCAAAGATTGAATGATCAATCCATAAACATCTGTCTTAATCATGATCGACTCATTCGAACAAATCGTTTGAACGAATGAATCAATGACTCGCTTATTAAAGGTGCAATGTGTGATATTTCTGAGGATCTATTGACAGAAATGCAATATAAGATCCATAACTATGCTTTCAGTGGTGTATAAAGACCTTACTTAATGAACCTTTAAACCTTAGTGAACCTTAATGAACCTTTAACCTAGATGGCGCCGCGGATGGCTGCCTCGGTGTTGAGCTCTCCAGTTGTTACACTGTTTTTGTTAGTTTGTCCTGTTTTATGTTTGTCATACGCTATCAGTTATACCAGGGACGAACTGCTGAACATTCGGCAGCGCACACCAACTGATCACCAACCAGTTTTTGATTCTTCTGGCGTTTTGCGGAACATTGTCGTCGGTTGCGCCGCTGCACTGTGGAAACAGTATAAGACGCGCAGGCGTGGGAAGCGAGCCGGCGCACTCGTTAAGCTCAGGCAGCGCGAATTCAGAACGGCGCTGCCTAGCATCCATCTGGCGAATGTCCGCTCTCTCCCTAACAAAATGGACGAACTACTTCTGCTCTCACGCAAAAACAAGGACTTTACCAACTCTGCTGCTCTGTGTTTCACGGAAACCTGGCTGAACGAAGCCATTCCGGACAGCGCGTTACATCTACCGGACTTTCAGCTGTTCAGAGCGGATCGCGATATGGAGTCAACGGGGAAAACGCGCGGTGGTGGGACATGCTTTTACATCAATAGAAGGTGGTGTACTGATGTAACTGTGTTAAGGAAGATGTGCTGTCCTGATGTGGAAGTGCTTTTCATTAACTGTAAGCCGTTCTACTTGCCGCGGGAGTTTTCCTCGCTCGTTCTCATCAGTGTTTACATTCCACCGCATGCACACGTGAGTACGGCGCTGCAACAGCTGGCTGATCTGATCACAGAAACAGAACAACAACACCCGGAGTCTGTTCTTATCATTCTCGGAGACTTTAATCAGGCAAAACTCACACGTGAGCTGCCTAAATTCAAACAGCACATTACATGCCCCACCAGAGACAATAATATTTTGGACCATTGCTACACCACAACAAAGGATGCATATCGCTCCGTCGCCAGAGCAGCTCTAGGACTTTCCGATCACTGCCTGGTTCATCTTCTACCAACTTACAGGCAAAAACTTAAAACTGCTAAGCCAGTATTAAGGACTGTAAAGAGATGGACCAACGACACAGAGCAGGTCTTACAAGCCTGTTTTGAATGCACTGACTGGAGTGTTTTTGAAGCTGCTGCCAGCGATCTGGACGAGCTCACAGAGACAGTAACATCATACATCAGTTTCTGTGAGGATTTATGCATCTCTACCAGGACTTACTTATCATTCAACAATGATAAACCATGGTTCACACCAAAACTCAGACAGCTTCGTCAGGTCAAAGAAGATGCCTACAGGAGTGGGGATAGGATCTTGTTTAATCAGGCCAGGAACACATTGACAAAGGAGATTGAAGTGGCTAAGAAGAGCTATGCAAAAAAGCTGGAAAACCAGTTTTCCTCCAACGACCCTGCATCAGTGTGGAAAGGCCTGAAAGACATTACCAACTACAAGACACCATCCCCCAGCACCGACAGCAACAAGCATCTTGCGAACGAGCTGAATGTCTTTTACTGTAGATTTGAGACCCCCGATCAGACACCCCACACCCGCCCTGACCATCTCTCTACACAGCCATCAACACCTCCAGCCATCCCCCTCCCCTCCCCCCCCTGCACTTCAGATCAGTGAGGATAATGTGCGTCAGATCTTCAGGAAACAGAAGAGAAGGAAAGCACCATTCCCAGACGGTGTTTCACCAGCCTGTCTGAAAACCTGCGCTGACCAGCTGGCCTCTATCTTCTCACTGATCTTCAACAGATCACTGGAGCAGTGCAAATTCCCTTTCTGCTTTAAACGCTCCACCATCATCCCAATCCCGAAGAAACCAAAGATCACAGGACTCAATGACTACAGACCTGTTGCCTTAACATCTGTGGCCATGAAGTCATTCGAAAGACTGGTGTTAGCATATCTGAAGGACATCACTGGACCCTTGCTGGACCCCCTGCAGTTTGCCTACAGAGCAAACCGGTCTGTGGATGATGCGGTCAGTATGGGACTGCATTACACCCTGCAACATCTGGACAAACCAGGGACCTATGCAAGGATTCTGTTCGTGGACTTTAGTTCTGCCTTCAACACCATTGTCCCATCACTGCTCCAGACCAAACTGATCCAGCTCTCTGTCCCTAGCTCCGTCTGTCAATGGATCACCAGCTTTCTGACAGACAGACAACAGCTAGTCAGAATGGGCAAAATCACGTCCGACAGCCGCATCAGCAGCACCGGTGCTCCACAGGGATGTGTTCTCTCACCACTGCTCTTCTCCCTGTACACAAATGACTGCACCTCTAAAGACCCCTCTGTCAAGCTCCTGAAGTTTGCGGACGACACTACTGTTATCGGACTCATCCGGAACGGTGACGAGTCTGCGTACAGACAGGAGGTGGAGCAGCTGGCTCTTTGGTGCAGTTATAACAACCTGGAGCTGAACACGCTCAAAACAGTGGAGATGATCGTGGACTTCAGGAGAAACCCCCCTGCACTCCCTTCACTCACCATCATGGATAGCACTGTGACTGCAGTAGAGTCATTCAGGTTCCTGGGCACCACCATCTCTCAGGATCTGAAGTGGGACACTCACATAGACTCTATTGTGAAGAAAGGCCAACAGAGACTGTACTTCCTGCGTCAGCTGAGGAAATTCAACCTGCCACAGGAGCTGCTCGTACAGTTCTACTCAGCTGTCATCCAGTCCATCCTCTGCACTTCCATCACCGTCTGGTTCGGCTCTGCTACCAAAACCGACCTCCGTAGACTACAGCGGATAGTTCGGACTGCTGAGCGAATCACTGGCACTACCCTTCCCACACTTAAAGAACTGTACTCATCCAGAGTGAGTAAAAGGGCTCGCAAAATAACTCTGGACCCGTCACACCCAGCACACTTTCTGTTTGAACTGTTACCGTCTGGTCGACGCTACAGAGCACCGAGCACAAAAACAACCAGACACAGGAAAAGTTTCTTTCCCCAGGCCATCTACCTCATGAACACTTAAATGTTCCCCTATTGTGGAACAAACATGTGCAATACTTCCCTCCGACATTTCATTATAGCACCTTATAACTTTACTTTATATATATTTATAATTTATAATCTTTTATCTTAACTTTTTTATTTATACCTATGTTACTTGTCACTTGTCTTGTCACTTTATATTGTATGTGTACTGGAAGCTACTGTCACCAAGACAAATTCCTTGTATGCGCAAGCATACTTGGCAATAAAGCTCTTTCTGATTCTGATTTAAGTTTTTATTACCTTAGATATAGTCATTTATATCTACATAACCGCGGCCACCCCCTTCTATGAAGGTCGACATATTGTGACGTCATGTTTCTACCGTAACCGACAGCGAACAAACAGCGCTACAGAGCGCGTTTCGTCACTAACTTGAATGAGAAGCAGCAGAAAAAGACGAAGCAGAAAACTTAGGTTGTCCCTAACTCTGCAAACGTGGAGAAAAACATGCTGTCTGAACGACGCCTCGGACATAGTAACGTTAGCTATTTCCCCTTACCTAAGTTAGCTGCTTTGATGCTCTAATCTTATACTAACTACCATGGAAACAAGCTATGGTAAAGTCAGTGAATAAAAGACTAACACAATGATAAACAAGTAAAAATAACAATCGCAATAACATGTGATTTTACTGAATAATTAAGTAAATATAATTTAATATAAAATATAATATAGAGAAACCTCATTGCTTGACTTGCTACTCTCTGCTGACTCAGACGACGACATCTTCCGATCCTACGTCGGCCACCGTAGCTTCTCATTCGAGTTTGCAATTTGAAGGAAAGGCCGCAGTTATTGACCAGTTGCAATTCGCAAATCTCACCACTAGATGCCGCTAAAAATCACACACTGCACCTTTAAGATGGATGCCTGGCGACACCTAATGGCGGTTTAGTGTTGTTTAAAAGCATCATTCTTTCCCACATGTGTGTGATTTGTGTGTGCAACATTATCATTATTTTTCTTACACTATTATATTAGCGATTTAAAAGCACCCACTCGTGTCACACGTCGATTAACCGGTGGGAAAATATCCTCAGACACATACCTAATACATGTATATTTAAATACAATATTGGCCTACCTGGTAAAAAGTTTTATATACTATTTTGATGTCCTTTTGGACACAAGAGGGCAGTATAGCCCTATGTTTGCTTTTTTGTTGAACCAAATAGCACTAAATAGCCTGTTTTAACTTTTTCATTCTTCTTGAATTGCAAAAACAGAAAAAAAAATGGGTTTAGTTGTGATATTTGTATTCTTTTATATAGAAATAAATGGTATATAATTACATTTTTAGAAGATTTTTAGTGTTTCCTTTTTGGACATTACTTTAATCCCTCGCCATAGCAAAACCGTTTGAGATATTTATTATCCATTCACAATTTAGCATATTTAATGTAGTTTCATCATGTTGAAAAAGTTTGGTACGAATAAAATAAATAGTTTAAGAGGAGTGGCTAAAAATTCAGAGGCTGATTTTGCAAAAAAATTCACATTCAGACCGAAATATCTGACTTCCTGATGGCCAGAGCTATTGAATGTAAATTAGAAAGTTGTCCGGCTTGATGAGAACAATATACAAACTATTTTTTCTTTACTGTAGTTAAAACTAACCCCCCCACTTTTGTCAAAAGCATGTTGAAAGTGACACACTTCCTGCTGCCAGTTGGTGGCGCTATAACTTTGACTCACAATAGCTACATCCATCTGATCGGCCTCTTACCACGAACACACTGCTGAAGTTTCATCAAGATCAGTTAATGTATGCAGAAGTTATTCCACTTCCGTGTTTCTCTTTTCTCGCCATAAATTCGATTCCTCGCCACAGCCAAACCGTTCGAGATATCAAAAATCCGTCCACAATTTAGCATCCTCAAAGTCTTGACTACATGCACACCGAGTTTGAAGGGGACACGGTGAATTTTCTAGGAGGAGTATTTCACATTCCACAGCAAGCGTTTTCCAAACAACCCATAATAGCCGACTTCCTGTTGGGCTGGCGTAAAACTTGACCGGGGTAAAGTTGTTCGGCCCGATGAGATCTATATGTGTACCGGGTTTCATATTAATTCATGCGAGCGTGTTTGATATATGGATCAAGTTTTAGAACCCTGTTCAAGGGGGCGCTGTTGAGCCCCCCAGCCACGCCGGGTACCAGCTTCAGCCCGGCCCTGATGGCCGTGGGTTCTGACCTGTGTGCAAAGTTTCAAGAGTTTTTGAGCACATTAAGGACCCCAAAAGCCCCTAAAACCTTGATTAACAATATAAAAGCAATAGTCAAATCCCCCCCTCCCCTCACACACACACAGACACAGAGAGAGGGAGAGAAAATTCTTCAGAAAATCCACATTCAAACCAAAATATCTCTCTTCCTGTTGGTCGGAGATGGTTCATGTAAATTAGAAAGTTGTCCGTCTTGATGAGAACAATACACATACCAAGTTTTGTGATTCTAGGAAAAACTAAGCCCCCATTTTTGACTAAAGGTGGCGCTACTGAGCCATTCCACCACGCCAGTTTCTGAAACTTTGCACATGTCTACGGGCTAATAAATGTGATGTGTCTGTTGAGTTTCATGCAATTTCAAGTATGTTAAGAGTCTCAAAAGCATCAAAAAATAATATTAAAGTTTGATGCGTTGCCACGGCAACAGTATCTAAGATATCAATAATCCTTTCACAGGTTTACATCTGCCGTGTGTCTACATTGTACACATAAAGTTTGAAGCAAATCGGGTAAAAATAAGATAGTGATTTCAAAGCATTTTGAAAGTGACACACTTCCTGTTGCCAGTTGGTGGCGCTATAACTTTGACTCACAATAGTCACATCCATGTGATCGGCCTCTTACAACGAACACACTGCTGAAGTTTCATCAAGATCAGTTAATGTATGCAGAAGTTATAACACACTTCCTGTTTAATTTTTTCGCCATAAATTTGTTTCCTCGCCACGGCCAAACCGTTCGAGATATCAAAAATCCGTCCGCAATTTAGCATCCTCAATGTCTTGACTTCATGCACACCGAGTTTGGAGGCGAATCGATGAATTCCCTAGGAGGAGTACATTAAATTCCACAGCATGCGTTTCCAAACAACGCTAAATAGCCAACTTCCTGTTTGGCTGGCGTAAAACTTAGAGCACGAAAGTTGTTCGGCCCGATGAGATCTATATGTGTACCGAGTTTCATATTATTACATGCAAGCGTGTTTGATTTATGGACACGTGTTTGGATCCCGTTCCAGGGGGCGCTGTCGAGCCCCCCTGCCACGCCCGGGTACCAGCTTCAGTCCGGCCCTGATGGCCGCGGGTTCTGACGTGTGTGCAAAATTTCAAGAGTTTTCGAGCATGTTAAGGGCCCCAAAAGTGCCCGAAAGGTTGACAAAATAATAATAATAATAATAATAATAAATATAGCTGCGAGCAGCGATTACGGGCCCAAGCCGGTGGCACCGCAACCCCGGTGCCTTTAGTTACCTAAAGGCACCGGGGTGGCGGTACCGCCGGCTTGGGCCCTCCATCGCTGTATGTGCTGTATGGGCCCTCCATCGCATATATTTGTATGTGTGTGTATGTATATACATACATACACACACATATGTATATATATATATATATATATATATATATATATATATATATATATATATATATATATATATATATATATATATATATATATATATATATATATATATATTATTGTTCAAAAGTTTGGGGTCAGTAAGATTTTTAATGTTTTTAGGAGAAGTCTCTTCTGCTCACCAAGGCTGCATTTATTGATTAAAAATACAAACAAAAACAGTAATATTGTGAAATATTATTCCAATTTAAAACAGCTGTCTTCAATTTTTAAATATTTTACATAGTAATTCATTTCTGTGATCAAAGTTGAGTTTTCAGCATCATTACTCCAGTCTTCAGTGTCACATGATCCTTCAGAAATCATACTAATATGATGATTGATGCTCAATAAATATTCATTATTATTTTCAATGTTGAAAACAGTTGTGTACAGATTTTTTTTTTCAAAATGCTTTGATGAATGTAAAGTTCAAAAGAACAGCATATATTTCAAATATATATATATTTTTAACATTATAAATGTCTTTACTGTAACTGTTGATCAGTTTAACTCATCCTTCATAAATAAAAGTACTGATTTATTTTATTTATTTCCCCCCAAAATAAAATTTTAATTATTACTAACCCAAAACTTTTGAGCGGTAGTGTTTAACGTTACAAAAGCTGTAGATTTCAGATAAATGCTGTTCTTTTTAACTTTCTATTCATCAAAGACTGTACACAACTGTTTTCGACATTTAAAATAATAATGAATGTTTCTTGAGCATCAATCATCATATTAGAATAATTTTTGAAGGATCATGTGACAGTGACGACTGGAGTAATGATGCTGAAAACTCAGCTTTGATCACAGGAATAAATAACAGTTTAAAATATATTAAAATAGAAAGCAGCTGTTTTAAATTGGAATAATATTTTACAATATTACTGTTTTTGTTTGTATTTTTAATCAAATAAATGCAGCCTTGGTGAGCAGAAGAAACTTCTCTGTTATGTGCGCGCCACAGACTGCACGCACGTCCGCTTAGAGTTCCGCCTTTTGCCTTCCGTCAATATTATGTTATTAGAAAAATATTTTTTTAGAGAATCGATTTTTTGACATTTGTGAATCGATTCAGAATCGTCCACATCCGCATCGCGATGCATCTAAGAATAAATTTTTTCTCCCACCCCTAGATTTCATACAACAGGTTAATAAACAGTTACAATTAAGTCACTTACATTTTAGATGCAATGTTGACTGTTTTTGTTCTGTTTCAGCAGCGAAAATAGTTAAACAAAGATCACGGCAGAACCATCACGCATCACGTGTTTTCTCATAACTGAACGATTCAGCATTTTTAACGAATCGGTTGACTCAAAGATTGAATGATCAATCCATAAACATCTGTCTTAATCATGATCGACTCATTCGAACGAATCGTTTGAACGAATTAATCAATGACTCGCTTATTAAGATGGATGCCTGTCGACACCTAATGGCGGTTTAGTGTTGTTTAAAAGCATCATTCTTTCCCACATGTGTGTGATTTGTGTGTGCAACATTATCATTATTTTTCTTTCACTATTATATTAGCGATTTAAAAGCACCCACTCGTGTCACACGTCGATTAACCGGTGGGAAAATATCCTCAGACACATACCTAATAAATGTATATTTAAATACAATATTGGCCTACCTGGTAAAAAGTTTTATATACTATTTTGATGTCCTTTTGGACACAAGAGGGCAGTATAGCCCTATGTTTGCTTTTTTGTTGAACCAAATAGCACTAAATAGCCTGTTTTAACTTTTTCATTCTTCTTGAATTGCAAAAACAGAATAAAATGGGTTTAGTTGTGATATTTGTATTCTTTTATATAGAAATAAATGGTATATAATTACATTTTTAGAAGATTTTTAGTGTTTCCTTTTTGGACATTACTTTAATCCCTCGCCATAGCAAAACCGTTTGAGATATTTATTATCCATTCACAATTTAGCATATTTAATGTAGTTTCATCATGTTGAAAAAGTTTGGTACGAATAAAATAAATAGTTTAAGAGGAGTGGCTAAAAATTCAGAGGCTGATTTTGCAAAAAAATTCACATTCAGACCGAAATATCTGACTTCCTGATGGCCAGAGCTATTGAATGTAAATTAGAAAGTTGTCCGGCTTGATGAGAACAATATACAAACTATTTTTTCTTTACTGTAGTTAAAACTAACCCCCCCACTTTTGTCAAAAGCATGTTGAAAGTGACACACTTCCTGCTGCCAGTTGGTGGCGCTATAACTTTGACTCACAATAGCTTCATCCATCTGATCGGCCTCTTACCACGAACACACTGCTGAAGTTTCATCAAGATCAGTTAATGTATGCAGAAGTTATTCAACTTCCGTGTTTCTCTTTTCTCACCATAAATTCGATTCCTCGCCACAGCCAAACCGTTCGAGATATCAAAAATCCGTCCGCAATTTAGCATCCTCAAAGTCTTGACTACATGCACACCGAGTTTGAAGGGGACACGGAGAATTTTCTAGGAGGAGTATTTCACATTCCACAGCAAGCGTTTTCCAAACAACCCATAATAGCCGACTTCCTGTTGGGCTGGCGTAAAACTTGACGGGGGTAAAGTTGTTCGGCCCGATGAGATCTATATGTGTACCGAGTTTCATATTAATTCATGCGAGCGTGTTTGATATATGGATCAAGTTTTAGAACCCCGTTCAAGGGGGCGCTGTTGAGCCCCCAGCCACGCCCGGGTACCAGCTTCAGCCCGGCCCTGGTGGCCGTGGGTTCTGACCTGTCTGCAAAGTTTCAAGAGTTTTTGAGCACGTTAAGGACCCCAAAAGCCCCTGAAACCTTGATTAACAATATAAAAGCAATAGTCAAATCCCCCCCCTCCCCTCACACACACACAGACACAGAGAGAGGGAGAGAAAATTCTTCAGAAAATCCACATTCAAACCAAAATATCTCTCTTCCTGTTGGTCGGAGATGGTTCATGTAAATTAGAAAGTTGTCCGTCTTGATGAGAACAATACACATACCATGTTTTGTGATTCTAGGAAAAACTAAGCCCCCATTTTTGACTAAAGGTGGCGCTACTGAGCCATTCCACCACGCCCGTTTCTGAAACTTTGCACATGTCTACGGGCTAATAAATGTGATGTGTCTGTTGAGTTTCATGCAATTTCAAGTATGTTAAGAGTCTCAAAAGCATCAAAAAATAATATTAAAGTTTGATGCGTTGCCACGGCAACAGTATCTAAGATATCAATAATCCTTTCACAGGTTTACATCTGCCGTGTGTCTACATTGTACACATAAAGGTTGAAGCAAATCGGGTAAAAATAAGACACTGATTTCAAAGCATTTTGAAAGTGATGTACTTCCTGCTGCCTGTTGGTGGCGCTATAACTTTGACTCACAATAGTCACATCCATGTGATCGGCCTCTTACAACGAACACACTGCTGAAGTTTCATCAAGATCAGTTAATGTATGCAGAAGTTATAACACACTTCCTGTTTTATTTTTTCGCCATAAATTTGTTTCCTCGCCACGGCCAAACCGTTCGAGATATCAAAAATCCGTCCGCAATTTAGCATCCTCAATGTCTTGACTTCATGCTGACCGAGTTTGGAGGCGAATCGATGAATTCCCTAGGAGGAGTACATTAAATTCCACAGCATGCGTTTCCAAACAACGCTAAATAGCCAACTTCCTGTTTGGCTGGCGTAAAACTTAGAGCACGAAAGTTGTTCGGCCCGATGAGATCTATATGTGTACCGAGTTTCATATTATTACATGCAAGCGTGTTTGATTTATGGACACGTGTTTGGATCCCGTTCCAGGGGGCGCTGTCGAGGCCCCCTGCCACGCCCGGGTACCAGCTTCAGTCCGGCCCTGATGGCCGCGGGTTCTGACGTGTGTGCAAAATTTCAAGAGTTTTCGAGCATGTTAAGGGCCCCAAAAGTGCCCGAAAGGTTGACAAAATAATAATAAGTATATATATATATATATATATATAGCTGCGAGCAGCGATTACGGGCCCAAGCCGGTGGCACCGCAACCCCGGTGCCTTTAGTTACCTAAAGGCACCGGGGTGGCGGTACCACCGGCTTGGGCCCTCCATCGCTGCTCGCAGCTATATATATATATATATATATATATATATATATATATATATATATATATATATATATATACATACATACATACATACATACATACATACATACATACATACATACATACATACATACACACACATACATATATATGTATATATGTATATATATATATATATTATTGTTTAAAAGTTTGGGGTCAGTAAGATTTTAATGTTTTTAGGAGAAGTCTCTTCTGCTCACCAAGGCTGCATTTATTGATTAAAAATACAAACAAAAACAGTAATATTGTGAAATATTATTCCAATTTAAAACAGCTGTTTTCAATTTTTTAAATATTTTACATAGTAATTCATTTCTGTGATCAAAGTTGAGTTTTCAGCATCATTACTCCAGTCTTCAGTGTCACATGATCCTTCAGAAATCATACTAATATGATGATTGATGCTCAATAAATATTCATAATTATTTTCAATGTTGAAAACAGTTGTGTACAGATTTTTTTTTTCAAAATGCTTTGATGAATGTAAAGTTCAAAAGAACAGCATATATTTCAAATATATATATTTTTAACATTATAAATGTCTTTACTGTAACTGTTGATCAGTTTAACTCATCCTTCATAAATAAAAGTACTGATTTATTTTATTTATTTCCCCCAAAAATAAAATTTTAATTAGGCTACTAACCCAAAACTTTTGAGCGGTAGTGTTTAACGTTACAAAAGCTTTAGATTTCAGATAAATGCTGTTCTTTTGAACTTTCTATTCATCAACGACTGTACACAACTGTTTTCGACATTTAAAATAATAATGAATGTTTCTTGAGTTTTAATCATCATATGAGAATAATTTCTGAAGGATCATGTGACAGTGACGACTGGAGTAATGATGCTGAAAACTCAGCTTTGATCACAGGAATAAATAACAGTTTAAAATATATTAAAATAGAAAGCAGCTGTTTTAAATTGGAATAATATTTTACAATATTACTGTTTTTGTTTGTATTTTTAATCAAATAAATGCAGCCTTGGTGAGCAGAAGAAACTTCTCTGTTATGTGCGCGCCACAGACTGCACGCACGTCCGCTTAGAGTTCTGCCTTTTGCCTTCCGTCAATATTACGTTATTAGAAAAATATTTTTTTAGAGAATCGATTTTTTGACATTTGTGAATCGATTCAGAATCGTCCACGTCCGCATCGCGATGCATCTAAGAATAAATTTTTTCTCCCACCCCTAGATTTCATACAACAGGTTAATAAACAGTTACAATTAAGTCACTTACATTTTAGATTCAATGTTGACTGTTTTTGTTCTGTTTCAGCAGCGAAAATAGTTAAACAAAGATCACGGCAGAACCATCACGTGTTTTCTCATAACTGAACGATTCAGCATTTTTAACGAATCGGTTGACTCAAAGATTGAATGATCAATCCATAAACATCTGTCTTAATCATGATCGACTCATTCGAACGAATCGTTTGAACGAATGAATCAATGACTCGCTTATTAAGATGGATGCCTGGCGACACCTAATGGCGGTTTAGTGTTGTTTAAAAGCATCATTCTTTCCCACATGTGTGTGATTTGTGTGTGCAACATTATCATTATTTTTCTTACACTATTATATTAGCGATTTAAAAGCACCCACTCGTGTCACACATCGATTAACCGGTGGGAAAATATCCTCAGACACATACCTAATAAATGTATATTTAAATACAATATTGGCCTACCTGGTAAAAAGTTTTATAACTATTGTCCTTTTGGACACAAGAGGGCAGTATAGCCCTATGTTTGCTTTTTTGTTGAACCAAATAGCACTAAATAGCCTGTTTTAACTTTTTCATTCTTCTTGAAATGCAAAAACAGAATAAAATGGGTTTAGTTGTGATATTTGTATACTTTTATATAGAAATAAATGGTATATAATTACATTTTTAGAAGATTTTTAGTGTTTCCTTTTTGGACATTATTTAATCCCTCGCCATAGCAAAACCGTTTGAGATATTTATTATCCATTCACAATTTAGCATATTTAATGTAGTTTCATCATGTTGAAAAAGTTTGGTACGAATAAAATAAATAGTTTAAGAGGAGTGGCTAAAAATTCAGAGGCTGATTTTGCAAAAAAATCCACATTCAGACCAAAATATCTGACTTCCTGATGGTCAGAGCTAAAGACTTTAAATTAGAAAGTTGTCCGGGTCGATGAGATCAATATATGAACTGAGTTTTTTTTACTGTAGTTAAAACTAACCCCCCCACTTTTGTCAAAAGCATGTTGAAAGTGACAGACTTCCTGCTGCCAGTTGGTGGCGCTATAACTTTGACTCACAATAGTCACATCCATGTGATCGGCCTCTTACAACGAACACACTGCTGAAGTTTCATCAAGATCAGTTAATGTATGCAGAAGTTATAACACACTTCCTGTTTCATTTTTTCGCCATAAATTTGTTTCCTCGCCACGGCCAAACCGTTCGAGATATCAAAAATCCGTCCGCAATTTAGCATCCTCTATGTCTTGACTTCATGCTGACCGAGTTTGGAGGCGAATCGATGAATTCCCTAGGAGGAGTACATTAAATTCCACAGCATGCGTTTCCAAACAACGCTAAATAGCCAACTTCCTGTTTGGCTGGCGTAAAACTTAGAGCACGAAAGTTGTTCGGCCCGATGAGATCTATATGTGTACCGAGTTTCATATTATTACATGCAAGCGTGTTTGATTTATGGACACGTGTTTGGATCCCGTTCCAGGGGGCGCTGTCGAGGCCCCCTGCCACGCCCGGGTACCAGCTTCAGTCCGGCCCTGATGGCCGCGGGTTCTGACGTGTGTGCAAAATTTCAAGAGTTTTCGAGCATGTTAAGGGCCCCAAAAGTGCCCGAAAGGTTGACAAAATAATAATAATAATAATAATAATAATAATAAATATAGCTGCGAGCAGCGATTACGGGCCCAAGCCGGTGGCACCGCAACCCCGGTGCCTTTAGTTACCTAAAGGCACCGGGGTGGCGGTACCGCCGGCTTGGGCCCTCCATCGCTGCTCGCAGCTATATTTATTTATATATATATATATATATATATATATATATATATATATATATATATATATATATATATATATATATATATATATATATATATATATACATACATACATACATACATACATACACACACATACATATATATGTGTATATATATATATATATATATATATATATATATATATATATATATATATATATATATATATATTATTGTTCAAAAGTTTGGGGTCAGTAAGATTTTTAATGTTTTTAGGAGAAGTCTCTTCTGCTCACCAAGGCTGCATTTATTGATTAAAAATACAAACAAAAACAGTAATATTGTGAAATATTATTCCAATTTAAAACAGCTGTTTTCAATTTTTAAATATTTTACATAGTAATTCATTTCTGTGATCAAAGTTGAGTTTTCAGCATCATTACTCCAGTCTTCAGTGTCACATGATCCTTCAGAAATCATACTATTATGATGATTGATGCTCAATAAATATTCATAATTATTTTCAATGTTGAAAACAGTTGTGTACAGATTTTTTTTTTTCAAAATGCTTTGATGAATGTAAAGTTCAAAAGAACAGCATGTATTTCAAATATATATATTTTTAACATTATAAATGTCTTTACTGTAACTGTTGATCAGTTTAACTCATCCTTCATAAATAAAAGTACTGATTTATTTTATTTATTTCCCCCAAAAATAAAATTTTAATTATTACTAACCCAAAACTTTTGAGCGGTAGTGTTTAACGTTACAAAAGCTTTAGATTTCAGATAAATGCTGTTCTTTTGAACTTTCTATTCATCAAAGACTGTACACAACTGTTTTCGACATTTAAAATAATAATGAATGTTTCTTGAGTATCAATCATCATATTAGAATAATTTCTGAAGGATCATGTGACAGTGACAAATGGAGTAATGATGCTGAAAACTCAGCTTTGATCACAGGAATAAATAACAGTTTAAAATATATTAAAATAGAAAGCAGCTGTTTTAAATTGGAATAATATTTTACAATATTACTGTTTTTGTTTGTATTTTTAATCAAATAAATGCAGCCTTGGTGAGCAGAAGAAACTTCTCTGTTATGTGCGCGCCACAGACTGCACGCACGTCCGCTTAGAGTTCCGCCTTTTGCCTTCCGTCAATATTACGTTATTAGAAAAATATTTTTTTAGAGAATCGATTTTTTGACATTTGTGAATCGATTCAGAATCGTCCACGTCCGCATCGCGATGCATCTAAGAATAAATTTTTTCTCCCACCCCTAGATTTCATACAACAGGTAAATAAACAGTTACAATTAAGTCACTTACATTTTAGATGCAATGTTGACTGTTTTTGTTTTGTTTCAGCAGCGAAAATAGTTAAAGATCACGGCAGAACCATCACGCATCACGTGTTTTCTCATGACTGAACGATTCAGCATTTTTAACGAATCGGTTGACTCAAAGATTGAATGATCAATCCATAAACATCTGTCTTAATCATGATCGACTCATTCGAACGAATCGTTTGAACGAATGAATCAATGACTCGCTTATTAAGATGGATGCCTGGCGACACCTAATGGCGGTTTAGTGTTGTTTATTCTTTCCCACATGTGTGTGATTTGTGTGTGCAACATTATCATTATTTTTCTTTCACTATTATATTAGCGATTTAAAAGCACCCACTCGTGTCACACGTCGATTAACCGGTGGTAAAATATCCTCAGACACATACCTAATAAATGTATATTTAAATACAATATTGGCCTACCTGGTAAAAAGTTTTATATACTATTTTGATGTCCTTTTGGACACAAGAGGGCAGTATAGCCCTATGTTTGCTTTTTTGTTGAACCAAATAGCACTAAATAGCCTGTTTTAACTTTTTCATTCTTCTTGAATTGCAAAAACAGAATAAAATGGGTTTAGTTGTGATATTTGTATTCTTTTATATAGAAATAAATGGTATATAATTACATTTTTAGAAGATTTTTAGTGTTTCCTTTTTGGACATTACTTTAATCCCTCGCCATAGCAAAACCGTTTGAGATATTTATTATCCATTCACAATTTAGCATATTTAATGTAGTTTCATCATGTTGAAAAAGTTTGGTACGAATAAAATAAATAGTTTAAGAGGAGTGGCTAAAAATTCAGAGGCTGATTTTGCAAAAAAAATCACATTCAGACCAAAATATCTGACTTCCTGATGGCCAGAGCTATTGAATGTAAATTAGAAAGTTGTCCGGCTTGATGAGAACAATATACAAACTGTTTTTTCTTTACTGTAGTTAAAACTAACCCCCCCACTTTTGTCAAAAGCATGTTGAAAGTGACACACTTCCTGCTGCCAGTTGGTGGCGCTATAACTTTGACTCACAATAGCTACATCCATCTGATCGGCCTCTTACCACGAACACACTGCTGAAGTTTCATCAAGATCAGTTAATGTATGCAGAAGTTATTCCACTTCCGTGTTTCTCTTTTCTCGCCATAAATTCGATTCCTCGCCACAGCCAAACCGTTCGAGATATAAAAAATCCGTCCGCAATTTAGCATCCTCAAAGTCTTGACTACATGCACACCGAGTTTGAAGGGGACACGGTGAATTTTCTAGGAGGAGTATTTCACATTCCACAGCAAGCGTTTTCCAAACAACCCATAATAGCCGACTTCCTGTTGGGCTGGCGTAAAACTTGACCGGGGTAAAGTTGTTCGGCCCGATGAGATCTATATGTGTACCGAGTTTCATATTAATTCATGCGAGCGTGTTTGATATATGGATCAAGTTTTAGAACCCCGTTCAAGGGGGCGCTGTTGAGCCCCCCAGCCACGCCCGGGTACCAGCTTCAGCCCGGCCCTGATGGCCGTGGGTTCTGACCTGTGTGCAAAGTTTCAAGAGTTTTTGAGCACGTTAAGGACCCCAAAAGCCCCTGAAACCTTGATTAACAATATAAAAGCAATAGTCAAATCCCCCCCCCTCCCCTCACACACACACAGACACAGAGAGAGGGAGAGAAAATTCTTCAGAAAATCCATATTCAAACCAAAATATCTCTCTTCCTGTTGGTCGGAGATGGTTCATGCAAATTAGAAAGTTGTCCGTCTTGATGAGAACAATACACATACCAAGTTTTGTGATTCTAGGAAAAACTAAGCCCCCATTTTTGACTAAAGGTGGAGCTACTGAGCCATTCCACCACGCCCGTTTCTGAAACTTTGCACATGTCTACGGGCTAATAAATGTGATGTGTCTGTTGAGTTTCATGCAATTTCAAGTATGTTAAGAGTCTCAAAAGCATCAAAAAATAATATTAAAGTTTGATGCGTTGCCACGGCAACAGTATCTAAGATATCAATAATCCTTTCACAGGTTTACATCTGCCGTGTGTCTACATTGTACACATAAAGTTTGAAGCAAATCTGGTAAAAATAAGACAGTAATTTCAAAGCATTTTAATAGTGATGTACTTCCTGCTGCCTGTTGGTGGCGCTATAACTTTGACTCACAATAGTCACATCTGTGCGATCGGCCTCTTACAACGAACACACTGCTGAAGTTTCATCAAGATCAGTTAATGTATGCAGAAGTTATAACACACTTCCTGTTTCTTTTTTTCGCCATAAATTCGTTTCCTCGCCATGGCCAAACCGTTCGAGATATCAAAAATCCGTCCGCAATTTAGCATCCTCAATGTCTTGACTTCATGCACACCGAGTTTGGAGGCGAATCGATGAATTCCCTAGGAGGAGTACATTAAATTCCACAGCATGCGTTTCCAAACAACGCTAAATAGCCAACTTCCTGTTTGGCTGGCGTAAAACTTAGAGCACGAAAGTTGTTCGGCCCGATGAGATCTATATGTGTACCGAGTTTCATATTATTACATGCAAGCGTGTTTGATTTATGGACACGTGTTCGGATCTCGTTCCAGGGGGCGCTGTCGAGCCCCCCTGCCACGCCCGGGTACCAGCTTCAGTCCGGCCCTGATGGCCGCGGGTTCTGACGTGTGTGCAAAATTTCAAGAGTTTTCGAGCATTTTAAGGGCCCCAAAAGTGCCCGAAAGGTTGACAAAATAATAATAAATATATATATATATATATATATATATAGCTGCGAGCAGCGATTACGGGCCCAAGCCGGTGGCACCGCAACCCCGGTGCCTTTAGTTACCTAAAGGCACCGGGGTGGCGGTACCACCGGCTTGGGCCCTCCATCGCTGCTCGCAGCTATATATATATATATATATATATATATATATATATATATATATATATATATATATATATATATACATACATACATACATACATACATACATACATACACACACATACATATATATGTATATATGTATATATATATATATATTATTGTTTAAAAGTTTGGGGTCAGTAAGATTTTAATGTTTTTAGGAGAAGTCTCTTCTGCTCACCAAGGCTGCATTTATTGATTAAAAATACAAACAAAAACAGTAATATTGTGAAATATTATTCCAATTTAAAACAGCTGTTTTCAATTTTTTAAATATTTTACATAGTAATTCATTTCTGTGATCAAAGTTGAGTTTTCAGCATCATTACTCCAGTCTTCAGTGTCACATGATCCTTCAGAAATCATACTAATATGATGATTGATGCTCAATAAATATTCATAATTATTTTCAATGTTGAAAACAGTTGTGTACAGATTTTTTTTTTCAAAATGCTTTGATGAATGTAAAGTTCAAAAGAACAGCATATATTTCAAATATATATATTTTTAACATTATAAATGTCTTTACTGTAACTGTTGATCAGTTTAACTCATCCTTCATAAATAAAAGTACTGATTTATTTTATTTATTTCCCCCAAAAATAAAATTTTAATTAGGCTACTAACCCAAAACTTTTGAGCGGTAGTGTTTAACGTTACAAAAGCTTTAGATTTCAGATAAATGCTGTTCTTTTGAACTTTCTATTCATCAACGACTGTACACAACTGTTTTCGACATTTAAAATAATAATGAATGTTTCTTGAGTTTTAATCATCATATGAGAATAATTTCTGAAGGATCATGTGACAGTGACGACTGGAGTAATGATGCTGAAAACTCAGCTTTGATCACAGGAATAAATAACAGTTTAAAATATATTAAAATAGAAAGCAGCTGTTTTAAATTGGAATAATATTTTACAATATTACTGTTTTTGTTTGTATTTTTAATCAAATAAATGCAGCCTTGGTGAGCAGAAGAAACTTCTCTGTTATGTGCGCGCCACAGACTGCACGCACGTCCGCTTAGAGTTCCGCCTTTTGCCTTCCGTCAATATTACGTTATTAGAAAAATATTTTTTTAGAGAATCGATTTTTTGACATTTGTGAATCGATTCAGAATCGTCCACGTCCGCATCGCGATGCATCTAAGAATAAATTTTTTCTCCCACCCCTAGATTTCATACAACAGGTTAATAAACAGTTACAATTAAGTCACTTACATTTTAGATTCAATGTTGACTGTTTTTGTTCTGTTTCAGCAGCGAAAATAGTTAAACAAAGATCACGGCAGAACCATCACGTGTTTTCTCATAACTGAACGATTCAGCATTTTTAACGAATCGGTTGACTCAAAGATTGAATGATCAATCCATAAACATCTGTCTTAATCATGATCGACTCATTCGAACGAATCGTTTGAACGAATGAATCAATGACTCGCTTATTAAGATGGATGCCTGGCGACACCTAATGGCGGTTTAGTGTTGTTTAAAAGCATCATTCTTTCCCACATGTGTGTGATTTGTGTGTGCAACATTATCATTATTTTTCTTACACTATTATATTAGCGATTTAAAAGCACCCACTCGTGTCACACATCGATTAACCGGTGGGAAAATATCCTCAGACACATACCTAATAAATGTATATTTAAATACAATATTGGCCTACCTGGTAAAAAGTTTTATAACTATTGTCCTTTTGGACACAAGAGGGCAGTATAGCCCTATGTTTGCTTTTTTGTTGAACCAAATAGCACTAAATAGCCTGTTTTAACTTTTTCATTCTTCTTGAATTGCAAAAACAGAATAAAATGGGTTTAGTTGTGATATTTGTATACTTTTATATAGAAATAAATGGTATATAATTACATTTTTAGAAGATTTTTAGTGTTTCCTTTTTGGACATTATTTAATCCCTCGCCATAGCAAAACCGTTTGAGATATTTATTATCCATTCACAATTTAGCATATTTAATGTAGTTTCATCATGTTGAAAAAGTTTGGTACGAATAAAATAAATAGTTTAAGAGGAGTGGCTAAAAATTCAGAGGCTGATTTTGCAAAAAAAATCACATTCAGACCAAAATATCTGACTTCCTGATGGCCAGAGCTATTGAATGTAAATTAGAAAGTTGTCCGGCTTGATGAGAACAATATACAAACAATTTTTTCTTTACTGTAGTTAAAACTAACCCCCCCACTTTTGTCAAAAGCATGTTGAAAGTGACACACTTCCTGCTGCCAGTTGGTGGCGCTATAACTTTGACTCACAATAGTTACATCCATCTGATCGGCCTCTTACCTCGAACACACTGCTGAAGTTTCATCAAGATCAGTTAATGTATGCAGAAGTTATTCCACTTCGTGTTTCTCTTTTCTCGCCATAAATTCGATTCCTCGCCACAGCCAAACCGTTCGAGATATCAAAAATCCGTCCGCAATTTAGCATCCTCAATGACTTGACTTCATGCACACCGAGTTTGAAGGGGACACGGTGAATTTTCTAGGAGGAGTATTTCACATTCCACAGCAAGCGTTTTCCAAACAACCCATAATAGCCGACTTCCTGTTGGGCTGGCGTAAAACTTGACCGGGGTAAAGTTGTTCGGCCCGATGAGATCTATATGTGTACCGAGTTTCATATTAATTCATGCGAGCGTGTTTGAGATATGGATCAAGTTTTAGAACCCTGTTCAAGGTGGCGCTGTTGAGCCCCCCAGCCACGCCCGGGTACCAGCTTCAGCCCGGCCCTGATGGCCGTGGGTTCTGACCTGTGTGCAAAGTTTCAAGAGTTTTTGAGCACGTTAAGGACCCCAAAAGCCCCTGAAACCTTGATTAACAATATAAAAGCAATAGTCAAATCCCCCCCTCCCCTCACACACACACAGACACAGAGAGAGGGAGAGAAAATTCTTCAGAAAATCCACATTCAAACCAAAATATCTCTCTTCCTGTTGGTCGGAGATGGTTCATGTAAATTAGAAAGTTGTCCGTCTTGATGAGAACAATACACATACCAAGTTTTGTGATTCTAGGAAAAACTAAGCCCCCATTTTTGACTAAAGGTGGCGCTACTGAGCCATTCCACCACGCCCGTTTCTGAAACTTTGCACATGTCTACGGGCTAATAAATGTGATGTGTCTGTTGAGTTTCATGCAATTTCAAGTATGTTAAGAGTCTCAAAAGCATCAAAAAATAATATTAAAGTTTGATGCGTTGCCACGGCAACAGTATCTAAGATATCAATAATCCTTTCACAGGTTTACATCTGCCGTGTGTCTACATTGTACACATAAAGTTTGAAGCAAATCGGGTAAAAATAAGACACTGATTTCAAAGCATTTTGAAAGTGATGTACTTCCTGCTGCCTGTTGGTGGCGCTATAACTTTGACTCACAATAGTCACATCCATGTGATCGGCCTCTTACAACGAACACACTGCTGAAGTTTCATCAAGATCAGTTAATGTATGCAGAAGTTATAACACACTTCCTGTTTCATTTTTTCGCCATAAATTTGTTTCCTCGCCACGGCCAAACCGTTCGAGATATCAAAAATCCGTCCGCAATTTAGCATCCTCAATGTCTTGACTTCATGCACACCGAGTTTGGAGGCGAATCGATGAATTCCCTAGGAGGAGTACATTAAATTCCACAGCATGTGTTTCCAAACAACGCTAAATAGCCAACTTCCTGTTTGGCTGGCGTAAAACTTAGAGCACGAAAGTTGTTCGGCCCGATGAGATCTATATGTGTACCGAGTTTCATATTATTACATGCAAGCGTGTTTGATTTATGGACACGTGTTTAGATCCCGTTCCAGGGGGCGCTGTCGAGGCCCCCTGCCACGCCCGGGTACCAGCTTCAGTCCGGCCCTGATGGCCGCGGGTTCTGACGTGTGTGCAAAATTTCAAGAGTTTTCGAGCATGTTAAGGGCCCCAAAAGTGCACGAAAGGTTGACAAAATAATAATAATAATAATAATAATAATAATAATAATCCTACCGGAAACAATAGGGCCTTCGCCCTTTCAGGGCTTGGGCCCTAATAATAATAATAATAATAATAATCCTACCGGAAACAATAGGGCCTTCGCCCTTTCAGGGTTTGGGCCCTAATAATAATAATAATCCTACCGAAAACAATAGGGCCTTCGCCCTTTCAGGGCTTGGGCCCTAATAATCCTACCGGAAACAATAGGGCCTTCGCCCTTACAGGGCTTGGGCCTTAATAAATATAGCTGCGAGCAGCGATTACGGGCCCAAGCCGGTGGCACCGCAACCCCAGTGCCTTTAGTTACTTAAAGGCACCGGGGTGGCGGTGCCGCCGGCTTTGGCCCTTCATCGTTGCTCGTAGCTATATTTATATATATATATATATATATATATATATATATATATATATATATACACAGTATATATAAAAGACAGAAAATATTACTTGACTTACCTTATTCTGATTTTATGATACACTCAAAATATTCCACAACAAATCCTTTAAATTTAATGTAAAAATAAAAACGAAGGTCAGCAGTGTTGGGCTCATGTAATCCTCTCATTAGAATCAAAATGTTTCAACATTTGCGATGTATTTGGATGCTAAACTATTCTTTATTATAGGATTTGTACTTTACTCGTGTTCCTTAGGAGGAGTAGGTAAAAACTCAGAGTCTGAAATATCCAAAAAATCCACATTCAGACCTAAATATCTGACTTCCTGTTGGTCGGAGCTAATGACTGTAAATTAGAAAGTTGTCCGGCTTGATGAGAACAATATAGGTACTGATTTTTGTAACTGTGGGTAAAGGTAACCCCCCCACTTTTGTCAAAAACATTTTGAAAGTGACACACTTCCTGCTGCCAGTTGGTGGCGCTATAACTTTGACTCACAATAGTTACATCCATCTGATCAGCCTCTTACCACGAACACACTGCTGAAGTTTCATCAAGATCAGTTAATGTGTGCAGAAGTTATACTACTTCGTGTTTCCCTTTTCTCGCAATAAATTCGTCTCCTCGCCACGGCCAAACCGTTCGAGATATCAAAAATCTGTCCGCAATTTAGCATCCTCAATGTCTTGACTTCATGCTGACCGAGTTTGGAGGTGATTGGATGAATTCTCTAGGTGAAGTGTTTCAAATTCCACAGCATGTGTTTTTCAAACAACCCATAATTGCCGACTTCCTGTTGGGCTGGCGTAAAATTTAGAGCATGAAAGTTGTTCGGCCCGATGAGATCTATATGTGTACCGAGTTTCATATCATTACATGCAAGTGTGTTTGATTTATGGACAAGTGTTCGGATCCCGTTCCAGGGGGCGCTGTTGAGCCCCCCTGCCACGCCCGGGTACCAGCTTCAGCCCGGCCCTGATGGCCGCGGGTTCTGACCTGTGTGCAAAGTTTCAAGAGTTTTCGAGCACGTTAAAGGCCCCAAAAGCCCCTGAAACCTTGAAAAACAGGAATTTTAAACAAATCTCACTCAAAAGACAAATCCCCCCTCCCCTCACACACACAGAGACGCAGAGGCAGAGAGAGAGAGGGAGAGAATTCTCCAAAAAATCACATTCAAACCAAAATATCTCACTTCCTGTTGGTCACAGCTTATGACTATAAATTAGAAAGTTGTCCGGCTTGATGAGAACAATATACATAACGATTTTTGTGACTCTACTTAAAACTAAGCCCCCATTTTTGACTAAAGGTGGCGCTACTGAGCCCCTCACCACGCCCGTTTCTGAAACTTTGCACATGTCTACTGGATAATAAATGTGATGTGTCTGTCGAGTTTCATGCATTTTCAAGCATGTGAAGAGTCTCAAAAGCATCCGAAAAGAATATTGAAGTTTGATGCGTTGCCACGGCAACAGTATCTAAGATATCAATAATCCTTTCACAGGTCTACATCTGCCATGTGTCTACATTATACACATAAAGTTTGAAGCAAATTGGGTAAAAATAAGAGGGTGATTTTAAAGCATTTTTGAAAGTGACACACTTCCTGCTGCCAGTTGGTGGCGCTATAAGTTTGACTCACAATAGTCACATCCATGTGATTGGCCTCTTACAACGAATACACTGCTGAAGTTTAATCAAGATCAGTTAATGTATGCAGAAGTTATAACACACTTCCTGTTTCAATTATTCGCCATAAATTCGTTTCCTCGCCACAGCCAAACCGTTCGAGATATCAAAAATCCCCTGGCAATTTTTCATCCTCAATGCCTTGACTTCATGCACACCGAGTTTGGAGGCGATTGGATGAATTCCCTAGGAGAAGTGTTTCAAATTCCTGAGCATGCGTTTCCAAACAACCCTTAATAGCCGACTTCCTTTTGGTTTGGCGTAAAACTTAGAGCATGAAAGTTGTTCGGCCCGATGAGATCTATATCTGTACCGAGTTTCATATTATTACATGCAAGCGTGTTTGATTTATGGACCAAGTTTTCGGACCCAGTTAAAGGGGGCGCTGTCGAGCCCCCCTGCCACACCCGGGTACCAGCTTCAGCCCGGCCCTGATGGCCGCGGGTTCTGATCCGTGTGCAAAGTTTCAAGAGTTTTTGAGCATGTTAAGGGCCCCAAAAGTGCCTGAATAGTCGTAAGAAAAATAATAATAAATATAGCTGCGAGCAGCGATTGCGGGCCCAAGCCGGTGGCACCGCCACCCTGGTGCATTTAGTTTCACTAAAGGCACCGGGGTGGCGGTGTCACCGGCTTGGGCCCTCCATCGCTGCTCGCAGCTATATATATATATATATATATATATATATATATATATATATATATATAATATATATCGGACAAGTAATATTCTCTGTCTTGTCACTTTAAAATATATATATATATATAAAATTCAGAGGCCGATTTTGCAAATAAATCCACATTCAAACCAAAATATCTGACTTCCTGTTGGTCAGAGCTAATTACTGTAAATTAGAAACTTGTCCGGCTCGATGAGACCAATATATGTACTGATTTTTGTAACTGTGGGTAAAAGTAACCCCCCCATTTTGCAAAAATCATTTTGAAAGTGACACAGTTCTTGTTGCCAGTTGGTGGCGCTATAACTTTGACTCACAATAGTTGCATCCATCTGACCGGCCTCTTACCACGAACACACTGCTGAAGTTTCATCAAGATCAGTTAATGTGTGCAGAAGTTATAACACTTCGTGTCTCTCTTTTCTCGCCATAAATTCGTTTCCTCGTCACGGCCAAACCGTTCGAGAAATCAAAAATACGTCCGCAATTTAGCATCCTCAATGTCTTGACTTCATGCACACCGAGTTTGGTGGGGATGGGATGAATTTTCTAGGAGGAGTATTTCACATTCCACAGCAAGCGTTTTCCAAACAACCCATATTAGCCGACTTCCTGTTGGGCTGGCGTGAAACTTAGAGCACGAAAGTTGTTCGGCCCGATGAGATCTATGTGTACCAAGTTTCATATTATTACATGCAAGCGTGTCTGATTTATGGACAAGTGTTCGGATCCCGTTCCAGGGGGCGCTGTCGAGGCCCCCTGCCACGCCCGGGTACCAGCTTCAGCCCGGCCCTGATGGCCGCGGGTTCTGACCTGTGTGCAAAGTTTCAAGAGTTTTCGAGCATGTTAAGGCCCCCAAAAGTGCCCGAGAAGTAGAAAAAAAAAAGAATAATAATAAAAAATATATCTGCGAGCAGCGATTACGGGCCCAAGCCGGTGGCACCGCAACCCTGGTGCCTTTAGTTACCTAAAGGCACCGGGGTGGCGGTGCCACCGGCGTTGGCCCTTCATCGCTGCTCGCAGCTATATTTATATATATATATATATATATATATATATATATATATATATATATATATATAAAAGACAGAAACCTTATTACCTTATTCTGATTTTATGATACACTCAAAATATTCCACAACAAATCTTTTAAATTTAATGTAAAAATAAAAACGAAAGTAAGCACTGTTGGGCTCACGTAACCCTTTCATTAGAATCAAAATGTTTCAGCATTTGCGATGTATTTGGATGCTAAACTATTCTTTATTATAGGCTTTGTTCTTCACTCGTGTTCCAATATCGACAGAAAAAATCATCCTCTTCACGCGCAAAAATGTGCTTGAAACATCACAGTGGAGCGGTGCTTACTGTGAATGTACGAATTGTACTACTGACTATTTAGAGCAGTGTAATTTTTATATGTTAGGTTAACTATTTTATTATTATTATTTTATTAAGGCTATAATGAACAGGCTGCGATGTCAAGATTGCAATGCTGGAATGTGTGTTTGTGTGTGTGTGTGTGTGTGTGTGTGTGTGTGTGTGTGTGTGTGTACCTGTTTTTCTACCTTGGTGGGGACTTCAACCTGAATGCACACAGACTCGTGGGGACTCTTGTCACAGTGGGGACCTAAATAGAGGTCCCCATGGGTAAACAAGCTTATAAATCATACAGAATGAGTTTTTTTGGAAATGTAAAAATGCAGAAAGTTGTGTGTGATGGGTAGGTTTAGGGGTAGGGTTAGTGTAAGGGGACAGAATATACCGTTTGTACAGTATAAAAACCATTAAGTCTATGGAGAGTCCCCACAAAGATAGTAAACCAGACTGTGTGTGTGTGTGTGTGTGTGTGTGTGTGTGTGTGTGTGTGTGTGTTCGTTCATGTTTTTCTATCCCAGTAGGGACTTCAACCTGAATGCACACAGACTCATGGGGACTCGTGTCACAGTGGGGACCTAAATAGAGGTCCCCATGGGTAAACAAGCTTATAAATTATACAGAATGAGTTTTTTTGGAAATGTAAAAATGCAGAAAGTTTTCTGGGATAGGTAGGTTTAGGGGTATGGGTTAGTGTGAGGAGATAGAATATACAGTTTGTACAGTATAAAAACCATTAAGTCTATGGAGAGTCCCCACAAAAATAGTAAACCGTGTGTGTGTGTGTGTGTGTGTGTGTGTGTGTGTGTGTGTGTGTGTGTGTGTGTTCATGTTTTTCTATCCCGGTGGGGACTTCAACCTGAATGCACACAGACTCATGGGGACTCGTGTCACAGTGGGGACCTAAATAGAGGTCCCCATGGGTAAACAAGCTTATAAATCATATAGAATGAGTTTTTTTGGAAATGTAAAAATGCAGAAAGTTTTCTGGGATAGGTAGGTTTAGGGGTAGGGTTAGTGTGAGGAGATAGAATATACAGTTTGTACAGTATAAAAACCATTAAGTCTATGGAGAGTCCCCACAAAGATAGTAAACCGTGTGTGTGTGTGTGTGTGTGTGGGTGTGTGTGTGGCGTGGGTGCGATTGAACAGTGGACACATAAAAACATACTCCGTCATTATACAGTACGACATTCAAACTGCAAAGTGTTAACTTATATTTGTGTACAGTCGCAATAAAACACAACATTGTGCTTTTGTAAAATAATTTCAAGCAATCCACCCCCCGAAAGGCGCTCATTTTAAAATGAAACTAAAATGCTCATGGCTGCACGGGCATTCATAATGGAACGCATCCACGGCGAGGAACGAGCAGAACAGAGTGAACGTTTTTCAGTTAATTCCTACTTCCATGGGAATTAATTTGAAACGCTCGCTCAACCACTATCAATGTCAGTGCGGACGAGCATATTTTACTTTCGTTTTTAAGTTGGCGATTCAAAAGCCCCCAGCGGTGTCACACGTCAATTAACCGGTGGTAAAATATTCTCACCGTCACAAACCTAGTATATTTTTATGTAGATACAATAGGCCTACCTGATTTTGAACACAAGAGGGCTGTATAGCCCTATGTATGACTTGACGTTTATGTGACTAAATAGTACAATTACTATTTTTAAACTTATAAATAATTATTAAATTGAAAAAAAAAGAATAAAATGGGTTTAGTTGTGATATTTGTATACTTTTATATAGAAATAAATGGTTTTTAATTACATTTTTAGAAGATGAGGCTTTTAGTTTCCTTTTTGTACATTACTTTAGTCCCTCACTATAGCAAAACCGTTTGAGATTTTTAATATCCGTTCACAATTTAGCATCTTTAATGTATTTTCATCATTTTGAAAAAGTTTGGTGTGAATAAAATAAACCAGTTAGGAAGAGTAGCTAAAAACTCACGAGTCTGAAATATCCAAAAAATCCACATTCAAACCAAAATATCTGACTTCCTTTTGCTCTGACCTAATAACTGTAAATTAGAAAGTTGTCCGGCTCGGTGAGACCAATATATATTCTGATTTTTGTAACTGTTGGTAAAACTAACCCCCCCACTTTTGTCAAACGCATGTTGAAAGTGACACACTTCCTGCTGCCAGTTGGTGGCGTTATAACTTTGACTCACAATAGTTACATCCATCTGATCGGCCTCTTACCACGAACACACTGCTGAAGTTTCATCAAGATCAGTTAATGTATGCAGAAGTTACTCCACTTCGTGTTTCTCTTTTCTCGCCATAAATTCGATTCCTGGCCACGGCCAAACCGTTCGAGATATCAAAAATCCGTCCGCAATTTAGTATCCTCAAAGTCTTGACTACATGCACACCGAGTTTGGTGGGGATGGGACGAATTCTCTAGGAGGAGTAGTTCACATTGCACAGCAAGCGTTTTCCAAACAACCCATAATAGCCGACTTCCTGTTGGGCTGGCGTGAAACTTGACAGAGGGAAAGTTGTTCGGCCCGATGAGATCTATATGTGTACCGAGTTTCATATTAATTCATGCAAGCGTGTTTGATATATGGACCAAGTTTTCAGACCCCGTTCAGGGGGCGCTGTTGAGCCCCCCTGCCACGCCCGTTTCTGAAACTTTGCACATGTCTACTGGCTAATAAGTGTTATGTGTCTGTTGAGTTTCATCCAATATCAAGCATGCTAAGAGTCTCAAACGCATCCGAAAAGAACATTAAAGTTTGATGCGTTGCCACGGCAACAGTATCTAGGATATCAATAATCCTTTCACAGGTCTACATCTGCCGTGTGTCTACATTATACACATAAAGTTTGAAGTAAATCGGGTAAATATAAGAGGGTGACTTCAAAGCATTTTGAAAGTGACACACTTCCTGCTGCCAGTTGGTGGCGCTATAACTTTACCTCACAATTGTCACATCCATGTGATCGGCCTTTTACCATGAACGCACTGCTGAAGTTTTATCAAGATCAGTCAATGTATGCAGAAGTTATAACACCCTTCCTGTTTCTCTTTTCTCGCCATAAATTCGTTTCCTCGCCACGGCCAAACCATTTGAGATATAAAAAATCCGTCCGCAATTTAGCATCCTCAATGTCTTGTCTTCATGCACACCGAGTTTGGTTGCGATTGGATGAATTTTCTAGGAGAAGTATTTCAAATTCCAGAGGATGCGTTTTTCAAACAACCCATAATAGTTGACTTCCTGTTGGGCTTTTGTTAAACTTAGAGCACGAAAGTTGTTCGGCCCGATGAGATATATATGTGTACCGAGTTTCATATTATTATATGCAAGCGTGTTTGATTTATGGACCAAGTTTTCGGACACCATTCCAGGGGGCGCTGTCGAGCCCCCGTGCCACGCCCGGGTACCAGCTTCAGTCCGGCCCTGATGGCCGCGGCTTCTGACGTGTGTGCAAAATTTCAAGAGTTTTTGAGCATGTTAAGGGCCCCAAAAGTGCCCGAAAGGTTGACAAAATAATAATAATAATAATAAATATAGCTGCGAGCAGCGATTACGGGCCCAAGCCGGTGGCACCGCAACCCCGGTGCCTTTAGTTACCTAAAGGCACCGGGGTGGTGGTGCCGCCGGCTTTGGCCCTTCATCGCTACTCGCAGCTGTATATATATATATATATATATATAAATGTCACAAAAAATATATATATCTGTTCACAATTTAGCATCTTTAATGTATTTTCATCATGTTGAAAAAGTTTGGTGGCAATAAAATAAACCACTTAAGAGGAGTGGGTAAAAAATCAGAGACTGATTTTGCAAAGAAATCCACATTCAAACCAAAATGTCTGACTTCCTGTTGCTCGGAGCTAATGACTGTAAATTAGAAAGTTGTCCGGCTCGATGAGACCAATATACGTATTGATTTTTTAAACTGTAGGTAAAACTACCCCCCCCCACTTTTGTCAAAAGCATTTTGAAAGTGACACACTTCCTGCTGCCAGTTGGTGGCACTATAACTTTGACTCACAATAGTTACATCCATCTGATCGGCCTCTTACCACGAACACACTGCTGAAGTTTCATCAAGATCAGTTAATGTGTGCAGAAGTTATAACACTTTGTGTTTCTCTTTTCTCGAAATAAATTCGTGTCCTCGCCACGGCCAAACCGTTCAAGATATCAAAAATCCGTCCGCAATTTAGCATCCCCAATGACTTGACTTCATGCTGACCGAGTTTGGAGGCGATTGGATGAATTCTCTAGGATGAGTACATCAAATTCCACAGCATGCGTTTTTCAAACAACCCATAATAGCCGACTTCCTGTTGGGCGGAGCTAATTACTTAGAGTGCGGAAGTTGTCCGGCCCGATGAGATCTATATGTGTACCGAGTTTCATATTAATTCATGCAAGCGTGTTTGATATATGGACCAAGTTTTCAGACCGTGTTCAAGGGGGCGCTGTTGAGCCCCCCTGCCACGCCCGGGTACCAGCTTCAGCCCGACCCTGATGACCGTGGGTTCTGACCTGTGTGCAAAGTTTCAAGAGTTTTTGAGCATGTTAAGGGCCCCAAAAGCCCCTGAAACCTTGAAAAACAAAGATTACATGGAATAGACAAATCCCCCACCCCCACCCACACACACACAGACACACAGACAAAGGGAGAGAGAAAATTCTCCAGAAAATCCTCATTCAAACCAAAATATCTGACTTCCTCTTGGTCGCAGCTAATGACTATAAATTAGAAAATTTTCCGTCTTGATGAGAACAATATACGTACCAAGTTTTGTGATTCTAGGAAAAACTAAGCCCCCATTTTTGACTAAAGGTGGCGCTACTGAGCCATTCCACCACGTCCGTTTCTGAAACTTTGCACATGTCTACTGGCTAATAAATGTGATGTGTCTGTCGATTTTCATCCAATTTCAATTATGTTAAGAGTCTCAAAAGCATCCGAAAATAATATTGAAGTTTGATGCGTTGCCACGGCAACAGTATCTAAGATATCAATAATCCTTTCACAGGTCTACATCTGCCGTGTGTCTACATTATACACATAAAGTTTGAAGCAAATCGGGTAAAAATAAGATAGTGATTTCAAAGCATTTTGAAAGTGACACACTTCCTGTTGCCAGTTGGTGGCGCTATAACTTTGACTCACAATAGTCACATCCATGTGATCGGCCTCTTACAACGAACACACTGCTGAAGTTTCATCAAGATCAGTTAATGTATGCAGAAGTTATAACACACTTCCTGTTTCAATTATTCGCCATAAATTTGTTTCCTCGCCACGGCCAAACCTTTCGAGATATCAAAAATCCCCTGGCAGTTTTTCATCCTCAATGTCTTGAGTTCATGCACACCGAGTTTGGTGGCAATTGGGTAAATTCTCTAGGAGAAGTGTTTCAAATACCAGAACATGCGTTTCCAAACAACCCTTAATAACTGACTTCCTGTTGGGCTGGCATAAAAAGTAAAAGTATGAAAGTTGTTCGGCCCGATGAGATCTATATGTGTTACGAGTTTCATATTATTACATGCAAGCGTGTTTGATTTATGGACCAAGTTTTCGGACCCCGTTCAAGGGGGCGCTGTCGAGCCCCCCTGCCACGCCCGGGTACCAGCTTCAGCCCGGCCCTGATGGCCGCGGGTTCTGACCCGTGTGCAAAGTTTCAAGAGTTTTTGAGCATGTTAAGGGCCCCAAAAGTGCCTGAATAGTCGTAAGAAAAATAATAATAATAATAATAATAAATATAGCTGCGAGCAGCGATTACGGGCCCAAGCCGGTGGCACCGCAACCCCGGTGCCTTTATTTACCTAAAGGCACCGGGGTGGCGGTGCCGCCGGCTTTGGCCCTCCATCGCTGCTCGCAGCTATATTTATATATATATATATATGTATTTATATATGTGTGTATATATATATATATATATATATATATATATATATATATATACATACCGTTCAAAAGTTTGGGGTCAGGAAGATTTTTAATGTTTTTAGGAGAAGTCTCTTCTGCTCACCAAGGCTGCATTTATTTGATTAAAAATACAAACAAAAACAGTAATATTGTGAAATATTATTCCAATTTAAAACAGCTGTTTTATATTTTAAAATATTTTACACTGTAATTAATTTATGTGATCAAAGCTGAGTTTTCAGTATCATTACTCCCGTCTTCAGTGTCACATGATCCTTCAGAAATCATTCTAATATGATGATTGATGGTCAATAAATATTAATTCTTATTTTCAATGTTGAAAATAGCGGTGTACAGATTTTTTTTTTCAAAATGCGTTGATGAATGTAAAGTTCAAAAGAACAGCATTTATTTCAAATATAATTTTTTTTTAACATTACAATTGTCTGTACTGTAACTTTTGATCAGTTTAACTCCTTCTCGATGAATAAAAGTATTGATTTATTTTATTTCTTTCCCCCAAAAATAAAATTAAAATTATTACTGACCCCAAACTTTTGAACGGTAGTGTTTAATGTTACAAAAGCTTTAGATTTCAGATAAATGCTGTTCTTTTGAATTTTCTATTCATCAAAGACTGTACACAACTGTTTTCGACATTTAAAATAATAATGAATGTTTCTTGAGCATCAATCATCATATTAGAATAATTTCTGAAGGATCATGTGACAGTGACGACTGGAGTAATGACGCTGAAAACTCAGCTTTGATCACAGGAATAAATAACAGTTTAAAATATATTAAAATAGAAAGCAGCTGTTTTAAATTGGAATACTATTTTACAATATTACTGTTTTTGTTTGTATTTTTAATCAAATAAATGCAGCCTTGGTGAGCAGAAGAAACTTCGCTTAAAAACATTAAAAATCTTACTGACCCCAAACTTTTGAACAGTAGTGTATATATATTATATAAAAATGTAAGGGACAAGACACAGATAATTTTACTTGCCTGACCTGATTAGAACATTGAAAAAACTTATATGAAAAAATAACTTGGGAATCACTAAAACGAGCGAATTAATCTGATTTTATGATAGTCAAAATATTCTACAACAAATTCTTTAAATTTAATGATGTTGAGAATGGAACAAGAATAAAAAAAGAACTATAAACAAGCTGAAACTAAATAAAATAAAAATGAAAACGAAAGTAAGCAGTGTTGGGCTCACACAACTCTCTCATTAGAATCAAAATGTTTCAACATTTGCGATGTATTTGGATGCTAAACTACCCTTTATCATAGGCTTTGTACTTCACTCACTTTCCAATATCAACGGAAAAAATCATCCTATTCACACGTGCAAAAATGTGCTTTGAAACATCACAGTGGAGCGGTGCTTACGAATTGAATGGTACGAATTGTAGTACTGACTATTTAAACAGAGCATTGTAAATTTTATATGTTAGGTTGACTATTTTATTATTATATTTTATTAAGGCTATAATGAACAGGCTGCGATGTCAAGATTGCAATGCTGGAATGTGTGTGTGTGTGTGTGTGTGTGTGTGTGTGTGTGTGTGTGTGTGTGTGTGTTTGGGGAGAGGAGACATAAAAACATACTCTGTCAATTTGTTCAGAACATCATTCAAACTGCAAAGTGTTAACTTATATTGGTGTACAGTAGCAATAAAACACAACATTGTGCTTTTTTAAAATACATTCAAGCAAACCGCCCCCGAAAATGAAACTAAAATGCTCACGGCTGCACGGGCATTCATAATGGTGCGCGTCCTCAGCGAGGAACGAGCAGAACAGAGTCAACGTTTTTTAGGTCATTCCTCCTTCCAAAGGAATTTATTGAAAACGCTCGCTCTGCTCCGCACCATTATCAATGTGAGTGCGGACGAACATATTTTACTTTCGTTTTTAAGTTAGCGATTAAAAAGCCCCCAGTGGTGTCACATGTCAGTTAACCGGTGGTAAAATATTCCCGTTTCTGAAACTTTGCACATGTCTACGGGCTTATAAATGTGATGTGTCTGTCGAGTTTCATGCAATTTCAAGTATGTTAAGAGTCTCAAAAGCATCAAAAAAGAATATTAAAGTTTGAAGCGTTGCCATGGCAACAGTATTAAAGATATCAAAAATCCTTTCACAGGTCTACATTTGCCGTGTGTTTACATTATACACATAAAGTTTGAAGCAAATCGAGTAAAAATAAGAGGGTGATTTCAAAGCATTTTGAAAGGGACACACTTACTGCTGCCAGTTGGTGGCGCTATAACTTTGACTCACAATAGTCAAATCCATGTGATCGGCCTCTTACAACGAACACACTGCGGAAGTTTCATCAAGATCAGGTAAAACACACTGATATAAGCAACAGTCATTTATAATAATGCCCCAAACATATTGAACTCTATTACAAATCTAATCAAGTGCAGCCGCCCGTCAGAGAAAAACTGTCCAAGTCTGTTTTTTTTTCAGTCCATTATCAGATGAAGCCCCTCACTGATATTGATACAAAAAAAAAGAGAAAAAAAAAAATACAGTAGGCCCAACTCAATACTTGGGCAAAATAAACCAAAATAGGCCTATACCCATTCAAAAAATAAAAATAAATCATTCGCAGGCGACCAAAGAATATTAAGTAAAGTTCCCAAAATATCAGTTTAACATAATCACTCACCCGTCCAGATCTAACAGCTAATCGCTGAGTCAAATCGATCTGGTAAAAGTATGAGACTGTATCCATCCCAAAACGTCGCAGGCTCCGCCACGTCAACTACAACTCAGTCACTTTCCGACAGAAACTTGAGGGCTTCGTCCGACGTGTGACAGAACCGTGTTCCACCATCCTCCGTAAGAATGCGGATACGAGCGGGATATACAAGATGACAATTGACATTCTTCCCCTTTAATGCCTTAAGCGCTGGAATCATCCCTCTTCTGCGGTTCATCACGTCTGATGAGAAATCCGGGAAAAAGCTGACTCTCTTTCCATCAACAGAAATTGGTGCTTTATCTCGGGCGATACGAAGGATACTTTCACGGTCCTGGAATCGCAGAAGTCGAATCAGGATGGGCCGCGGAGCCTTTCCCGGGACTCGCACTGCCAGAACGCGGTGTGCACGCTCGATGACAATTGGAGCGCCGAAGTTCTCTTCTCCCAACAAGCTCGGCAGCCATGTCTTAAAGAATTCAACCGTATCCCGACCTTCAACTCCTTCACTCAGTCCAATCAAGCGGATGTTATTTCGTCTGTTGTAGTTCTCTATATATTCCAGCTTATTTCTGAGAACCTCGTTTTCTTTTTTGATGAGATTGAGACACCACTCATTTCCCGAAACTGCATCTTCCACATCACTGATTCTTTGCTCGGCCGTAGTGATCCGGCCTTGCATAGATGAGACAGACATGGTCAGGGTATCAATTGATCCCTGAATGGAGTTGCGAAGTTCCGACATTTGAGAGATCAGCTCTTGCTTAACACTCCCAATGATCTCCCTAAACTCTTTCAGCGCGGCGGCGAGAACCCCCGCTGAACTTTCCCCCTCAGAGACGATCCCCTCAGCAGCCATTTGCTGAGACTTTCTCTCAGTAGTTTCGGCGTCTTTATGCTTATCTTTCCTGGGTTTCGGTCGACGCTCCATAGTTCCGCGTTGCACACAAGTATCAGATAAATTTTTTACAACTATTTGGGCAATTCTTCAGTGTTTAATTCAACATATATTAGGAGATTTCTAGAGAGCTCTCCTGGGTACGTCTAAACTACCTCGAGCGCATCACGTGACTCCCATGTAATTATCTTTAATTTAAATATTGCAAAACTACCCCTGCTGTAGGCCATTACTTAGAAAAAAGTTTCTCTTTCAAATGTATTTATGCATCAGTCTAATCAAATAAGCAAATTTGTGTCATTGATCATGTGAACTCGTTTTTGGATGGTAACCACACAAAGCAGTCTTTTGTTTTTAAATATGAGTTTTATAATTTAATTAAAAGGAATACATGTTTAACAGCCTAAATATAAAATTTTTAAGGTATCTATCCCTGCAGCCAGAACCAGAAGAGATCTGTCATCATTTACCATAAATGGCCAAGTAAGTGTGACATCTGTTCAGCTGGGTTGTTATTGGCTGTGACTTTATCGCAGAACTCGCTGTGATTGGACAATCGTTTAACCCATATAAAACGGCCCTTCATGTTACAAAGTATGTTTTGGTGTTATTATTATGTTAGTTATACATTAAGTTAACTGTAAAGTGTCTCTATGTTGTGAGAAATTACTCCTTTACCGAGATCCTAACCCTAACCCTAAGCATGTCTGCACATTTCAATGAACTACAGCACCATGTTTCCTGTTCCATTGATAGAATGACAGAGATATGTGGGTAATGTAGTTTAAAACGTTTAGTAATGAAATAATAAATGTTAAATAAATAATATCTTTAATGGACAACTGGATATTTAAATTTGTTCATTGTGCAAACTTTTATGACATATATGAGGGACAGGCTGCAATTTGATATTTTACTGTGATAGTAAAACAACAAAAAAACAGTGCAAACATTTCCTTTTCACCCCTTCTTGCTTATATGCCTGACATCAGTAATGTCTATGCTTTCATTTGAAATGCAGTAGTAGATGTACTAGAATGATCAACATGGATCATCTTCAATTATGCTTGAAGAGTTTATAGCAAGATAGCCCACTGCTGCCTCTTGTTATTCACATGGTAATTAATTATATGTAGTTGTTTTTAAATTATGAACTAAAACTAAAGAAATAAGAAATTCAAATTTCTCAAATAAAAATTTCTATTTACTGTACCAAACACCACTTTCAATACACAATATTCACCATACTTTATTAAACAACACTTTATTGGAGGACAAAGCATAAATTACCATATGATAAAGTACCATAAAGACAAATGAGATTCAAGATAAATAAAAATGTGTCTTCAAAATTACATTAACATCATATGAATCCATTCACAGCTGCTGAAGCCATAAAATGAGTGCCAGAGAATCATATTCAGTCACCTACAGAAAACAGATTTGATATTGTGTTGGAAAATAATGATTCATTATCACAGCTAAACTGGTTTCTTGCTCATCCCTGTACATGTCTCTATCGTGTTCATGTTCTTCTTCCTCGTCTAAACAGTTTGTTCAGTTGTAGGCCTACCCTACAGTACAACAGATGAACAGAAGATGTGATCACTGATTTGGTGTAGCTTTTTCTCAACCAGAGGAAGAAGTCTCAACATCCCATTGTCAGGCGTTCTCCAGTCCTGGTCTGAAAGTAAAACAAAAAACATAAACCATTCAAATTAAGTTGTTTAATGGACAGTCAGGTCAGCTTATGTTCTACGCTATTTAAAGCAGTGATGGGCTACTCTGGCCCTCAGCGTCCACTGTCCAGATTTAGCTCCAACCTCAAACCCACCTGCCAGTAGTATTAACATATACCATGTGTCACTTTTGGGTTGATATTTGATTTATTTATGACCCTAGTGATTGACAGGGAATCCATGTGTCAAAAACAGGG
Source organism: Scardinius erythrophthalmus (assembly GCF_964197995.2). Lineage (NCBI taxonomy): Eukaryota > Metazoa > Chordata > Actinopteri > Cypriniformes > Leuciscidae > Scardinius > Scardinius erythrophthalmus. The sequence goes on along the minus strand of NC_138238.1, from coordinate 24,401,905 downwards.
TCTCTGATTTACAGTGTCAAGCTTGGTGAGATTTGCTTCCTGGTTGACGTGAATACTCTCACCTCACCATATGCCAATGAAGTTTTATGATATGGTCCTCCCTGGTCTGCCTTTTCACACCTACGTCACTACCTACATCATGGATTAAATAAGGTTAGGGGCTGCAGTGTTAGACACAGAATACTTTCTGCATCTTTTCCTGTTACAATGTTTGCTCCGGGAACTCCTAAAACCCCTAGAAAGGTCATGTGTATTTCGCCAACTAGAGGACCTGTTGAAATGAGAGAGGAACTAACTTTTGCACCTAGGAAAAAGCAAAATGTTAGCTTGACAAAGTTTCTTCATGAAGACATAGCTAATGTGAAATGTGATTTCCCAGTGTCTGGTAAACGTGTGCTGAGATATGCGTTTGACAAGGTGTTGCGTATTGTGAAACTCTACACTGCAGATGATGGAGACGAATTTACATGGCATACTCCATGTCTGATTTTTCAAGACAAAGACTGGTTTCTGTTTTTCAACTACGTTTGGAGAGATTTGAACGACTGTGGTGATGATCCGTTATACATCGCCGAGTGGGATGGCTTAACTCCTAACACAAGATTTCGTGTGGTCGGGGACCACAGTAAAAAGCTACCAGACGACTGTGTTTATATTTTTTTTGCTGTAACGACAAGACAAAGCTCAACGTACATGCGTGGCCTATTCGAGAATCTGAGCATCACACGTGCTCATCTTCATTTATATAGCACTTTTAACAATGTAGATTGTTTCAAAGCAGATTTACAGAGATAAGCGTATAATTTAAGGTAACAGAGATTGTTTCAGCTTTATAGCGGTTCTTTAATAAAGTTATTTTCCAGCTAAAGTTAGTTTTGATTGATTCGCTTTCGTCGCAACGATCCTTTGTTATTAAATTAGGGGCTGCCAAGACGACACCATTCTCTCTACACAGACTTTAAACGCGAACCTGTGAGAAACGCTGATGGCGTTCACATGCGCATTAAGAATGGGTTCTATAGTTATGTGCGTTTGAATATATGTACGCAGGTTTGTAATTCCCTACAGACCAAGCCTAAACAAAGTACTGGTCTTTCCTTATACATTTTGATACAGAATTTTATTTTATCACTTCGGGGTAGGTACACGAAACAAATTTTCCCGACAACGCCTTATCTGTAGAGTGATAAATGTTCTTTTAAGAACAACTGTGTGTGTGTGTGTGTGTGTGTGTGTGTGTGTGTGTGTGTGTGTGTGTGTATACCTCAGTAGTACCTGAACTTTAGGTTTTATGTTAATGCCTAAGACAAAGAATCAGACACGTTCATCAAGCCAAAGAGTCCTAATTACCCACACATCCCGTGCTATATTCTTCTCAACAAGAAAAGGTGTCGTATTTTCTAGAACATCTGTATCTGTTTCCCAACGCCAATAGGATCAGTGTTAAAAAGACAAAAAATCAAAACATTTATCTAACTCACAGTGAAGGTGTTTGCGAGTGGAACTGGCGGGGGAAGAGTGCATCCTAAATGGGTTTGTAAATGGTTTTACGACAGTTGCTTAGGCTAGATGTTTAAAGAATGACACTTCATCAAAAGCTTTCTGGTGATTCTCTGGGCTCGCACACAAAAACATCTTTTTAGTGTATATAAATTTGGTTGTTACTTTTGTTATTTTAGTATTTTTTAAAGAAAATGTTTTAGTTTTTAACCCGACCCATAGTGTGTGTGTGTGTGTGTGTGTGTGTGTGTGTGTGTGTGTGTGTGTGTGTGTGTGTGTGTGTGTGTGTGTGTGTGTGTGTGTGTGTGTGTGTGTGAAACAACAAATTTACATATTTTACTACAAAATTCTGAGTAAAATAAGACACACAGGGATTTTAAATGTTCAAACATTTTATACATTTGTTTGCCATACAAAAAGCAGGAAAAGTTGTCTATTTCCTTTAAATAAAACATTTACTTTATTTTATTCTTTAAAACAGACTGATGACCAGCATCTTTTATTAGTACTGTAGCCGAGCAGTTTCCTCACATGAGTAACCTTGTACTGTAAAGTAATGTACCTTTTTTTTCTTTTGACAAGCCTACATTTCAAATTATACCTGTGTGTGTGTGTGTGTGTGTGTGTGTGTGTGTGTGTGTGTGTGTGTGTGTGTGTGTGTGTGTGTGTGTGTGTGTGTGTGTGTGTAACAACCACGAGGGATACATGTTGACGCTTAAGTTTCGGGTACAGTGCAAACATGCAATACTCAAGAAATCTAATCTTAGTGTAATCTTCGTGTGGTCAGAACACAAAACTTTGTGTTGAGTGATCCAGACCAAGCTTCATGCTAGAAAATATCATGGAAGTCACTAGCCCTTCAACATCCAGCACGAAATTAAAGAGATGAGCTTAGGATGTTTAGACTATTACCATCTTCTTTGAACCTTGATATCACCCGTTTTTGGGGGTCAATCAAAGCGACACAATATATAGTTAGATATTTGTGTGTGTGTGTGTGTGTGTGTGTGTGTGTGTGTGTGTGTGTGTGTGTGTGTGTGTGTGTGTGTGTGTGAATAGTTGTGCTAAACTCTTTGTGTGTATTTTACACGCCAACATATTCTGTCAGAGGTGTGTCACACCACTCTGATGCAAAGTGTTCACACTCTTGAATAACTTTCAAACATAATATTTATACAGGAGTTACTGTATGTGTGTCCAAAACACCTGTAAATTTAAAAAGACCAAATCAGTAAGAAAAGAGGGCACAGCATACATTGAAAAGTAACATTTTTAATAAATACATAAAAAAACATTCGTGAGCAATGAGCAAAGTTTGTTAATTTTGTCTTGTAAGTGTTGTTTTATCAGATAGCACTATTTTGTTTGTTGGACTCTCCTTTGAGAACTGTCAACATTCGGTGTTTATAGGAATAAATGTAAATTAAGAATTTGAGTGATAGTCTTTCTGCTTGAGAGTGTTTGACTAAGTTGATATTTTTTAGTGCAACTTTACAGCTATCTGATGTGGGGTCACATGAAGCATCAGCACAAACAGTATGTTATTCTGTTTTACACTTAATCTGTTACAACTGAATCACATCTGACTATTGCACTGAGAGCTGCACATTCATTAACGTTTGAGACTGCTAAACAAAGTGCCACACTCTGGTAAAACCTGCAGATAAAATAAAAAAATGATGTGTGAAGAAATCACCATGTAAAATTAAGACCCCAAATCACTAAGAAAATAAGTTAGGCAATACAAAAAATGTTTATGATGCATACAGAATATAGAAAACTCAAATGATGAGCAATTTGTAAGTTTGTTACACGTTTGTAAGTATGGTTTTGCAAATGACTTTTTATTACACCTCTAGATTTGTCATCTTGTTGAGATGACACTGTTCACATTTCTTTGTTTGTTGGTCTGTGTTTTGTTTTAGGCGAAGACAAACCGATGTAAGTTCATGCTATTCCGCACATGGGAAAACGTGTGTGATAAACGCAGGCCTTTCATTTAAGAGGCTTTTTAAATATATGACTGAACTTTCTCTTTTTGACAAACCAATATTTCATATTATATTACATTATACTTAATATTATATTAAGTTGTTTAACGTCCACAGAATTGTTAACGCCCGCTTAACATTAAAGATTATAGTTTGTTTTCAATTGTTATCACCATCTTCTTTGACTCAAATAAAGGTACTATATGTGCTTAAAATCTTTGTACATTTTGTGCTCTTCTGTCAGATTTGTTAGAGGAACTATGCCACACAGTTGTAATGCAAACTCATTAAGAACTATAAAGTTACATGTCCTTGTAAAGACTATGAATAAAATTCCAACATATTCGTTATACAGGATTTATGTGTGCACAAAAGTAAATTCAAGAGGTCAATGTATTACAAAAGAGTGTAAGGCATATAGGAAAAAAAGACAATTAGCCATAAAGAATACAGAAATCCTCTCTCCTGGTCTATTGTGAAAGTTTATGTCGATCCAGTAAGTAAAATGATATTTTTTCCCCTAATCGATGACCCGCTTTACATTTAGTTTCTCGGTTTTGTTCAGTTTGTAAAGACTACTCTCTGAGCGTGGTCAAACATGTTCATAGGAATAATGAAAACATGAACAACTACTACATTTTGAGAATTAAATGACAGTCCTTCTACATGACACTGCTTGAGACTAAACAAATTCAATTTATTTTAGAACATCTTTCTGGTCTATCTACGCTGTGGGATCGCAAGACACAATTAACCAACATGAAAAGTGAGTTATGCTGTTTTTCTGTTACCTATTCAACCATTACACTTCAAACTTTTCCAACTATTACACTTAAAACTTTGCGTTTCACCGCACAGTCATAGATACACAGTTCTTTTGTGTTTGTCTCTAACTAACTGTTAAGTAAATGAACTAAGTTGATAAGTAGTAATTTTAAGTGAAAGGTGCAATGTTTCTGTCCATGCCAATACTTTGACACCAGTGTTTTAGCCGTCTGTCTTTTAGGTTTGATCCAGAAAACAGATGGTGTGTTTTATGTCTTAATATATTGTTCTCCTTTTTTTTATGAAAACATGCAGTTTTTGTTCACAGAAGAGTACCAAAATGTTTAGTATATCGTAATTTCAATAGTTAGCTAGCAAATGCAAGTGAACTGTTTATTACTGTGATAATTTACAGTTATATGTGAAACAAGCTCAATCACATCAGAGTTGAATTGGAGCAGTTATTGTCACGCATGTTTAACAGTGCTAGTGTTCTTGGCCTCATCAAAGTTCACACAAGGCACAACGTTTTTCACTGTGGTGCGTTTCATTCTTCCAAAGTACCATTGCTTCAAAGTTTAACTGTAGCATGTAACAGTTTGGAGACATTTTTTAGGGCCCAAGCCCTGAAAGGGCGAAGGCCCTATTGTTTTCGGTAGGATTATTAGGGCCCAAGCCCTGAAAGGGCGAAGGCCCTATTGTTTCCGGTAGGATTATTAGGGCCCAAGCCCTGAAAGGGCGAAGGCCCTATTGTTTCCGGTAGGATTATTATTATTATTATTATTATTATTTTGTCAACCTTTCGGGCACTTTTGGGGCCCTTAACATGCTCGAAAACTCTTGAAATTTTGCACACACGTCAGAACCCGCGGCCATCAGGGCCGGACTGAAGCTGGTACCCGGGCGTGGCAGGGGGGCTCGACAGCGCCCCCTGGAACGGGATCCGAACACTTGTCCATAAATCAGACACGCTTGCATGTAATAATATGAAACTCGGTACACATATAGATCTCATCGGGCCGAACAACTTTCGTGCTCTAAGTTTTACGCCAGCCCAACAGGAAGTCGGCTATTTAGGGTTGTTTGGAAACGCATGCTGTGGAATTTAATGTACTCCTCCTAGGGAATTCATCGATTCGCCTCCAAACTCGGTGTGCATGAAGTCAAGACATTGAGGATGCTAAATTGCGGACGGATTTTTGATATCTCGAACGGTTTGGCCGTGGCGAGGAAACGAATTTATGGCGAAAAAATGAAACAGGAAGTGTGTTATAACTTCTGCATACATTAACTGATCTTGATGAAACTTCAGCAGTGTGTTCGTTGTAAGACGCCGATCGCACAGATGTGACTATTGTGAGTCAAAGTTATAGCGCCACCAACAGGCCGCAGGAAGTACATCACTTTCAAAATGCTTTGAAATCAGTGTCTTATTTTTACCAGATTTGCTTCAAACTTTATGTGTGCAATGTAGACACACGGCAGATGTAGACCTGTGAAAGGATTATTGATATCTTAGATACTGTTGCCGTGGCAACGCATCAAACTTTAATATTCTTTTTTTATGCTTTTGAGACTCTTAACATACTTGAAATTGCATGAAACTCGACAGACACATCACATTTATTATCCAGTAGACATGTGCAAAGTTTCAGAAATGGGCGTGGTGAGGGGCTCAGTAGCGCCACCTTTAGTCATAAGTGGGGGGGTTAGTTTTATCAACAGCAACAAAACTTGGTATGTGTATTGTTCTCATCAAGACGGACAACTTTCTAATTTACATGAACCATCTCCGACCAACAGGAAGAGAGATATTTTGGTTTGAATGTGGATTTTCTGAAGAATTTTCTCTCCCTCTCTCTGTGTCTGTGTGTGTGTGAGGGGAGGGGGGATTTGACTATTGCTTTTATATTGTTAATCAAGGTTTCAGGGGCTTTTGGGGTCCTTAACGTGCTCAAAAACTCTTGAAACTTTGCACACAGGTCAGAACCCACGGCCATCAGGGCCGGGCTGAAGCTGGTACCCGGGCGTGGTAGGGGGGCTCACCAGCACCCCCTTGAACGGGGTTCTAAAACTTGATCCATATATCAAACACGCTCGCATGAATTAATATGAAACTCGGTACACATATAGATCTCATCGGGCCGAACAACTTTACCCCAGTCAAGTTTTACGCCAGCCCAACAGGAAGTCGGCTATTATGGGTTGTTTGGAAAACGCTTGCTGTGGAATGTGAAATACTCCTCCTAGAAAATTCACCGTGTCCCCTTCAAACTCGGTGTGCATGTAGTCAAGACTTTGAGGATGCTAAATTGCGGACAGATTTTTGATATCTCGAACGGTTTGGCTGTGGCGAGGAATCGAATTTATGGCGAGAAAAGAGAAACACGGAAGTGGAATAACTTCTGCATACATTAACTGATCTTGATGAAACTTCAGCAGTGTGTTCGTGGTAAGAGGCCGATCAGATGGATGTAGCTATTGTGAGTCAAAGTTATAGCGCCACCAACTGGCAGCAGGAAGTGTGTCACTTTCAACATGCTTTTGACAAAAGTGGGGGGGTTAGTTTTAACTACAGTAAAGCAAAAATAGTTTGTATATTGTTCTCATCAAGCCGGACAACTTTCTAATTTACATTCAATAGCTCTGGCCATCAGGAAGTCAGATATTTTGGTCTGAATGTGATTTTTTTTGCAAAATCAGCCTCTGAATTTTTAGCCACTCCTCTTAAACTATTTATTTTATTCGTACCAAACTTTTTCAACATGATGAAACTACATTAAATATGCTAAATTGTGAATGGATAATAAATATCTCAAACGGTTTTGCTATGGCGAGGGATTAAATAATGTCCAAAAAGGAAACACTAAAAATCTTCTAAAAATGTAATTATATACCATTTATTTCTATATAAAAGAATACAAATATCACAACTAAACCCATTTTATTCTGTTTTTGCAATTCAAGAAGAATGAAAAAGTTAAAACAGGCTATTTAGTGCTATTTGGTTCAACAAAAAAGCAAACATAGGGCTATACTGCCCTCTTGTGTCCAAAAGGACATCAAAATAGTATATAAAACTTTTCACCAGGTAGGCCAATATTGTATTTAAATATACATTTATTAGGTATGTGTCTGAGGATATTTTCCCACCGGTTAATCGACGTGTGACACGAGTGGGTGCTTTTAAATCGCTAATATAATAGTGAAAGAAAAATAATGATAATGTTGCACACACAAATCACACACATGTGGGAAAGAATGATGCTTTTAAACAACACTAAACCGCCATTAGGTGTCGACAGGCATCCATCTTAATAAGCGAGTCATTGATTAATTCGTTCAAACGATTCGTTCGAATGAGTCGATCATGATTAAGACAGATGTTTATGGATTGATCATTCAATCTTTGAGTCAACCGATTCGTTAAAAATGCTTAATCGTTCAGTTATGAGAAAACACGTGATGCGTGATGGTTCTGCCGTGATCTTTGTTTAACTATTTTCGCTGCTGAAACAGAACAAAAACAGTCAACATTGCATCTAAAATGTAAGTGACTTAATTGTAACTGTTTATTAACCTGTTGTATGAAATCTAGGGGTGGGAGAAAAAATTTATTCTTAGATGCATCGCGATGCGGATGTGGACGATTCTGAATCGATTCACAAATGTCAAAAAATCGATTCTCTAAAAAAATATTTTTCTAATAACGTAATATTGACGGAAGGCAAAAGGCGGAACTCTAAGCGGACGTGCGTGCAGTCTGTGGCGCGCACATAACAGAGAAGTTTCTTCTGCTCACCAAGGCTGCATTTATTTGATTAAAAATACAAACAAAAACAGTAATATTGTAAAATATTATTCCAATTTAAAACAGCTGCTTTCTATTTTAATATATTTTAAACTGTTATTTATTCCTGTGATCAAAGCTGAGTTTTCAGCATCATTACTCCAGTCGTCACTGTCACATGATCCTTCAGAAATTATTCTAATATGATGATTGATGCTCAAGAAACATTCATTATTATTTTAAATGTCGAAAACAGTTGTGTACAGTCTTTGATGAATAGAAAGTTAAAAAGAACAGCATTTATCTGAAATCTAAAGCTTTTGTAACGTTAAACACTACCGCTCAAAAGTTTTGGGTTAGTAATAATTAAAATTTTATTTTGGGGGGAAATAAATAAAATAAATCAGTACTTTTATTTATGAAGGATGAGTTAAACTGATCAACAGTTACAGTAAAGACATTTATAATGTTAAAAATATATATATATTTGAAATATATGCTGTTCTTTTGAACTTTACATTCATCAAAGCATTTTGAAAAAAAAAAATCTGTACACAACTGTTTTCAACATTGAAAATAATAATGAATATTTATTGAGCATCAATCATCATATTAGTATGATTTCTGAAAGATCATGTGACACTGAAGACTGGAGTAATGATGCTGAAAACTCAACTTTGATCACAGAAATGAATTACTATGTAAAATATTGAAAAATTGAAAACAGCTGTTTTAAATTGGAATAATATTTCACAATATTACTGTTTTTGTTTGTATTTTTAATCAATAAATGCAGCCTTGGTGAGCAGAAGAGACTTCTCCTAAAAACATTAAAAATCTTACTGACCCCAAACTTTTGAACAATAATATATATATATATATATATATATATGTATGTGTGTGTATGTATGTATATACATACACACACATACAAATATATGCGATGGAGGGCCCATACAGCACATACAGCGATGGAGGGCCCAAGCCGGTGGTACCGCCACCCCGGTGCCTTTAGGTAACTAAAGGCACCGGGGTTGCGGTGCCACCGGCTTGGGCCCGTAATCGCTGCTCGCAGCTATATTTAGGGCCCAAGCCCTGAAAGGGGTGGTGATGGCGCAGTGGATAAGACACATGCCTTTGGTGTGAGAGACCCGGGTTCGAATCCACTGTGAGACACCAATGTGTCCCTGAGCAAGACACTTAACCTCTAGTTGCTCCAGAGGCGTGCAACCTCTGACATGTATAGCAATTGTAAGTCGCTTTGGATAAAAGCGTCAGCTAAATGAATAAATGTAAATGTAAATGTAAAGGGCGAAGGCCCTATTGTTTTCGGTAGGATTATTATTATTAGGGCCCAAGCCCTGAAAGGGCGAAGGCCCTATTGTTTCCGGTAGGATTATTATTATTAGGGCCCAAGCCCTGAAAGGGCGCAGAGCCCTATTGTTTTCGTTAATATTATTAGGGCCCAAGCCCTGAAAGGGCGAAGGCCCTATTGTTTTCGGTAGGATTATTGTTTATTATTAGGGCCCAAGCCCTGACAGGGCGAAGGCCCTATTGTTTCCGGCAGGATTATTTATTATTATTATTAGGGCCCAAGCCCTGAAAGGGCGAAGGCCCTATTGTTTCCGGTAGGATTATTAGGGCCCAAGCCCTGAAAGGGCGAAGGCCCTATTGTTTTCGGTAGGATTATTAGGGCCCAAGCCCTGAAAGGGCGAAGGCCCTATTGTTTTCGGTAGGATTATTTATTAGGGCCAAAGCCCTGAAAGGGCGAAGGCCCTATTGTTTCCGGTAGGATTATTTATTATTATTAGGGCCCAAGCCCTGAAAGGGCGAAGGCCCTATTGTTTCCGGTAGGATTATTAGGGCCCAAGCCCTGAAAGGGCGAAGGCCCTATTGTTTCCGGTAGGATTATTTATTATTAGGGCCCAAGCCCTGAAAGGGCGAAGGCCCTATTGTTGTCGGTAGGATTATTATTATTAGGGCCCGAGCACCAATGGTGTGAGGACCCTCTTGGAATTGCTCTGTTTATTATTATTATTATTATTATTAGGGCCCGAGCACCGATGGTGTGAGGACCCTCTTGGAATTGCTCTGTTTATTATTATTATTATTAGGGCCCGAGCACCGATGGTGTGAGGACCCTCTTGGAATTGCTCTGTTTATTAGGGCCCGAGCACCGATGGTGTGAGGACCCTCTTGGAATTGCTCTGTTTATTATTATTAGGGCCCGAGCACCGATGGTGTGAGGACCCTCTTGGAATTGCTCTGTTTATTAGGGCCCGAGCACCGATGGTGTGAGGACCCTCTTGGAATTGCTCTGTTTATTATTATTATTATTATTATTCTTCTTCTTCTTCTTCTCCGCATTGAATTGCATTTTTGAGGGCCTAAACATGCTCGAAAACTCACGAAACTTTGCACACGCGTCAGAACTGGCGAAAATTTACATCTGATATAGGTTTCAGAATTGGACGGGGCAAAATGGCTCGATAGCGCCACCTATAAAAGTTCAACGGAGTGCGCCTCCCGCAACGTTCCACGTACGTGCACGAAATTCGGTACATACATGTAATGACCTAATACCTACAAAAAAGTCTCTTGGAGCATAGCCCTAAACACAACAGGAAGTCAGCCATTTTGAACTTCCTCTCAGATTTTTGTGCACTTTTTGCCATTTTCAGGCCTCGTACTTTAACGAACTCCTCCTACAGTTTTAATCTGATCATCTTCAAATTTGGTGAGTGTAATCTTAAGGCCTTTGCGACGTTAAATTGCGAAGATCTTGAGTTTTCGTCAAAGGGCGGGTCCTCGGCGGCCTGACAAATTTCGATGTTTCGCCATGAAACAGGAAGTTGCTGTAACTCAGGCATGGAATGTCCAATCTGCCCCAAACTTCACACTTTTGATAAGCGTTCTGTCCTGAACACATGACCATGCTCATATTCAGTTACAGTCATAGCGCCACCTGCTGGCAACAGGAAGTGACATGTTTAACACTGTTATGGACTCCTAATAACATATAAAAAAGTGCCAGCAAGTGCTAAACATGCTAACAACATACTAGAAGCATGCTAAAACATGCTAGCAAACTCTTAGCTAAGTGCTAAAGCATGCTATTATTGCAATTAAATAGGAATTTGCTGTAACTCAGGCATGGAATGTCCAATCTGCCCCAAACTTCACACTTTTGATAAGCGTTCTGTCCTGAACACATCTACATGAGAAAATTCAGTTATAGTAATAGCGCCACCTACTGGTAACAGGAAGTGTCATGTTTAACACGTTGATGCCATTCTAGCAACATGTTAAAAATGCCATTGACTTCTAAACATGCTAGAAACATGTTAAAACATGCTAGCAATACTTAGCTAAGTGCTAAAGCATGCTAATTCAATGAAACAGGATGTTGTTGTTACTCAAGAAGGCAATGTCCAATCTGCGCCAAACTTCACACTTTTAATAAACGTTCTGTCCTGAACACATGACCATGCTCATATTCAGTTACAGTCATAGTGCCACCTGCTGGCAACAGGAAGTGACATGTTAAACACTGTTGTGGACATAAAAACATATAAAAAAAGTGCCAGCAAGTGCTAAACATGCTAACAACATACTAGAAAAATGCTAAAACATGCTAGCAAACACTTAGCTAAGTGCTAAAGCATGCTATTGCTGCAATTAAATAGGAATTTGCTGTAACACAGGCATGGAATGTCCAATCTGCCTCAAACTTCACACGTTTGATAAGAGTCATGGCCTGAACACATCTACATGAGAATATTCAGTTATAGTAATAGCGCCACCTGCTGTCAACAGGAAGTGACATGTTTAACACTGTTGTGGTCTCCTAATAACATATAAAAAAGAGCCAGCAAGTGCTAAACAGGTTAGTAACATACTAGAAACATGCTAGCAAACACTTAGCTAAGTGCTAAAGCATGCTATCACTGCAATTAAATAGGAATTTGCTGTAACCCAGGCATGGAATGTCCAATCTGCCCCAAACGTCACACGTTTGATAAGAATCATGGCCTGAACACATGTCTATGCTCAAATTCAGTTATAGTAATAGCGCCACCTACTGGCAACAGGAAGTGACATGTTTAACACGTTGATGCTGTTCTAGCAACATGTTAAAAATGCCATTGAGTTCTAAACATGCTAGAAACATATTAAAACATGCTAGCAATACTTAGCTAAGTGCTAAAGCATGCTAATTCAATGAAACAGGACTTTGTTGTTACTCAAGAAGGCAATGTACAATCTACCCCAAACTTCACACGTTTGATAAGAGTTATCTCTTGAACACATGTCCATGCTCATATTTAGTTATAGTCATAGCGCCACCTGCTGGCAACAGGAAGTGACGTTTAACACTGTTCTTGACTCCTAATAACATATTAAAAAATGCCAGTAGGTGCTAAACATCCTACCAACATACTAGAGACATGCTAAAACATACTAGCAAACACTTAGCTAAGTGCTAAAGAATGATATTACTGCAATTAAATATGAATTTGCTGTAACTCAGGCATGGAATGTCCAATCTGCCCCAAACTTCACACTTTTGATAAGCGTTCTGTCCTGAACACATGACCATGCTTATATTCAGTTACAGTCATAGCGCCACCTGCTGGCAACAGGAAGTGACATGTTTAACACTGTTATGGACTCCTAATAACATATAAAAAAGTGCCAGCAAGTGCTAAACATGCTAACAACATACTAGAAACATGCTAAAACATGCTAGCAAACTCTTAGCTAAGTGCTATTATTATTAGCATGCTATTATTGCAATTAAATAGGAATTTGCTGTAACTCAGGCATGGAATGTCCAATCTGCCCCAAACTTCACACTTTTGATAAGAGTCATGGCCTGAACACATCTACATGAGAATGTTCAGTTATAGTAATAGCGCCACCTACTGGCAACAGGAAGTGACATGTTTAACACGTTGATGCCGTTCTAGCAACATGTTAAAAATGCCATTGAGTTCTAAACATGCTAGAAACATGTTAAAACATGCTAACAATGCTTAGCTAAGTGCTAAAGAATGCTAATTCAATGAAACATGACTTTGTTGTTACTCATGAAGGCAATGTCCAATTTGCACCAAACTTCACACGTTTGATAAGAGTTCTGTCCTGAACACACATCCATGCTCATATTCAGTTATAGTCATAACGCAACCTACTGGCAACAGAAACTGACATGGTTAACACAGTAATGCAGTACTAACCACATAATTATTGTGTACTAAGCATGCTAGAAACAGATTAAACATGCTAGCAACACTTAGCTGAGTCATGAAGCATGCTATTATCACCATTATACAAAACATTTTGTAACTGACTTTGACATACTCTTACTATATATACCTCCTTAAATGTACATTTCCCAACCATGCTCTGTCTTCCTAAAGCCACCGAGTGTTGATGGCACGGGTGCGAGGGCCCTTTCATCGCTGCTTGCAGCTTTAATTATTATTATTATTATTATTCTCCGCATTGAATTGAATTTTTGAGGGCCTAAACATGCGCGAAAACTCACGAAACTTTGCACACGCGTAAGAACTGGCGAAAATTTACATCTGATATAGGTTTCAGAATTGGACGGGGCAAAACGGCTCGATAGCGCCACCTATAAAAGTTCAACGGAGTGCGCCTCCCGCAACGTTCCACGTACGTGCACGAAATTCGGTACATACATGTAATGACCTAATACCTACAAAAAAGTCTCTTGGAGCATAGCCCTAAACCCAACAGGAAGTCAGCCATTTTGAACTTCCTCCCAGATTTTTGTGCAGTTTTTGACATTTTCAGGCCTCATACTTTAACGAACTCCTCCTACAGTTTTAATCTGATCATCTTCAAATTTGGTGAGTGTAATCTTAAGGCCTTTGCGACGTTAAATTGCGAAGATCTTGAGTTTTCGTCGAAGGGCGGGTCCTCGGCGGCCTGACAAATTTTGATGTTTCGCCATGAAACAGGAAGTTGCTGTAACTCAGGCATGGAATGTCCAATCTGCCCCAAACTTCATACGTTTGATAAGAGTTCTGTCCTGAACACATGACCATGCTCATATTCAGTTATAGTCATAGCGCCACCTGCTGGCAACAGGAAGTGACATGTTTAACACTGTTATGGACTCCTAATAACATATAAAAAAGTGCCAGCAAGTGCTAAACATGCTAACAACATACTAGAAGCATGCTAAAACATGCTAGCAAACTCTTAGCTAAGTGCTAAAGCATGCTATTATTGCAATTAAATAGGAATTTGCTGTAACTCAGGCATGGAATGTCCAATCTGCCCCAAACTTCACACTTTTGATAAGCGTTCTGTCCTGAACATATCTACATGAGAATATTCAGTTATAGTAATAGCGCCACCTACTGGTAACAGGAAGTGTCATGTTTAACACGTTGATGCCATTCTAGCAACATGTTAAAAATGCCATTTACTTCTAAACATGCTAGAAACATGTTAAAACATACTAGCAATACTTGGCTAAGTGCTAAAGCATGCTAATTCAATGAAACAGGATGTTGTTGTTACTCAAGAAGGCAATGTCCAATCTGCGCCAAACTTCACACTTTTAATAAACGTTCTGTCCTGAACACATGACCATGCTCATATTCAGTTATAGTCATAGCGCCACCTGCTGGCAACAGGAAGTGACATGTTTAACACTGTTATGGACTCCTAATAACATATAAAAAAGTGCCAGCAAGTGCTAAACATGCTAACAACATACTAGAAGCATGCTAAAACATGCTAGCAAACTCTTAGCTAAGTGCTAAAGCATGCTATTATTGCAATTAAATAGGAATTTGCTGTAACTCAGGCATGGAATGTCCAATCTGCCCCAAACTTCACACTTTTGATAAGCGTTCTGTCCTGAACATATCTACATGAGAATATTCAGTTATAGTAATAGCGCCACCTACTGGTAACAGGAAGTGTCATGTTTAACACGTTGATGCCATTCTAGCAACATGTTAAAAATGCCATTGACTTCTAAACATGCTAGAAACATGTTAAAACATACTAGCAATACTTAGCTAAGTGCTAAAGCATGCTAATTCAATGAAACAGGACTTTGTTGTTACTCAAGAAGGCAATGTACAATCTACCCCACACGTCACACGTTTGATAAGAGTTATCTCTTGAACACATGTCCATGCTCATATTTAGTTATAGTCATAGCGCCACCTCCTGGCAACAGGAAGTGACGTTTAACACTGTTCTTGACTCCTAATAACATATAAAAAAATGCCAGTAGGTGCTAAACATCCTACCAACATACTATAGACATGCTAAAACATACTAGCAAACACTTAGCTAAGTGCTAAAGAATGATATTACTGCAATTAAATATGAATTTGCTGTAACTCAGGCATGGAATGTCCAATCTGCCCCAAACTTCACACTTTTGATAAGCGTTCTGTCCTGAACACATGACCATGCTTATATTCAGTTACAGTCATAGCGCCACCTGCTGGCAACAGGAAGTGACATGTTTAACACTGTTATGGACTCCTAATAACATATAAAAAAGTGCCAGCAAGTGTTAAACATGCTAACAACATACTAGAAACATGCTAAAACATGCTAGCAAACTCTTAGCCAAGTGCTAAAGCATGCTATTATTGCAATTAAATAGGAATTTGCTGTAACTCAGGCATGGAATGTCCAATCTGCCCCAAACTTCACACTTTTGATAAGAGTCATGGCCTGAACACATCTACATGAGAATGTTCAATTATAGTAATAGCGCCACCAACTGGCAACAGGAAGTGACATGTTTAACACGTTGATGCCGTTCTAGCAACATGTTAAAAATGCCATTGAGTTCTAAACATGCTAGAAACATGTTAAAACATGCTAACAATGCTTAGCTAAGTGCTAAAGCATGCTAATTCAATGAAACATGACTTTGTTGTTACTCAAGAAGGCAATGTCCAATTTGCACCAAACTTCACACGTTTGATAAGAGTTCTGTCCTGAACACACATCCAAGCTCATATTCAGTTATAGTCATAACGCCACCTACTGGCAACAGAAACTGACATGGTTAACACAGTAATGCAGTACTAACCACATAATTATTGTGTACTAAGCATGCTAGAAACACACTAAACATGCTAGCAACACTTAGCTGAGT
Source organism: Scardinius erythrophthalmus (assembly GCF_964197995.2). Taxonomy (NCBI): domain Eukaryota; kingdom Metazoa; phylum Chordata; class Actinopteri; order Cypriniformes; family Leuciscidae; genus Scardinius; species Scardinius erythrophthalmus. The sequence continues at coordinate 24,385,692 of NC_138238.1, read as the reverse complement.
CATGAAGCATGCTATTATCACCATTATACAAAACATTTTGTAACTGACTTTGACATACTCTTACTATATATACCTCCTTAAATGTACATTTCCCAACCATGCTCTGTCTTCCTAAAGCCACCGAGTGTTGATGGCACGGGTGCGAGGGCCCTTTCATCGCTGCTTGCAGCTTTAATTATTATTATTATTATTATTCTCCGCATTTAATTGCATTTTTGAGGGCCTAAACATGCTCGAAAACTCACGAAACTTTGCACACGCGTCAGAACTGGCGAAAATTTACATCTGATATAGGTTTCAGAATTGGACGGGGCAAAATGGCTCGATAGCGCCACCTATAAAAGTTCAACGGAGTGCGCCTCCCGCAACGTTCCACGTACGTGCACGAAATTCGGTACATACATGTAATGACCTAATACCTACAAAAAAGTCTCTTGGAGCATAGCCCTAAACACAACAGGAAGTCAGCCATTTTGAACTTCCTCTCAGATTTTTGTGCAGTTTTTGCCATTTTCAGGCCTCGTACTTTAACGAACTCCTCCTACAGTTTTAATCTGATCATCTTCAAATTTGGTGAGTGTAATCTTAAGGCCTTTGCGACGTTAAATTGCGAAGATCTTGAGTTTTCGTCAAAGGGCGGGTCCTCGGCGGCCTGACAAATTTCGATGTTTCGCCATGAAACAGGAAGTTGCTGTAACTCAGGCATGGAATGTCCAATCTGCCCCAAACTTCACACTTTTGATAAGCGTTCTGTCCTGAACACATGACCATGCTCATATTCAGTTACAGTCATAGCGCCACCTGCTGGCAACAGGAAGTGACATGTTTAACACTGTTATGGACTCCTAATAACATATAAAAAAGTGCCAGCAAGTGTTAAACATGCTAACAACATAATAGAAGCATGCTAAAACATGCTAGCAAACTCTTAGCTAAGTGCTAAAGCATGCTATTATTGCAATTAAATAGGAATTTGCTGTAACTCAGGCATGGAATGTCCAATCTGCCCCAAACTTCACACTTTTGATAAGCGTTCTGTCCTGAACACATATACATGAGAAAATTCAGGTATAGTAATAGCGCCACCTACTGGTAACAGGAAGTGTCATGTTTAACACGTTGATGCCATTCTAGCAACATGTTAAAAATGCCATTGACTTCTAAACATGCTAGAAACATGTTAAAACATGCTAGCAATACTTAGCTAAGTGCTAAAGCATGCTAATTCAATGAAACAGGATGTTGTTGTTACTCAAGAAGGCAATGTCCAATCTGCGCCAAACTTCACACATTTGATAAGAGTTATCTCTTGAACACATGTCCATGCTCATATTTAGTTATAGTCATAGCGCCACCTGCTGGCAACAGGAAGTGACGTTTAACACTGTTATGGACTCCTAATAACATATAAAAAAGTGCCAGCAAGTGTTAAACATGCTAACAACATACTAGAAACATGCTAAAACATGCTAGCAAACACTTAGCTAAGTGCTAAAGCATGCTATTGCTGCAATTAAATAGGAATTTGCTGTAACACAGGCATGGAATGTCCAATCTGCCTCAAACTTCACACGTTTGATAAGAGTCATGGCCTGAACACATCTACATGAGAATATTCAGTTATAGTAATAGCGCCACCTGCTGTCAACAGGAAGTGACATGTTTAACACTGTTGTGGTCTCCTAATAACATATAAAAAAGAGCCAGCAAGTGCTAAACAGGTTAGCAACATACTAGAAACATGCTAGCAAACACTTAGCTAAGTGCTAAAGCATTCTATCACTTCAATTAAATAGGAATTTGCTGTAACCCAGGCATGGAATGTCCAATCTGCCCCAAACTTCACACGTTTGATAAGAATCATGGCCTGAACACATGTCTATGCTCAAATTCAGTTATAGTAATAGCACCACCTACTGGCAACAGGAAGTGACATGTTTAACACGTTGATGCCGTTCTAGCAACATGTTAAAAATGCCATTGACTTCTAAACATGCTAGAAACATGTTAAAACATGCTAGCAATACTTAGCTAAGTGCTAAAGCATGCTAATTCAATGAAACAGGACTTTGTTGTTACTCAAGAAGGCAATGTACAATCTACCCCAAACTTCACACGTTTGATAAGAGTTATCTCTTGAACACATGTCCATGCTCATATTTAGTTATAGTCATAGCGCCACCTGCTGGCAACAGGAAGTGACGTTTAACACTGTTCTTGACTCCTAATAACATATAAAAAAAAGGCCAGTAGGTGCTAAACATCCTACCAACATACTAGAGACATGCTAAAACATACTAGCAAACACTTAGCTAAGTGCTAAAGAATTATATTACTGCAATTAAATATGAATTTGCTGTAACTCAGGCATGGAATGTCCAATCTGCCCCAAACTTCACACTTTTGATAAGCGTTCTGTCCTGAACACATGACCATGCTCATATTCAGTTACAGTCATAGCGCCACCTGCTGGCAACAGGAAGTGACATGTTTAACACTGTTATGGACTCCTAATAACATATAAAAAAGTGCCAGCAAGTGCTAAACATGCTAACAACATACTAGAAGCATGCTAAAACATGCTAGCAAACTCTTAGCTAAGTGCTAAAGCATGCTATTATTGCAATTAAATAGGAATTTGCTGTAACTCAGGCATGGAATGTCCAATCTGCCCCAAACTTCACACTTTTGATAAGCGTTCTGTCCTGAACACATCTACATGAGAACATTCAGTTATAGTAATAGCGCCACCTACTGGTAACAGGAAGTGTCATGTTTAACACGTTGATGCCATTCTAGCAACATGTTAAAAATGCCATTGACTTCTAAACATGCTAGAAACATGTTAAAACATGCTAGCAATACTTAGCTAAGTGCTAAAGCATGCTAATTCAATGAAACAGGATGTTGTTGTTACTCAAGAAGGCAATGTCCAATCTGCGCCAAACTTCACACTTTTAATAAACGTTCTGTCCTGAACACAGGACCATGCTCATATTCAGTTACAGTCATAGTGCCACTTGCTGGCAACAGGAAGTGACATGTTAAACACTGTTGTGGACATAAAAACATATAAAAAAGTGCCAGCAAGTGCTAAACATGCTAACAACATACTAGAAAAATGCTAAAACATGCTAGCAAACACTTAGCTAAGTGCTAAAGCATGCTATTGCTGCAATTAAATAGGAATTTGCTGTAACACAGGCATGGAATGTCCAATCTGCCTCAAACTTCACACGTTTGATAAGAGTCATGGCCTGAACACATCTACATGAGAATATTCAGTTATAGTAATAGCGCCACCTGCTGTCAACAGGAAGTGACATGTTTAACACTGTTGTGGTCTCCTAATAACATATAAAAAAGAGCCAGCAAGTGCTAAACAGGTTAGCAACATACTAGAAACATGCTAGCAAACACTTAGCTAAGTGCTAAAGCATGCTATCACTGCAATTAAATAGGAATTTGCTGTAACCCAGGCATGGAATGTCCAATCTGCCCCAAACTTCACACGTTTGATAAGAATCATGGCCTGAACACGTCTATGCTCAAATTCAGTTATAGTAATAGCGCCACCTACTGGCAACAGGAAGTGACATGTTTAACACGTTGATGCCGTTCTAGCAACATGTTAAAAATGCCATTGAGTTCTAAACATGTTAAAAACATATTAAAACATGCTAGCAATACTTAGCTAAGTGCTAAAGCATGCTAATTCAATGAAACAGGACTTTGTTGTTACTCAAGAAGGCAATGTACAATCTACCCCAAACTTCACACGTTTGATAAGAGTTATCTCTTGAACACATGTCCATGCTCATATTTAGTTATAGTCATAGCGCCACCTGCTGGCAACAGGAAGTGATGTTTAACACTGTTCTTGACTCCTAATAACATATAAAAAAAATGCCAGTAGGTGCTAAACATCCTACCAACATACTAGAGACATGCTAAAACATACTAGCAAACACTTAGCTAAGTGCTAAAGAATGATATTACTGCAATTAAATATGAATTTGCTGTAACTCAGGCATGGAATGTCCAATCTGCCCCAAACTTCACACTTTTGATAAGCGTTCTGTCTTGAACACATGACCATGCTTATATTCAGTTACAGACATAGCGCCACCTGCTGGCAACAGGAAGTGACATGTTTAACACTGTTATGGACTCCTAATAACATATAAAAAAGTGCCAGCAAGTGTTAAACATGCTAACAACATATTATAAACATGCTAAAACATGCTAGCAAACTCTTAGCTAAGTGCTAAAGCATGCTATTATTGCAATTAAATAGGAATTTGCTGTAACTCTGGCATGGAATGTCCAATCTGCCCCAAACTTCACACTTTTGATAAGAGTCATGGCCTGAATACATCTACATGAGAATGTTCATTTATAGTAATAGCGCCACCTACTGGCAACAGGAAGTGACATGTTTAACACGTTGATGCCGTTCTAGCAACATGTTAAAAATGCCATTGAGTTCTAAACATGCTAGAAACATGTTAAAACATGCTAACAATGCTTAGCTAAGTGCTAAAGAATGCTAATTCAATGAAACATGACTTTTTTGTTACTCAAGAAGGCAATTTCCAATTTGCACCAAACTTCACACGTTTGATAAGAGTTCTGTCCTGAACACACATCCATGCTCATATTCAGCAATAGTCATAACGCCACCTACTGGCAACAGAAACTGACATGGTTAACAAAGTAATGCAGTACTAACCACATAATTATTGTGTACTAAGCATGCTAGAAACAGACTAAACATGCTAGCAACACTTAGCTGAGTTATGAAGCATGCTATTATCACCATTACACAAAACATTTTGTTACTAACTTTGACATACTCTTACTATATATACCTCCTTAAATGTACATTTCCCAACCATGCTCTGTCTTCCTAAAGCCACCGAGAGTTGATGGCACGGGTGCGAGGGCCCTTTCATCGCTGCTTGCAGCTTTAATTATTATTATTATTATTATTATTTTGTCAAACTTTCGGGCACTTTTGGGGCCCTTAACATGCTCGAAAACTCTTGAAATTTTGCACACAGGTCAGAACCCGCGGCCATCAGGGCTGGGCTGAAGCTGGTACCCGGGCGTGGCAGGGGGCCTCGACAGCGCCCCCTGGAACGGGATCCGAACACTTGTCCATAAATCAGACACGCTTGCATGTAATAATATGAAACCCGGTACACCTATAGATCTCATCGGGCCGAACAACTTTACCCCGGTCAAGTTTTACGCCAGTCCAACAGGAAGTCGGCTATTATGGGTTGTTTGGAAAACGCTTGCTGTGGAATGTGAAATACTCCTCCTAGAAAATTCACCGTGTCCCCTGCAAACTCGGTGTGCATGTAGTCAAGACTTTGAGGATGCTAAATTGCGGACGGATTTTTGATATCTCGAACGGTTTGGCTGTGGCGAGGAATCGAATTTATGGCGAGAAAAGAGAAACACGGAAGTGGAATAACTTCTGCATACATTAACTGATCTTGATGAAACTTCAGCAGTGTGTTCGTGGTAAGAGGCCGATCAGATGGATGTAGCTATTGTGAGTCAAAGTTATAGCGCCACCAACTGGCAGCAGGAAGTGTGTCACTTTCAACATGCTTTTGACAAAAGTGGGGGGGTTAGTTTTAACTACAGTAAAAAAAAAAAAAGTTTTATATTGTACTCATCAAGCCGGACAACTTTCTAATTAACATTCATTAGCTCCGGCCATCTGGAAGTCAGATATTTTGGTCTGAATGTGGATTTTTTTGGATATTTCAGACTCTGAGTTTTTAGTTACTCCTGCTTATACATAGGGCTATACTGCCCTCTTGTGTTCAAAATCAGGTAGGCCTATTGTATCTATATAAAAATATACTAGGTAATATGTGACTTTGAGAATATTTTACCACCGGTTAATCGACGTGTGTCACCACTGGGGGCTTTTGAATCGCCAACTTAAAAACGAAAGTAAAATATGTTCGTCCGCACTGACATTGATAGTGGTTGAGCAAGCATTTCAAAAGAATTCCTATGGAAGTAGGAATTAACTGAAAAACATTCCTCGCTCATTCCTCGCCGTGGACGCGCACCGTTATGAATGCCCGTGCAGCCGTGAGCATTTTAGTTTAATTTTAAAATTAGCGCCTTTCGGGGGGTGGATTGCTTGAAATTATTTTACAAAAGCACAATGTTGTGTTTTATTGCGACTGTACACAAATATAAGTTAACACTTTGCAGTTTGAATGTCGTCCTGTATAATGACGGAGTATGTTTTTATGTGTCCACTGTTCAAACGCGCCCACGCCACACACACACACACACACACACACACACACACACACACACACACACACACACACACACACACACACACACACACACACACACGGTTTACTATCTTTGTGGGGACTCTCCATAGCCTTAATTTTTTTATACTGCATAAACTGTATATGCTATCTCCTCACACTAACCCTACCCCTAAACCTACCTATCACAGAAAACTTTCTGCATTTTTACATTTCCAAAAAAACTCATTCTGTATGATTTATAAGCTTGTTTACCCATGGGGACCTCTATTTAGGTCCCCACTGTGACACGAGTCCCCATGAGTCTGTATGCATTCAGGTTGAAGTCCCCACCGGGATAGAAAAACATGAACACACACACACACACACACACACACACACACACACACACACACACATTCCAGCATTGTAATCTTGACATCGCAGCCTGTTCATTATGGCCTTCATAAAATATAATAATAAAATAGTCAACCTAACATATAACAATTACACTGCTCTAAATAGTCAGTAGTACAATTCATACATTCACAGTAAGCACCGCTCCACTGTGGTGTTTCCAAGCACATTTTTGCGTCGATATTGAAACACGAGTGAAGAACAAAGCCTATAATAAAGAATAGTTTAGCATCCAAATACATCGCAAATGTTGAAACATTTTGATTCTAATGAGAGGGTTACGTGAGCCCAACACTGCTTTCTTTCATTTTTATTTTTACATTAAATTTAAAGGATTTGTTGTGGAATATTTTGAGTGTATCATAAAATCAGAATAAGGTAAGTCAAGCAATATTTTTGGTCTTTTATATATATATATATATATATATATATATATATATATATATATATATATATATATATATATATATATATAAATATATAGCTGCGAGCAGCGATGAAGGGCCAAAGCCGGCGGTACTGCCACCCCGGTGCCTTTAGGTGACTAAAGGCACCGGGGTTGCGGTGCCACCGGCTTGGGCCCGTAATCGCTGCTCGCAGCTATATTTATATATATATATATATATATATATATTATTAGGGCCCAAGCCCTGAAAGGGCGAAGGCCCTATTGTTTCCGGTAGGATTATTTATTATTATTATTATTATTATTATTATTATTTTTCTGTCAACCTTTCTGGCCCTTTTGGGCCTTTAACATGCTCGAAAACTCTTGAAATTTTGCACACAGGTCAGAACCTGCGGCCATCAGGGCCAGGCTGAAGCTGGTACCCGGGCGTGCAACAGCGCCCCCTTGAACGGGGTCCGAAAACTTGGTCCATAAATCAGACACGCTTGCATGTAATAATATGAAACTCAATACACATATAGATCTCATCGGGCCAAACAACTTTCGTACTTTTACTTTTTACGCCAGCCCAACAGGAAGTCGGCTATTATGGGTTGTTTGGAAACGCATGCTGTGGAATTTAATGTACTCCTCCTAGGGAATTCATCCATTCGCCTCCAAACTCAGTCAGCATGAAGTCAAGACATTGAGGATGCTAAATTGCGGACGGATTTTTGATATCTCGAACGGTTTGGCCGTGGCGAGGACACGAATTTATGGCGAATAATGGAAACAGGAAGTGTGTTATAACTTCTGCATACATTAACTGATCTTGATTAAACTTCAGCAGTGTGTTCGTTGTAAGAGGCCGATCACATGGATGTGACTATTGTGAGTCAAAGTTATAGCGCCACCAACTGGCAGCAGGAAGTGTGTCCCTTTCAAAATGCTTTGAAATCACCCTCTTATTTTTACCCGATTTGCTTCAAACTTTATTTGTATAATGTAAACACACGGCAGATGTAGACCTGTGAAAGGATTTTTGATATCTTTAATACTGTTGCCATGGCAACGCTTCAAACTTTAATATTCTTTTTTGATGCTTTTGAGACTCTTAACATACTTGAAATTGGATGAAACTCGACAGACACATCACATTTATTAGCCCGTAGACTTGTGCAAAGTTTCAGAAACGGGCGTGGTGAGGGGCTCAGTAGCGCCACCTTTAGTCATAAGTGGGGGGGTTAGTTTTATCAACAGCAACAAAACTTGGTATGTGTATTGTTCTCATAAAGACGGACAACTTTCTAATTTACATTAATGATCTCTGACCAACAGGAAGAGAGATATTTTGGTTTGAATGTGGATTTTCTGAAGAATTTTCTCTCCCTCTCTCTGTGTCTGTGTGTGTGTGAGGGGAGGGGGGGATTTGACTATTGCTTTTATATTGTTAATCAAGGTTTCAGGGGCTTTTGGGGTCCTTAACGTGCTCAAAAACTCTTGAAACTTTGCACACAGGTCAGAACCCACGGCCATCAGGGCCGGGCTGAAGCTGGTACCCGGGCGTGGCTGGGGGGCTCAACAGCGCCCCCTTGAACGGGGTTCTAAAACTTGATCCATATATCAAACACGCTCGCATGAATTAATATGAAACTCGGTACACATATAGATCTCATCGGGCCGAACAACTTTACCCCGGTCAAGTTTTACGCCAGCCCAACAGGAAGTCGGCTATTATGGGTTGTTTGGAAAACGCTTGCTGTGGAATGTGAAATACTCCTCCTAGAAAATTCACCGTGTCCCCTTCAAACTCGGTGTGCATGTAGTCAAGACTTTGAGGATGCTAAATTGCGGACGGATTTTTGATATCTCGAACGGTTTGGCTGTGGCGAGGAATCGAATTTATGGCGAGAAAAGAGAAACACGGAAGTGGAATAACTTCTGCATACATTAACTGATCTTGATGAAACTTCAGCAGTGTGTCCGTGGTAAGAGGCCGATCAGATGGATGTAGCTATTGTGAGTCAAAGTTATAGCGCCACCAACTGGCAGCAGGAAGTGTGTCACTTTCAACATGCTTTTGACAAAAGTGGGGGGGTTAGTTTTAACTACAGTAAAGAAAAAATAGTTTGTATATTGTTCTCATCAAGCCGGACAACTTTCTAATTTACATTCAATAGCTCTGGCCATCAGGAAGTCAGATATTTTGGTCTGAATGTGAATTTTTTTGCAAAATCAGCCTCTGAATTATTAGCCACTCCTCTTAAACTATTTATTTTATTCGTACCAAACTTTTTCAACATGATGAAACTACATTAAATATGCTAAATTGTGAATGGATAATAAATATCTCAAACGGTTTTGCTATGGCGAGGGATTAAAGTAATGTCCAAAAAGGAAAAACTAAAAATCTTCTAAAAATGTAATTATATACCATTTATTTCTATATAAAAGAATACAAATATCACAACTAAACCCATTTTATTCTGTTTTTGCAATTCAAGAAGAATGAAAAAGTTAAAACAGGCTATTTAGTGCTATTTGGTTCAACAAAAAAAGCAAACATAGGGCTATACTGCCCTCTTGTGTCCAAAAGGACATCAAAATAGTATATAAAACTTTTTACCAGGTAGGCCAATATTGTATTTAAATATACATTTATTAGGTATGTGTCTGAGGATATTTTCCCACCGGTTAATCGACGTGTGACACGAGTGGGTGCTTTTAAATCGCTAATATAATAGTGAAAGAAAAATAATGATAATGTTGCACACACAAATCACACACATGTGGGAAAGAATGATGCTTTTAAACAACACTAAACCGCCATTAGGTGTCGCCAGGCATCCATCTTAATAAGCGAGTCATTGATTCATTCGTTCAAACGATTCGTTCGAATGAGTCGATCATGATTAAGACAGATGTTTATGGATTGATCATTCAATCTTTGAGTCAACCGATTCGTTAAAAATGCTGAATCGTTCAGTTATGAGAAAACACGTGATGCGTGATGGTTCTGCCGTGATCTTTGTTTAACTATTTTCGCTGCTGAAACAGAACAAAAACAGTCAACATTGCATCTAAAATGTAAGTGACTTAATTGTAACTGTTTATTAACCTGTTGTATGAAATCTAGGGGTGGGAGAAAAAAATTATTCTTAGATGCATCGCGATGCGGACGTGGACGATTCTGAATCGATTCACAAATGTCAAAAAATCGATTCTCTAAAAAAATATTTTTCTAATAACGTAATATTGACGGAAGGCAAAAGGCGGAACTCTAAGCGGACGTGCGTGCAGTCTGTGGCGCGCACATAACAGAAGTTTCTTCTGCTCACCAAGGCTGCATTTATTTGATTAAAAATACAAACAAAAACAGTAATATTGTAAAATATTATTCCAATTTAAAACAGTTTAAAATATATTAAAATAGAAAGCAGCTGTTATTTATTCCTGTGATCAAAGCTGAGTTTTCAGCATCATTACTCCAGTCGTCACTGTCACATGATCCTTCAGAAATTATTCTAATATGATGATTGATACTCAAGAAACATTCATTATTATTTTAAATGTCGAAAACAGTTGTGTACAGTATTTGATGAATAGAAAGTTCAAAAGAACAGCATTTATCTGAAATCTAAAGCTTTTGTAACGTTAAACACTACCGCTCAAAAGTTTTGGGTTAGTAATAATTAAAATTTTATTTTTGGGGGAAATAAATAAAATAAATCAGTACTTTTATTTATGAAGGATGAGTTAAACTGATCAACAGTTACAGTAAAGACATTTATAATGTTAAAAATATATATATTTGAAATATATGCTGTTCTTTTGAACTTTACATTCATCAAAGCATTTTGAAAAAAAAAAAATCTGTACACAACTGTTTTCAACATTGAAAATAATAATGAATATTTATTGAGCATCAATCATCATATTAGTATGATTTCTGAAGGATCATGTGACACTGAAGACTGGAGTAATGATGCTGAAAACTCAACTTTGATCACAGAAATGAATTACTATGTAAAATATAAAAAAATTGAAAACAGCTGTTTTAAATTGGAATAATATTTCACAATATTACTGTTTTTGTTTGTATTTTTAATCAATAAATGCAGCCTTGGTGAGCAGAAGAGACTTCTCCTAAAAACATTAAAAATCTTACTGACCCCAAACTTTTGAACAATAATATATATATATATACATATATATGTATGTATGTGTGTGTATGTATGTATGTATATATATATATATATATATATATATATAAATAAATATAGCTGCGAGCAGCGATTACGGGCCCAAGCCGGCGGTACCGCCACCCCGGTGCCTTTAGGTAACTAAAGGCACCGGGGTGGCGGTACCACCGGCTTGGGCCCGTAATCGCTGCTCGCAGCTATATTTATTATTATTATTATTATTCTTATTTTTCTGTCAACCTTTCGGGCAATTTTGGGGTCCTTAACGTGCTCAAAAATTCTTGAAATTTTGCACACAGGTCAGAACCTGCGGCCATCAGGGCCGGGCTGAAGCTGGTACCCGGGCGTGGCAGGGGGGCTCAACAGCGCCCCCTTGAACGGGGTCCGAAAGCTTGGTCCATAAATCAGACACGCTTGCATGTAATAATATGAAACTCAATACACTTATAGATCTCATCGGGCCAAACAAATTTCGTACTTTTCCTTTTTACGCCAGCCCAACAGGAAGTCGGCTATTATGGGTTGTTTGGAAACGCATGCTGTGGAATTTAATGTACTCCTCCTAGGGAATTCATCCATTCACCTCCAAACTCAGTCAGCATGAAGTCAAGACATTGAGGATGCTAAATTGCGAACTGATTTTTGATATCTCGAACGGTTTGGCCGTGGCGAGGACACGAATTTATGGCGAATAATGGAAACAGGAAGTGTGTTATAACTTCTGCATACATTAACTGATCTTGATTCAACTTCAGCAGTGTGTTCGTTGTAAGAGGCCGATCACATGGATGTGACTATTGTGAGTCAAAGTTATAGCGCCACCAACTGGCAGCAGGAAGTGTGTCCCTTTCAAAATGCTTTAAAATCACCCTCTTATTTTTACCCGATTTGCTTCAAACTTTATGTGTATAATGTAAACACACAGCAGATGTAGACCTGTGAAAGGATTGTTGATATCTTTAATACTGTTGCCATGGCAACGCTTCAAACTTTAATATTCTTTTTTGATGCTTTTGAGACTCTTAACATACTTGAAATTGGATGAAACTCAACAGACACATCACAGTTATTAGCCCGTAGACTTGTGCAAAGTTTCAGAAACGGGTGTGGTGAGGGGCTCAGTAGCGCCACCTTTAGTCATAAGTGGGGGGGTTCGTTTTATCAACAGCAACAAATCTTGGTATGTGTATTGTTCTCATCAAGACGGACAACTTTCTAATTCACATTAATGATCTCCGACCAACAGGAAGAGAGATATTTTGGTTTGAATGTGGATTTTCTGAAGAATTTTCTCTCCCTGTCTCTGTCTCTCTGTGTGTGTGAGGGGAGGGGGGGATTTGACTATTGCTTTTATATTGTTAATCAAGGTTTCAGGGGCTTTTGGGGTCCTTAACGTGCTCAAAAACTCTTGAAACTTTGCACACAAGTCAGAACCTGCGGCCATCAGGCGCCACCAACTGGCAGATATTTTGGTCTGAATGTGGATTTTTTTGCTAAATCAGCCTCTGAATTTTTAGCCACCTTTATCTAAGTGGTTTATTTTATTCCCACCAAACTTTTTCAACATGATAAAAATATATTAATTATGCTAAATTGTGAACGGATAATAAATATCTCAAACGGTTTTGCTATGGCGAGGGATTAAAGTAATGTCAAAAAAGGAAACACTAAAAACGTCATATATTCTAAAAATTTAATTATACACCATTTATTACTATATAAAAGTATACAAATATCACAACTAAACCCATTTTATTCTTTTTTTGTTCAATTTAATAATTATTTATAAGTTTAAAAATAGTAATTGTACTATCTAGTCCCATAAAAGTCAAGTCATACATAGGGCTATACTGCCCTCTTGTGTTCAAAATCAGGTAGGCCTATTGTATCTACATAAAAATATACTAGGTATGTGACGGTGAGAATATTTCACCACCGGTTAATCGACGTGTGACACCGCTGGGGGCTTTTGAATCGCCAACGTAAAGACGAAAGTAAAATATGTTCGTCTGCACTGACATTGATAGTGGTTGAGCGAGCGTTTCAAATGAATTCCTATGGAAGTACGAATTAACTAAAAAACGTTCACTCTGTTCTGCTCGTTCCTCGCCGTGGATGCGCACCGTTATGAATGCCCGTGCAGCCATGAGCATTTTAGTTTAATTTTAAAATTAGCGCCTTTCGGGGGGTGGATTGCTTGAAATTATTTTACAAAGGCACAATGTTGTGTTTTATTGCGACTGTACACAAATAAAAGTTAACACTTTGCAGTTTGAATGTCATCCTGTATAATGACGGAGTATGTTTTTATGTGTCCACTGTTCAATCGCGCCCACGCCACACACACACACACACACACACACACACACACACGGTTTACTATCTTTGTGGGGACTCTCCATAGACTTAATGGTTTTTATACTGTACAAACTGTATATTCTATCTCTTCACACTAACCCTACCCCTAAACCTACCTATCACAGAAAACTTTCTGCATTTTTACATTTCCAAAAAAAACTCATTCTGTATGATTTATAAGCTTGTTTACCCATGGGGACCTCTATTTAGGTCCCCACTGTGACACGAGTCCCCATGAGTCTGTGTGCATTCAGGTAGAAGTCCCCACAGGGATAGAAAAACATGAACACACACACAGCACACACATTCCAGCATTGCAATTTTGACATCGCAGCCTGTTCATTATAGCCTTAATAAAATATAATAATAAAATAGTCAACCTAACATATAAAAATTACACTGCTCTAAATAGTCAGTAGTACAATTCGTACATTCACAGTAAGCACCGCTCCACTGTGATGTTTCCAAGCACATTTTTGCGCGTGTGAAGAGGATGATTTTTTTCGTCGATATTGGAAAACGAGTGAAGAACAAAGCCTATAATAAAGAATAGTTTAGCATCCAAATACATCGCAAATGTTGAAACATTTTGATTCTAATAAGAGGGTTACGTTACGTGAGCCCAACACTGCTTACTTTCATTTTAATTTTTACATTAAATTTAAAGCATTTGTTATGGAATATTTTGAGTGTATCATAAAATCAGAATAAGGTAAGTCAAGTAATATTTTCTGTCTTTTATATATTTATATATGTGTGTGTGTGTGTGTATATATATATCGCAGCTATATTTTTAATTCTTACTGCGATCGTTTTACATTGTTTGTTTTGTTGTATATTTACTCCTGCGTGATTGAAATAGTACATGTAATCTTTAGTTTGTTTGATTAAATTCCTATAATCTTTTGAATTAAGTCTGTCTCAGTTTGTTCCATTACTGAAGTCCTTGAAAGTGTGATCAACTACAGCTCTACTTTGATTTTACTATTAAAAATATCTAAATTGTCTAAAACACAAAAAGACAATTTAGATATTACTGTAAACATATAATTCTACCTACTTATCCCCTATTTAGAATAATTTAATTTGTGTATCAGACATATGAATATTCATATCTTATGAATATGACTCTCATTTGAGCTAATAATTCCATAAAACAGAGTCATTGTCGCTACAGTGTGTTGTAAAATATTTGAGTATATTGTTTTTATACTCAGAACACACAAATACACAGTAACAAATATATTTTATGTTTCCCACAAAAACAATGTACACAGTGTACATCCCAACCAACACAAAGTTGTACAAACAGTGGTCTACATACAAAACAACAGAAGAATTGACTGTATACAGTTACAGTAAAAAAGAAAAAAAATCCAATGTTGGCATCCATTGCTCCATTGAAGATCCATTGAAGATCACCTGTTGCCCTTTTATGCTAAAGCTCTGATTGCTAATTGTAAAACTGTGTGACGGGTGTTTGCAAATGTGATGAGTCAGTGTGCATATTTGAATGGCAGTGTGTTCCTTGTGAAAACAAGAGATTTTCTGCATGAAAATTGTGCCAAAAGCAGAGAAGTGTGTGTAGTGTTTTGAAAAAGGTGAGTTTTAGAACTGCAATTTGAGTGTAAAGCAGGAATTGTGCTTGTAGTTTAGCAAAATTGGTTCAGGGGGTTGGTGAATGAGTTACATGTTGTGGTCATTGTGTCTCAAGTACCAGTATTTGTGTTTAAACAATAGAGAAAAACTGTAATAAATACTTTGTATCCCATCTATAAACATTATTTAACCAGAAAGAGGCAGAGGAACATGATTTTTTCATAGCTTATCTTAATGTGCTAGTGTCGGGATATACGGTAGTGACAGTTTATGCAAATATGACATTATTTTTATAAGTTACCAATGGATCTTGAACAGTTACTTCAAGGTTACTACAAATGTTCAATTGTTGAAAATGTTCAAAATTTTATGCACAGTATATGCAACAGCAGTATTTGCACTGTAAAAAATGTTTTTATTTATATAAAGTGTGGGTGAACTATATGGTTATGCTGTGGTTCCTGTAGGTTTTGCGTGCGGGGGGTGGTTGGGGGGGTCTCTATGTCAATTTTGCTTGGGGCCCCCAAATTCTTTCAAACGGCCCTGCAGGCATGTAGTCCTTCTTTACAAATCAACCCTCAACAAACTACTTGTCTGGCCTTAAAAATGTATAATAAATAATTATTTATTGCTTCCGCGTAGCCACGTGAACCGGAAGTATCCAGACAACGTTTTATCTGTACAGAGGTAAAGGAAAGGGAAGGAGGCCTTCACAGGGGAGAGACTAGTTGACACTTCAGGACTGCGTTGTCGTCGTGTCCAGTCGTAGGTCCTTCATCAGATCTGGATACGGCCTAGATCCGGCGGACTGCGGTAAACCTCGGGATAAAGAGAGAGACTAATATTAGTGTAGATGCCATCCTTCTTATGATGTAACAAGTACATCAGGATTTATGGAAAGTGTTCCCGGTTCCGGCTGACCTAATGTATGCAGCCTAACATTGAATTATAGAAGTCTATAATGTGTTATGTGTATGCTGGGTCAAAGAAATGTGTTTTTAATCTACATTTGAACTGACAGAGTGTGTCTGCTTCCCGGACAATGTTAGGAAGACTGTTCCAAAGTTTTGGTGCTAAATAGGAAAAGGATCTACCGCCACCAGTCGATTTTGATATTCTAGGTATTATCAACTGGCCAGAATTTTGAGATTGCAATAGACGTGAAGGACTATAATGCGTTAAGAGCTCGCTCAAGTACTGGGGAGCTAAATCATTTAGTGCTTTGTAAGTAATCAGCAATATTTAAAAAATTATACGATGTTTAATAGGGAGCGGAACTCTAGAACTCTAGCTGCTGCGTTTTGGACCAGCTGTAGTTTGTTTATTAACCCTCAGAGGTCGACAATCACGCCGGCGTGATTTGCTCGCTTTTTTCCTTATGAGTTGAATTGAGACCCCAAATACTCTTTTGACTTTGATTTTACAAAACTAGTTTCATACATCAATCGATTCTGTTAAATGTGTATTATTTTTGTGTATACTCACAATAAAAACAAAGTGTTGTGCTTTTTGCCAAATAAAGAAAAATAAACACGAAGCGAGTTCTGCCTTCTCTCTGCCAGTAAAGTCCATTCTGAAACGCGTCCGAAAATGAGCAATAACTCAGTGGGCCCTATCTTGCACCCAGCGCAATTGACTTTGTACACCGACGCATGTATCATTCCTATTTTGCACCCGCGCAAAGCGCGCTTTTCCCTCCACAGAAGCACGTCGCTAAACTAGGGAATGAACTTGCGCTCCCTGGGCGGTTCAGCGCAAAAAAGGAGGCGTGTTCCAGCGCAAACGTTCCTTCATGCTATTTTGCAGGTTTAGAAAACAATTGCGCTACTAACCAGGAAAAAATTGTTTAAAGTCAGTGGCGCGTTGCGCATGTTATTCATATGCTATTTTAAGGGCGCATGCTTGGCCATAATCAATGTAGCGTGTGCACAACGCGAATGCACTTTGATTCTCTCATCTACACAGAAGCAGCAGTTTTCATTTTTGCAAATCATACATTATTACGATAGATAGATAGATGATAGATAGATAGATAGATAGATAGATAGATAGATAGATAGATAGATAGATAGATAGATAGATAGATAGATAGATAGATAGATAGATAGATAGATAGATAGATAGATAGATAGATAGATAGATAGATAGATAGATAGATAGATAGATAGATAGATAGATAGATAGATAGATAGATGGATAGATAGATAGATAGATAGACAATTTATTATAAAAGCATACATCTAGCTTACACATTTACCCAAATTATCATACGCCTTTTTAACCGAAGTTAATTTGGGTGTGTTTCTCCATCCCCAACGTCCCTGACGAGAACGTCGGTCTCCTCGGCTGTGAAGCGCTCCTGGCGCGCGCCTGGCAAATCCGCCGTTATAATAGGAATCCGCTTTAGAACAAACGCGTCTGCTCTTAAAGGGAATGTGAGATGACGCTCTGATTGGTTTATTTCACGTTACGCCCAAACCACACCTATGAATAATGAAGCTACTTCAGACCAACCCATTTTAGATTTGCGCCTGGCGCAAGAGTCATTTATCCCGCCGGGAAAATAGCAACAGCGCCAAGACCCGCCCACAAAGTTACTTGCGCTTTGCGCTTTGACACTTGCGTTTCAGATCGTTAAAATAGGGCCCAGTGAATACTCAGTCAAACATGCATACAGACACACAGGCATGAAGCTTGAATTCTCTTCTTTTAAATGAAGTAATTTATATAAAAAACAAATATTCTCATCTTGTGAAATCTGTATTAAAAGAGAGCGATTCCAGTCGACCTCATTAGAGCTAATTCAAATGTAATGTGACTCCGCCCACGGAGAGCGCACGCTATTCAAACGCAAATGGCTGAGGTAATCCACGCAAACCTGTGAACGCCCCCATCTGCTCGAGAAAACCAAAACACAAGTTTATTCAGAACATTACTTGTTTACAACGCAGCGCTGTGAGGAATAATGAGGAATACGAGCTGAGGAATACTAGTACGTTTTTCCTTCTCGGGTTTCTGTTTATGAATGAATGAACGGCATAGATGCGCGCTGTTTACCACAGCTGGCAAAAAACAATATTACGGGACAGTTCTCCATTATGGACGCGAGCGCTCTAAAAAAAGCACTACAAGACTTTCAAACTTTCACAGAGACCTCAAAACAGAAAGTACAAATCCTTTCTTTAAAACGAATTTCGTTTTGTATCAATTGTATCTTAATTTTAATATTTTTTTCATTAACAAATTTCCTGGATTTAAAGTAAATATAGGCTAGCAATCACAACATAAGGTGCTTGAACTGGACTCTCTCCTCTTGAACTAGCCTACTCGCCTCACATGTCTAAAAAATGTGAAATATATTTACAGAAAGCTGGTTCTAAACAAAACCATCCAAAACAAAAAACGATGTAGCCTAATAAATGTGCATTTCTCCGGTGCGTTCACTAGCCTACTGCGAAGATCGCGAGTCAATAGCCTATCGTCAACTTCATCTTTGCCAGAAGTTAAATTTAAATCGCGTGTGTGAATGAATGATGATGTTTTAGCAAACTGTATTGCTATACTGAGATGAGTAAAAATCGACTGAAATATGTTGAAATAAAATGTAGGCTATTTGTATAAGCAACGTATTAAACTGCAAATTAACAATATGCCCTAATATTTCATGAAAACACTGTTACAGTCAGGCGAAATATGAAAGACAACATCTTGTTGACTAGATTTGGGTACAGTTTTTACTGTAGAATATACTGCCACGTCAAATAAGCTTTTGTTTAGCAATTTCTATATATAAATTACTATTTTTGTCAAAAATAAGTAATCAACTAAGATGTTAGCTGTTCCAATGTTGACTAAATTCAAACTAATGAATACATAGATAAAATGTAGGCCTATAATCATTTTTTTTTTCAAAGAAAGAGTACACTTGAAATATTGTTGAAATTGTAATTAGGGCCCAAGCCCTGAAAGGGCGAAGGCCCTATTGTTTCCGGTAGTATTATTATTATTATTATTATTATTATTATTATTATTATTTTGTCAAACTTTCGGGCACTTTTGGGGCCCTTAACATGCTCGAAAACTCTTGAAATTTTGCACACACGTCAGAACCCGCGGCCATCAGGGCCGGACTGAAGCTGGTACCCGGGCGTGGCAGGGGGGCTCGACAGCGCCCCCTGGAACGGGATCCAAACACGTGTCCATAAATCAAACACGCTTGCATGTAATAATATGAAACTCGGTACACATATAGATCTCATCGGGCCGAACAACTTTCGTGCTCTAAGTTTTACGCCAGCCAAACAGAAAGTTGGCTATTTAGCGTTGTTTGGAAACGCATGCTGTGGAATTTAATGTACTCCTCCTAGGGAATTCATCGATTCGCCTCCAAACTCGGTGTGCATGAAGTCAAGACATTGAGGATGCTAAATTGCGGACGGATTTTTGATATCTCGAACGGTTTGGCCGTGGCGAGGAAACAAATTTATGGCGAAAAAATGAAACAGGAAGTGTGTTATAACTTCTGCATACATTAACTGATCTTGATGAAACTTAAGCAGTGTGTTCGTTGTAAGAGGCCGATCACATGGATGTGACTATTGTGAGTCAAAGTTATAGCGCCACCAACAGGCAGCAGGAAGTACATCACTTTCAAAATGCTTTGAAATCAGTGTCTTATTTTTACCCGATTTGCTTCAAACTTTATGTGTACAATATAGACACACGGCAGATGTAAACCTGTGAAAGGATTATTGATATCTTAGATACTGTTGCCGTGGCAACGCATCAAACTTTAATATTATTTTTTGATGCTTTTGAGACTCTTAACATACTTGAAATTGCATGAAACTCAACAGACACATCACATTTATTAGCCCGTAGACATGTGCAAAGTTTCAGAAACGGGCGTGGTGGAATGGCTCAGTAGCGCCACCTTTAGTCAAAAATGGGGGCTTAGTTTTTCCTAGAATCACAAAACTTGGTATGTGTATTGTTCTCATCAAGACGGACAACTTTCTAATTTACATGAACCATCTCCGACCAACAGGAAGAGAGATATTTTGGTTTGAATGTGGATTTTCTGAAGAATTTTCTCTCCCTCTCTCTGTGTCTGTGTGTGTGTGAGGGGAGGGGGGGATTTGACTATTGCTTTTATATTGTTAATCAAGGTTTCAGGGGCTTTTGGGGTCCTTAACGTGCTCAAAAACTCTTGAAACTTTGCACACAGGTCAGAACCCCCTGCCATCAGGGCCGGGCTGAAGCTGGTACCCGGGCGTGGCTGGGGGGCTCAACAGCGCCCCCTTGAACGGGGTTCTAAAACTTGATCCATATATCAAACACGCTCGCATGAATTAATATGAAACTCGGTACACATATAGATCTCATCGGGCCGAACAACTTTACCCCAGTCAAGTTTTACGCCAGCCCAACAGGAAGTCGGCTATTATGGGTTGTTTGGAAAACGCTTGCTGTGGAATGTGAAATACTCCTCCTAGAAAATTCACCGTGTCCCCTTCAAACTCGGTGTGCATGTAGTCAAGACTTTGAGGATGCTAAATTGCGGACGGATTTTTGATATCTCGAACGGTTTGGCTGTGGCGAGGAATCGAATTTATGGCGAGAAAAGAGAAACACGGAAGTGGAATATCTTCTGCATACATTAACTGATCTTGATGAAACTTCAGCAGTGTGTTCGTGGTAAGAGGCCGATCAGATGGATATAGCTATTGTGAGTCAAAGTTATAGCGCCACCAACTGGCAGCAGGAAGTGTGTCACTTTCAACATGCTTTTGACAAAAGTGTTGTTAGTTTTAACTACAGTAAAGAAATAATTTTTTGTATATTGTTCTCATCAAGCCGGACAACTTTCTAATTTACATTCAATAGCTCTGGCCATCAGGAAGTCAGATATTTTGGTCTGAATGTGAATTTTTTTGCAAAATCAGCCTCTGAATTTTTAGCCACTCCTCTTAAACTATTTATTTTATTCGTACCAAACTTTTTCAACATGATGAAACTACATTAAATATGCTAAATTGTGAATGGATAATAAATATCTCAAACGGTTTTGCTATGGCGAGGGATTAAAGTAATGTCCAAAAAGGAAACACTAAAAATCTTCTAAAAATGTAATTATATACCAATTATTTCTATATAAAAGAATACAAATATCACAACTAAACCCATTTTATTCTGTTTTTGCAATTCAAGAAGAATGAAAAAGTTAAAACAGGCTATTTAGTGCTATTTGGTTCAACAAAAAAGCAAACATAGGGCTATACTGCCCTCTTGTGTCCAAAAGGACATCAAAATAGTATATAAAACTTTTTACCAGGTAGGCCAATATTGTATTTAAATATACATTTATTAGGTATGTGTCTGAGGATATTTTCCCACCGGTTAATCGACGTGTGACACGAGTGGGTGCTTTTAAATCGCTAATATAATAGTGAAAGAAAAATAATGATAATGTTGCACACACAAATCACACACATGTGGGAAAGAATGATGCTTTTAAACAACACTAAACCGCCATTAGGTGTCGCCAGGCATCCATCTTAATAAGCGAGTCATTGATTCATTCGTTCAAACGATTCGTTCGAATGAGTCGATCATGATTAAGACAGATGTTTATGGATTGATCATTCAATCTTTGAGTCAACCGATTCGTTAAAAATGCTGAATCGTTCAGTTATGAAAAAACACGTGATGGTTCTGCCGTGATCTTTGTTTAACTATTTTCGCTGCTGAAACAGAACAAAAACAGTCAACATTGAATCTAAAATGTAAGTGACTTAATTGTAACTGTTTATTAACCTGTTGTATGAAATCTAGGGGTGGGAGAAAAAATTTATTCTTAGATGCATCGCGATGCGGACGTGGACGATTCTGAATCGATTCACAAATGTCAAAAAATCGATTCTCTAAAAAAATATTTTTCTAATAACGTAATATTGACGGAAGGCAAAAGGCGGAACTCTAAGCGGACGTGCGTGCAGTCTGTGGCGCGCACATAACAGAGAAGTTTCTTCTGCTCACCAAGGCTGCATTTATTTGATTAAAAATACAAACAAAAACAGTAATATTGTAAAATATTATTCCAATTTAAAACAGCTGCTTTCTATTTTAATATATTTTAAACTGTTATTTATTCCTGTGATCAAAGCTGGGTTTTCAGCATCATTACTCCAGTCGTCACTGTCACATGATCCTTCAGAAATTATTCTAATATGATGATTAAAACTCAAGAAACATTCATTATTATTTTAAATGTCGAAAACAGTTGTGTACAGTCTTTGATGAATAGAAAGTTCAAAAGAACAGCATTTATCTGAAATCTAAAGCTTTTGTAACGTTAAACACTACCGCTCAAAAGTTTTGGGTTAGTAGCCTAATAATTAAAATTTTATTTTTGGGGGAAATAAATAAAATAAATCAGTACTTTTATTTATGAAGGATGAGTTAAACTGATCAACAGTTACAGTAAAGACATTTATAATGTTAAAAATATATATATTTGAAATATATGCTGTTCTTTTGAACTTTAAATTCATCAAAGCATTTTGAAAAAAAAAAATCTGTACACAACTGTTTTCAACATTGAAAATAATTATGAATATTTATTGAGCATCAATCATCATATTAGTATGATTTCTGAAGGATCATGTGACACTGAAGACTGGAGTAATGATGCTGAAAACTCAACTTTGATCACTGAAATGAATTACTATGTAAAATATTTAAAAATTGAAAACAGCTGTTTTAAATTGGAATAATATTTCACAATATTACTGTTTTTGTTTGTATTTTTAATCAATAAATGCAGCCTTGGTGAGCAGAAGAGACTTCTCCTAAAAACATTAAAATCTTACTGACCCCAAACTTTTAAACAATAATATATATATATATATATATATATATATATATATATATATATATATATATATACATATATATATATATACATATATATGTATGTGTGTGTATGTATGTATGTATGTATGTATATATATATATATATATATATATATATATATATATAGCTGCGAGCAGCGATGGAGGGCCCAAGCCGGTGGTACCGCCACCCCGGTGCCTTTAGGTAACTAAAGGCACCGGGGTTGCGGTGCCACCGGCTTGGGCCCGTAATCGTTGCTCGCAGCTATATTTATTATTATTATTATTATTTTGTCAACCTTTCGGGCACTTTTTGGGCCCTTAACATGCTCGAAAACTCTTGAAATTTTGCACACACGTCAGAACCCGCGGCCATCAGGGCCGGACTGAAGCTGGTACCCGGGCGTGGCAGGGGGGCTAGACAGCGCCCCCTGGAACGGGATCCAAACACGTGTCCATAAATCAAACACGCTTGCATGTAATAATATGAAACTCAGTACACATATAGATCTCATTGGGCCGAACAACTTTCGTGCTCTAAGTTTTACGCCAGCCAAACAGGAAGTTGGCTATTTAGCGTTGTTTGGAAACGCATGCTGTGGAATTTAATGTACTCCTCCTAGGGAATTCATCGATTCGCCTCCAAACTCGGTGTGCATGAAGTCAAGACATTGAGGATGCTAAATTGCGGACGGATTTCTGATATCTCGAACGGTTTGGCCGTGGCGAGGAAACAAATTTATGGCGAAAAAATGAAACAGGAAGTGTGTTATAACTTCTGCATACATTAACTGATCTTGATGAAACTTCAGCAGTGTGTTCGTTGTAAGAGGCCGATCACATGGATGTGACTATTGTGAGTCAAAGTTATAGCGCCACCAACAGGCAGCAGGAAGTACATCACTTTCAAAATGCTTTGAAATCAGTGTCTTATTTTTACCCGATTTGCTTCAAACTTTATGTGTACAATGTAGACACACGGCAGATGTAAACCTGTGAAAGGATTATTGATATCTTAGATACTGTTGCCGTGGCAACGCATCAAACTTTAATATTATTTTTTGATGCTTTTGAGACTCTTAACATACTTGAAATTGCATGAAACTCAACAGACACATCACATTTATTAGCCCGTAGACATGTGCAAAGTTTCAGAAACGGGCGTGGTGGAATGGCTCAGTAGCGCCATCTTTAGTCAAAAATGGGGGCTTAGTTTTTCCTAGAATCACAAAACTTGGTATGTGTATTGTTCTCATCAAGACGGACAACTTTCTAATTTACATGAACCATCTCCGACCAACAGGAAGAGAGATATTTTGGTTTGAATGTGGATTTTCTGAAGAATTTTCTCTCCCTCTCTCTGTGTCTGTGTGTGTGTGAGGGGAGGGGGGGATTTGACTATTGCTTTTATATTGTTAATCAAGGTTTCAGGGGCTTTTGGGGTCCTTAACGTGCTCAAAAACTCTTGAAACTTTGCACACAGGTCAGAACCCACGGCCATCAGGGCCGGGCTGAAGCTGGTACCCGGGCGTGGCTGGGGGGCTCAACAGCGCCCCCTTGAACGGGGTTCTAAAACTTGATCCATATATCAAACACGCTCGCATGAATTAATATGAAACTCGGTACACATATAGATCTCATCGGGCCGAACAACTTTACCCCGGTCAAGTTTTACGCCAGTCCAACAGGAAGTCGGCTATTATGGGTTGTTTGGAAAACGCTTGCTGTGGAATGTGAAATACTCCTCCTAGAAAATTCACCGTGTCCCCTGCAAACTCGGTGTGCATGTAGTCAAGACTTTGAGGATGCTAAATTGCGGACGGATTTTTGATATCTCGAACGGTTTGGCTGTGGCGAGGAATCGAATTTATGGCGAGAAAAGAGAAACACGGAAGTGGAATAACTTCTGCATACATTAACTGATCTTGATGAAACTTCAGCAGTGTGTTCGTGGTAAGAGGCCGATCAGATGGATGTAGCTATTGTGAGTCAAAGTTATAGCGCCACCAACTGGCAGCAGGAAGTGTGTCACTTTCAACATGCTTTTGACAAAAGTGGGGGGGTTAGTTTTAACTACAGTAAAGAAAAAACAGTTTGTATATTGTTCTCATCAAGCCGGACAACTTTCTAATTTACATTCAATAGCTCT
This sequence comes from Scardinius erythrophthalmus, assembly GCF_964197995.2. NCBI lineage: Eukaryota > Metazoa > Chordata > Actinopteri > Cypriniformes > Leuciscidae > Scardinius > Scardinius erythrophthalmus. The sequence goes on along the minus strand of NC_138238.1, from coordinate 24,360,396 downwards.
GGCCATCAGGAAGTCAGATATTTTGGTCTGAATGTGAATTTTTTTGCAAAATCAGCCTCTGAATTTTTAGCCACTCCTCTTAAACTATTTATTTTATTCGTACCAAACTTTTTCAACATGATGAAACTACATTAAATATGCTAAATTGTGAATGGATAATAAATATCTCAAACGGTTTTGCTATGGCGAGGGATTAAAGTTTTCCAAAAAGGAAACAATAAAAATCTTCTAAAAACGTAATTATATACCATTTATTTCTATATAAAAGAATACAAATATCACAACTAAACCCATTTTATTCTGTTTTTGCAATTCAAGAAGAATGAAAAAGTTAAAACAGGCTATTTAGTGCTATTTGGTTCAACAAAAAAGCAAACATAGGGCTATACTGCCCTCTTGTGTCCAAAAGGACATCAAAATAGTATATAAAACTTTTTACCAGGTAGGCCAATATTGTATTTAAATATACATTTATTAGGTATGTGTCTGAGGATATTTTCCCACCGGTTAATCGACGTGTGACACGAGTGGGTGCTTTTAAATCGCTAATATAATAGTGAAAGAAAAATAATGATAATGTTGCACACACAAATCACACACATGTGGGAAAGAATGATGCTTTTAAACAACACTAAACCGCCATTAGGTGTCGCCAGGCATCCATCTTAATAAGCGAGTCATTGATTCATTCGTTCAAACGATTCGTTCGAATGAGTCGATCATGATTAAGACAGATGTTTATGGATTGATCATTCAATCTTTGAGTCAACCGATTCGTTAAAAATGCTGAATCGTTCAGTTATGAGAAAACACGTGATGCGTGATGGTTCTGCCGTGATCTTTGTTTAACTATTTTCGCTGATGAAACAGAACAAAAACAGTCAACATTGCATCTAAAATGTAAGTGACTTAATTGTAACTGTTTATTAACCTGTTGTATGAAATCTAGGGGTGGGAGAAAAAATTTATTCTTAGATGCATCGCGATGCGGACGTGGACGATTCTGAATCGATTCACAAATGTCAAAAAATCGATTCTCTAAAAAAATATTTTTCTAATAACGTAATATTGACGGAAGGCAAAAGGCGGAACTCTAAGCGGACGTGCGTGCAGTCTGTGGCGCGCACATAACAGAGAAGTTTCTTCTGCTCACCAAGGCTGCATTTATTTGATTAAAAATTCAAACAAAAACAGTAATATTGTAAAATATTATTCCAATTTAAAACAGTTTAAAATATATTAAAATAGAAAGCAGCTGTTATTTATTCCTGTGATCAAAGCTGAGTTTTCAGCATCATTACTCCAGTCGTCACTGTCACATGATCCTTCAGAAATTATTCTAATATGATGATTGATACTCAAGAAACATTCATTATTATTTTAAATGTCGAAAACAGTTGTGTACAGTCTTTGATGAATAGAAAGTTCAAAAGAACAGCATTTATCTGAAATCTAAAGCTTTTGTAACGTTAAACACTACCGCTCAAAAGTTTTGGGTTAGTAATAATTAAAATTTTATTTTTGGGGGAAATAAATAAAATAAATCAGTACTTTTATTTATGAAGGATGAGTTAAACTGATCAACAGTTACAGTAAAGACATTTATAATGTTAAAAATATATATATTTGAAATATATGCTGTTCTTTTGAACTTTACATTCATCAAAGCATTTTGAAAAAAAAAATCTGTACACTGTTTTCAACATTGAAAATAATAATGAATATTTATTGAGCATCAATCATCATATTAGTATGATTTCTGAAGGATAATGTGACACTGAAGACTGGAGTAATGATGCTGAAAACTCAACTTTGATCACAGAAATGAATTACTATGTAAAATATTTAAAAATTGAAAACGTACTCGGTTACTAACGTAACCTCGGTTCTCTCTAGAGAGAGGAACGAGTACTGCGTAGAATACGCTAGGGGAAAATCCTTTTCCACGAGAATACTGAAGCCAAAAAAATTATCCTTTAATTTTGTATTAATGTAAAACGCGTTGCGGCAGCATACAGACATAGGCGAGGCAGCTCGCGCGCCTATTGGCTGGTCTGCTGGCAACTGCTTAAGCCTATCGAGCGAGACCTAGAGTGACGTCAGACCCAATGAGGGCGCTTCGCGCCCTCTGCGTCACGTCCCGCCGAAACGGGCGTGGCTTAGGTCTATAAATACCGCTCGCAGGCATTATTTCTCTGGTTTTTCATAGTCGAAGCAACCAGAGCGCGTGCAGGCACGGCAGGATACGCAGTACTCGTTCCTCTCTCTAGAGAGAACCGAGGTTACGTTAGTAACCGAGTACGTTCTCTTACGAGAGATACTCTCGTACTGCGTAGAATACGCTAGGGGAACCTACTGTAAAACGCCGTGCGTGCTGGGATCTGATACCATAGACTCAAGGGCGACAGCCCGGAGTTCATACAGTACATAATCACCCAGGGGACCCACAGGGAATCCTGGAAGAAAAGAGGGGTTAGCCACTATCTTCCTTATAGCAGCATAGAGCAAGGATCGCAATACTCAATAGCTGCATAACTGACAGCGCCAGCTATGAGATTTTGGCCATACTAGACCGACAGTAGTCTGGCCTGTAGTGCGGGAACCTCTAGGTTGTAAAACCTTATAAATGTAGACGGAGAGGCCCAGCCTGCCGCCATACAAATATCTTGCAAGGCAATCCCACTTGACCATGCCCACGATGAAGCCATGCTTCTCGTGGAGTGCGCTTTGACACCCAGCGGGCACTGCATGCCCTTGGTTGTGTAGGCTAGCGCTATCGCGTCCACTACCCATCTGGATAGGGTCTGTTTCGAAGCGGCTTGTCCCTTAGAACGTCCGCTGAACGAAACAAATAGCTGCTCCGTCTGTCTGAAAACAGACGAGCGAGACACATAAGCTCTTAACGCCCTGACTGGGCAAAGGGAGCTTTCGTCCATATTTCCTTCAGTGACCGGCAGGGCCGACAGGGAAATGACCTGTGCTCTGAACGGTGTATTGAGGGATTTAGGAACATAACCGTGCTTAGGTTTGAGTATAACTCTAGAGTCATTCGGCCCAAATTCCATGCACGTCGCGCTTACTGAGAGCGCGTGTAAGTCCCCTATGCGCTTCACTGAAGCGAGAGCCAGAAGAAACGCTGTCTTAAAAGACAGGTGTTTAAGATCAATCTCCAAAAGGTGTTTAAGGAAAGAACCTCCGTCACACCGCAATACAGGGGTGACACACCACGAGCTGTGCACCAGCTAGAGAACACTGACCATTTTGAGGCATAGAGACGTCGCGTAGACGGAGCTCTGGCCTGTGTGATAGTGTTTAGCACTCCCTGTGGGAGGTCAGCGGGTACCCGTTGATGGCCCACACATGGAGGGACCACAGCTCTGGGTGAGGATGCCAAATCGAGCCGTTGGCTTGAGAGAGGAGATCCCTCCTCAGAGGCACTGGCCACGGGGCGGTGCTTGCTAACTGCATCACGATTGGGAACCAAGGTTGGCTCATCCAAAGTGGGGCTACAAGCAGCACTGAGCATCCTTCTTCCCTGACCCGTTCTATCACCTGAGTCAGGAGGGAGACGGGGGGAAAAGCGTAGAGAGGACGGCGAGGCCACTCGTGGGTCAGCGCGTCCTTGCTCTTCGAGAAAAATTCTGGACAGTGAGCGTTTTCCTGAGACGCGAACAGGTCTACTTCCGCTCTGCCGAATTTCTTCCACAGCAGCTGGACTGTCTGTGGGTGCAAAGACCATTCTCCTGTCGGAACTTGGTTCCTGGACAGTCTGTCTGGTCCTATGTTTAGGAGCCCTGGCACGTGCGCTGCTCTCAGCGAGAGCAGGTTGCTGCGGGCCCATATCAGGAGGCGCCTGGTTAGCCTGTACAGAGTCAGGGACCTGAGGCCGCCCTGGCGATTTATGTAGGACACCACTGAGACATTGTCTGAACGTATTAGCACGTGGTGCCCCTGTATGAGGGGACAAAAACGCGTGAGCGCTTTGCTCACTGCCAACATTTCGAGGCAGTTGATATGTAAGAGCTTCTCCCGCTTTGACCATAGGCCAAAAAACGGTCTGCCCTCGAGCAGCGCTCCCCATCCCGAGGTGGATGCGTCCGTGGACACCACCATCACTCTCGAGGAAGTCCCCAGGCTTACACCTGATTGGTACCAGTCTTTTGCCTCCCAAGGTTTCAAAGCTGCAATGCATGCTCGATTGACCTTGACGCGAAGCTGACCGGAGGCCCACGCTGAGCGTGGTACTCTCTTTCTGAGCCAGAACTGCAGTGGGCGCATGCGCAGAAGGCCCAACTGGAGAACTGAAGATGCTGAGGCCATCAGGCCGAGCATCCTTTGAAAGGCTTTGAGAGGGACTATCGCGCCGCAGCGGAACGCGCCGGCTGCGCGACGAATGTCTAGTGTGCGCTGAGATGACAGACGTGCTGTCATTAGCAGCGAGTTCAGCTCTATTCCCAGAAAAGATATAATCTGTCTGGGGAAAAGTGAGCTCTTCTCCCAATTCACTGCGAGACCGAGATTCTCGAGGTGATCGAGTAAAATGGTCCTGTGCTCTACGAGCTCTGAGTGAGATTGGGCTAGAATCAGCCAGTCGTCCAGATAGTTCAGCACTCGTATGCCCCGTAATCTGAGGGGTGCGAGCGCTGCGTCCATGCACTTCGTAAATGTACGGGGTGCCAGAGACAAGCCGAAAGGCAGGACTGTGTACTGATATGCCTGGCCCTCGAAGGCGAATCTCAAAAATCGCCTGTGACGTGACGCTATCTGTATTTGAAAATACGCGTCTTTTAGATCTATTGACACAAACCAGTCCCCCTGGCGGACGTGCGCGAGGATTTTTCTGGTTGTGAGCATCCTGAACTGGCGCTTCATAAGCGCTCTGTTCAACTGCCGCAGATCTAGTATGGGTCTGAGACCCCCGTCTTTTTTGGGCACCAGGAAGTATCTGCTGTAAAGCCCCCCCTCGCTTTGAGCTTGAGATAGGGGTTCTATAGCCCCTTTGCTCAACAGTTTCAAAATCTCGGCTCGAAGTAGATGGGCTACTTTCGATTCTACCGTGGTCTCGACGCGCGCCATGAAGCGGCGAGGGCGTCGGCGAAACTGCAGCGAATAGCCTCCTTTTATGATGTTCAGCACCCATCTCGAAACCCCGGGAAGCTTTTCCCACGCAGGTGCGCGAGTAGCTAGGGGCCGGATGCGAAGCGCGCTCTGATCGGCTCGCGATACAGCGGCTTTTGTGTGCTGTGACATAAGCGTCGCGCTCATGACATCTGAGGCAGGGGGCGCGCTGATAACAGCGGGCAGAATGCCCGCGCTCGACTCCTCCGCAGTGTTTAGCTGAGAGGAGGAGGGCTGGGCTAGATTCATGTCTGTGTGTGGGCGTGGGCGCGGAGCGGCGGGCACGTACACCACCTTTACAGCATTGCTCGCGTGAGCAGAGCATATGCATACGGGTCCTGTATTCACAGGGACCGTGAGACATGTGGGAAGTAGCGTTAGTGGGCACTGGGTAGTGGGCACTTTTGCTACATTTGAAGCGCAATCGATCTGAGTCGATTTTATGTGCGCGCGCCCTGTGTGAAGGGCTGTGCTTGTGTGTAGGAATGGGCGCTGAGTAGCGGGCATTTTTTCTACACATGAAACACCGTCGGCCGTGGCCGGGACACCAGAAAATACACTCTTTAAGGGATTTATCTGGGTAGCCGTAAAAACGGCTTTTGTGTGCAGGCAAGCGGGTAATGGAACCGGCTTGTTGGCTGCTAAATACGCTGGACCAGTCACATTTCCTGGAACTGGACGAGCGGCAAGCTTTGGTGGAAGTCCGGCCGCAGCGGGACTTGGACACCGTCGCTTTCCTAGGCGTGCTAGGATGATTTCGGGGCCTCTGGCTTCAACACAACCTTCTGCCGCGGGCCACGCGGGGCGGGGCGGCGGCCGGATGAGCGAGAGCGCGGTCTCGAGCTCTGGGCTTGGCGGCGTTGAGAAGAGGAGGCGGCGGGCGGAGGCTTAGGCTGTGAGCTCTGAGCAGACGGTTTCGCACGGCCTGCTGCAGAACTGGAGCGCTTCAGGAGGAAGTGCTTCATGGCCTGGGTCGCTTTCTGCACCTCAGCGAACCTATCGGCGAAATCTTTGACCGAGGTTCCGAAGAGGCCGGCAGGGGAAAGCGGCGCGTCGAGGAACGCGGTGCGCTCCGACTCAGACATGTCAGAGAGCGTAAGCCACAGATGTCTCTCAGACACGGTGAGCGAGGCCATGCTCCGTCCGATGGCCTGTGCTGCTGACTTGGTGGCGCGAAGAGCGAGGTCTGTAGCGCTCCTCAAGTCCGGCACACAGATTGCGTCAGGTCCTTTCTCGTCCAGCTGGCGGAGGAGATCGGCCTGGTATATCTGAAGCGTGGCCATGGTGTGCAACGCTGACGCGGCCTGCCCGGCGGCGGAGAAAGCGCTGCGGAGCAGGGTTGACGTCGTGCGGCAGGCTTTTGAGGGCAGCGCCATCTTAGCACGCCGTCCAGCGGAGGGCGGGCATAAGTGCGCTGCGATAGCCTCTTCAACCGGCGGCAGGGAGTGGTAGCCTCTGTTCTTTGCGTCGTCAACAGCGGAGAACGCCAAAGAGACAGAGGACCGAGTCCTGGCCGAAAAAGGGGAGCCCCAAGATTTAGCGACTTCTTCATGAAGCTCAGGAAGAAAGGGCGCTGGCTTGGATGCAGGTGAAACGCGCTCCCCAGGCAGGAAGTAGCCGTCCAGCCGGTTATGAGCAGGCTGCTCAGGCGTAATCCACTCGAGGCCGAGGCTCGCCGTGGCCTGAGTGAGCACGCGCATGAGCTCCGCCTCAATGCTCGCTCTCTTTCCCGTAGAAGCACGGGCAGGAGGGGTGGGGTCCTCAGAGCCCGCCCAATCCTCACTGCCTGATGCTATGAGAGAGCAGGAATCCTCCTCTCGAAGCAGCGCGTCGATCTCATCAGCGTCATCGACAGAAGCGGCGGCAGACCGCGGCCGCTGTCCGTCCGTGAGCGAAGCTGATGAAACCGGAGAAGCAGGCGGGCGCACCGGCGAGCTTTGACGGCTGAGAGAGGGCTCCGGGATCCGCTGAGCGCGGCGCTTCTTACGGCGCGGCACAACAGCAGGTGTGGGCGCAGTCTCGGTGAACAGTGCCAAGCGAGTCCTCAGAGTCGCTAAAGGCAACAGCTCGCAGTGATGGCAGCCGCCATCAGCGAGCGCGAGAGCTGCGTGTTCTTGACCCAGGCAGGAAGCGCAGATGACATGGCGGTCCCCGTCGCTGAGTGCGGCTCTGCACGAGCCACAAGCAGGCATCTTGAAAAAGACGCAGCTCTTTTAGATAGTGTGAGTCGCGCCGGCGAACACACACACACAGTGCAATGAAAAGGATATAGGCGCTGGATAGCGCAGCAGGAAGGCGATGAAGGCGGCGCGGCCAGCAGCTTCTTCGACTCGTCCCGCTGAGGTGCTCCTTCAACAGCGCGGCTTCTTCTCGGATCCAGCGATGTGAGTTGCTTCGCTGAAGGATGAAAAATCAGAGAAATAATGCCTGCGAGCGGTATTTATAGACCTAAGCCACGCCCGTTTCGGCGGGACGTGACGCAGAGGGCGCGAAGCGCCCTCATTGGGTCTGACGTCACTCTAGGTCTCGCTCGATAGGCTTAAGCAGTTGCCAGCAGACCAGCCAATAGGCGCGCGAGCTGCCTCGCCTATGTCTGTATGCTGCCGCAACGCGTTTTACATTAATACAAAATTAAAGGATAATTTTTTTGGCTTCAGTATTCTCGTGGAAAAGGATTTTCCCCTAGCGTATTCTACGCAGTACGAGAGTATCTCTCGTAAGAGAACATCTGTTTTAAATTGGAATAATATTTCACAATATTACTGTTTTTGTTTGTATTTTTAATCAATAAATGCAGCCTTGGTGAGCAGAAGAGACTTCTCCTAAAAACATTAAAAATCTTACTGACCCCAAACTTTTGAACAATAATATATATATATATATATATATATATATATATATATATGCATATATATGTATGTGTGTGTATGTATGTATGTATATATATATATATATATATCTATATATATATCTATCTATATATATATATATATATATATATATATATATATAAATATAGCTGCGAGCAGCGATGGAGGGCCCAAGCCGGCGGTACCGCCACCCCGGTGCCTTTAGGTAACTAAAGGCACCGGGGTTGCGGTACCACCGGCTTGGGCCCGTAATCGCTGCTCGCAGCTATATTTATTATTAGGGCCCGAGCACCGATGGTGTGAGGACCCTCTTGGAATTGCTCTGTTTATTATTATTAGGGCCCGAGCACCGATGGTGTGAGGACCCTCTTGGAATTGCTCTGTTTATTATTATTAGGGCCCGAGCACCGATGGTGTGAGGACCCTCTTGGAATTGCTCTGTTTATTATTATTATTATTATTATTATTATTATCCGCATTGAATTGCATTTTTGAGGGCCTAAACATGCGCGAAAACTCACGAAACTTTGCACACGCGTCAGAACTGGCGAAAATTTACATCTGATATAGGTTTCAGAATTGGACGGGGCAAAACGGCTCGATAGCGCCACCTATAAAAGTTCAACGGAGTGCGCCTCCCGCAACGTTCCACGTACGTGCACGAAATTCGGTACATACATGTAATGACCTAATACCTACAAAAAAGTCTCTTGGAGCATAGCCCTAAACACAACAGGAAGTCAGCCATTTTGAACTTCCTCTCAGATTTTTGTGCAGTTTTTGCTATTTTCAGGCCTCGTACTTTAACGAACTCCTCCTACAGTTTTAATCTGATCATCTTCAAATTTGGTGAGTGTAATCTTAAGGCCTTTGCGACGTTAAATTGCGAAGATCTTGAGTTTTCGTCAAAGGGCGGGTCCTCGGCGACCTGACAAATTTCGATGTTTCGGCATGAAACAGGAAGTTGCTGTAACTCAGGCATGGAATGTCCAATCTGCCCCAAACTTCACACTTTTGATAAGAGTTCTGTCCTGAACACATGACCATGCTCATATTCAGTTATAGTCATAGCGCCACCTGCTGGCAACAGGAAGTGACATGTTTAACACTGTTATGGACTCCTAATAACATATAAAAAAGTGCCAGCAAGTGCTAAACATGCTAACAACATACTAGAAGCATGCTAAAACATGCTAGCAAACTCTTAGCTAAGTGCTAAAGCATGCTATTATTGCAATTAAATAGGAATTTGCTGTAACTCAGGCATGGAATGTCCAATCTGCCCCAAACTTCACACTTTTGATAAGCGTTCTGTCCTGAACACATCTACATGAGAATATTCAGTTATAGTAATAGCGCCACCTACTGGTAACAGGAAGTGTCATGTTTAACACGTTGATGCCATTCTAGCAACATGTTAAAAATGCCATTGACTTCTAAACATGTTAGAAACATGTTAAAACATGCTAGCAATACTTAGCTAAGTGCTAAAGCATGCTAATTCAATGAAACAGGATGTTGTTGTTACTCAAGAAGGCAATGTCCAATCTGCCCCAAACTTCACACTTTTAATAAACGTTCTGTCCTAAACACATGACCATGCTCATATTCAGTTACAGTCATAGCGCCACCTGCTGGCAACAGGAAGTGACATGTTAAACACTGTTGTGGACATATAAAAACATATAAAAAAAGTGACAGCAAGTGCTAAACATGCTAACAACATACTAGAAACATGCTAAAACATGCTAGCAAACACTTAGCTAAGTGCTAAAGCATGCTATTGCTGCAATTAAATAGGAATTTGCTGTAACACAGGCATGGAATGTCCAATCTGCCCCAAACTTCACACGTTTGATAAGAGTCATGGCCTGAACACATCTACATGAGAATATTCAGTTATAGTGATAGCGCAACCTGCTTTCAACAGGAAGTGACATGTTTAACACTCTTGTGTTCTCCTAATAACATATAAAAAAGAGCCAGCAAGTGCTAAACAGGTTAGCAACATACTAGAAACATGCTAGCAAACACTTAGCTAAGTGCTAAAGCATGCTATTACTGCAATTAAATAGGAATTTGCTGTAACTCAGGCATGGAATGTCCAATCTGCCCCAAACTTCACACATTTGATAAGAATCATGGCCTGAACACATGTCTATGCTCAAATTCAGTTATAGTAATAGCGCCACCTACTGGCAACAGGAAGTGACATGTTTAACACTTTGATGCCGTTCTAGCAACATGTTAAAAATGCCATTGAGTTCTATACATGCTAGAAACATGTTAAAACATGCTAGCAATACTTAGCTAAGTGCTAAAGCATGCTAATTCAATGAAACAGGACTTTGTTGTTCCTCAAGAAGGCAATGTACAATCTACCCCGAACTTCACACGTTTGATAAGAGTTATCTCTTGAACACATGGCCATGCTCATATTTAGTTATAGTCATAGCGCCACCTGCTGGCAACAGGAATTGACGTTTAACACTGTTCTTGACTCCTAATAACATATAAAAAAATGCCAGTAGGTGCTAAACATCCTACCAACATACTAGAGACATGCTAAAACATACTAGCAAACACTTAGCTAAGTGCTAAAGAATGATATTACTGCAATTAAATATGAATTTGCTGTAACTCAGGCATGGAATGTCCAATCTGCCCCAAACTTCACACTTTTGATAAGCGTTCTGTCCTGAACACATGACCATGCTTATATTCAGTTACAGTCATAGCGCCACCTGCTGGCAACAGGAAGTGACATGTTTAACACTGTTATGGACTCCTAATAACATATAAAAAAGTGCCAGCAAGTGCTAAACATGCTAACAACATACTACAAACATGCTAAAACATGCTAGCAAACTCTTAGCTAAGTGCTAAAGCATGCTATTATTGCAATTAAATAGGAATTTGCTGTAACTCAGGCATGGAATGTCCAATCTGCCCCAAACTTCCCACATTTGATAAGAATCATGGCCTGAACACATGTCTATGCTCAAATTCAGTTATAGTAATAGCGCCACCTACTGGCAACAGGAAGTGACATGTTTAACACTTTGATGCCGTTCTAGCAACATGTTAAAAATGCCATTGAGTTCTAAACATGCTAGAAACATGTTAAAACATGCTAACAATGCTTAGCTAAGTGCTAAAGAATGCTAATTCAATGAAACATGACTTTGTTGTTACTCAAGAAGGCAATGTCCAATTTGCACCAAACTTCACACGTTTGATAAGAGTTCTGTCCTGAACACACATCCATGGTCATATTCAGTTATAGTCATAACGCCACCTACTGGCAACAGAAACTGACATGGTTAACACAGTAATGCAGTACTAACCACATAATTATTGTGTACTAAGCATGCTAGAAACAGACTAAACATGCTAGCAACACTGCTAGCTGAGTCATGAAGCATGCTATTATCACCATTATACAAAACATTTTGTAACTGACTTTGACATACTCTTACTATATATACCTCCTTAAATGTACATTTCCCAACCATGCTCTGTCTTCCTAAAGCCACCGAGTGTTGATGGCATGGGTGCGAGGGCCCTTTCATCGCTGCTTGCAGCTTTAATTAGGGCCCGAGCACCGATGGTGTGAGGACCCTCTTGGAATTGCTCTGTTTATTATTAGGGCCCAAGCCCTGAAAGGGCGAAGGCCCTATTGTTTTCGGTAGGATTATTTGTTATTATTATTATTATTATTTTTTTCTACTTCTCGGGCACTTTTGGGGCCCTTAACATGCTCAAAAACTCTTGAAATTTTGCACACACGTCAGAACCTGCGGCCATCAGGGCCGGACTGAAGCTGGTACCCGGGCGTGGCACGGGGGCTCGACAGCGCCCCCTGGAATGGTGTCTGAAAACTTGGTCCATAAATCAAACACGCTTGCATGTAATAATATGAAACTCAGTACACATATAGATCTCATCGGGCCGAACAACTTTCGTGCTCTAAGTTTTACACCAGCCCAACAGGAAGTCGGTTATTATACGTTGTTTGGAAAATGCATTCAATGGAATGTGAAATACTCCTCCTAGGGAATTCATCCGATCGCCACCAAACTAGGTGTGAATGAAGTCAAGACATTGAGGATGCTAAATTGCGAACGGATTTTTGATATCTCGAACGGTTTGGCCGTGGCGAGGAAACGAATTTATGGCGAATAATGGGACACAGGAAGTGTGTTATAACTTCTGCATACATTAACTGATCTTGATGAAACTTCAGCAGTGTGTTCGTTGTAAGAGGCCGAACACAAGGATGTGACTATTGTGAGTCAAAGTTATAGCGCCACCAACTGGCAGCAGGAAGTGTGTCACTTTCAAAATGCTTTGAAATCACTCTCTTATTTTTACCCGATTTGCTTCAAACTTTATGTGTATAATGTAGACACACGGCAGATAAAGACCTGTGAAAGGATTATTGATATCTTAGATACTGTTGCCATGGCAACGCATCAAACTTTATTATTCTTTTTTGATGCTTTTGAGACTCTTAACATACTTGAAATTGCATGAAACTCAACAGACACATCACACTTATTAGCCAGTAGACATGTGCAAAGTTTCAAAAACGGGCGTGGTGGAATGGCTCAGTAGCGCCACCTTTAGTCAAAAATGGGGCCTTAGTTTTTCCTAGAATCACAAAAATCGGTATGTATATTGTTCTCATCGAGCCGGACAACTTTCTAATTTACACTTAATAGCTCAAAGCAACAGAAAGTCAGATATTTTGGTTTGAATGTGATTTTTTGGAGAATTTTCTCTCTCTCTCTCTGTCTCTGAGTGTGTGAGGGGTGGGGGTGATTTGTCAGTTGAGTGAGATTTACTTTTTCATTTGTTTTTCAAGGTTTCTGGGGCTTTTGGGTCCCTAAACGTGCTCGAAAACTCTTGAAACTTTGCACACAGGTCAGAACCCGCGGCCATCAGGGCGGGGCTGAATCTGGTAGCCGGGCGTGGCAGGGGGGCTCGACAGCGCCCCCTTGAACGGGGTTCTAAAACTTGGTCCATATACCAAACAAACTTGCATGAATTAATTTGAAACTCGGTACACATATAGATCTCATCGGGCCGACCGACTTTCGTGCTCTAAGTTTTACGCCAGCCCAACAGGAAGTCGGCTATTATGGGTTGTTTGGAAACGCTTGCTGTGGAATTTAATGTACTCCTCCTAGGAAATACATCGATTCGCCTCCAAACTCGGTCAGCGTGAAGTCAAGGCATTGAGGATGCTAAATTGCGGACGGATCTTTGATATCTTGAACGGTTTGGCCGTGGCGAGGAAATGAATTTATGGCGAGAAAAGAGAGACACGAAGTGTTATAACTTCTGCATACATTAACTGATCTTGATGAAACTTCAGCAGTGTGTTTGTGATAAGAGGCCGATCAGATGGATGTAACTATTGTGAGTCAAAGTTATAGCGCCACCAACTGGCAGCAGGAAGTGTGTCACTTTCAACATGCTTTTGACAAAAGTGGGGGGGTTAGTTTTACCAACAGTTACAAACATGAGTATATATATTGGTCTCACCGAGCCGGACAACTTTCTAATTAACAGTCATTAGCTCAGAGCAAAAGAAAGTCAGATATTTTGGTTTGAATGTGGATTTTTGGGATATTTCAGACTCTGAGTTTTTAGCTACTCTTCCAAACTGGCTTATTTTTTTCACACCAAACTTTTTCAAAATGATGAAAATACATTAAAGATGCTAAATTGTGAACGGATATTAAACATCTCAAATGGTTTTGCTATAGTGAGGGACTGAAGTAATGTACAAAAATTAAACACTAAAAGCCTCATCTTCTAAAAATGTAATTATACACCATTTATTTCTATAAAAGTATACAAATATCACAACCAAACTCATTTTATTCTTTTTTTTAATTTAATAATTATTTATAAGTTTAAAAATAGTAATTGTACCATTTAGTCTCATAAAAGTCAAGTCATTCATAGGGCTATACTGCCCTCTTGTGTTCAAAATCAGGTAGGCCTATTGTATTTACATAAAAATATACTAGGTATGTGACGGTGAGAATATTTTACCACCGGTTAATCGACGTGTGACACCGCTGGGGGCTTTTGAATCGCAAACTTAAAAACGAAAGTAAAATATTTTCGTCCGCACTGACATTGATAGTGGTTGATAATAATAATAATAATTTGTTACATTTATATAGCGCTTTTTCTGAGACCTCAAAGCGCTTTACATAGATGGGGGGAATCTCCTCAACCATCACCAATGTGCAGCATCCACTTGGATGATGCGACGGCAGCCATATTGCGCCAGAACGCCCACCACACACCAGCTTACTGGTGGAGAGGAGACAGTGATGAAGCCAATCAGTATATCAGTACATGGGGATGATTAGGAGGCCATGATGGATAGAGGCCAAGGGACAAATTTGGCCAGGATGCCGGGGTTACACCCCTACTCTTTTTCGAAGGACATCCTGGAATTTTTAATGACCACAGAGAGTCAGGACCTCGGTTTAACGTCTAATCCGAAGGACGGTGCTCTTTTGGCAGTATAGTGTCCCCGGCACTACACTGGGGCATTAGGACTCACACAGACCACAGGGTGAGCGGTTGAGCGGGCGTTTCAAATGAATTCCTATGGAAGTAGGAATAAACTGAAAAACGTCCACTTTGTTCAGCTCGTTCCTTGTCGTGGATGCGCACCATGAATGCCCGTGCAGCCATGAGCATTTTAGTTTAATTTTAAAATTAGCGCCTTTCAGGGGGGTGGATTGCTTGAAATTATTTTACAAAAGCACAATGTTGTGTCTTATTGCGACAGTACACAAATATAAGTTAACACTTTGCAGTTTGAATGTCGTCCTGTATAATGACGTATGTTTTTATGTGTCCACTGTTCCATCGCGCCCACGCCACACACACACACACACACACACACACACACACACACACACACACACACGGTTTACTATCTTTGTGGGGACTCTCCATAGACTTAATGGTTTTTATACTTTACAAACTGTATATTCTATCTCCTCACACTAACCCTACCCCTAAACCTACCCATTACAGAAAACTTTCTGCATTTTTACATTTCCAAAAAGACTCATTGTGTATGATTTCTAAGCTTGTTTACCCATGGGGACCTCTATTTAGGTCCCCACTGTGACACGAGTCCCCATGAGTCTGTGTGCATTCAGGTTGAAGTCCCCACCGGGATAGAAAAACATGAACACACATGCACACACACACACACACACACACACACACACACACACACACACACACACACACACACACACACACACACACACACACACACACACACATTCAAGCATTGCAATCTTGACATCGCAGCCTGTTCATTATAGCCATGTGTATGTATATATATATATATATATATATATATATATATATATATATATATATATATATATATATATATATATATATATATATATATATATATATATATAAATATATATAAATATAGCTGCGAGCAGCGATTACGGGCCAAAGCCGGCGGTACCGCCACCCCGGTGCCTTTAGGTAAAGGCACCGGGGTTGCGGTGCCATCGGCTTGGGCCCGTAATCGCTGCTCGCAGCTATATTTATTATTCTACTTCTTCTTCTTCTTCTTCTCCGCATTTAATTGCATTTTTGAGGGCCTAAACATGCTCGAAAACTCACGAAACTTTGCACACGCGTCAGAACTGGCGAAAATTTACATCTGATATAGGTTTCAGAATTGGACGGGGCAAAATGGCTCGATAGCGCCACCTATAAAAGTTCAACGGAGTGCGCCTCCCGCAACGTTCCACGTACGTGCACGAAATTCGGTACATACATGTAATGACCTAATACCTACAAAAAAGTCTCTTGGAGCATAGCCCTAAACACAACAGGAAGTCAGCCATTTTGAACTTCCTCTCAGATTTTTGTGCAGTTTTTGCCATTTTCAGGCCTCGTACTTTAACGAACTCCTCCTACAGTTTTAATCTGATCATCTTCAAATTTGGTGAGTGTAATCTTAAGGCCTTTGCGACGTTAAATTGCGAAGATCTTGAGTTTTCGTCAAAGGGCGGGTCCTCGGCGGCCTGACAAATTTCGATGTTTCGCCATGAAACAGGAAGTTGCTGTAACTCAGGCATGGAATGTCCAATCTGCCCCAAACTTCACACTTTTGATAAGCGTTCTGTCCTGAACACATGACCATGCTCATATTCAGTTACAGTCATAGCGCCACCTGCTGGCAACAGGAAGTGACATGTTTAACACTGATATGGACTCCTAATAACATATAAAAAAGTGCCAGCAAGTGCTAAACATGCTAACAACATAATAGAAGCATGCTAAAACATGCTAGCAAACTCTTAGCTAAGTGCTAAAGCATGCTATTATTGCAATTAAATAGGAATTTGCTGTAACTCAGGCATGGAATGTCCAATCTGCCCCAAACTTCACACTTTTGATAAGCGTTCTGTCCTGAACACATCTACATGAGAAAATTCAGTTATAGTAATAGCGCCACCTACTGGTAACAGGAAGTGACATGTTTAACACTCTTGTGGTCTCCTAATAACATATAAAAAAGAGCCAACAAGTGCTAAACAGGTTAGCAACATACTAGAAACATGCTAGCAAACACTTAGCTAAGTGCTAAAGCATGCTATTACTGCAATTAAATAGGAATTTGCTGTAACTCAGGCATGTAATGTCCAATCTGCCCCAAACTTCACACATTTGATAAGAATCATGGCCTGAACACATGTCTATGCTCAAATTCAGTTATAGTAATAGCACCACCTACTGGCAACAGGAAGTGACATGTTTAACACTTTGATGCCGTTCTAGCAACATGTTAAAAATGCCATTGAGTTCTATACATGCTAGAAACATGTTAAAACATGCTAGCAGTACTTAGCTAAGTGCTAAACCATGCTAATTCAATGAAACAGGACTTTGTTGTTACTCAAGAAGGCAATGTACAATCTACCCCAAACTTCACACGTTTGATAAGAGTTATCTCTTGAACACATGTCCATGCTCATATTTAGTTATAGTCATAGCGCCACCTGCTGGCAACAGGAAGTGACGTTTAACACTGTTCTTGACTCCTAATAACATATAAAAAAATGCAAGTAGGTGCTAAACATCCTACCAACATACTAGAGACTTGCTAAAACATACTAGCAAACACTTAGCTAAGTGCTAAAGAATGATATTACTGCAATTAAATATGAATTTGCTGTAACTCAGGCAAGGAATGTCCAATCTGCCCCAAACTTCACACTTTTGATAAGCGTTCTGTCCTGAACACATGATCATGCTTACAGTCATAGCGCCACCTGCTGGCAGCAGGAAGTGACATGTTTAACACTGTTATGGACTCCTAATAACATATAAAAAAGTGCCAGCAAGTGCTAAACATGCTAACAACATACTAGAAACATGCTAAAACATGCTAGCAAACTCTTAGCTAAGTGCTAAAGCATGCTATTATTGCAATTAAATAGGAATTTGCTGTAATTCAGGCATGGAATGTCCAATCTGCCCCAAACTTCACACATTTGATAAGAATCATGGCCTGAACACATGTCTATGCTCAAATTCAGTTATAGTAATAGCGCCACCTACTGGCAACAGGAAGTGACATGTTTAACACTTTTATGCCGTTCTAGCAACATGTTAAAAATGCCATTGAGTTCTAAACATGCTAGAAACATGTTAAAACATGCTAACAATGCTTAGCTAAGTGCTAAAGAATGTTAATTCAATGAAACATGACTTTGTTGTTACTCAAGAAGGCAATGTCCAATTTGCACCAAACTTCACACGTTTGATAAGAGTTCTGTCCTGAACACACATCCATGCTCATATTCAGTTATAGCCATAACGCCACCTACTGGCAACAGAAACTGACATGGTTAACACCGTAATGCAGTACTAACCACATAATTATTGTGTACTAAGCATGCTAGAAACAGACTAAACATGCTAGCAAC
Organism: Scardinius erythrophthalmus; assembly: GCF_964197995.2. Classification (NCBI taxonomy): domain Eukaryota; kingdom Metazoa; phylum Chordata; class Actinopteri; order Cypriniformes; family Leuciscidae; genus Scardinius; species Scardinius erythrophthalmus. Next base: position 24,342,404 of record NC_138238.1, on the reverse strand, counting down.
ACTTAGCTGAGTCATGAAGCATGCTATTATCACCATTATACAAAACATTTTGTAACTGACTTTGACATACTCTTACTATATATACCTCCTTAAATGTACATTTCCCAACCATGCTCTGTCTTCCTAAAGCCACCGAGTGTTGATGGCACGGGTGCGAGGGCCCTTTCATCGCTGCTTGCAGCTTTAATTAGGGCCCGAGCACCGATGGTGTGAGGACCCTCTTGGAATTGCTCTGTTTATTAGGGCCCGAGCACCGATGGTGTGAGGACCCTCTTGGAATTGCTCTGTTTATTAGGGCCCGAGCACCGATGGTGTGAGGACCCTCCTGGAATTGCTCTGTTTATTATTATTATTAGGGCCCGAGCACCGATGGTGTGAGGACCCTCTTGGAATTGCTCTGTTTATTATTATTATTATTATTATTCTTCTTCTTCTTCTTCTCCGCATTGAATTGCATTTTTGAGGGCCTAAACATGCTCGAAAACTCACGAAACTTTGCACACGCGTCAGAACTGGCGAAAATTTACATCTGATATAGGTTTCAGAATTGGACGGGGCAAAATGGCTCGATAGCGCCACCTATAAAAGTTCAACGGAGTGCGCCTCCCGCAACGTTCCACATACGTGCACGAAATTCGGTACATACGTGTAATGACCTAATACCTACAAAAAAGTCTCTTGAAGCATAGCCCTAAACACAACAGGAAGTCAGCCATTTTGAACTTCCTCTCAGATTTTTGTGCAGTTTTTGCCATTTTCAGGCCTCGTACTTTAACGAACTCCTCCTACAGTTTTAATCTGATCATCTTCAAATTTGGTGAGTGTAATCTTAAGGCCTTTGCGACGTTAAATTGCGAAGATCTTGAGTTTTCGTCAAAGGGCGGGTCCTCGGCGGCCTGACAAATTTCGATGTTTCGCCATGAAACAGGAAGTTGCTGTAACTCAGGCATGGAATGTCCAATCTGCCCCAAACTTCACACTTTTGATAAGCATTCTGTCCTGAACACATGACCATGCTCATATTCAGTTACAGTCATAGCGCCACCTGCTGGCAACAGGAAGTGACATGTTTAACACTGTTATGGACTCCTAATAACATATAAAAAAGTGCCAGCAAGTGCTAAACATGCTAACAACATACTAGAAGCATGCTAAAACATGCTAGCAAACTCTTAGCTAAGTGCTAAAGCATGCTATTATTGCAATTAAATAGGAATTTGCTGTAACCCAGGCATGGAATGTCCAATCTGCCCCAAACTTCACACGTTTGATAAGAATCATGGCCTGAACACATGTCTATGCTCAAATTCAGTTATAGTAATAGCGCCACCTACTGGTAACAGGAAGTGTCATGTTTAACACGTTGATGCCATTCTAGCAACATGTTAAAAATGCCATTGAGTTCTAAACATGTTAGAAACATATTAAAACATGCTAGCAATACTTAGCTAAGTGCTAAAGCATGCTAATTCAATGAAACAGGACTTTGTTGTTACTCAAGAAGGCAATGTACAATCTACCCCAAACTTCACACGTTTGATAAGAGTTATCTCTTGAACACATGTCCATGCTCATATTTAGTTATAGTCATAGCGCCACCTGCTGGCAACAGGAAGGGATGTTTAACACTGTTCTTGACTCCTAATAACATATAAAAAAATGCCAGTAGGTGCTAAACATCCTACCAACATACTAGAGACATGCTAAAACATACTAGCAAACACTTAGCTAAGTGCTAAAGAATGATATTACTGCAATTAAATATGAATTTGCTGTAACTCAGGCATGGAATGTCCAATCTGCCCCAAACTTCACACTTTTGATAAGCGTTCTGTCCTGAACACATGACCATGCTTATATTCAGTTACAGACATAGCGCCACCTGCTGGCAACAGGAAGTGACATGTTTAACACTGTTATGGACTCCTAATAACATATAAAAAAGTGCCAGCAAGTTTTAAACATGCTAACAACATATTATAAACATGCTAAAACATGCTAGCAAACTCTTAGCTAAGTGCTAAAGCATGCTATTATTGCAATTAAATAGGAATTTGCTGTAACTCAGGCATGGAATGTCCAATCTGCCCCAAACTTCACACTTTTGATAAGAGTCATGGCCTGAATACATCTACATGAGAATGTTCATTTATAGTAATAGCGCCACCTACTGGCAACAGGAAGTGACATGTTTAACACGTTGATGCCGTTCTAGCAACATGTTAAAAATGCCATTGAGTTCTAAACATGCTAGAAACATGTTAAAACATGCTAACAATGCTTAGCTAAGTGCTAAAGAATGCTAATTCAATGAAACATGACTTTTTTGTTACTCAAGAAGGCAATTTCCAATTTGCACCAAACTTCACACGTTTGATAAGAGTTCTGTCCTGAACACACATCCATGCTCATATTCAGCAATAGTCATAACGCCACCTATTGGCAACAGAAACTGACATGGTTAACACAGTAATGCAGTACTAACCACATAATTATTGTGTACTAAGCATGCTAGAAACAGACTAAACATGCTAGCAACACTTAGCTGAGTCATGAAGCATGCTATTATCACCATTATACAAAACATTTTGTTACTAACTTTGACATACTCTTACTATATATACCTCCTTAAATGTACATTTCCCAACCATGCTCTGTCTTCCTAAAGCCACCGAGTGTTGATGGCACGGGTGCGAGGGCCCTTTCATCGCTGCTTGCAGCTTTAATTATTATTAGGGCCCGAGCACCGATGGTGTGAGGACCCTCTTGGAATTGCTCTGTTTATTATTATTATTATTATTCTTCTTCTTCTTCTTCTTCTCCGCATTGAATTGCATTTTTGAGGGCCTAAACATGCTCGAAAACTCACGAAACTTTGCACACGCGTCAGAACTGGCAAAAATTTACATCTGATATAGGTTTCAGAATTGGACGGGGCAAAATGGCTCGATAGCGCCACCTATAAAAGTTCAACGGAGTGCGCCTCCCGCAACGTTCCACGTACGTGCACGAAATTCGGTACATACGTGTAATGACCTAATACCTACAAAAAAGTCTCTTGAAGCATAGCCCTAAACACAACAGGAAGTCAGCCATTTTGAACTTCCTCTCAGATTTTTGTGCAGTTTTTGCCATTTTCAGGCCTCGTACTTTAACGAACTCCTCCTACAGTTTTAATCTGATCATCTTCAAATTTGGTGAGTGTAATCTTAAGGCCTTTGCGACGTTAAATTGCGAAGATCTTGAGTTTTCGTCAAAGGGCGGGTCCTCGGCGGCCTGACAAATTTCGATGTTTCGCCATGAAACAGGAAGTTGCTGTAACTCAGGCATGGAATGTCCAATCTGCCCCAAACTTCACACTTTTGATAAGCATTCTGTCCTGAACACATGACCATGCTCATATTCAGTTACAGTCATAGCGCCACCTGCTGGCAACAGGAAGTGACATGTTTAACACTGTTATGGACTCCTAATAACATATAAAAAAGTGCCAGCAAGTGCTAAACATGCTAACAACATACTAGAAGCATGCTAAAACATGCTAGCAAACTCTTAGCTAAGTGCTAAAGCATGCTATTATTGCAATTAAATAGGAATTTGCTGTAACCCAGGCATGGAATGTCCAATCTGCCCCAAACTTCACACGTTTGATAAGAATCATGGCCTGAACACATGTCTATGCTCAAATTCAGTTATAGTAATAGCGCCACCTACTGGTAACAGGAAGTGTCATGTTTAACACGTTGATGCCATTCTAGCAACATGTTAAAAATGCCATTGAGTTCTAAACATGTTAGAAACATATTAAAACATGCTAGCAATACTTAGCTAAGTGCTAAAGCATGCTAATTCAATGAAACAGGACTTTGTTGTTACTCAAGAAGGCAATGTACAATCTACCCCAAACTTCACACGTTTGATAAGAGTTATCTCTTGAACACATGTCCATGCTCATATTTAGTTATAGTCATAGCGCCACCTGCTGGCAACAGGAAGGGATGTTTAACACTGTTCTTGACTCCTAATAACATATAAAAAAATGCCAGTAGGTGCTAAACATCCTACCAACATACTAGAGACATGCTAAAACATACTAGCAAACACTTAGCTAAGTGCTAAAGAATGATATTACTGCAATTAAATATGAATTTGCTGTAACTCAGGCATGGAATGTCCAATCTGCCCCAAACTTCACACTTTTGATAAGCGTTCTGTCCTGAACACATGACCATGCTTATATTCAGTTACAGACATAGCGCCACCTGCTGGCAACAGGAAGTGACATGTTTAACACTGTTATGGACTCCTAATAACATATAAAAAAGTGCCAGCAAGTTTTAAACATGCTAACAACATATTATAAACATGCTAAAACATGCTAGCAAACTCTTAGCTAAGTGCTAAAGCATGCTATTATTGCAATTAAATAGGAATTTGCTGTAACTCAGGCATGGAATGTCCAATCTGCCCCAAACTTCACACTTTTGATAAGAGTCATGGCCTGAATACATCTACATGAGAATGTTCATTTATAGTAATAGCGCCACCTACTGGCAACAGGAAGTGACATGTTTAACACGTTGATGCCGTTCTAGCAACATGTTAAAAATGCCATTGAGTTCTAAACATGCTAGAAACATGTTAAAACATGCTAACAATGCTTAGCTAAGTGCTAAAGAATGCTAATTCAATGAAACATGACTTTTTTGTTACTCAAGAAGGCAATTTCCAATTTGCACCAAACTTCACACGTTTGATAAGAGTTCTGTCCTGAACACACATCCATGCTCATATTCAGCAATAGTCATAACGCCACCTATTGGCAACAGAAACTGACATGGTTAACACAGTAATGCAGTACTAACCACATAATTATTGTGTACTAAGCATGCTAGAAACAGACTAAACATGCTAGCAACACTTAGCTGAGTCATGAAGCATGCTATTATCACCATTATACAAAACATTTTGTTACTAACTTTGACATACTCTTACTATATATACCTCCTTAAATGTACATTTCCCAACCATGCTCTGTCTTCCTAAAGCCACCGAGTGTTGATGGCACGGGTGCGAGGGCCCTTTCATCGCTGCTTGCAGCTTTAATTATTATTATTATTATTCTTCTCCGCATTGAATTGCATTTTTGAGGGCCTAAACATGCGCGAAAACTCACGAAACTTTGCACACGCGTCAGAACTGGCGAAAATTTACATCTGATATAGGTTTCAGAATTGGACGGGGCAAAACGGCTCGATAGCGCCACCTATAAAAGTTCAACGGAGTGCGCCTCCCGCAACGTTCCACGTACGTGCACGAAATTCGGTACATACATGTAATGACCTAATACCTACAAAGAAGTCTCTTGGAGCATAGCCCTAAACCCAACAGGAAGTCAGCCATTTTGAACTTCCTCCCAGATTTTTGTGCAGTTTTTGACATTTTCAGGCCTCATACTTTAACGAACTCCTCCTACAGTTTTAATCTGATCATCTTCAAATTTGGTGAGTGTAATCTTAAGGCCTTTGCGACGTTAAATTGCGAAGATCTTGAGTTTTCGTCAAAGGGCGGGTCCTCGGCGGCCTGACAAATTTTGATGTTTCGCAATGAAACAGGAAGTTGCTGTAACTCAGGCATGGAATGTCCAATCTGCCCCAAACTTCATACGTTTGATAAGAGTTCTGTCCTGAACACATGACCATGCTCATATTCAGTTATAGTCATAGCGCCACCTGCTGGCAACAGGAAGTGACATGTTTAACACTGTTATGGACTCCTAATAACATATAAAAAAGTGCCAGCAAGTGCTAAACATGCTAACAACATACTAGAAGCATGCTAAAACATGCTAGCAAACTCTTAGCTAAGTGCTAAAGCATGCTATTATTGCAATTAAATAGGAATTTGCTGTAACTCAGGCATGGAATGTCCAATCTTCCCCAAACTTCACACTTTTGATAAGCGTTCTGTCCTGAACATATCTACATGAGAATATTCAGTTATAGTAATAGCGCCACCTACTGGTAACAGGAAGTGTCATGTTTAACACGTTGATGCCATTCTAGCAACATGTTAAAAATGCCATTGACTTCTAAACATGCTAGAAACATGTTAAAACATACTAGCAATACTTAGCTAAGTGCTAAAGCATGCTAATTCAATGAAACAGGACTTTGTTGTTACTCAAGAAGGCAATGTCCAATCTGCGCCAAACTTCACACTTTTAATAAACGTTCTGTCCTGAACACATGACCATGCTCATATTCAGTTATAGTCATAGCGCCACCTGCTGGCAACAGGAAGTGACATGTTTAACACTGTTATGGACTCCTAATAACATATAAAAAAGTGCCAGCAAGTGCTAAACATGCTAACAACATACTAGAAGCATGCTAAAACATGCTAGCAAACTCTTAGCTAAGTGCTAAAGCATGCTATTATTGCAATTAAATAGGAATTTGCTGTAACTCAGGCATGGAATGTCCAATCTGCCCCAAACTTCACACTTTTGATAAGCGTTCTGTCCTGAACATATCTACATGAGAATATTCAGTTATAGTAATAGCGCCACCTACTGGTAACAGGAAGTGTCATGTTTAACACGTTGATGCCATTCTAGCAACATGTTAAAAATGCCATTGACTTCTAAACATGCTAGAAACATGTTAAAACATACTAGCAATACTTAGCTAAGTGCTAAAGCATGCTAATTCAATGAAACAGGACTTTGTTGTTACTCAAGAAGGCAATGTAAAATCTACCCCAAACGTCACACGTTTGATAAGAGTTATCTCTTGAACACGTGTCCATGCTCATATTTAGTTATAGTCATAGCGCCACCTGCTGGCAACAGGAAGTGACGTTTAACACTGTTCTTGACTCCTAATAACATATAAAAAAATGCCAGTAGGTGCTAAACATCCTACCAACATACTATAGACATGCTAAAACATACTAGCAAACACTTAGCTAAGTGCTAAAGAATGATATTACTGCAATTAATTATGAATTTGCTGTAACTCAGGCATGGAATGTCCAATCTGCCCCAAACTTCACACTTTTGATAAGCGTTCTGTCCTGAACACATGACCATGCTTATATTCAGTTACAGTCATAGCGCCACCTGCTGGCAACAGGAAGTGACATGTTTAACACTGTTATGGACTCCTAATAACATATAAAAAAGTGCCAGCAAGTGTTAAACATGCTAACAACATACTAGAAACATGCTAAAACATGCTAGCAAACTCTTAGCCAAGTGCTAAAGCACGCTATTATTGCAATTAAATAGGAATTTGCTGTAACTCAGGCATGGAATGTCCAATCTGCCCCAAACTTCACACTTTTGATAAGAGTCATGGCCTGAACACATCTACATGAGAATGTTCAATTATAGTAATAGCGCCACCAACTGGCAACAGGAAGTGACATGTTTAACACGTTGATGCCGTTCTAGCAACATGTTAAAAATGCCATTGAGTTCTAAACATGCTAGAAACATGTTAAAACATGCTAACAATGCTTAGCTAAGTGCTAAAGCATGCTAATTCAATGAAACATGACTTTGTTGTTACTCAAGAAGGCAATGTCCAATTTGCACCAAACTTCACACGTTTGATAAGAGTTCTGTCCTGAACACACATCCAAGCTCATATTCAGTTATAGTCATAACGCCACCTACTGGCAACAGAAACTGACATGGTTAACACAGTAATGCAGTACTAACCACATAATTATTGTGTACTAAGCATGCTAGAAACACACTAAACATGCTAGCAACACTTAGCTGAGTCATGAAGCATGCTATTATCACCATTATACAAAACATTTTGTAACTGACTTTGACATACTCTTACTATATATACCTCCTTAAATGTACATTTCCCAACCATGCTCTGTCTTCCTAAAGCCACCGAGTGTTGATGGCACGGGTGCGAGGGCCCTTTCATCGCTGCTTGCAGCTTTAATTATTATTATTCTTCTTCTTCTTCTCCGCATTGAATTGCATTTTTGAGGGCCTAAACATGCGCGAAAACTCACGAAACTTTGCACACGCATCAGAACTGGCGAAAATTTACATCTGATATAGGTTTCAGAATTGGACGGGGCAAAACGGCTCGATAGCGCCACCTATAAAAGTTCAACGGAGTGCGCCTCCCGCAACGTTCCACGTACGTGCACGAAATTCGGTACATACATGTAATGACCTAATACCTACAAAAAAGTCTCTTGGAGCATAGCCCTAAACACAACAGGAAGTCAGCCATTTTGAACTTCCTCTCAGATTTTTGTGCAGTTTTTGCTATTTTCAGGCCTCGTACTTTAACGAACTCCTCCTACAGTTTTAATCTGATCATCTTCAAATTTGGTGAGTGTAATCTTAAGGCCTTTGCGACGTTAAATTGCGAAGATCTTGAGTTTTCGTCAAAGGGCGGGTCCTCGGCGACCTGACAAATTTCGATGTTTCGCCATGAAACAGGAAGTTGCTGTAACTCAGGCATGGAATGTCCAATCTGCCCCAAACTTCACACTTTTGATAAGCGTTCTGTCCTGAACACATGACCATGCTCATATTCAGTTACAGTCATAGCGCCACCTGCTGGCAACAGGAAGTGACATGTTTAACACTGTTATGGACTCCTAATAACATATAAAAAAGTGCCAGCAAGTGCTAAACATGCTAACAACATACTAGAAGCATGCTAAAACATGCTAGCAAACTCTTAGCTAAGTGCTAAAGCATGCTATTATTGCAATTAAATAGGAATTTGCTGTAACTCAGGCATGGAATGTCCAATCTGCCCCAAACTTCACACTTTTGATAAGCGTTCTGTCCTGAACATATCTACATGAGAATATTCAGTTATAGTAATAGCGCCACCTACTGGTAACAGGAAGTGTCATGTTTAACACGTTGATGCCATTCTAGCAACATGTTAAAAATGCCATTGACTTCTAAACATGCTAGAAACATGTTAAAACATACTAGCAATACTTAGCTAAGTGCTAAAGCATGCTAATTCAATGAAACAGGATGTTGTTGTTACTCAAGAAGGCAATGTCCAATCTGCGCCAAACTTCACACTTTTAATAAACGTTCTGTCCTGAACACATGACCATGCTCATATTCAGTTATAGTCATAGCGCCACCTGCTGGCAACAGGAAGTGACATGTTTAACACTGTTATGGACTCCTAATAACATATAAAAAAGTGCCAGCAAGTGCTAAACATGCTAACAACATACTAGAAGCATGTTAAAACATACTAGCAATACTTAGCTAAGTGCTAAAGCATGCTAATTCAATGAAACAGGACTTTGTTGTTACTCAAGAAGGCAATGTACAATCTACCCCAAACGTCACACGTTTGATAAGAGTTATCTCTTGAACACATGTCCATGCTCATATTTAGTTATAGTCATAGCGCCACCTGCTGGCAACAGGAAGTGACGTTTAACACTGTTCTTGACTCCTAATAACATATAAAAAAATGCCAGTAGGTGCTAAACATCCTACCAACATACTATAGACATGCTAAAACATACTAGCAAACACTTAGCTAAGTGCTAAAGAATGATATTACTGCAATTAATTATGAATTTGCTGTAACTCAGGCATGGAATGTCCAATCTGCCCCAAACTTCACACTTTTGATAAGCGTTCTGTCCTGAACACATGACCATGCTTATATTCAGTTACAGTCATAGCGCCACCTGCTGGCAACAGGAAGTGACATGTTTAACACTGTTATGGACTCCTAATAACATATAAAAAAGTGCCAGCAAGTGTTAAACATGCTAACAACATACTAGAAACATGCTAAAATATGCTAGCAAACTCTTAGCCAAGTGCTAAAGCATGCTATTATTGCAATTAAATAGGAATTTGCTGTAACTCAGGCATGGAATGTCCAATCTGCCCCAAACTTCACACTTTTGATAAGAGTCATGGCCTGAACACATCTACATGAGAATGTTCAATTATAGTAATAGCGCCACCAACTGGCAACAGGAAGTGACATGTTTAACACGTTGATGCCGTTCTAGCAACATGTTAAAAATGCCATTGAGTTCTAAACATGCTAGAAACATGTTAAAACATGCTAACAATGCTTAGCTAAGTGCTAAAGCATGCTAATTCAATGAAACATGACTTTGTTGTTACTCAAGAAGGCAATGTCCAATTTGCACCAAACTTCACACGTTTGATAAGAGTTCTGTCCTGAACACACATCCAAGCTCATATTCAGTTATAGTCATAACGCCACCTACTGGCAACAGAAACTGACATGGTTAACACAGTAATGCAGTACTAACCACATAATTATTGTGTACTAAGCATGCTAGAAACACACTAAACATGCTAGCAACACTTAGCTGAGTCATGAAGCATGCTATTATCACCATTATACAAAACATTTTGTAACTGACTTTGACATACTCTTACTATATATACCTCCTTAAATGTACATTTCCCAACCATGCTCTGTCTTCCTAAAGCCACCGAGTGTTGATGGCACGGGTGCGAGGGCCCTTTCATCGCTGCTTGCAGCTTTAATTATTATTCTTCTTCTTCTTCTTCTCCGCATTGAATTGCATTTTTGAGGGCCTAAACATGCGCGAAAACTCACGAAACTTTGCACACGCGTCAGAACTGGCGAAAATTTACATCTGATATAGGTTTCAGAATTGGACGGGGCAAAACGGCTCGATAGCGCCACCTATAAAAGTTCAACGGAGTGCGCCTCCCGCAACGTTCCACGTACGTGCACGAAATTCGGTACATACATGTAATGACCTAATACCTACAAAAAAGTCTCTTGGAGCATAGCCCTAAACACAACAGGAAGTCAGCCATTTTGAACTTCCTCTCAGATTTTTGTGCAGTTTTTGCTATTTTCAGGCCTCGTACTTTAACGAACTCCTCCTACAGTTTTAATCTGATCATCTTCAAATTTGGTGAGTGTAATCTTAAGGCCTTTGCGACGTTAAATTGCGAAGATCTTGAGTTTTCGTCAAAGGGCGGGTCCTCGGCGACCTGACAAATTTCGATGTTTTGCCATGAAACAGGAAGTTGCTGTAACTCAGGCATGGAATGTCCAATCTGCCCCAAACTTCACACTTTTGATAAGCGTTCTGTCCTGAACACATGACCATGCTCATATTCAGTTACAGTCATAGCGCCACCTGCTGGCAACAGGAAGTGACATGTTTAACACTGTTATGGACTCCTAATAACATATAAAAAAGTGCCAGCAAGTGCTAAACATGCTAACAACATACTAGAAGCATGCTAAAACATGCTAGCAAACTCTTAGCTAAGTGCTAAAGCATGCTATTATTGCAATTAAATAGGAATTTGCTGTAACTCAGGCATGGAATGTCCAATCTGCCCCAAACTTCACACTTTTGATAAGCGTTCTGTCCTGAACACATCTACATGAGAACATTCAGTTATAGTAATAGCGCCACCTACTGGTAACAGGAAGTGTCATGTTTAACACGTTGATGCCATTCTAGCAACATGTTAAAAATGCCATTGACTTCTAAACATGCTAGAAACATGTTAAAACATGCTAGCAATACTTAGCTAAGTGCTAAAGCATGCTAATTCAATGAAACAGGATGTTGTTGTTACTCAAGAAGGCAATGTCCAATCTGCGCCAAACTTCACACTTTTAATAAACATTCTGTCCTGAACACATGACCATGCTCATATTCAATTACAGTCATAGTGCCACCTGCTGGCAACAGGAAGTGACATGTTAAACACTGTTGTGGACATATAAAAACATATAAAAAAGTGCCAGCAAGTGCTAAACATGCTAACAACATACTAGAAACATGCTAAAACATGCTAGCAAACACTAAGCTAAGTGCTAAAGCATGCTATTGCTGCAATTAAATAGGAATTTGCTGTAACTCAGGCATGGAATGTCCAATCTGCCCCAAACGTCACACTTTTGATAAGAGTCATGGCCTGAACACATCTACATGAGAATGTTCAGTTATAGTAATAGCGCCACCTGCTGTCAACAGGAAGTGACATGTTTAACAGTGTTGTGGTCTCCTAATAACATATAAAAAACAGCCAGCAAGTGCTAAACAGGTTAGCAACATACTAGAAACATGCTAGCAAACACTTAGCTAAGTGCTAAAGCATGCTATTACTGCAATTAAATAGGAATTTGCTGTAACTCAGGCATGGAATGTCCAATCTGCCCCAAACTTCACACGTTTGATAAGAATCATGGCCTGAATACATGTCTATGCTCAAATTCAGTTATAGTAATAGCGCCACCTACTGGCAACAGGAAGTGACATGTTTAACACGTTGATGCCGTTCTAGCAACATGTTAAAAATGCCATTGAGTTCTAAACATGCTAGAAACATGTTAAAACATGCTAGCAATACTTAGCTAAGTGTTAAAGCATGCTAATTCAATGAAACAGGACTATGTTGTTACTCAAGAAGACAATGTACAATCTACCCCAAACTTCACACGTTTGATAAGAGTTATCTCTTGAACACATGTCCATGCTCATATTTAGTTATAGTCATAACGCAACAGAACCTACTGGCAACAGAAACTGACATGGTTAACACAGTAATGCAGTACTAACCACATAATTATTGTGTACTAAGCATGCTAGAAACAGACTAAACATGCTAGCAACACATAGCTGAGTCATGAAGCATGCTATTATCACCATTATACAAAACATTTTGTAACTGACTTTGACATACTCTTACTATATATACCTCCTTAAATGTACATTTCCCAACCATGCTCTGTCTTCCTAAAGCCACCGAGTGTTGATGGCACGGGTGCGAGGGCCCTTTCATCGCTGCTTGCAGCTTTAATTATTAGGGCCCAAGCCCTGAAAGGGCGAAGGCCCTATTGTTTTCGGTAAGATTATTTATTATTATTATTTTTTTGTCAACCTTTCGGGCACTTTTGGGGCCCTTAACATGCTCGAAAACTCTTGAAACTTTGCACACGGGTCAGAACCCGCGGCCATCAGGGCCGGGCTGAAGCTGGTACCCGGGCGTGGCAGGGGGGCTCAACAGCGCCCCCTTGAACGAAGTACGAATACTTGGTCCATGAATCAGACACGCTTGCATGTAATAATATGAAACTCAGTACACATATAGATCTCATCGGGCGGAACAACTTTCATACTTTTACTTTTTACGCCAGCCCAACAGGAAGTCGGCTATTATGGGTTGTTTGGAAACGCATGCTGTGGATTTTGATGTACTCCTTCTAGGAAATTCATCCATTCGCCTCCAAACTCGGTCAGCATGAAGTCAAGACATTGAGGATGCTAAATTGCGAACGGATTTTTGATATCTCGAACGGTTTGGCCGTGGCGAGGAAACGAATTTATGGCGAATAATGGAAACAGGAAGTGTGTTATAACTTCTGCATACATTAACTGATCTTGATGAAACTTCAGCAGTGTGTTCGTTGTAAGAGGCCGATCACATGGATGTGACTATTGTGAGTCAAAGTTATAGCGCCACCAACTGGCAGCAGGAAGTTTGTCACTTTCAAAATGCTTTGAAATCACTCTCTTATTTTTACCCGATTTGCTTCAAACTTTATGTGTATAATGTAGACACACGGCAGATGTAGACCTGTGAAAGGATTATTGATATCTTAGATACTGTTGCCGTGGCAATGCTTCAAACTTTAATATTCTTTTTTTAAGCTTTTGAGACTCTTAACATACTTGAAATTGCATGAAACTCGACAGACACATCACATTTATTATCCAGTAGACATGTGCAAAGTTTCAGAAATGGGCGTGGTGGAATGGCTCAGTAGCGCCACCTTTAGCCAAAAATGGGGGCTTAGTTTTTCCTAGAATCGCAAAACTTGGTACGTATATTGTTCTCATCAGGCCGGACAACTTTCTAAATTATTGTCATTAGCTCAGACCAACAGGAAGTCAGATATTTTGGTTTGAATGTGGATTTTCTGGTGAATTTTCTCTCTCTCTCTGTGTGTGTGTGTGTGTGGAGGGGGTGGGGGGGATTTGTCTATTCCATTTAATCTTTGTTTTTCAAGGTTTCAGGGGCTTTTGGGGCCCTTAACGTGCTCAAAAACTCTTGAAACTTTTCACACAGGTCAGAACCTGCGGCCATCAGGGCCGGACTGAAGCTGGTACCTGGGCGTGGCAGGGGGGCTCGACAGCGCCCCCTTGAACGGGGTCCGAAAACTTGGTCCATATTTCAAACACGCTTGCATGAATTAATATGAAACTCGGTACACATATAGATCTCATCAGGCCGAACAACTTCCGCACTCTAAGTTATTAGCTCCGCCCAACAGGAAGTCGGCTATTATGGGTTGTTTGAAAAACGCATGCTGTGGAATTTGATGTACTCCTCCTAGAGAATTCATCCAATCACCTCCAAACTCGGTCAGCATGAAGTCAAGACATTGAGGATGCTAAATTGCGGACGAATTTTTTATATCTCGAACGGTTTGGTCGTGGCGAGGACACGAATTTATGGCGAGAAAAGAGAAACACGAAGTGGTATAACTTCTGCACACATTAACTGATCTTGATGAAACTTCAGCAGTGTGTTCGTGGTAAGAGGCTGATCAGATGGATGTAACTATTGTGAGTCAAAGTTATAGCGCCACCAACTGGCAGCAGGAAGTGTGTCACTTTCAAAATGTTTTGAAATCACCCTCTTATTTTTACCCGATTTGCTTCAAATTTTATGTGTATAATGTAGACACACGGCAGATGTAGACCTGTGAAAGGATTTTTGATATCTTTAATACTGTTGCCATGGCAACGCTTCAAACTTTAATATTCTCTTTTGATGCTTTTGAGACTCTTAACATACTTGAAATTGGATGAAACTCGACAGACACATCACATTTATTAGCCCGTAGACATGTGCAAAGTTTCAGAAACGGGCGTGGTGAGGGGCTCAGTAGCGCCACCTTTAGTCATAAGTGGGGGGGTTAGTTTTATCAACAGCAACAAAACTTGGTATGTGTATTGTTCTCATCAAGACGGACAACTTTCTAATTGACATTAACTATCTCCGACCAACGGGAAGAGAGATATTTTGGTTTGAATGTGGATTTTCTGAAGAATTTTCTCTCCCTCTTTCTGTGTCTCTGTGTGTGTGAGGGGAGGGGGGGATTTGACTATTGCTTTTATATTGTTAATCAAGGTTTCAGGGGCTTTTGGGGTCCTTAACGTACTCAAAAACTCTTGAAACTTTGCACACAAGTCAGAACCCCCTGCCATCAGGGACGGGCAGAAGCTGGTACCCGGGCGTGGCTGGGGGGCTCAACAGCGCCCCCTTGATCGGGGTTCTAAAACTTGGTCCATATATCAAACACGCTTGCATGAATTAATATGAAACTCGGTACACATATAGATCTCATCGTGCCGAACAACTTTCCCCCGGTCAAGTTTTACGCCAGCCCAACAGGAAGTCGGCTATTATGGGTTGTTTGGAAAACGCTTGCTGTGGAATGTGAAATACTCCTCCAAGAAAATTCACCGTGTCCCCTCCAAACTCGGTGTGCATGTAGTCAAGACACTGAGGATGCTAAATTGCGGACGGATTTTTGATATCTCGAATGGTTTGGCCGTGGCGAGGAATCGAATTTATGGCGAGTAAAGAGAAACACGAAGTGGAATAACTTCTGCATACATTAACTGATCTTGATGAAACTTCAGCAGTGTGTTCGTGGTAAGAGGCCGGTCAGATGGATGCAACTATTGTGAGTCAAAGTTATAGCGCCACCAACTGGCAACAGGAACAGTGTCACTTTCAAAATGCTTTTGACAAAATGGGGGGGTTACTTTTACCCACAGTTACAAAAATCAGTACATATATTGGTCTCATCGAGCCGGACAAGTTTCTAATTTACAGTCATTAGCTCTGACCAACAGGAAGTCAGATATTTTGGTTTGAATGTGGATTTATTTGCAAAATCGGCCTCTGAATTTTATATATATATATATATATATATATATTTTAAAGTGACAAGACAGAGAATATTACTTGTCCGATATATATATATATATATATATATTACATTTTTATATATATATATATATATATATATATATATAAATATAGCTGCGAGCAGCGATGGAGGGCCCAAGCCGGTGACACCGCCACCCCGGTGCCTTTAGTGTAACTAAAGGCAACAGGGTAGCGGTGCCACCGCCTTGGGCCCGCAATCGCTGCTCGCAGCTATATTTATTATTAGGGCCCGAGCACCGATGGTGTGAGGACCCTCTTGGAATTGCTCTGTTTATTAGGGCCCGAGCACCGATGGTGTGAGGACCCTCTTGGAATTGCTCTGTTTATTATTATTAGGGCCCGAGCACCGATGGTGTGAGGACCCTCTTGGAATTGCTCTGTTTATTATTATTATTATTATTATTCTTCTTCTTCTTCTTCTCCGCATTGAATTGCATTTTTGAGGGCCTAAACATGCGCGAAAACTCACGAAACTTTGCACACGCGTCAGAACTGGCGAAAATTTACATCTGATATAGGTTTCAGAATTGGACGGGGCAAAACGGCTCGATAGCGCCACCTATAAAAGTTCAACGGAGTGCGCCTCCCGCAACGTTCCACGTACGTGCACGAAATTCGGTACATACATGTAATGACCTAATACCTACAAAAAAGTCTCTTGGAGCATAGCCCTAAACCCAACAGGAAGTCAGCCATTTTGAACTTCCTCCCAGATTTTTGTGCAGTTTTTGACATTTTCAGGCCTCGTACTTTAACGAACTCCTCCTACAGTTTTAATCTGATCATCTTCAAATTTGGTGAGTGTAATCTTAAGGCCTTTGCGACGTTAAATTGCGAAGATCTTGAGTTTTCGTCGAAGGGCGGGTCCTCGGCGGCCTGACAAATTTTGATGTTTCGCCATGAAACAGGAAGTTGCTGTAACTCAGGCATGGAATGTCCAATCTGCCCCAAACTTCATACGTTTGATAAGAGTTCTGTCCTGAACACATGACCATGCTCATATTCAGTTATAGTCATAGCGCCACCTGCTGGCAACAGGAAGTGACATGTTTAACACTGTTATGGACTCCTAATAACATATAAAAAAGTGCCAGCAAGTGCTAAACATGCTAACAACATACTAGAAGCATGCTAAAACATGCTAGCAAACTCTTAGCTAAGTGCTAAAGCATGCTATTATTGCAATTAAATAGGAATTTGCTGTAACTCAGGCATGGAATGTCCAATCTGCCCCAAACTTCACACTTTTGATAAGCGTTCTGTCCTGAACATATCTACATGAGAATATTCAGTTATAGTAATAGCGCCACCTACTGGTAACAGGAAGTGTCATGTTTAACACGTTGATGCCATTCTAGCAACATGTTAAAAATGCCATTGACTTCTAAACATGCTAGAAACATGTTAAAACATACTAGCAATACTTAGCTAAGTGCTAAAGCATGCTAATTCAATGAAACAGGATGTTGTTGTTACTCAAGAAGGCAATGTCCAATCTGCGCCAAACTTCACACTTTTAATAAACGTTCTGTCCTGAACACATGACCATGCTCATATTCAGTTATAGTCATAGCGCCACCTGCTGGCAACAGGAAGTGACATGTTTAACACTGTTATGGACTCCTAATAACATATAAAAAAGTGCCAGCAAGTGCTAAACATGCTAACAACATACTAGAAGCATGCTAAAACATGCTAGCAAACTCTTAGCTAAGTGCTAAAGCATGCTATTATTGCAATTAAATAGGAATTTGCTGTAACTCAGGCATGGAATGTCCAATCTGCCCCAAACTTCACACTTTTGATAAGCGTTCTGTCCTGAACATATCTACATGAGAATATTCAGTTATAGTAATAGCGCCACCTACTGGTAACAGGAAGTGTCATGTTTAACACGTTGATGCCATTCTAGCAACATGTTAAAAATGCCATTGACTTCTAAACATGCTAGAAACATGTTAAAACATACTAGCAATACTTAGCTAAGTGCTAAAGCATGCTAATTCAATGAAACAGGACTTTGTTGTTACTCAAGAAGGCAATGTACAATCTACCCCAAACGTCACACGTTTGATAAGAGTTATCTCTTGAACACATGTCCATGCTCATATTTAGTTATAGTCATAGCGCCACCTGCTGGCAACAGGAAGTGACGTTTAACACTGTTCTTGACTCCTAATAACATATAAAAAAATGCCAGTAGGTGCTAAACATCCTACCAACATACTATAGACATGCTAAAACATACTAGCAAACACTTAGCTAAGTGCTAAAGAATGATATTACTGCAATTAAATATGAATTTGCTGTAACTCAGGCATGGAATGTCCAATCTGCCCCAAACTTCACACTTTTGATAAGCGTTCTGTCCTGAACACATGACCATGCTTATATTCAGTTACAGTCATAGCGCCACCTGCTGGCAACAGGAAGTGACATGTTTAACACTGTTATGGACTCCTAATAACATATAAAAAAGTGCCAGCAAGTGTTAAACATGCTAACAACATACTAGAAACATGCTAAAACATGCTAGCAAACTCTTAGCCAAGTGCTAAAGCATGCTATTATTGCAATTAAATAGGAATTTGCTGTAACTCAGGCATGGAATGTCCAATCTGCCCCAAACTTCACACTTTTGATAAGAGTCATGGCCTGAACACATCTACATGAGAATGTTCAATTATAGTAATAGCGCCACCAACTGGCAACAGGAAGTGACATGTTTAACACGTTGATGCCGTTCTAGCAACATGTTAAAAATGCCATTGAGTTCTAAACATGCTAGAAACATGTTAAAACATGCTAACAATGCTTAGCTAAGTGCTAAAGCATGCTAATTCAATGAAACATGACTTTGTTGTTACTCAAGAAGGCAATGTCCAATTTGCACCAAACTTCACACGTTTGATAAGAGTTCTGTCCTGAACACACATCCAAGCTCATATTCAGTTATAGTCATAACGCCACCTACTGGCAACAGAAACTGACATGGTTAACACAGTAATGCAGTACTAACCACATAATTATTGTGTACTAAGCATGCTAGAAACACACTAAACATGCTAGCAACACTTAGCTGAGTCATGAAGCATGCTATTATCACCATTATACAAAACATTTTGTAACTGACTTTGACATACTCTTACTATATATACCTCCTTAAATGTACATTTCCCAACCATGCTCTGTCTTCCTAAAGCCACCGAGTGTTGATGGCACGGGTGCGAGGGCCCTTTCATCGCTGCTTGCAGCTTTAATTATTATTATTATTCTTCTTCTTCTTCTTCTCCGCATTGAATTGCATTTTTGAGGGCCTAAACATGCTCGAAAACTCACGAAACTTTGCACACGCGTCAGAACTGGCGAAAATTTACATCTGATATAGGTTTCAGAATTGGACGGGGCAAAATGGCTCGATAGCGCCACCTATAAAAGTTCAACGGAGTGCGCCTCCCGCAACGTTCCACGTACGTGCACGAAATTCGGTACATACATGTAATGACCTAATACCTACAAAAAAGTCTCTTGGAGCATAGCCCTAAACACAACAGGAAGTCAGCCATTTTGAACTTCCTCTCAGATTTTTGTGCACTTTTTGCCATTTTCAGGCCTCGTACTTTAACGAACTCCTCCTACAGTTTTAATCTGATCATCTTCAAATTTGGTGAGTGTAATCTTAAGGCCTTTGCGACGTTAAATTGCGAAGATCTTGAGTTTTCGTCAAAGGGCGGGTCCTCGGCGGCCTGACAAATTTCGATGTTTCGCCATGAAACAGGAAGTTGCTGTAACTCAGGCATGGAATGTCCAATCTGCCCCAAACTTCACACTTTTGATAAGCGTTCTGTCCTGAACACATGACCATGCTCATATTCAGTTACAGTCATAGCGCCACCTGCTGGCAACAGGAAGTGACATGTTTAACACTGTTATGGACTCCTAATAACATATAAAAAAGTGCCAGCAAGTGCTAAACATGCTAACAACATACTAGAAGCATGCTAAAACATGCTAGCAAACTCTTAGCTAAGTGCTAAAGCATGCTATTATTGCAATTAAATAGGAATTTGCTGTAACTCAGGCATGGAATGTCCAATCTGCCCCAAACTTCACACTTTTGATAAGCGTTCTGTCCTGAACACATCTACATGAGAAAATTCAGTTATAGTAATAGCGCCACCTACTGGTAACAGGAAGTGTCATGTTTAACACGTTGATGCCATTCTAGCAACATGTTAAAAATGCCATTGACTTCTAAACATGCTAGAAACATGTTAAAACATGCTAGCAATACTTAGCTAAGTGCTAAAGCATGCTAATTCAATGAAACAGGATGTTGTTGTTACTCAAGAAGGCAATGTCCAATCTGCGCCAAACTTCACACTTTTAATAAACGTTCTGTCCTGAACACATGACCATGCTCATATTCAGTTACAGTCATAGTGCCACCTGCTGGCAACAGGAAGTGACATGTTAAACACTGTTGTGGACATAAAAACATATAAAAAAAGTGCCAGCAAGTGCTAAACATGCTAACAACATACTAGAAAAATGCTAAAACATGCTAGCAAACACTTAGCTAAGTGCTAAAGCATGCTATTGCTGCAATTAAATAGGAATTTGCTGTAACACAGGCATGGAATGTCCAATCTGCCTCAAACTTCACACGTTTGATAAGAGTCATGGCCTGAACACATCTACATGAGAATATTCAGTTATAGTAATAGCGCCACCTGCTGTCAACAGGAAGTGACATGTTTAACACTGTTGTGGTCTCCTAATAACATATAAAAAAGAGCCAGCAAGTGCTAAACAGGTTAGTAACATACTAGAAACATGCTAGCAAACACTTAGCTAAGTGCTAAAGCATGCTATCACTGCAATTAAATAGGAATTTGCTGTAACCCAGGCATGGAATGTCCAATCTGCCCCAAACGTCACACGTTTGATAAGAATCATGGCCTGAACACATGTCTATGCTCAAATTCAGTTATAGTAATAGCGCCACCTACTGGCAACAGGAAGTGACATGTTTAACACGTTGATGCTGTTCTAGCAACATGTTAAAAATGCCATTGAGTTCTAAACATGCTAGAAACATATTAAAACATGCTAGCAATACTTAGCTAAGTGCTAAAGCATGCTAATTCAATGAAACAGGACTTTGTTGTTACTCAAGAAGGCAATGTACAATCTACCCCAAACTTCACACGTTTGATAAGAGTTATCTCTTGAACACATGTCCATGCTCATATTTAGTTATAGTCATAGCGCCACCTGCTGGCAACAGGAAGTGACGTTTAACACTGTTCTTGACTCCTAATAACATATTAAAAAATGCCAGTAGGTGCTAAACATCCTACCAACATACTAGAGACATGCTAAAACATACTAGCAAACACTTAGCTAAGTGCTAAAGAATGATATTACTGCAATTAAATATGAATTTGCTGTAACTCAGGCATGGAATGTCCAATCTGCCCCAAACTTCACACTTTTGATAAGCGTTCTGTCCTGAACACATGACCATGCTTATATTCAGTTACAGTCATAGCGCCACCTGCTGGCAACAGGAAGTGACATGTTTAACACTGTTATGGACTCCTAATAACATATAAAAAAGTGCCAGCAAGTGCTAAACATGCTAACAACATACTAGAAACATGCTAAAACATGCTAGCAAACTCTTAGCTAAGTGCTATTATTATTAGCATGCTATTATTGCAATTAAATAGGAATTTGCTGTAACTCAGGCATGGAATGTCCAATCTGCCCCAAACTTCACACTTTTGATAAGAGTCATGGCCTGAACACATCTACATGAGAATGTTCAGTTATAGTAATAGCGCCACCTACTGGCAACAGGAAGTGACATGTTTAACACGTTGATGCCGTTCTAGCAACATGTTAAAAATGCCATTGAGTTCTAAACATGCTAGAAACATGTTAAAACATGCTAACAATGCTTAGCTAAGTGCTAAAGAATGCTAATTCAATGAAACATGACTTTGTTGTTACTCATGAAGGCAATGTCCAATTTGCACCAAACTTCACACGTTTGATAAGAGTTCTGTCCTGAACACACATCCATGCTCATATTCAGTTATAGTCATAACGCAACCTACTGGCAACAGAAACTGACATGGTTAACACAGTAATGCAGTACTAACCACATAATTATTGTGTACTAAGCATGCTAGAAACAGATTAAACATGCTAGCAACACTTAGCTGAGTCATGAAGCATGCTATTATCACCATTATACAAAACATTTTGTAACTGACTTTGACATACTCTTACTATATATACCTCCTTAAATGTACATTTCCCAACCATGCTCTGTCTTCCTAAAGCCACCGAGTGTTGATGGCACGGGTGCGAGGGCCCTTTCATCGCTGCTTGCAGCTTTAATTATTATTATTATTATTATTCTCCGCATTGAATTGAATTTTTGAGGGCCTAAACATGCGCGAAAACTCACGAAACTTTGCACACGCGTCAGAACTGGCGAAAATTTACATCTGATATAGGTTTCAGAATTGGACGGGGCAAAACGGCTCGATAGCGCCACCTATAAAAGTTCAACGGAGTGCGCCTCCCGCAACGTTCCACGTACGTGCACGAAATTCGGTACATACATGTAATGACCTAATACCTACAAAAAAGTCTCTTGGAGCATAGCCCTAAACCCAACAGGAAGTCAGCCATTTTGAACTTCCTCCCAGATTTTTGTGCAGTTTTTGACATTTTCAGGCCTCATACTTTAACGAACTCCTCCTACAGTTTTAATCTGATCATCTTCAAATTTGGTGAGTGTAATCTTAAGGCCTTTGCGACGTTAAATTGCGAAGATCTTGAGTTTTCGTCGAAGGGCGGGTCCTCGGCGGCCTGACAAATTTTGATGTTTCGCCATGAAACAGGAAGTTGCTGTAACTCAGGCATGGAATGTCCAATCTGCCCCAAACTTCATACGTTTGATAAGAGTTCTGTCCTGAACACATGACCATGCTCATATTCAGTTATAGTCATAGCGCCACCTGCTGGCAACAGGAAGTGACATGTTTAACACTGTTATGGACTCCTAATAACATATAAAAAAGTGCCAGCAAGTGCTAAACATGCTAACAACATACTAGAAGCATGCTAAAACATGCTAGCAAACTCTTAGCTAAGTGCTAAAGCATGCTATTATTGCAATTAAATAGGAATTTGCTGTAACTCAGGCATGGAATGTCCAATCTGCCCCAAACTTCACACTTTTGATAAGCGTTCTGTCCTGAACATATCTACATGAGAATATTCAGTTATAGTAATAGCGCCACCTACTGGTAACAGGAAGTGTCATGTTTAACACGTTGATGCCATTCTAGCAACATGTTAAAAATGCCATTTACTTCTAAACATGCTAGAAACATGTTAAAACATACTAGCAATACTTGGCTAAGTGCTAAAGCATGCTAATTCAATGAAACAGGATGTTGTTGTTACTCAAGAAGGCAATGTCCAATCTGCGCCAAACTTCACACTTTTAATAAACGTTCTGTCCTGAACACATGACCATGCTCATATTCAGTTATAGTCATAGCGCCACCTGCTGGCAACAGGAAGTGACATGTTTAACACTGTTATGGACTCCTAATAACATATAAAAAAGTGCCAGCAAGTGCTAAACATGCTAACAACATACTAGAAGCATGCTAAAACATGCTAGCAAACTCTTAGCTAAGTGCTAAAGCATGCTATTATTGCAATTAAATAGGAATTTGCTGTAACTCAGGCATGGAATGTCCAATCTGCCCCAAACTTCACACTTTTGATAAGCGTTCTGTCCTGAACATATCTACATGAGAATATTCAGTTATAGTAATAGCGCCACCTACTGGTAACAGGAAGTGTCATGTTTAACACGTTGATGCCATTCTAGCAACATGTTAAAAATGCCATTGACTTCTAAACATGCTAGAAACATGTTAAAACATACTAGCAATACTTAGCTAAGTGCTAAAGCATGCTAATTCAATGAAACAGGACTTTGTTGTTACTCAAGAAGGCAATGTACAATCTACCCCACACGTCACACGTTTGATAAGAGTTATCTCTTGAACACATGTCCATGCTCATATTTAGTTATAGTCATAGCGCCACCTCCTGGCAACAGGAAGTGACGTTTAACACTGTTCTTGACTCCTAATAACATATAAAAAAATGCCAGTAGGTGCTAAACATCCTACCAACATACTATAGACATGCTAAAACATACTAGCAAACACTTAGCTAAGTGCTAAAGAATGATATTACTGCAATTAAATATGAATTTGCTGTAACTCAGGCATGGAATGTCCAATCTGCCCCAAACTTCACACTTTTGATAAGCGTTCTGTCCTGAACACATGACCATGCTTATATTCAGTTACAGTCATAGCGCCACCTGCTGGCAACAGGAAGTGACATGTTTAACACTGTTATGGACTCCTAATAACATATAAAAAAGTGCCAGCAAGTGTTAAACATGCTAACAACATACTAGAAACATGCTAAAACATGCTAGCAAACTCTTAGCCAAGTGCTAAAGCATGCTATTATTGCAATTAAATAGGAATTTGCTGTAACTCAGGCATGGAATGTCCAATCTGCCCCAAACTTCACACTTTTGATAAGAGTCATGGCCTGAACACATCTACATGAGAATGTTCAATTATAGTAATAGCGCCACCAACTGGCAACAGGAAGTGACATGTTTAACACGTTGATGCCGTTCTAGCAACATGTTAAAAATGCCATTGAGTTCTAAACATGCTAGAAACATGTTAAAACATGCTAACAATGCTTAGCTAAGTGCTAAAGCATGCTAATTCAATGAAACATGACTTTGTTGTTACTCAAGAAGGCAATGTCCAATTTGCACCAAACTTCACACGTTTGATAAGAGTTCTGTCCTGAACACACATCCAAGCTCATATTCAGTTATAGTCATAACGCCACCTACTGGCAACAGAAACTGACATGGTTAACACAGTAATGCAGTACTAACCACATAATTATTGTGTACTAAGCATGCTAGAAACACACTAAACATGCTAGCAACACTTAGCTGAGTCATGAAGCATGCTATTATCACCATTATACAAAACATTTTGTAACTGACTTTGACATACTCTTACTATATATACCTCCTTAAATGTACATTTCCCAACCATGCTCTGTCTTCCTAAAGCCACCGAGTGTTGATGGCACGGGTGCGAGGGCCCTTTCATCGCTGCTTGCAGCTTTAATTATTATTATTATTATTCTTCTTCTTCTTCTTCTTCTCCGCATTGAATTGCATTTTTGAGGGCCTAAACATGCGCGAAAACTCACGAAACTTTGCACACGCGTCAGAACTGGCGAAAATTTACATCTGATATAGGTTTCAGAATTGGACGGGGCAAAACGGCTCGATAGCGCCACCTATAAAAGTTCAACGGAGTGCGCCTCCCGCAACGTTCCACGTACGTGCACGAAATTCGGTACATACATGTAATGACCTAATACCTACAAAAAAGTCTCTTGGAGCATAGCCCTAAACCCAACAGGAAGTCAGCCATTTTGAACTTCCTCCCAGATTTTTGTGCAGTTTTTGACATTTTCAGGCCTCATACTTTAACGAACTCCTCCTACAGTTTTAATCTGATCATCTTCAAATTTGGTGAGTGTAATCTTAAGGCCTTTGCGACGTTAAATTGCGAAGATCTTGAGTTTTCGTCGAAGGGCGGGTCCTCGGCGGCCTGACAAATTTTGATGTTTCGCCATGAAACAGGAAGTTGCTGTAACTCAGGCATGGAATGTCCAATCTGCCCCAAACTTCATACGTTTGATAAGAGTTCTGTCCTGAACACATGACCATGCTCATATTCAGTTATAGTCATAGCGCCACCTGCTGGCAACAGGAAGTGACATGTTTAACACTGTTATGGACTCCTAATAACATATAAAAAAGTGCCAGCAAGTGCTAAACATGCTAACAACATACTAGAAGCATGCTAAAACATGCTAGCAAACTCTTAGCTAAGTGCTAAAGCATGCTATTATTGCAATTAAATAGGAATTTGCTGTAACTCAGGCATGGAATGTCCAATCTGCCCCAAACTTCACACTTTTGATAAGCGTTCTGTCCTGAACATATCTACATGAGAATATTCAGTTATAGTAATAGCGCCACCTACTGGTAACAGGAAGTGTCATGTTTAACACGTTGATGCCATTCTAGCAACATGTTAAAAATGCCATTGACTTCTAAACATGCTAGAAACATGTTAAAACATACTAGCAATACTTAGCTAAGTGCTAAAGCATGCTAATTCAATGAAACAGGATGTTGTTGTTACTCAAGAAGGCAATGTCCAATCTGCGCCAAACTTCACACTTTTAATAAACGTTCTGTCCTGAACACATGACCATGCTCATATTCAGTTATAGTCATAGCGCCACCTGCTGGCAACAGGAAGTGACATGTTTAACACTGTTATGGACTCCTAATAACACATAAAAAAGTGCCAGCAAGTGCTAAACATGCTAACAACATACTAGAAGCATGCTAAAACATGCTAGCAAACTCTTAGCTAAGTGCTAAAGCATGCTATTATTGCAATTAAATAGGAATTTGCTGTAACTCAGGCATGGAATGTCCAATCTGCCCCAAACTTCACACTTTTGATAAGCGTTCTGTCCTGAACATATCTACATGAGAATATTCAGTTATAGTAATAGCGCCACCTACTGGTAACAGGAAGTGTCATGTTTAACACGTTGATGCCATTCTAGCAACATGTTAAAAATGCCATTGACTTCTAAACATGCTAGAAACATGTTAAAACATACTAGCAATACTTAGCTAAGTGCTAAAGCATGCTAATTCAATGAAACAGGACTTTGTTGTTACTCAAGAAGGCAATGTACAATCTACCCCAAACGTCACACGTTTGATAAGAGTTATCTCTTGAACACATGTCCATGCTCATATTTAGTTATAGTCATAGCGCCACCTGCTGGCAACAGGAAGTGACGTTTAACACTGTTCTTGACTCCTAATAACATATAAAAAAATGCCAGTAGGTGCTAAACATCCTACCAACATACTATAGACATGCTAAAACATACTAGCAAACACTTAGCTAAGTGCTAAAGAATGATATTACTGCAATTAAATATGAATTTGCTGTAACTCAGGCATGGAATGTCCAATCTGCCCCAAACTTCACACTTTTGATAAGCGTTCTGTCCTGAACACATGACCATGCTTATATTCAGTTACAGTCATAGCGCCACCTGCTGGCAACAGGAAGTGACATGTTTAACACTGTTATGGACTCCTAATAACATATAAAAAAGTGCCAGCAAGTGTTAAACATGCTAACAACATACTAGAAACATGCTAAAACATGCTAGCAAACTCTTAGCCAAGTGCTAAAGCATGCTATTATTGCAATTAAATAGGAATTTGCTGTAACTCAGGCATGGAATGTCCAATCTGCCCCATACTTCACACTTTTGATAAGAGTCATGGCCTGAACACATCTACATGAGAATGTTCAATTATAGTAATAGCGCCACCAACTGGCAACAGGAAGTGACATGTTTAACACGTTGATGCCGTTCTAGCAACATGTTAAAAATGCCATTGAGTTCTAAACATGCTAGAAACATGTTAAAACATGCTAACAATGCTTAGCTAAGTGCTAAAGCATGCTAATTCAATGAAACATGACTTTGTTGT
This sequence comes from Scardinius erythrophthalmus, assembly GCF_964197995.2. Classification (NCBI taxonomy): domain Eukaryota; kingdom Metazoa; phylum Chordata; class Actinopteri; order Cypriniformes; family Leuciscidae; genus Scardinius; species Scardinius erythrophthalmus. Next base: position 24,314,622 of record NC_138238.1, on the reverse strand, counting down.
TACTCAAGAAGGCAATGTCCAATTTGCACCAAACTTCACACGTTTGATAAGAGTTCTGTCCTGAACACACATCCAAGCTCATATTCAGTTATAGTCATAACGCCACCTACTGGCAACAGAAACTGACATGGTTAACACAGTAATGCAGTACTAACCACATAATTATTGTGTACTAAGCATGCTAGAAACACACTAAACATGCTAGCAACACTTAGCTGAGTCATGAAGCATGCTATTATCACCATTATACAAAACATTTTGTAACTGACTTTGACATACTCTTACTATATATACCTCCTTAAATGTACATTTCCCAACCATGCTCTGTCTTCCTAAAGCCACCGAGTGTTGATGGCACGGGTGCGAGGGCCCTTTCATCGCTGCTTGCAGCTTTAATTATTATTATTATTCTTCTCCGCATTGAATTGCATTTTTGAGGGCCTAAACATGCTCGAAAACTCACGAAACTTTGCACACGCGTCAGAACTGGCGAAAATTTACATCTGATATAGGTTTCAGAATTGGACGGGGCAAAACGGCTCGATAGCGCCACCTATAAAAGTTCAACGGAGTGCGCCTCCCGCAACGTTTCACGTACGTGCACGAAATTCGGTACATACATGTAATGACCTAATACCTACAAAAAAGTCTCTTGGAGCATAGCCCTAAACACAACAGGAAGTCAGCCATTTTCAACTTCCTCTCATATTTTTGTGCAGTTTTTGCCATTTTCAGGCCTCGTACTTTAACGAACTCCTCCTACAGTTTTAATCTGATCATCTTCAAATTTGGTGAGTGTAATCTTAAGGCCTTTGCGACGTTAAATTGCGAAGATCTTGAGTTTTCGTCGAAGGGCGGGTCCTCGGCGGCCTGACAAATTTCGATGTTTCGCCATGAAACAGGAAGTTGCTGTAACTCAGGCATGGAATGTCCAATCTGCCCCAAACTTCACACGTTTGATAAGAGTTCTGTCCTGAACACATGACCATGCTCATATTCAGTTATAGTCATAGCGCCACCTGCTGGCAACAGGAAGTGACATGTTTAACACTGTTATGGACTCCTAATAACATATAAAAAAGTGCCAGCAAGTGCTAAACATGCTAACAACATACTAGAAGCATGCTAAAACATGCTAGCAAACTCTTAGCTAAGTGCTAAAGCATGCTATTATTGCAATTAAATAGGAATTTGCTGTAACTCAGGCATGGAATGTCCAATCTGCCCCAAACTTCACACTTTTGATAAGCGTTCTGTCCTGAACACATCTACATGAGAACATTCAGTTATAGTAATAGCGCCACCTACTGGTAACAGGAAGTGTCATGTTTAACACGTTGATGCCATTCTAGCAACATGTTAAAAATGCCATTGACTTCTAAACATGCTAGAAACATTTTAAAACATGCTAGCAATACTTAGCTAAGTGCTAAAGCATGCTAATTCAATGAAACAGGATGTTGTTGTTACTCAAGAAGGCAATGTCCAATCTGCGCCAAACTTCACACTTTTAATAAACGTTCTGTCCTGAACACATGACCATGCTCATATTCAGTTACAGTCATAGTGCCACCTGCTGGCAACAGGAAGTGACATGTTAAACACTGTTGTGGACATAAAAACATAAAAAAAGTGCCAGCAAGTGCTAAACATGCTAACAACATACTAGAAAAATGCTAAAACATGCTAGCAAACACTTAGCTAAGTGCTAAAGCATGCTATTGCTGCAATTAAATAGGAATTTGCTGTAACACAGGCAAGGAATGTCCAATCTGCCTCAAACTTCACACGTTTGATAAGAGTCATGGCCTGAACACATCTACATGAGAATATTCAGTTATAGTAATAGCGCCACCTGCTGTCAACAGGAAGTGACATGTTTAACACTGTTGTGGTCTCCTAATAACATATAAAAAAGAGCCAGCAAGTGCTAAACAGGTTAGTAACATACTAGAAACATGCTAGCAAACACTTAGCTAAGTGCTAAAGCATGCTATCACTGCAATTAAATAGGAATTTGCTGTAACCCAGGCATGGAATGTCCAATCTGCCCCAAACATCACACGTTTGATAAGAATCATGGCCTGAACACATGTCTATGCTCAAATTCAGTTATAGTAATAGCGCCACCTACTGGCAACAGGAAGTGACATGTTTAACACGTTGATGCCGTTCTAGCAACATGTTAAAAATGCCATTGAGTTCTAAACATGCTAGAAACATATTAAAACATGCTAGCAATACTTAGCTAAGTGCTAAAGCATGATAATTCAATGAAACAGGACTTTGTTGTTACTCAAGAAGGCAATGTACAATCTACCCCAAACTTCACACGTTTGATAAGAGTTATCTCTTGAACACATGTCCATGCTCATATTTAGTTATAGTCATAGCGCCACCTGCTGGCAACAGGAAGTGACGTTTAACACTGTTCTTGACTCCTAATAACATATAAAAAAAATGCCAGTAGGTGCTAAACATCCTACCAACATACTAGAGACATGCTAAAACATACTAGCAAAGACTTAGCTAAGTGCTAAAGAATGATATTACTGCAATTAAATATGAATTTGCTGTAACTCAGGCATGGAATGTCCAATCTGCCCCAAACTTCACACTTTTGATAAGCGTTCTGTCTTGAACACATGACCATGCTTATATTCAGTTACAGTCATAGCGCCACCTGCTGGCAACAGGAAGTGACATGTTTAACACTGTTATGGACTCCTAATAACATATAAAAAAGTGCCAGCAAGTGTTAAACATGCTAACAACATACTAGAAACATGCTAAAACATGCTAGCAAACTCTTAGCTAAGTGCTAAAGCATGCTATTATTGCAATTAAGTAGGAATTTGCTGTAACTCAGGCATGGAATGTCCAATCTGCCCCAAACTTCACACTTTTGATAAGAGTCATGGCCTGAATACATCTACATGAGAATGTTCATTTTTAGTAATAGCGCCACCTACTGGCAACAGGAAGTGACATGTTTAACACGTTGATGCCGTTCTAGCAACATGTTAAAAATGCCATTGAGTTCTAAACATGCTAGAAACATGTTAAAACATGCTAACAATGCTTAGCTAAGTGCTAAAGAATGCTAATTCAATGAAACATGACTTTTTTGTTACTCAAGAAGGCAATTTCCAATTTGCACCAAACTTCACATGTTTGATAAGAGTTCTGTCCTGAACACACATCCATGCTCATATTCAGCTATAGTCATAACGCCACCTACTGGCAACAGAAACTGACATGGTTAACACAGTAATGCAGTACTAACCACATAATTATTGTGTACTAAGCATGCTAGAAACAGACTAAACATGCTAGCAACACTTAGCTGAGTCATGAAGCATGCTATTATCACCATTATACAAAACATTTTGTTACTAACTTTGACATACTCTTACTATATATACCTCCTTAAATGTACATTTCCCAACCATGCTCTGTCTTCCTAAAGCCACCGAGTGTTGATGGCACGGGTGCGAGGGCCCTTTCATCGCTGCTTGCAGCTTTAATTATTATTATTCTTCTCCGCATTGAATTGCATTTTTGAGGGCCTAAACATGCGCGAAAACTCACGAAACTTTGCACACGCGTCAGAACTGGCGAAAATTTACATCTGATATAGGTTTCAGAATTGGACGGGGCAAAACGGCTCGATAGCGCCACCTATAAAAGTTCAACGGAGTGCGCCTCCCGCAACGTTCCACGTACGTGCACGAAATTCGGTACATACATGTAATGACCTAATACCTACAAAAAAGTCTCTTGGAGCATAGCCCTAAACCCAACAGGAAGTCAGCCATTTTGAACTTCCTCCCAGATTTTTGTGCAGTTTTTGACATTTTCAGGCCTCATACTTTAACGAACTCCTCCTACAGTTTTAATCTGATCATCTTCAAATTTGGTGAGTGTAATCTTAAGGCCTTTGCGACGTTAAATTGCGAAGATCTTGAGTTTTCGTCGAAGGGCGGGTCCTCGGCGGCCTGACAAATTTTGATGTTTCGCCATGAAACAGGAAGTTGCTGTAACTCAGGCATGGAATGTCCAATCTGCCCCAAACTTCATACGTTTGATAAGAGTTCTGTCCTGAACACATGACCATGCTCATATTCAGTTATAGTCATAGCGCCACCTGCTGGCAACAGGAAGTGACATGTTTAACACTGTTATGGACTCCTAATAACATATAAAAAAGTGCCAGCAAGTGCTAAACATGCTAACAACATACTAGAAGCATGCTAAAACATGCTAGCAAACTCTTAGCTAAGTGCTAAAGCATGCTATTATTGCAATTAAATAGGAATTTGCTGTAACTCAGGCATGGAATGTCCAATCTGCCCCAAACTTCACACTTTTGATAAGCGTTCTGTCCTGAACATATCTACATGAGCATATTCAGTTATAGTAATAGCGCCACCTACTGGTAACAGGAAGTGTCATGTTTAACACGTTGATGCCATTCTAGCAACATGTTAAAAATGCCATTGACTTCTAAACATGCTAGAAACATGTTAAAACATACTAGCAATACTTAGCTAAGTGCTAAAGCATGCTAATTCAATGAAACAGGATGTTGTTGTTACTCAAGAAGGCAATGTCCAATCTGCGCCAAACTTCACACTTTTAATAAACGTTCTGTCCTGAACACATGACCATGCTCATATTCAGTTATAGTCATAGCGCCACCTGCTGGCAACAGGAAGTGACATGTTTAACACTGTTATGGACTCCTAATAACATATAAAAAAGTGCCAGCAAGTGCTAAACATGCTAACAACATACTAGAAGCATGCTAAAACATGCTAGCAAACTCTTAGCTAAGTGCTAAAGCATGCTATTATTGCAATTAAATAGGAATTTGCTGTAACTCAGGCATGGAATGTCCAATCTGCCCCAAACTTCACACTTTTGATAAGCGTTCTGTCCTGAACATATCTACATGAGAATATTCAGTTATAGTAATAGCGCCACCTACTGGTAACAGGAAGTGTCATGTTTAACACGTTGATGCCATTCTAGCAACATGTTAAAAATGCCATTGACTTCTAAACATGCTAGAAACATGTTAAAACATACTAGCAATACTTAGCTAAGTGCTAAAGCATGCTAATTCAATAAAACAGGACTTTGTTGTTACTCAAGAAGGCAATGTACAATCTACCCCAAACGTCACACGTTTGATAAGAGTTATCTCTTGAACACATGTCCATGCTCATATTTAGTTATAGTCATAGCGCCACCTGCTGGCAACAGGAAGTGACGTTTAACACTGTTCTTGACTCCTAATAACATATAAAAAAATGCCAGTAGGTGCTAAACATCCTACCAACATACTATAGACATGCTAAAACATACTAGCAAACACTTAGCTAAGTGCTAAAGAATGATATTACTGCGATTAAATATGAATTTGCTGTAACTCAGGCTTGGAATGTCCAATCTGCCCCAAACTTCACACTTTTGATAAGCGTTCTGTCCGGAACACATGACCATGCTTATATTCAGTTACAGTCATAGCGCCACCTGCTGGCAACAGGAAGTGACATGTTTAACACTGTTATGGACTCCTAATAACATATAAAAAAGTGCCAGCAAGTGTTAAACATGCTAACAACATACTAGAAACATGCTAAAACATGCTAGCAAACTCTTAGCCAAGTGCTAAAGCATGCTATTATTGCAATTAAATAGGAATTTGCTGTAACTCAGGCATGGAATGTCCAATCTGCCCCAAACTTCACACTTTTGATAAGAGTCATGGCCTGAACACATCTACATGAGAATGTTCAATTATAGTAATAGCGCCACCAACTGGCAACAGGAAGTGACATGTTTAACACGTTGATGCCGTTCTAGCAACATGTTAAAAATGCCATTGAGTTCTAAACATGCTAGAAACATGTTAAAACATGCTAACAATGCTTAGCTAAGTGCTAAAGCATGCTAATTCAATGAAACATGACTTTGTTGTTACTCAAGAAGGCAATGTCCAATTTGCACCAAACTTCACACGTTTGATAAGAGTTCTGTCCTGAACACACATCCAAGCTCATATTCAGTTATAGTCATAACGCCACCTACTGGCAACAGAAACTGACATGGTTAACACAGTAATGCAGTACTAACCACATAATTATTGTGTACTAAGCATGCTAGAAACACACTAAACATGCTAGCAACACTTAGCTGAGTCATGAAGCATGCTATTATCACCATTATACAAAACATTTTGTAACTGACTTTGACATACTCTTACTATATATACCTCCTTAAATGTACATTTCCCAACCATGCTCTGTCTTCCTAAAGCCACCGAGTGTTGATGGCACGGGTGCGAGGGCCCTTTCATCGCTGCTTGCAGCTTTAATTATTAGGGCCCGAGCACCGATGGTGTGAGGACCCTCTTGGAATTGCTCTGTTTATTATTATTATTATTATTATTTTTCTTCTTCTTCTCCGCATTGAATTGCATTTTTGAGGGCCTAAACATGCGCGAAAACTCACGAAACTTTGCACACGCGTCAGAACTGGCGAAAATTTACATCTGATATAGGTTTCAGAATTGGACGGGGCAAAACGGCTCGATAGCGCCACCTATAAAAGTTCAACGGAGTGCGCCTCCCGCAAAGTTCCACGTACGTGCACGAAATTCGGTACATACATGTAATGGCCTAATACCTACAAAAAAGTCTCTTGGAGCATAGCCCTAAACCCAACAGGAAGTCAGCCATTTTGAACTTCCTCCCAGATTTTTGTGCAGTTTTTGACATTTTCAGGCCTCATACTTTAACGAACTCCTCCTACAGTTTTAATCTGATCATCTTCAAATTTGGTGAGTGTAATCTTAAGGCCTTTGCGACGTTAAATTGCGAAGATCTTGAGTTTTCGTCGAAGGGCGGGTCCTCGGCGGCCTGACAAATTTTGATGTTTCGCCATGAAACAGGAAGTTGCTGTAACTCAGGCATGGAATGTCCAATCTGCCCCAAACTTCATACGTTTGATAAGAGTTCTGTCCTGAACACATGACCATGCTCATATTCAGTTATAGTCATAGCGCCACCTGCTGGCAACAGGAAGTGACATGTTTAACACTGATATGGTCTCCTAATAACATATAAAAAAGTGCCAGCAAGTGCTAAACATGCTAACAACATATTAGAAGCATGCTAAAACATGTTAGCAAACTCTTAGCTAAGTGCTAAAGCATGCTATTATTGCAATTAAATAGGAATTTGCTGTAACTCAGGCATGGAATGTCCAATCTGCCCCAAACTTCACACTTTTGATAAGCGTTCTGTCCTGAACATATCTACATGAGAATATTCAGTTATAGTAATAGCGCCACCTACTGGTAACAGGAAGTGTCATGTTTAACACGTTGATGCCATTCTAGCAACATGTTAAAAATGCCATTGACTTCTAAACATGCTAGAAACATGTTAAAACATACTAGCAATACTTAGCTAAGTGCTAAAGCATGCTAATTCAATGAAACAGGATGTTGTTGTTACTCAAGAAGGCAATGTCCAATCTGCGCCAAACTTCACACTTTTAATAAACGTTCTGTCCTGAACACATGACCATGCTCATATTCAGTTATAGTCATAGCGCCACCTGCTGGCAACAGGAAGTGACATGTTTAACACTGTTATGGACTCCTAATAACATATAAAAAAGTGCCAGCAAGTGCTAAACATGCTAACAACATACTAGAAGCATGCTAAAACATGCTAGCAAACTCTTAGCTAAGTTTTAAAGCATGCTATTATTGCAATTAAATAGGAATTTGCTGTAACTCAGGCATGGAATGTCCAATCTGCCCCAAACTTCACACTTTTGATAAGCGTTCTGTCCTGAACATATCTACATGAGAATATTCAGTTATAGTAATAGCGCCACCTACTGGTAACAGGAAGTGTCATGTTTAACACGTTGATGCCATTCTAGCAACATGTTAAAAATGCCATTGACTTCTAAACATGCTAGAAACATGTTAAAACATACTAGCAATACTTAGCTAAGTGCTAAAGCATGCTAATTCAATGAAACAGGACTTTGTTGTTACTCAAGAAGGCAATGTACAATCTACCCCAAACGTCACACGTTTGATAAGAGTTATCTCTTGAACACATGTCCATGCTCATATTTAGTTATAGTCATAGCGCCACCTGCTGGCAACAGGAAGTGACGTTTAACACTGTTCTTGACTCCTAATAACATATAAAAAAATGCCAGTAGGTGCTAAACATCCTACCAACATACTATAGACATGCTAAAACATACTAGCAAACACTTAGCTAAGTGCTAAAGAATGATATTACTGCAATTAAATATGAATTTGCTGTAACTCAGGCATGGAATGTCCAATCTGCCCCAAACTTCACACTTTTGATAAGCGTTCTGTCCTGAACACATGACCATGCTTATATTCAGTTACAGTCATAGCGCCACCTGCTGGCAACAGGAAGTGACATGTTTAACACTGTTATGGACTCCTAATAACATATAAAAAAGTGCCAGCAAGTGTTAAACATGCTAACAACATACTAGAAACATGCTAAAACATGCTAGCAAACTCTTAGCCAAGTGCTAAAGCATGCTATTATTGCAATTAAATAGGAATTTGCTGTAACTCAGGCATGGAATGTCCAATCTGCCCCAAACTTCACACTTTTGATAAGAGTCATGGCCTGAACACATCTACATGAGAATGTTCAATTATAGTAATAGCGCCACCAACTGGCAACAGGAAGTGACATGTTTAACACGTTGATGCCGTTCTAGCAACATGTTAAAAATGCCATTGAGTTCTAAACATGCTAGAAACATGTTAAAACATGCTAACAATGCTTAGCTAAGTGCTAAAGCATGCTAATTCAATGAAACATGACTTTGTTGTTACTCAAGAAGGCAATGTCCAATTTGCACCAAACTTCACACGTTTGATAAGAGTTCTGTCCTGAACACACATCCAAGCTCATATTCAGTTATAGTCATAACGCCACCTACTGGCAACAGAAACTGACATGGTTAACACAGTAATGCAGTACTAACCACATAATTATTGTGTACTAAGCATGCTAGAAACACACTAAACATGCTAGCAACACTTAGCTGAGTCATGAAGCATGCTATTATCACCATTATACAAAACATTTTGTAACTGACTTTGACATACTCTTACTATATATACCTCCTTAAATGTACATTTCCCAACCATGCTCTGTCTTCCTAAAGCCACCGAGTGTTGATGGCACGGGTGCGAGGGCCCTTTCATCGCTGCTTGCAGCTTTAATTATTATTATTATTTTGTCAACCTTTCGGCCACTTTTGGGGCCCTTAACATGCTCGAAAACTCTTGAAACTTTGCACACAGGTCAGAACCCGCGGCCATCAGGGCCGGACTGAAGCTGGTACCCGGGCGTGGCAGGGGGGCTCGACAGCGCCCCCTGGAACGGGATCCGAACACTTGTCCATAAATCAGACACGCTTGCATGTAATAATATGAAACTCGGTACACATATAGAACTCATCGGGCCGAACAACTTTCGTGCTCTAAGTTTTACGCCAGCCCAACAGGAAGTCAGCTATTTAGGGTTGTTTGGAAACGCATGCTGTGGAATTTAATGTACTCCTCCTAGGGAATTCATCGATTCGCCTCCAAACTCGGTGTGCATGAAGTCAAGACATTGAGGATGCTAAATTGCGGACGGATTTTTGATATCTCGAACGGTTTGGCCGTGGCGAGGAAACGAATTTATGGCGAAAAAATGAAACAGGAAGTGTGTTATAACTTCTGCATACATTAACTGATCTTGATGAAACTTCAGCAGTGTGTTCGTTGTAAGAGGCCGATCGCACAGATGTGACTATTGTGAGTCAAAGTTATAGCGCCACCAACAGGCAGCAGGAAGTACATCACTATTAAAATGCTTTGAAATCACTGTCTTATTTTTACCAGATTTGCTTCAAACTTTATGTGTACAATGTAGACACACGCCAGATGTAAACCTGTGAAAGGATTATTGATATCTTAGATACTGTTGCCGTGGCAACGCATCAAACTTTAATATTCTTTTTTTATGCTTTTGAGACTCTTAACATACTTGAAATTGCATGAAACTCGACAGACACATCACATTTATTATCCAGTAGACATGTGCAAAGTTTCAGAAACGGGCGTGGTGAGGGGCTCAGTAGCGCCACCTTTAGTCATAAGTGGGGGGGTTAGTTTTATCAACAGCAACAAAACTTGGTATGTGTATTGTTCTCATCAAGACGGACAACTTTCTAATTTACATGAACCATCTCTGACCAACAGGAAGAGAGATATTTTGGTTTGAATGTGGATTTTCTGAAGAATTTTCTCTCCCTCTCTCTGTGTCTGTGTGTGTGTGAGGGGAGGGGGGGATTTGACTATTGCTTTTATATTGTTAATCAAGGTTTCAGGGGCTTTTGGGGTCCTTAACGTGCTCAAAAACTCTTGAAACTTTGCACACAGGTCAGAACCCACGGCCATCAGGGCCGGGCTGAAGCTGGTACCCGGGCGTGGCTGGGGGGCTCAACAGCGCCCCCTTGAACGGGGTTCTAAAACTTGATCCATATATCAAACACGCTCGCATGAATTAATATGAAACTCGGTACACATATAGATCTCATCGGGCCAAACAACTTTACCCCATTCAAGTTTTACGCCAGCCCAACAGGAAGTCGGCTATTATGGGTTGTTTGGAAAACGCTTGCTGTGGAATGTGAAATACTCCTCCTAGAAAATTCACCGTGTCCCCTTCAAACTTGGTGTGCATGTAGTCAAGACTTTGAGGATGCTAAATTGCGGACGGATTTTTGATATCTCGAACGGTTTGGCTGTGGCGAGGAATCGAATTTATGGCGAGAAAAGAGAAACACGGAAGTGGAATAACTTCTGCATACATTAACCGATCTTGATGAAACTTCAGCAGTGTGTTCGTGGTAAGAGGCCGATCAGATGGATGTAGCTATTGTGAGTCAAAGTTATAGCGCCACCAACTGGCAGCAGGAAGTGTGTCACTTTCAACATGCTTTTGACAAAAGTGGGGGGGTTAGTTTTAACTACAGTAAAGAAAAAATAGTTTGTATATTTTTCTCATCAAGCCGGACAACTTTCTAAGTTACATTCAATAGCTCTGGCCATCAGGAAGTCAGATATTTTGGTCTGAATGTGAATTTTTTTGCAAAATCAGCCTCTGAATTTTTAGCCACTCCTCTTAAACTATTTATTTTATTCGTACCAAACTTTTTCAATATGATGAAACTACATTAAATATGCTAAATTGTGAATGGATAATAAATATCTCAAACGGTTTTGCTATGGCGAGGGATTAAATAATGTCCAAAAAGGAAACACTAAAAATCTTCTAAAAATGTAATTATATACCATTTATTTCTATATAAAAGTATACAAATATCACAACTAAACCCATTTTATTCTGTTTTTGCAATTCAAGAAGAATGAAAAAGTTAAAACAGGCTATTTAGTGCTATTTTGGTTCAACAAAAAAAGCAAACATAGGCCTATACTGCCCTCTTGTGTCCAAAAGGACATCAAAATAGTATATAAAACTTTTTACCAGGTAGGCCAATATTGTATTTAAATATACATGTATTAGGTATGTGTCTGAGGATATTTTCCCACCGGTTAATCGACGTGTGACACGAGTGGGTGCTTTTAAATCGCTAATATATGGTTCTGCCGTGATCTTTGTTTAACTATTTTCGCTGCTGAAACAGAACAAAAACAGTCAACATTGCATCTAAAATGTAAGTGACTTAATTGTAACTGTTTATTAACCTGTTGTATGAAATCTAGTGGTGGGAGAAAAAATGTATTCTTAGATGCATCGCGATGCGGACGTGGACGATTCTGAATCGATTCACAAATGTCAAAAAATCGATTCTCTAAAAAAATATTTTTCTAATAACGTAATATTGACGGAAGGCAAAAGGCGGAACTCTAAGCGGACGTGCGTGCAGTCTGTGGCGCGCACATAACAGAGAAGTTTCTTCTGCTCACCAAGGCTGCATTTATTTGATTAAAAATACAAACAAAAACAGTAATATTGTAAAATATTATTCCAATTTAAAACAGCTGCTTTCTATTTTAATATATTTTAAACTGTTATTTATTCCTGTGATCAAAGCTGAGTTTTCAGCATCATTACTCCAGTCGTCACTGTCACATGATCCTTCAGAAATTATTCTAATATGATGATTGATACTCAAGAAACATTCATTATTATTTTAAATGTCGAAAACAGTTGTGTACAGTCTTTGATGAATAGAAAGTTCAAAAGAACAGCATTTATCTGAAATCTAAAGCTTTTGTAACGTTAAACACTACCGCTCAAAAGTTTTGGGTTAGTAATAATTAAAATTTTATTTTTTGGGGAAATAAATAAAATAAATCAGTACTTTTATTTATGAAGGATGAGTTAAACTGATCAACAGTTACAGTAAAGACATTTATAATGTTAAAAATATATATATTTGAAATATATGCTGTTCTTTTGAACTTTACATTCATCAAAGCATTTTGAAAAAAAAAATCTGTACACAACTGTTTTCAACATTGAAAATAATAATGAATATTTATTGAGCATCAATCATCATATTAGTATGATTTCTGAAGGATCATGTGACACTGAAGACTGGAGTAATGATGCTGAAAACTCAACTTTGATCACAGAAATGAATTACTATGTAAAATATTTAAAAATTGAAAACAGCTGTTTTAAATTGGAATAATATTTCACAATATTACTGTTTTTGTTTGTATTTTTAATCAATAAATGCAGCCTTGGTGAGCAGAAGAGACTTCTCCTAAAAACATTAAAAATCTTACTGACCCCAAACTTTTGAATAATATATATATATATATATATATATATACATATATATGTATGTGTGTGTATGTATGTATGTATATATATATATATATATATATATATATATATATATATATATATATATATATAAATATAGCTGCGAGCAGCGATGGAGGGCCCAAGCCGGCGGTACCGCCACCCCGGTGCCTTTAGGTAACTAAAGGCACCGGGGTTGCGGTGCCACCGGCTTGGGCCCGTAATCGCTGCTCGCAGCTATATTTATTATTATTATTATTATTATTATTATTATTATTATTATTTTGTCAACCTTTCTGGCACTTTTGGGGCCCTTAACATGCTCGAAAACTCTTGGAATTTTGCACACACGTCAGAACCCGCGGCCATCAGGGCCGGACTGAAGCTGGTACCCGGGCGTGGCAGGGGGGCTCGACAGCGCCCCCTGGAACGGGATCCAAACACGTGTCCATAAATCAAACACGCTTGCATGTAATAATATGAAACTCGGTACACATATAGATCTCATCGGGCCGAACAACTTTCGTGCTCTAAGTTTTACGCCAGCCAAACAGGAAGTTGGCTATTTAGCGTTGTTTGGAAACGCATGCTGTGGAATTTAATGTACTCCTCCTAGGGAATTCATCGATTCGCCTCCAAACTCGGTGTGCATGAAGTCAAGACATTGAGGATGCTAAATTGCGGACGGATTTTTGATATCTCGAACGGTTTGGCTGTGGCGAGGAATCGAATTTATGGCGAGAAAAGAGAAACACGGAAGTGGAATAACTTCTGCATACATTAACTGATCTTGATGAAACTTCAGCAGTATGTTCGTGGTAAGAGGCCGATCAGATGGATGTAACTATTGGGTAACTAAAGGCACCGGGGTTACGGTACCACCGGCTTGGGCCCGTAATCGCTGCTCGCAGCTGTATATATATATATATATATTTATTATTATTATTATTATTGTTGTTCAAGGGTTCAGGGGCTTTTGGGGCCCTTAACAGACTCAAAAACTCATGAAACTTTGCACACGGGTCAGAACCCGCGGCCATTAGGGCCGGGCTGAAGCTGGTACCCGGGCGTGGCAGGGGGACTCGACAGCGCCCCCTGGAATAGCATCCAAAAACTTGGTCCATAAATCAAACACGCTTGCATGTAATAATATGAAACTCGGTACACATATAGATCTCCCGTATCTATATGTGAACAACTTTCGTGCTCTAAGTTTTACGCCAGCTCAACAGGAAGTTGGCTATTTAGGGTTGTTTGAAAAACACATGCTGTGGAATTTAATGTACTTCTCCTACAGAATTCATCCGATCCCCAGGAAATTCGGGCAGCTTGAAGTCAAGACACTGAGGATGCTAAATTGCGGACGGATTTTTGATATCTCGAACGGTTTGGTCGTGGTGAGGAAACGCATTTATGGCGAGAAAAGAGAAACACAAAGTGGTATAACTTCAGCATACATTAACTGATCTTAATGAAACTTCAGCAGTGTGTTCGTGGTAAGAGGCCGATCAGATGGATGTAACTATTGTGAGTCAAAGTTATAGCGCCACCAACTGGCAGCAGGAAGTGTGTCACTTTCAAAATGTTTTTGACAAAAGTGGGGGGGTTAGGTTTACCCACAATTACAAAAATCAGTAAGTATATTGGTCTCATCGAGCTGGACAACTTTCTAATTTACAGTCATTAGCTTGGACCAAAAGGAAGTCAGATATTTTTGTTTGAATGTGGATTTATTTGCAAATTCAGCCTCTGCATTTTTACCCACTCCTGCTAAGTGGTTTATTATATTCACACCAAACCTTTTCAACATGATGAAAATACATTAAAGATGCTAAATTGTGAACGGATATTGAATATCTCAAACGGTTTTGCTATGGCGAGGGATTAAAGTAATGTACAAAAAGGAAACAGTAAAAGCCTCATATCTTCAAAAATGTAATTATACACCATTTATTTCGATATAAAAGTATACAAATATCACAACTAAACCCATTTTATTCTTTTTTTTTTAAATTTAAGAATTATTTATAAGTTTAAAAATAGTAATTGTACTATTTAGTCCCATAAAATCAAGTCATACATAGGGCTATACTGCCCTCTTGTGTTCAAAATCAGGTAGGCCTATTGTATCTATATAAAAATATACTAGGTATATGACGGTGAGAATATTTTACCACCGGTTAATCAACGTGTGACACTGCCTGGGGGCTTTTGAATTGCCAACTTAAAAGCGAAAGTAAAATATGTTCATCTGCACTGACATTGATAGTAGGTTGAGCGAGCGTTTCAAATGAATTCCTATGGAAGTAGGAATTAACTGAAAAACGTTTACTCTGTTCTGCTCGTTCCTCGCCGTGGACGCGCACCGTTATGAATGCCCGTGCAGTCGTGAGCATTTTAGTTTCATTTTAAAATTAGCGCCTTTCAGGGGGTGGATTGCTTGAAATTATTTTACAAAAGCACAATGTTATTGCGACTGTACACAAATATAAGTTAACACTTTGCAGTTTGAATGTCGTCCTGTATAATGACGGACTATGTTTTTATGTGTCCACTGTTCAATCGCGCCCACGCCACACACACACACACACACACACACACACACGGTTTACTATCTTTGTGGGGACTCTCCATAGACTTAATGGTTTTTATACTGTACAAACTGTATATTCTATCTCCTTACACTAACCCTACCCCTAAACCTACCCATCACAGAAAACTTTCTGCATTTTTACATTTCCAAAAAAACTCATTCTGTATGATTTATAAGCTTGTTTACCCATGGGGACCTCTATTTAGGTCCCCACTGTGACACGAGTCCCCATGAGTCTGTGTGCATTCTGGTTGAAGTCCCCACCGGGATAGAAAAACATGAACACACACACACACATTCCAGCATTGCAATCTTGACATCGCAGCCTGTTCATTGTAGACTTAATAAAATATAATAATAAAATAGTCAACCTAACATATAAAAATTACACTGCTCTTAATTGTCAGTAGTACAATTCGTACATTCACAGTAAGCACCGCTCCACTGTGATGTTTCCAAGTACATTATTGCGCGTGTGAAGAGGATGCTTTTTTCCATCGATATTGGAACACGAGTGAAGTACAAAGCCTATAATAAAGAATAGTTTAGCATCCAAATACATGGCAAATGTTGAAACATTTTGATTCTAATGAGAGGGTTACGTGAGCCCAACACTGCTTACTTTCGTTTTTTTTTTTACATTAAATTTAAAGGATTTGTTGTGGAATATTTTGAGGTAGTCCAAATAGGTGGTTCGTGGAAAAACGCCCATACAAATAAGCTGCCATTGGACGCATAGTGGCCCCGATGGACCGTAGGGCGAATATGGATGACAATTGCCCTTTAAATAGTGGGCCTTTGTCACTTGGCGATAACCCCTGCGCTAACCTGTCGCCCCGGGAGTAGGGGCCATTCGGACGCCTTTAGGGGGCGATAATGGGCAAATGCCCCCTTATACCACCCACGTATCCCCTTCTACCCCCCCCCCCCACGACCCCTAAGCCACTCCCACATCCCACTAACCCACTATTTGTCCAATAACCCACTATAGTGGGTAAATGTCCAATTGACCCCCCCACCCCCACCCCCCCACTCCCGGGCCACGCCCCCCATCCCACGAACCCACTATTTGTCCAATAACCCACTATAGTGCACAAATGTCCCGTTGACCCCCCCCCTCCACTCCCAGACCACGCCCCCATCCCACGAACCCACTATTTGTCCAATAACCCACTATATTGGGCAAATGTCCCGTTGACCCCCGCTCCACTCCCAGACCACGCCCCCATCCCACGGAACCACTATTTGTCCAATAACCCACTATAGAGGGCAAATGTCCCGTTGACCCCCCCCATCCCTCCACCCCCCACTCCCAAGCCACGCCCACATCCCACGAACCCACTATTTGTCCAATAACCCACTATAGTGGGCAAATGTCCCGTCGACCCCCCCTGTCCATTCCCGAGCCACGCCCCCATCGCACTGACCTACTATTTGTCCAATAAACAACTATAGTTTTCAAATGTCCCGTTGACACCCCCCATTCTTTGGGCACACGGAGGCCTCATGGTGGTCCCCCCACATCCAGAGTATGGAGCCCCAACTCTGCTTATTTTTTGAGTTACGTCCAGTCAAAGTTAAAATTTCAAGCTGGTATATCTCTGGAACCAAGACGAGTTGGGGCCCCATACTTTGGGCACGTGGGGGCCTCATATTGGTCCCCCCACACCCAGAATATGGAACCCCAACTCGGCTTATTTTTCGAGGTACGTCCTGTCAAATTTAAAATTTCAAGCTGGTATGTCTCTGGAACCGAGCCGAGTTGGAGCCCCTTACTCTGGGCACAGGGGGGTCTCCAGGAGCTCGCCCCAGGGCCCAAGTATGAAGTCCCAACTCGGCTTCCTTTATCAGTTTCACCCGGTCCAATTTCAAAATTCGCATCCCCAATAGCGGCTGAAATTTATCACGTTCGCTCTAGAGCTTTTGGTATGTTAGTCGGGGCGGGCCCTGGGGTCACGGTGTCGAATTTGGGGCCCCTGGTACCTTTCTATATAACTCCAACCCGCCAATTAATGTTAGGGGCCGAAAATGTCAGTTTTAGGGTTAGGGTTAGGGAATATTTTTGCCTTCGCTCTACAGACTGGTGCTTTCGGTATGTCGCTCGGGGTGGGCCCAAGGGTCACCGTGCCGAATTTGGGGCCCCTGGGACTTTTCTATAAAACTCCCATCCACCCATTAAATGAATGCGTTTGCAACCGTGGTTTCGCGGACAAGGCTTGGAAAGGGCCGATCGACTAGGGGGCGCCATTTTCCGTCTCGCCACGCCCCCCCGGAGCGGGCGGGAAAGTTTGGTGGACCTACCACCTCGTTCAGGGGTCGAAAGGTCAAAAAAGCAAAGCGCGTCCGTGAAAGCACTACACCAACAACTGGCCCCTGGGACGGCCCCCGTTCGTAGACGCAGTGTCGTGGCACCTCGATATTTGAGATTTTGGCTCTCCAGGGGCCCCCGACTCACGGCCCCGAAGCCTGAAAATCTAGGACCTTCCTAAGAGAAGTGTGCCACTTATACCCAACTTTCACTCAAAAGGCTCTTAGGGTATACGAGTCAAAGAGGAATCAGGCAGAAATTAGGGTTAAAGGGTGAAAATGTGTTGCCTTCGCTCTACAGACTGGTGCTTTCGGTATGTCGCTCGGGGCGTGCCCAGGGGTCACCGTGCCGAATTTGGGGCCCCTGGGACTTTTCTATAAAAATCCCACCCACCCATTTAATGAATGCGTTTGCAACCGTGGTTTCGCGGACACCGCTCGGAAAGGGCCGATCGACTAGGGGGCACCATTTTCCGTCTCGCCACGGGCCCCCGGAGCGGGCGGGAAAGTTTGGTGGACCTACGACCTCGTTCAGGGGTCGAAAGGTCAAAAAAGACACTGCAAATCCATCAAAAAATGGCACCTGGGACGGCCCCCCGTTCGTAGACGCAGTGTCGTGATACCTTGATATTTGAGATTTTGACCCTCCAGGGGCCCCTGATGAATGGCCCCGAAGCGTTAAAGTCCAGGACCTTCCTGAAAAAACACCCATCCCCCGCCGCCATCAAACTCAGTCCACTTTCGCGTCCAACATAGAGGCTGATTTCTTTTGCCTTTGCTCTAGAACCCTGCGCTTTCGGTATGTCGATCGGGGCATGTCCAGGGGTCACCGTGCCGAATTTGGGGCCCCTGGGACCTTTCTATAAAACTCCACCTCGCCAATTCAATGTTAGAGGCCGAAAATGTTAGTTTTATGCTTAGGGTTTGGGTTAGGGAAAATATGTTTTGCCTTCGCTCTATCGCCCTGCGCTTTTCGGTATGTCGCTCGGGGTGGGCCCAAGGGTCACCGTGCCGATTTTGGGGCCCCTTGGACTTTTCTAAAAAACTCCCACCCACCCATTGAATGAATGCGTTTGCAACCGTGGTTTCGCGGACACGGCTCGGAAAGGGCCGATCGACTAGGGGGCGCCATTTTCCGTCTCGCCACGGCCCCCCGGAGCGGGCGGGAAAGTTTGGTGGACCTACCACCTCGTTCAGGGGTCGAAAGGTCAAAAAAGCAAAGCACGTCCGTGAAAGCACTACACCAACAACTGGCCCCTGGGACGGCCCCCGTTCGTAGACGCAGTTTCGTGGCACCTCGATATTTGAGATTTTGGCTCTCCAGGGGCCCCCGACTCACGGCCCCGAAGCCTGAAAATCTAGGACCTTCCTAAGAGAAGTGTGCCACTTATACCCAACTTTCACTCAAAAGGCTCTTAGGGTATACGAGTCAAAGAGGAATCAGGCAGAAATTAGGGTTAAAGGGTGAAAATGTGTTGCCTTCGCTCTACAGACTGGTGCTTTCGGTATGTCGCTCGGGGCGTGCCCAGGGGTCACCGTGCCGAATTTGGGGCCCCTGGGACTTTTCTATAAAAATCCCACCCACCCATTTAATGAATGCGTTTGCAACCGTGGTTTCGCGGACACCGCTCGGAAAGGGCCGATCGACTAGGGGGCGCCATTTTCCGTCTCGCCACGGGCCCCCGGAGCGGGCGGGAAAGTTTGGTGGACCTACGACCTCGTTCAGGGGTCGAAAGGTCAAAAAAGACACTGCAAATCCATTAAAAAAGGGCACCTGGGACGGCCCCCCGTTCGTAGACGCAGTGTCGTGATACCTTGATATTTGAGATTTTGACCCTCCAGGGGCCCCCGATGAATGGCCCCGAAGCGTTAAAGTCCAGGACCTTCCTGAAAAAACACCCATCCCCCGCCACCATCAAACTCAGTCCACTTTCGCGTCCAACATAGAGGCTGATTTCTTTTGCCTTTGCTCTAGAACCCTGCGCTTTCGGTATGTCGATCGGGGCATGTCCAGGGGTCACCGTGCCGAATTTGGGGCCCCTGGGACCTTTCTATAAAACTCCACCTCGCCAATTCAATGTTAGAGGCCGAAAATGTTAGTTTTATGCTTAGGGTTTGGGTTAGGGAAAATATGTTTTGCCTTCGCTCTATCGCCCTGCGCTTTTCGGTATGTCGCTCGGGGTGGGCCCAAGGGTCACCGTGCCGATTTTGGGGCCCCTTGGACTTTTCTAAAAAACTCCCACCCACCCATTGAATGAATGCGTTTGCAACCGTGGTTTCGCGGACAAGGCTCGGAAAGGGCCGATCGACTAGGGGGCGCCATTTTCCGTCTCGCCACGGCCCCCCGGAGCGGGCGGGAAAGTTTGGTGGACCTACCACCTCGTTCAGGGGTCGAAAGGTCAAAAAAGACACTGCACGTCCGTGAGAGCAACGCACCAACAAATGGCCCGTGGGACAGCCCCCGTTTGTAGACGCAGTGTCGTGGCACCTCGATATTTGAGATTTTGACTCTCCAGGGGCCCCCGACGCACGGCCCCGAAGCGTGAAACTCTAGGACCTTCCTAAAAAAAATGCCCCTCCCCCGACATCAAATCATTTAAAGGCCTGAAAGACCCCCTTTCAGAGTGAGAGTGAAATAGCCATGAGGTAGAGATTATGCACAGAGGCTGAATTTTTTTTGCCTTCGCTCTAGAGCCCTGCGCTTTAGGTATGTCGCTCGGGTTGGGCCCAAGGGTCACCGTGCCGATTTTGGGGCCCCTGGGACTTTTCTATAAAACTCCCACCCACCCATTGAATGAATGCGTTTGCAACCGTGGTTTCGCGGACAAGGCTCGGAAAGGGCCGATCGACTAGGGGGCGCCATTTTCCGTCTCGCCACGACCCCCCGGAGCGGGCGGGAAAGTTTGATGGACCTACCACCTCGTTCAGGGGTCGAAAGGTCAAAAAAGACACTGCACGTCCGTGAGAGCAACGCACCAACAAATGGCCCGTGGGACAGCCCCCGTTCGTAGACGCAGTGTCGTGGCACCTCGATATTTGAGATTTTGACTCTCCAGGGGCCCCCGACGCACGGCCCCGAAGCGTGAAACTCTAGGACCTTCCTAAAAAAAATGCCCCTCCCCCGACATCAAATCATTTAAAGGCCTGAAAGACCCCCTTTCAGAGTGAGAGTGAAATAGCCATGAGGTAGAGATTATGCACAGAGGCTGAATTTTTTTTTGCCTTCGCTCTAGAGCCCTGCGCTTTCGGTATGTCGCTCGGGGTGGGCCCAAGGGTCACCGTGGCAATTTTGAGGCCCCTGGGACTTTTCTAAAAAACTCCCACCCACCCATTTAAATGAATGCGTTTGCAACCGTGGTATCGCGGACAAGGCTCGGAAAGGGCCGATCGACTAGGGGGCGCCATTTTCCGTCTCGCCACGGGCCCCCGGAGTGGGCGGGAAAGTTTGGTGGACCTACCACCTCGTTCAGGGGTCGAAAGGTCAAAAAAGACACTGCAAATCCATCAAAAAAGGGCACCTGGGACGGCCCCCCGTTCGTAGACGCAGTGTCGTGATACCTTGATATTTGAGATTTTGACCCTCCAGGGGCCCCCGATGAATGGCCCCGAAGCGTTAAAGTCCAGGACCTTCCTGAAAAACCACCCATCCCCCGCCGCCATCAAACTCAGTCCACTTTCGCGTCCAACATAGAGGCTGATTTCTTTTGCCTTCGCTCTACAGACCTGCGCTTTTGGTATGTCGATCGGGGCGTGTCCAGGGGTCGCCGTGCCGAATTTGGGGCCCCTGGGACCTTTCTATAAAAAACGACAATCCCCGCCGCCATCAAACTCAGTCCACTTTCGCGTCCAACATAGAGGCTGATTTCTTTTGCCTTTGACATTTTTGTGTTCTTGCTCTCCCGTCACATGTGATGTCGACTCTCGTCATTTAAACCACCTCTGCTGTACTAAGTACACTCGACTGAACACATCGCACTAATTTTCAAGTCATTTCAGTGTTTGATTTGCATAAGAACGAGTGTCCTCGAAACCACTATTTGGCGGGAAAACAGTGGCCTCGCGGACACGGGTGGATTTTAAGATTAGCTTTCGAAATATTTTGATAAAAAACATTTATCAGCACTCAGCGGACTCCCCTGAGTCCGTGGCACCGAGGTTCATCCCAAAATTCCACTGTCCGCGAAACCACGGTTTTGTACAGTGTAACAAATGCTACGTGGGATCTCCATATCTCAGCTCCGGAAGGCTCTAGAGCCTCCAATCTTGCACTCCTGTCTGTGCCTCAGCACCCTCTAACAGAATCCAGAGTTTCGAGAAGATCCGAGAAACTTTAATTTTCAAGCAAAAAAAACCGACAGGCATACCCCTTACAGATTTTTCGGGTCGATAATTACGGTTTCTCGGATCTTCTCGAAACCTTGGATTCTGATAGAGGGCGACGAGACGCAGACAGGAGCGCAAGTCCTGGCTCTCCACACCCCTCCTGAGCTGAGATATGGAGATCCCACGTAGGATTTGTTCCATTGTGCAAAACAGTGGTTTCGCGGACAGTGGAATTCTGGGATGAACCTTGGTGCCACGGACTCTGGGGGGCCTGCTGAGTGCAGTGAAATAGTTTTTATCATGACAGGAACTTTAATTCAAATGTCTACCAAAGAAACTGTCTGAAATCCCATTCAATAGATTGCAGGTGGGATTGTGTCCAATTGCAGCTTATTTAATGGTGGAAATAAGCCTCGTCCTTAAAAAATACTTTATTAGGCTCTAGGCCCGAGCCGATCGACTAGTGGGGGCCCCTTTTTGGAACTCGAGATATTGGGGGGCTCATCTCACCCGTATCTTTCTGAAAACTCACCTGTATCTATCTGAAAACTCACCCGTGTCTATCTGAAAACTCACCCGTCACAAGGGTTCCTCCCCATGCCCGGAGTATGGAGCTCCAAGTCGGCTTGGTTTCCGAGATACACCTGGTCAAAGTCCAATGTTTCACCGGGCATAACTCCAAAGCCAAGCCGAATTGGGGCTCCATACTCGCGGTGTGTGGGGGGCCCAAGGGTACCTCCCAACACCAGGAGTTTGGAGCTCCAACTTGGCTTGGTTCCCGAGATACGGGTGGTCAAAGCTGAACCGGAAGTGGCCGTATCTCGGAAATGGAAGGTCCCAGGAGCCGGGAATGGTGAGGTTAGAAGGGGCCCTATGGGCCCTCTCTAAGCCCGGAGTTTGGAGCTCCAACTCGGCTTGGTTCCCGAGATACGGCCGGTCAAAGCTAGACCGGAAGTGGCCATATCTCCGAAACGGAAGGTCCCAGGAGCTGGGGGTGGTGGGATCCGAAGGGCCCCTCTGGGCCCCCATCGTGCCCGAAGTTTGGAGCTCCAAATCGGCTTAACTCCCAAGATACACCCGGTTATACACAAGGGACTTTTGGACAAAACGGTCGATATCTCTGAAAGGACGAGTCCCAGCAGATCGTCCTTCGGGGTGGTGAGGGGCCCCTAGGGGCCCTCTCAGACCCCAGAGTCCTGAGCCTCTGGGACCCTTCCTTCTGAAGTGCACCCTTTCCTGTTGGGCCCCGTATCTCGGCCCACGGGGGCGCTAGAAGCACGGGCCAGGGTGCGTTGGAGAGGGCCCCTCGAGACCTTACTTTGTCCCGAATATGGTGCATCTCGGTTATTGACCACTCCATAAAAATGCAGTGTCCGCGAAACCACTGTTTTGGCCACTAAATAGGTTGGAACTGGGACATTTTTGTGTTCTTGCTCTCCCGTCACATGTGATGTCGACTCTCGTCATTTAAACCACCTCTGCTGTACTAAGTACACTCGACTGAACACATCGCACTAATTTTCAAGTCATTTCAGTGTTTGATTTGCATAAGAACGAGTGTCCTCGAAACCACTATTTGGCGGGAAAACAGTGGCCTCGCGGACACGGGTGGATTTTAAGATTAGCTTTCGAAATATTTTGATGAAAAACATTTATCAGCACTCAGCGGACTCCCCTGAGTCCGTGGCACCGAGGTTCATCCCAAAATTCCACTGTCCGCGAAACCACGGTTTTGTACAGTGTAACAAATGCTACGTGGGATCTCCATATCTCAGCTCCGGAAGGCTCTAGAGCCTCCAATCTTGCACTCCTGTCTGTGCCTCAGCACCCTCTAACAGAATCCAGAGTTTCGAGAAGATCCGAGAAACTTTAATTTTCAAGCAAAAAAAACCGACAGGCATACCCCTTACAGATTTTTCGGGTCGATAATTACGGTTTCTCGGATCTTCTCGAAACCTTGGATTCTGATAGAGGGCGACGAGACGCAGACAGGAGCGCAAGTCCTGGCTCTCCACACCCCTCCTGAGCTGAGATATGGAGATCCCACGTAGGATTTGTTCCATTGTGCAAAACAGTGGTTTCGCGGACAGTGGAATTCTGGGATGAACCTTGGTGCCACGGACTCTGGGGGGCCTGCTGAGTGCAGTGAAATAGTTTTTATCATGACAGGAACTTTAATTCAAATGTCTAGCAACGATATTGTCTGAAAACCCATACAGCAGATTGCATGTGGGACTGTGTCCAATTGCAGCTTATTGAATGAATGGCGGAAAAACATTTTCAAAATATAGTGGGTTATTGGACAAATAGTGGGTTCGTGGGACGGGGGCGTGGCTTGGGAGTGGGGTGGGGGGGTCGACGGGTCATTTGCCCAATATAGTGGGTTATTGGACAAATAGTGGGTTAGTGGGATGGGGGCGTGGCTTGGGAGTGGGGTGGGGGGGTCAACGGGTCATTTGTCCAATATAGTGGGGTATTGGACAAATAGTGGGTTAGTGGGACGGGGGCGTGGCTTGGGAGTGGGGTGGGGGGGTCAACGGGTCATTTGCCCAATATAGTGGGGTATTGGACAAATAGTGGGTTCGTGGGACGGGGGCGTGGCTTGGGAGTGGGGTGGGGGGGTCGACGGGTCATTTGCCCAATATAGTGGGTTATTGGACAAATAGTGGGTTAGTGGGATGGGGGCGTGGCTTGGGAGTGGGGTGGGGGGGTCGACGGGTCATTTGTCCAATATAGTGGGGTATTGGACAAATAGTGGGTTCGTGGGACGGGGGCGTGGCTTGGGAGTGGGGTGGGGGGGTCAACGGGTCATTTGCCCAATATAGTGGGGTATTGGACAAATAGTGGGTTCGTGGGACGGGGGCGTGGCTTAGGGGTCGGGGGGGGTCAACTGGACACTTGGTCACTTTGGTGGGCAATCGGACAAAATAGTGGGTTAGTGGGACGGGGGGCGTGTGGCGCCACACTGAGGATGAAGGCCGAACTGCATTGGGGGGCCTCGGACTTCGGGGGCCTCCCGTCGGGCCCCCGAGGGGGTCGGGGCCCCCCCAACCCTCCCGGGTCGGTCGGCCGCCCGGGGAGGGTCGGCTCGTGGCGTCGGCCGACCCCCCAAAAATTTCGGGGGGTCGGCGCGCACCGTCCGCGGACCGACGTCCGCGAGCCATCGCCCCGTTGACCGTTCGGACGCTTTCTGAAGTTTGGGACTAGCTAGAGTGATTCATAAAATCAGAATAAGGTAAGTCAAGTAATATTTTCTGTCTTTTATATATTTATATATGTATATGTGTATATATGTATATGTGTGTGTATATATATATATATATATATATATATATATATATATATATATATATATAAATATAGCTGCGAGCAGCGATGAAGGGCCAAAGCCGGTGGTACCGCCACCCTGGTGCCTTTAGGTAACTAAAGGCCCCGGGGTTGCGGTGCCACCGGCTTGGGCCCGTAATCGCTGCTCGCAGCTATATTTATTATTATTATTATTATTTTGTCAACCTTTCGGGCACTTTTGGGGCCCTTAACATGCTCGAAAACTCTTGAAATTTTGCACACAGGTCAGAACCTGCGGGCATCAGGGCCGGGCTGAAGCTGGTACCCGGGCGTGGCAGGGGGCCTCGACAGCGCCCCCTGGAACGGGATCCGAACACTTGTCCATAAATCAGACACGCTTGCATGTAATAATATGAAACTCGGTACACATATAGACCTCATAGGGCCGAACAACTTTCGTGCTCTAAGTTTTACGCCAGACCAACAGGAAGTCGGCTATTATAGGTTGTTTGGAAACGCATGCTGTGGAATTTGAAGTACTCCTCCTAGGAAATTCATCCATTCGCCTCCAAACTCGGTCGGCATGAAGTCAAGACATTGAGGATGCTAAATTGCGGACGGATTTTTGATATCTCGAACGGATTGGCCGTGGCAAGGAAACGAATTTATGGCGAATAATTCAAACAGGAAGTGTGTTATAACTTCTGCATACATTAACTGATCTTGATGAAACTTCAGCAGTGTGTTCGTTGTAAGAGGCTGATCACATGGATGTGACTATTGTGAGTCAAAGTTATAGCGCCACCAACTGGCAGCAGGAAGTGTGTCACTTTCAAAATGCTTTGAAATCACCCTCTTATGTTTACCCGATTTGCTTCAAACTTTATGTGTATAATGTAAACACACGGCAGATGTAGACCTGTGAAAGGATTTTTGATATCTTTAATACTGTTGCCATGGCAACGCTTCAAACTTTAATATTCTTTTTTGATGCTTTTGAGACTCTTAACATACTTGAAATTGGATGAAACTCGACAGACACATCACAATTATTAGCCCGTAGACTTGTGCAAAGTTTCAGAAACAGGCGTGGTGAGGGGCTCAGTAGCGCCACCTTTAGTCATAAGTGGGGGGTTAGTTTTATCAACAGCAACAAAACTTGGTATGTGTATTGTTCTCATCAAGACGGACAACTTTCTTATTTACATTAACGATCTCCGACCAACAGGAAGAGAGATATTTTGGTTTGAATGTGGATTTTCTGAAGAATTTTCTCTCCCTCTCTCTGTGTCTCTGTGTGTCTGAGGGGAGGGGGGGATTTGACTATTGCTTTTACATTGTTAATCATGGTTTCAGGGGCTTTTGGGGTCCTAAACGTGCTCAAAAACTCTTGAAACTTTGCACACAAGTCAGAACCCCCTGCCATCAGGGACGGGCTGAAGCTGGTACCCGGGCATGGCAGAGGGGCTCAACAGCGCCCCCTTGAATGGTGTCCCAAAACTTGGTCCATAGATCAAACACGCTTGCATGAATTAATATGAAACTCGGTACACATATAGATCTCATCGGGCCGAACAACTTTCCCCCAGTCAAGTTTTACACCAGCCCAACAGGAAGTCGGCTATTATGGGTTGCTTGGAAAACGCTTGCTATGGAATGTGAAATACTCCTCCTAGAAAATTCACCGTGTCCCCTTCAAACTCGGTGTGCATGTAGTCAAGACTTTGAGGATGCTAAATTGCGGACGGATTTTTGATATCTCGAACGGTTTGGCCGTGGCGAGGAATCGAATTTATGGCGAGAAAAGAGAAACACGAAGTGGAATAACTTCTGCATACATTAACTGATCTTGATGAAACTTCAGCAGTGTGTTCGTGGTAAGAGGCCGATCAGATGGATGTAACTATTGTGAGTCAAAGTTATAGCGCCACCAACTGGCAGCAGGAAGTCTGTCACTTTCAACATGCTTTTGACAAAAGTGGGGGGGTTGGTTTTAACTACAGTAAAAAAAACTCAGTTCATATATTGATCTCATCGACCCGGACAACTTTCTAATTTAAAGTCATTAGCTCTGACCATCAGGAAGTCAGATATTTTGGTCTGAATGTGGATTTTTTTGCAAAATCAGCCTCTGAATTTTTAGCCACCTTTATCTAAGTGGTTTATTTTATTCCCACCAAACTTTTTCAACATGATAAAAATATATTAATTATGCTAAATTGTGAACGGATAATAAATATCTCAAACGGTTTTGCTATGGCGAGGGATTAAAGTAATGTCAAAAAAGGAAACACTAAAAACGTCATATATTCTAAAAATTTAATTATACACCATTTATTACTATATAAAAGTATACAAATATCTGAACTTAACTCATTTTATTCTTTTTTTTTCAATTTAACAATGAAGTTTAAGTTTAAAAACTGCCAGAATGGTTGTTTAGTCTAAACAATAAATAAATAAAGTCAAACATAGTGCTATACTGCCCTCTTGTGTTCAAAATCAGGTAGGCCTATTATATCTATATAAAAATATACTAGGTATGTGACGGTGAGAATTTACCACCGGTTAACTGACGTGTGACACCACTGGGGGCTTTTTAATCGCTAACTTAAAAACGAAAGTAAAATATGTTCGTCCGCACGGACATTGATAATGGTGCGGAGCAGAGCGAGCGTTTTCAATAAATTCCTATGGAAGGAGGAATGACCTAAAAAACGTTGACTCTGTTCTGCTCGTTCCTCGCTGAGGACGCGCACCATTATGAATGCCCGTGCAGTCATGAGCATTTTAGTTTCATTTTCAGGGGCGGACTGCTTGAATGTATTATAAAAAAGCACAATCTTGTGTTTTATTGCTACTGTACAAAAATATAAGTTAACACTTTGCAGTTTGAATGATGTTCTGAACAAAATGACAGAGTATGTTTTTATGTGTTATGTTTTATGTTCAATCGCGCCCTCGTTTTAGTGATCCCAAGTTATTTTTTCATTTAAGTTTTTTCATTGTTCTAATCAGGTCAGGCAAGTAAAATTATCTGTCTTATCCCTTACATTTTTATATAATATATATACACTACTGTTCAAAAATTTGGGGTCAGTAAGATTTTTAAGCGAAGTTTCTTCTGCTCACCAAGGCTGCATTTATTTGATTAAAAATACAAACAAAAACAGTAATGTTGTAAAATAGTATTCCAATTTAAAACAGCTGCTTTCTATTTTAATATATTTTAAACTGTTATTTATTCCTGTGATCAAAGCTGAGTATTCAGCATCATTATTCCAGTCGTCACTGTCACATGATCCTTCAGAAATTATTCTAATATGATGATTGATGCTCAAGAAACTTTCATTATTATTTTAAATGTCGAAAACAGTTGTGTACAGTCTTTGATGAATAGAAAGTTCAAAAGAACAGCATTTATCTGAAATCTAAAGCTTTTGTAACATTAAACACTACCGTTCAGAAGTTTGGGGTCAGTAATAATTTTAATTTTATTTTTGGGGGAAAGAAATAAAATAAATCAATACTTTTATTCATCGAGAATGAGTTAAACTGATCAAAAGTTACAGTACAGACATTTATAATGTTAAAAAAAATTATATTTGAAATAAATGCTGTTCTTTTGAACTTTACATTCATCAACGCATTTTGAAAAAAATCTGTACACAACTGTTTTCAACATTGAAAATAATAATTAATATTTATTGACCATCAATCATCATATTAGAATGATTTCTGAAGGATCATGTGACACTGAAGACGGGAGTAATGATGCTGAAAACTCAGCTTTGATCACATAAATTAATAACAGTGTAAAATATTTTAAAATAGAAAACAGCTGTTTTAAATTGGAATAATATTTCACAATATTACTGTTTTTGTTTGTATTTTTAATCAAATAAATGCTGCCTTGAGCAGAAGAGACTTCTCCTAAAACCATAAAAAATCTTCCTGACCCCAAACTTTTGAACGGTATATATACACATATATAAATACATATATATATATATATATATATATATATGTTTGTATAATATATATATAAATATAGCTGCGAGCAGCGATTGAGGGCCAAAGCCGGCGGTACCGCCACCCCGGGGTTGCAGTGCCACCGGCTTGGGCCCGTAATCGCTGCTCGCAGCTATATTTATTATTATTATTATTATTTTGTCAACCTTTCGGGCACTTTTGGGGCCCTTAACATGCTCGAAAACTCTTGAAATTTTGCACACAGGTCAGAAC
The DNA here is from genome assembly GCF_964197995.2 of Scardinius erythrophthalmus. Lineage (NCBI taxonomy): Eukaryota > Metazoa > Chordata > Actinopteri > Cypriniformes > Leuciscidae > Scardinius > Scardinius erythrophthalmus. The sequence goes on along the minus strand of NC_138238.1, from coordinate 24,284,952 downwards.
CCGCGGCCATCAGGGCCGAGCTGAAGCTGGTACCCGGGCGTGGCAGGGGGCCTCGACAGCGCCCCCTGGAACGGGATCCGAACATTTGTCCATAAATCAGACACGCTTGCATGTAATAATATGAAACTCGGTACACATATAGACCTCATCGGGCCGAACAACTTTCGTGCTCTAAGTTTTACGCCAGACCAACAGGAAGTCGGCTATTATAGGTTGTTTGGAAACGCATGCTGTGGAATTTGAAGTACTCCTCCTAGGAAATTCATCTATTCGCCTCCAAACTCGGTCGGCATGAAGTCAAGACATTGAGGATGCTAAATTGCGGACGGATTTTTGATATCTCGAACGGTTTGGCCGTGGCAAGGAAACAAATTTATGGCGAATTATTCAAACAGGAAGTGTGTTATAACTTCTGCATACATTAACTGATCTTGATGAAACTTCAGCTGTGTGTTAGTTCTAAGAGGCCGATCACATGGATGTGACATTTGTGAGTCAAAGTTATAGCGCCACCAACTGGCAACAGGAAGTGTGTCACTTTCAAAATGCTTTGAAATCACCCTCTTATTTTTACCCGATTTGCTTCAAACTTTATGTGTATAATGTAGACACACGGCAGATGTAGACCTGTGAAAGGATTATTGATATCTTAGATACTGTTGCCGTGGCAACGCATCAAACTTTAATATTCTTTTCGGATGCTTTTGAGACTCTTCACATGCTTGAAAATGCATTAAACTCGACAGACACATCGCATTTATTATCCAGTAGACATGTGCAAAGTTTCAGAAACGGGCATGGTGAAATGGCTCAGTAGCGCCACCTTTAGTCAAAAGTGGGGGGGTTAGTTTTATCAACAGCAACAAAACTTGGTATGTGTATTGTTCTCATCAAGACGGACAACTTTCTAATTTACAGTAACTAGCTCGGACCAAGAGGAAGAGAGATATTTTGGTTTGAATGTGGATTTTCTGGAGAATTTTCTCTCCCTCTCTCTGTGTCTCTGTGTGTGTGAGGGGAGGGGGGATCTGACTATTGCTTTTATATTGTTAATCAAGGTTTCAGGGGCTTTTGGGGTCCTTAACGTGCTCAAAAACTCTTAAACTTTGCACACAAGTCAGAACCCCCTGGCATCAGGGCCGGGCTGAAGCTGGTACCCGGGCGTGGCAGGGGGGCTCAACAGTGCCCCCTTAAACTGGGTCTGAAAACTTGGTCCATAGATCAAACACGCTTGCATGAATTACTATGAAACTCGGTACACATAGATCTCATCGTGCCAAACAACTTTTCCCCCGTCAAGTTTTACGCCAGCCCAACAGGAAGTCAGCTATTATGGGTTGTTTGGAAAACGCTTGCTGTGGAATGCGAAGTACTCCCTCCTAGAGAATTCATCCAATCCCCACCAAACTCGGTGTGCATGAAGTCAAGTCATTGAGGATGCTAAATTGCGGACGGTTTTTTGATATCTCGAACGGTTTGGCCATGGCGAGGAATCGAATTTATGGCGAGAAAAGAGAAACACGAAGTGGAATAACTTCTGCATACATTAACTGATCTTGATGAAACTTCAGCAGAGTGTTCGTGGTAAGAGGCCGATTAGATGGATGTAACTATTGTGAGTCAAAGTTTATAGCGCCACCAACTGGCAGCAGGAAGTCTGTCACTTTCAACATGCTTTTGACAAAAGTGGGGGGGTTAGTTTTAACTACAGTAAAAAAAACTCAGTTCATATATTGATCTCATCGACCCGGACAACTTTCTAATTTAAAGTCATTAGCTCTGACCAACAGGAAGTCAGATATTTTGGTCTGAATGTGGATTTTTTTGCAAAATCAGCCTCTGAATTTTTAGCCACCTTTATCTAAGTGGTTTATTTTATTCCCACCAAACTTTTTCAACATGATAAAAATATATTAATTATGCTAAATTGTGAACGGATAATAAATATCTCAAACGGTTTTGCTATGGCGAGGGATTAAAGTAATGTCAAAAAAGGAAACACTAAAAACGTCATATATTCTAAAAATTTAATCATACACCATTTATTACTATATATAAGTATACAAATATCTGAACTTAACTCATTTTATTCATTTTTTTCAATTTAAGAATGAAGTTTAAGTTTAAAAACTGCCAGAATGGTTGTTTAGTCTAAACAATAAATAAATAAAGTCAAACATAGTGCTATACTGCCCTCTTGTGTTCAAAATCAGGTAGGCCTATTATATCTATATAAAAATATACTAGGTATGTGACGGTGAGAATATTTTACCACCGGTTAACTGACGTGTGACACCGCTGGGGGCTTTTTAATTGCTAACTTAAAAACGAAAGTAAAATATGTTCGTCCGCACGGACATTGATAATGGTGCGGAGCAGAGCGAGCGTTTTCAATAAATTCCTATGGAAGGAGGAATGACCTAAAAAACGTTGACTCTGTTCTGCTCATTCCTCGCTGAGGACGAGCACCATTATGAATGCCCGTGCAGTCATGAGCATTTTAGTTTCATTTTCGGGGGCGGACTGCTTGAATGTATTTTAAAAAAGCACAATGTTGTGTTTTATTGCTACTGTACAAAAATATAAGTTAACACTTTGCAGTTTGAATGATGTTCTGAACAAAATGACAAAGTATGTTTTTATGTGTCCCCCCCCCCCCCCCAAACACACACACACACACACACACACACACATTCCAGCATTGCAATCTTGACATCGCAGCCTGTTCATTATAGCCTTAATAAAATATATTAATAAAATAGTCAACCTAACATATAAAATTTACAATGCTCTGTTTAAATAGTCAGTACTACAATTCGTACCATTCAATTGGTAAGCACCGCTCCACTGTGATGTTTCCAAGCACATTTTTGCGCGTGTGAATAGGATGATTTTTTCCGTCGATATTGGAAAGTGAGTGAAGTACAAAGCCTATGATAAAGGATAGTTTGGCATCCAAATACATCGCAAATGTTGAAACATTTTGATTCTAATGAGAGAGTTGTGTGAGCCCAACACTGCTTACTTTCGTTTTCATTTTTATTTTATTTAGTTTCAGCTTGTTTATAGTTCTTTTTTTATTCTTGTTCCGTTCTCAACATCGTTGAATTTAAAGAATTTGTTGTAGAATATTTTGACTGTATCATAAAATCAGATTAATTCACTCGTTTTAGTGATTCCCAAGTTATTTTTTCATTTAAGTTTTTTCATTGTTTTAATCAGGTCAGGCAAGTAAAATTATCTGTGTCTTGTCCCTTACATTTTTATATAATATATATGCACTACTGTTCAAAAGTTTGGGGTCAGTAAGATTTTTAATGTTTTTAAGCAAAGTTTCTTCTGCTCACCTGTCAGGGTTTTACAGAGGATGCAGACAAGATGGTAAGGTTAATAGTTTATTTTCAGGGAGTGTGGAGATGCAGACAGATGGTGAGTAACAGAAACACAGAATAACAGTGGATGCTTAGCTGGTTGGTAATGTCCTTGTCTTTCTTTCTCTTTGCAGATGATGTCGGGCTGAAGGCAGAACAGGATGGCAGGCAGGACGGATTGGAGAGGATGAAATGACAGGTAGGAATCCAGGTAAGTGTTCGGAAGTCTGTGGGTCATGTGAACATCGACGAGACCAGACAAGGAGTGAAGGGAGAGTGCTGAATATAAAGGGTGGTTAATGAGGGAGTGCAGGTGATGATGATTGGTGATTGGGTGAGTGAGTGCAGGTGTGCGCCATGGAGGATTCTGGGGAATGAAGTGCACACACAGATGAAGGCTGAAGAACGTGACCGTGACATTACTCCCCCCTCCCGTAAGGCGCGTCCCGCGCCGAAGAAGGCAGCATACGGGAGGGGGGGTGGGCACCCTGGAGTCCGTGACGGGAAGGTGGAGCAGGTTCAGGAGTACGGACTCCAGGATGGTGGCAGGACAGACAGAGGAGGTGATCAGGACGGTGCAGGCTGAGCAGGGAACCAAGGTGAAGCAGACTGATCAGGGGACCATGGTGATACAGGCTGAGCAGGGGACCATGGCGGTAAGGACCTTTCTGGTGGCCATGGCGGTGCGGACCCTTCGGGTGGCCATGGCGGAGAGGACTCTTCGGGTGGCCATGGCGGTGAGGACCCTTCGGGTGGCCATGGCGGAGAAGAACCTTCGGGTGGCCATGGCGGAGAAGACCCTTCGGGTGGCCACGGCGGTGAGGACCCTTCAGGTGGCCATGGCGGAGACGACTGATAGCCCCCCCCCCAAAATTCCTTTGGGGAAATATCAGGCTTTAACACTGGACTGGAAGAGGCAGGGGGCGAAAGCGGCTCTGGGCTGGACAGGACCAGTGATGAAGGCGGCTCTGGACTGGACAGGACCAGCGGCGAAGAGGGCTTGGAGCTGGACTGGTCCAGCGGCGAGGAGGGCTCTGAGCTGGGCGGAACCAGCGGCGAAGAGGGCTGTGAGCTGGGCGGAACCAGCGGCGAAGAGGGCTCTGAGCTGGGCAGCGATGAGGGCTCTGAGCTGGGCAGCGATGAGGGCTCTGAGCTGGGCAGCGATGAGGGCTCTGAGCTGGGCAGCGATGAGGGCTCTGAGCTGGGCAGCGATGAGGGCTCTGTGCTGGGCAGCGATGAGGGCTCTGTGCTGGGCAGCGATGAGGGCTCTGTGCTGGGCAGCGATGAGGGCTCTGTGCTGGGCAGCGATGAGGGCTCTGTGCTGGGCAGCGATGAGGGCTCTGTGCTGGGCAGCGATGAGGGCTCTGTGCTGGGCAGCGATGAGGGCTCTGTGCTGGGCAGCGATGAGGGCTCTGTGCTGGGCAGCGATGAGGGCTCTGTGCTGGGCAGCGATGAGGGCTCTGTGCTGGGCAGCGATGAGGGCTCTGTGCTGGGCAGCGATGAGGGCTCTGTGCTGGGCAGCGATGAGGGCTCTGTGCTGGGCAGCGATGAGGGCTCTGTGCTGGGCAGCGATGAGGGCTCTGTGCTGGGCAGCGATGAGGGCTCTGTGCTGGGCAGGACCAGCTGTGAGGAGGGCGTTGAGCTGGACTGGACCAGCTGTGAGGAGGGCGTTGAGCTGGACAGGACCAGCTGTGAGGAGGGCGTTGAGCTGGACAGGACCCGCTGTGAGGAGGGCGTTGAGCTGGACAGGACCCGCGGTGAAGAGGGCGTTGAGCTGGACAGGACCCGCGGTGAAGAGGGCGTTGAGCTGGACAGGACCAGCTGTGAAGAGGGTGTTGAGCTGAATGGGACCAACAGTGAAGGCCCTGTGCAGGGCAGGACCAGCGGTGAAGGCTCGGTGCTGGGCAGGACCAGCGGTGAAGAGGGCTCTGTACTGGACGGAACCAGCGGTGAAGGGGGCTCAGTGCTGGACGGGACCAGCGGTGAAGAGGGCTCTGTGCTGGACGGGACCAGCGGTGAAGAGGGCTCTGTGCTGGACGGGACCAGCGGTGAAGAGGGCTCTGTGCTGGACGGGACCAGCGGTGAAGGCTCTGTGCTAGGCTCTGTGCTGGACGGGACCAGCGGTGAAAAGGGCTCTGTGCTGGACGGGACCAGCGGTGAAGAGGGCTCTGTGCTGGACGGGACCAGCGGTGAAAAGGGCTCTGTGCTGGACGGGACCAGCGGTGAAGAGGGCTCTGTGCTGGACGGGACCAGCGGCGAAGAAGGCTCTGTGCTGGACGGGACCAGCGATGAGGGCTTTGAGCTGGACGGGACCAGCGATGAGGGCTTTGAGCTGGACGGGACCAGCGATGAGGGCTTTGAGCTGGACGGGACCAGCGATGAGGGCTTTGAGCTGGACGGGACCAGCGATGAGGGCTTTGAGCTGGACGGGACCAGCGATGAGGGCTTTGAGCTGGACGGGACCAGCGATGAGGGCTTTGAGCTGGACGGGACCAGCGATGAGGGCTTTGAGCTGGACGGGACCAGCGATGAGGGCTTTGAGCTGGACGGGACCAGCGATGAAGAGGGATTTGAGCTGGACGGGACCAGCGATGAAGAGGGATTTGAGCTGGACGGAACCAGCGATGAGGGCTTTGTGCTGGACGGGACCAGCGATGAGGGCTTTGAAAACTCTGGCTCTGGCTCGGGGAGAACGACGCTCACTGGCTCTGGCGGGCAGGCGACTGGCTCTGGCTCTGGCGGGCAGGCGACTGGCTCTGGCGGGCAGGCGACTGGCTCTGGCTCTGGCGGGCAGGCGACTGGCTCTGGCTCTGGCGGGCAGGCGACTGGCTCTGGCTCTGGCTCTGGCGGGCAGGCGACTGGCTCTGGCTCTGGCGGGCAGGCGACTGGCTCTGGCGGGCAGGCGACTGGCTCTGGCTCTGGCGGGCAGGCGACGCTGACAGTCACAGGCGCGGCGGGCATGACGCTCATAGACTCAGGGGCGGCGGGCACGACGCCTACTGCCTTGGTCTCGGCAGCTCTGGCGTGAAGTGCGGGCTCGGCTGGACTGGCGTGAAGTGCAGGCTCGGCTGGACTGGCGTCAAATGCAGGCTCGCTAGTGCTGGTGACTGAATTCCGGATGATGATGGGTGGCGTGGTGAAGATGGCTGGAGATGGTGGTTGAGTGGCGATGTCCTCAACCTCACCTACGGTGAACCTTGAGCCACTCAACCACAACACATGATCTAGATACTGGGCAAATGAGCCTGGGATTGCCTCCGCTGGAGCTTGCTGGTACAGATGGTTATCCAGTCCGCCCCAAAATACTGTTTTTAGGACATCATCTGTCCAGCTTACCCCAACAGAAAGCTCCAGAAAGCCGGCGACATATTCCTCGATTGAGCAGCCATCTTGAAAACAATGAATCAGACGATCAGCTGGGGTTAGGGTGAAGTGAGCAACTTCCATGCTTCGTGTGGTCTGGTCTTCTGTCAGGGTTTTACAGAGGATGCAGACAAGATGGTAAGGTTAATAGTTTATTTTCAGGGAGTGTGGAGATGCAGACAGATGGTGAGTAACAGAAACACAGAATAACAGTGGATGCTTAGCTGGTTGGTAATGTCCTTGTCTTTCTTTCTCTTTGCAGATGATGTCGGGCTGAAGGCAGAACAGGATGGCAGGCAGGACGGATTGGAGAGGATGAAATGACAGGTAGGAATCCAGGTAAGTGTTCGGAAGTCTGTGGGTCATGTGAACATCGACGAGACCAGACAAGGAGTGAAGGGAGAGTGCTGAATATAAAGGGTGGTTAATGAGGGAGTGCAGGTGATGATGATTGGTGATTGGGTGAGTGAGTGCAGGTGTGCGCCATGGAGGATTCTGGGGAATGAAGTGCACACACAGATGAAGGCTGAAGAACGTGACCGTGACATCACCAAGGCTGCATTTATTTGATTAAAAATACAAACAAAAACAGTAATATTGTAAAATAGTATTCCAATTTAAAACAGCTGCTTTCTATTTTAATATATTTTAAACTGTTATTTATTCCTGTGATCAAAGCTGAGTTTTCAGCATCATTACTCCAGTCGTCACTGTCACATTATCCTTCAGAAATTATTCTAATATGATGATTGATGCTCAAGAAACATTCATGATTATTTTAAATGTCGAAAACAGTTGTGTACAGTCTTTGATGAATAGAAAGTTCAAAAGAACAGCATTTATCTGAAATCTAAAGCTTTTGTAACATTAAACACTACCGTTCAAAAGTTTGGGGTCAGTAATAATTTTAATTTTATTTTTGGGTGAAAGAAATAAAATAAATCAATACTTTTATTCATCGAGAAGGAGTTAAACTGATCAAAAGTTACAGTACAGACATTTATAATGTTAAAACAAATTATATTTGAAATAAATGCTGTTCTTTTGCACTTTACATTCATCAACGCATTTTGAAAAAAAATCTGTACACAAATGTTTTCAACATTGAAAATAATAATATTTATTGACCATCAATCATCATATTAGAATGATTTCTGAAGGATCATGTGACACTGAAGACGGGAGTAATGATGCTGAAAACTCAACTTTGATCACATAAATTAATTGCAGTGTAAAATATTTTAAAATAGAAAACAGCTGTTTTAAATTGGAATAATATTTCACAATATTACTGTTTTTGTTTGTATTTTTAATCAAATAAATGCAGCCTTGGTGAGTAGAAGAGACTTCTCCTAAACACACACACACACACATATATATATATATATATATGAAGAGTTCAGATGCAAAAGCCTCTAAGTTACATCTGAAATTTTCTTCTAGAATGATCATTTTTATCAAGCTTGTAGATTTAAGTTAAGTAATTTCACTTAAATGACAATTAATAGGTAATTTGCATTGCCATTTAAGTGAAATTATTGAACATAAATATACAAGCTTGATAAAAATTATCATTCTGGAAGCAAATTTCAGATGGCACTTAGAGGCTTTTGCATCTGAACTCTTCATATATATACACATATATAAATACATATATATATATGTTCCGGCGGTACCGCCACCCCGGTGCCTGGGGTTGCGGTGCCACCGGCTTGGGCCCGTAATCGCTGCTCGCAGCTATATTTTATTATTATTATTATTATTATTATTATTTTTCTGTCAACCTTTCGGGCACTTTTGGGGCCTTTAACATGCTCGAAAACTCTTGAAATTTTGCACACAGGTCAGAACCTGCGGCCATCAGGGCCGGGCTGAAGCTGGTACCCGGGCGTGGCAGGGGGGCTCAACAGCGCCCCCTTGAACGGGGTCCGAAAACTTGGTCCATAAATCAGACACGCTTGCATGTAATAATATGAAACTCAATACACATATAGATCTCATCGGGCCAAACAACTTTCGTACTTTTACTTTTTACGCCAGCCCAACAGGAAGTCGGCTATTATGGGTTGTTTGGAAACGCATGCTGTGGAATTTAATGTACTCCTCCTAGGGAACTCATCCATTCGCCTCCAAACTCAGTCAGCATGAAGTCAAGACATTGAGGATGCTAAATTGCGGACGGATTTTTGATATCTCGAACGGTTTGGCCGTGGCGAGGACACAAATTTATGGCGAATAATGGAAACAGGAAGTGTGTTATAACTTCTGCATACATTAACTGATCTTGATTAAACTTCAGCAGTGTGTTCGTTGTAAGAGGCCGATCACATGGATGTGACTATTGTGAGTCAAAGTTATAGCGCCACCAACTGCCAGCAGGAAGTGTGTCACTTTCAAAATGCTTTGAAATCACCCTCTTATTTTTACCCGATTTGCTTCACACTTTATGTGTATAATGTAGACACACGGCAGATGTAGACCTGTGAAAGGTTTATTGATATCTTAAATACTGTTGCCGTGGCAACGCATCAAACTTTAATATTCTTTTCTGATGCTTTTGAGACTCTTCACATGCTTGAAAATGCATGAAACTCGACAGACACATCACATTTATTATCCAGTAGACATGTGCAAAGTTTCAGAAACGGGCGTGGTGAAATGGCTCAGTAGCGCCACCTTTAGTCAAAAGTGGGGGGGTTAGTTTTATCAACAGCAACAAAACTTGGTATGTGTATTGTTCTCATCAAGACGGACAACTTTCTAATTTACAGTAACTAGCTCGGACCAAGAGGAAGAGAGATATTTTGGTTTGAATGTGGATTTTCTGGAGAATTTTCTCTCCCTCTCTCTGTGTCTCTGTGTGTGTGAGGGGAGGGGGGGATTTGACTATTGCTTTTATATTGTTAATCAAGGTTTCAGGGGCTTTTGGGGTCCTTAACGTGCTCAAAAACTCTTGAAACTTTGCACACAAGTCAGAACCCCCTGGCATCAGGGCCGGGCTGAAGCTGGTACCCGGGCGTGGCAGGGGGGCTCAACAGCGCCCCCTTGAACTGGGTCTGAAAATTTGGTCCATAGATCAAACACGCTTGCATGAATTAATATGAAACTCGGTACACATATAGATCTCATCGGGCCAAACAACTTTCGTGCTCTAAGTTTTACTCCAGCCCAACAGGAAGTCGGCTATTATAGGTTGTTTGGAAACGCATGCTGTGGAATTTAATGTACTCCTCCTAGGGAATTCATCCAATCGCCTCCAATCTCGGTCAGCATGAAGTAAAGACATTGAGGATGCTAAATTGCGGACGGATTTTTGATATCTCGGACGGTTTGGCCGTGGCGAGGAATCGAATTTATGGCGAGAAAAGAGAAACACGAAGTGGAATAACTTCTGCATACATTAACTGATCTTGATAAAACTTCAGCAGTGTGTTCGTGGTAAGAGGCCGATCAGATGGATGTAACTATTGTGAGTCAAAGTTATAGCGCCACCAACTGGCAGCAGGAAGTGTGTCACTTTCAACATGCTTTTGACAAAAGTGGTGGGGGGGTTAGTTTTACCAACAGTTACAAAAATCAGAATATATATTGGTCTCACCGAGCCGGACAACTTTCTTATTTACAGTTATTAGCTCAGAGCAAAAGGAAGTCAGATATTTTGGTTTGAATGTGGATTTTTTGGATATTTCAGACTCTGAGTTTTTAGCTACTCTTCCTAACTGGTTCATTTTATTCACACCAAACTTTTTCAAAATGATGAAAATACATTAAAGATGCTAAATTGTGAACGGATATTAAACATCTCAAACGGTTTTGCTATAGTGAGGGACTAAAGTAATGTACAAAAAGGAAACTAAAAGCCTCATCTTCTAAAAATGAAATTAAAAACCATTTATTTCTATATAAAAGTATACAAATATCACAACTAAACCCATTTTATTCTTTTTTTTTTTCAATTTAATAATTATTTATAAGTTTAAAAATAGTAATTGTACTATTTAGTCCCATAAAAGTCAAGTCATACATAGGGCTATATACCCCTCTGGTGTTCAAAATTAGGTAGGCCTATTGTATCTACATAAAAATATACTAGGTTTGTGACGGTGAGAATATTTTGCCACTGGTTAATCGACGTGTAACACCGCTGGGGGCTTTTGAATCGCCAACTTAAAAACGAAAGTAAAATATGCTCGTTCGCACTGACATTGATAGTGGTTGAGCGAGCGTTTCAAATGAATTCCTATGGAAGTAGGAATTAACTGAAAAACGTTCGCTCTGTTCTGCTCGTTCCTCGCCGTGGATGCGCACCGTTATGAATGCCCGTGCAGCCATGAGCATTTTAGTTTCATTTTAAAATTAGCGCCTTTCGGGGGGTGGATTGCTTGAAATTATTTTACAAAAGCACAATGTTGTGTTTTATTGCGACTGTACACAAACATAAGTTAACACTTTGCAGTTTGAATGTCGTACTGTATAATGACGGAGTATGTTTTTATGTGTCCACTGTTCCATCGCGCCCACACCACACACACACACGCACGCACGCACACACACACACACACACGGTTTACTATCTTTGTGGGGACTCTCCATAGACTTAATATTTTTTAAACTGTACAAACTGTATATTCTATCTCCTCACACTAACCCTACCCCTAAACCTACCCATCACAGAAAACTTTCTGCATTTTTACATTTCCAAAAAAACTCATTCTGTATGATTTATAAGCTTGTTTACCCATGGGGACCTCTATTTAGGTCCCCACTGTGACACGAGTCCCCATGAGTCTGTGTGTATTCAGGTTGAAGTCCCCACCGGGATAGAAAAACATGAACACACATACACACACACACACATTCCAGCATTGCAATCTTGACATCGCAGCCTGATCATTATAGCCTTAATAAAATATAATAATAAAATAGTCAACCTAACATATAAAAATTACACTGCTCTAAATAGTCAGTAGTAAAATTCGTACATTCACAGTAAGCACCGCTCCACTGTGATGTTTCCAAGCACATTTTTGCGCATGTGAAGAGGATGATTTTTTCCATCAATATTGGAACACAAGTAAAGAACAAAGCCTATAATAAAGAATAGTTTAGCATCCAAATACATGGCAAATGTTGAAACATTTTGATTCTAATGAGAGGGTTACGTGAACCCAACACTGCTTACTTTCATTTTTATTTTTACATTAAATTTAAAGGATTTGTTGTGGAATATTTTGAGTGTATCGTAAAATCAGAATAAGGTAAGTCAAGTAATATTTTCTGTCTTTTATATATTTATATATGTGTGTGTATATATATATATATATATATATATATATACTGTGTATATATATATACTGTATATATATATATACATATACTGTATATATACTGTATATATATATATATATATATATATATATATATATATATATATATATATATATATATATATATATAGCTGCGAGCAGCGATGAAGGGCCAAAGCCGGTGGTACCGCCACCCCGGTGCCACCGGCTTGGGCCCGTAATCGCTGCTCGCAGCTATATTTATTATTATTTTTTTTTTTCTTACGACTATTCAGGCACTTTTGGGGCCCTTAACATGCTCAAAAACTCTTGAAACTTTGCACACGGGTCAGAACCCGCGGCCATCAGGGCCGGGCTGAAGCTGGTACCGGGGTGTGGCAGGGGGGCTCGACAGCGCCCCCTTGAACGGGGTCCGAAAACTTGGTCCATAAATCAAACACGCTTGCATGTAATAATATGAAACTCGGTACAGATATAGATCTCATCGGGCCGAACAACTTTCATGCTCTAAGTTTTACGCCAAACCAAAAGGAAGTCGGCTATTAAGGGTTGTTTGGAAACTCATGCTTAGGAATTTGAAACACTTCTCCTAGGGAATTCATCCAATCGCCTCCAAACTCGGTGTGCATGAAGTCAAGGCATTGAGGATGAAAAATTGCCAGGGGATTTTTGATATCTCGAACGGTTTGGCTGTGGCGAGGAAACGAATTTATGGCGAATAATTGAAACAGGAAGTGTGTTATAACTTCTGCATACATTAACTGATCTTGATTAAACTTCAGCAGTGTATTCTTTGTAAGAGGCCAATCACATGGATGTGACTATTGTGAGTCAAAGTTATAGCGCCACCAACTGGCAGCAGGAAGTGTGTCACTTTCAAAATGCTTTAAAATCACCCTCTTATTTTTACCCAATTTGCTTCAAACTTTATGTGTATAATGTAGACACACGGCAGATGTAGACCTGTGAAAGGATTATTGATATCTTAGATACTGTTGCCGTGGCAACGCATCAAACTTTAATATTCTTTTCGGATGCTTTTGAGACTCTTCACATGCTTAAAAATGCATGAAACTCGACAGACACATCACATTTATTATCCAGTAGACATGTGAAAAGTTTCAGAAACGGGCGTGGTGAGGGGCTCAGTAGCGCCACCTTTAGTCAAAAATGGGGGCTTAGTTTTAAGTAGAGTCACAAAAATCGTTATGTATATTGTTCTCATCAAGCCGGACAACTTTCTAATTTATAGTCATAAGCTGTGACCAACAGGAAGTGAGATATTTTGGTTTGAATGTGATTTTTTGGAGAATTCTCTCCCTCTCTCTCTCTGCCTCTGCGTCTCTGTGTGTGTGAGGGGAGGGGGGATTTGTCTTTTGAGTGAGATTTGTTTAAAATTCCTGTTCCCTTTCGAAAGCTACAATCGATGCTGCGCTGCTCAGCGCATTGGGAACATATTTTATCGTGACCAGCTGTGAATAGTGTGTATAACACGTCGATGGAATTGACCCGGAGGTAATATAGCCTCGGTCGGTGACGTCATCGGCGCGCCCCCGCGACTCGAGGCTATAAGTAGATGAGCCACAGGTGCATCGTCAGGTCTTTTGTCTTCAGACCATTACTGTGCAGTGTGTGCATTGAAACTCTCTCTACCTTCGTTCTGATACAGATCTGTTGCTAGGAGTTAGTGTACTACAGGCAGCGTGCAGAATTTTCATCTCTCTCATTTCAAAAATCTTTTTCTCTCTCGCTACATCATAGAGTTTAAAAAGTAAAAAAAGAAGTGAAATGAGTCAACAAAGCAATAAGCGCTGTGTTCCTCCATGCTCCCGCCCCATGTCTGAGCTGGATACACACGATTATTGCTTTGTTTGTTTGGGGGAAGAGCACGCGGTACTGGCGATAGAGAAGGGCGGGTGCGAGCATTGTGATCAGCTCACAGTTAAGATGCTCCGCTCCCGTCTGAACTATTTCCAGTCCGCACCCGCATTACCATCGTGGGGCTCTCGTATGGATCTGCATGACGAGCAAGAGACGGGTCCGTCCCTTTCGCTTGCTGCGTCACCAGATCCTAACATCCCTTCCCGTGATCTCGAAGCGCGCTCCGGTGCTTCTTCGGTTCACGAGGGGGATGATATATCTCTTGGTTCGTCAGATCATAACGAGCAGCCAGCCTCTGAGCATTCCTCCCGTGAAAAAAGATCTGTCGAGGAATTGCTAGAGGTGGTGACTTGCGCGGTGGCCAGGTTACAGCTTGACTGGCCACGCGACCAAGAGACCCCCAAACCCAGTAAGCTTGAGGATAGGTTTCTGTCCGGTGGCAGGGGGGAGAGAACATTACATCAGTCTCTCCCCTTTTTCGAGGACCTCCATGACGAGCTGTCTAAGTCATGGAGTAAACCATATACTTCTCGCGTTTTTGTGCCCTCGACGTCGACTTTTTCGACTATCGTGGGTGCGAAAGCGCGAGGGTATACGGAGATGCCTCGGGTTGAAGAGACGCTCGCGGGCTATCTCTCACCCGAATCGGCATCTTCGATAAAGAAACCTACCCTCCCCACTAAACCCTTTCGTATAACATGATCATTAGTGGGGAAAGCTTATCAAGCTGCAGGTCAGGCTGGTGCTGCGCTGCACACTATGGCAGTGTTACAGGCGTACCAGGCTGACCTGTTGAAGGATTTGAGTGTGGGCAGTACGATCGACGAGGAAGCGTTCACGGAGCTTCGTCGTGCCACAGATCTGTCTCTCCGTGCGACCAAGCAGACGGCCCGTGCCATCGGCCGTTCTATGTCTGCTTTAGTCAGCACGGAGAGGCATCTGTGGCTTAATCTGACAGGGATTAAGGAAAAAGATCGTTTGTTTCTTATTGACTCTCCCGTATCTCCATCTGGGCTGTTTGGTGACGCGGTTAACACCGTTGTCACACGCTTTAAGGAAGTCAAGAAACACGAGGAAGCGTTTGTGCAGTTTCTTCCTCGCCGCACTCAAGGGGAGGGGCCGTCTGCCACCCAGCCCCGCCCCGGTCCTTCAAAAGTCAGGGAGGTAAAAAAGCAGAGCGTGGCGAGTCGCGCTCCCCCTCAGAGAGACTGAAGGCAGACTCGCCAGGCTCAGCAACCTCCCAAGCCAGACCTCAGGACTATCATCAATAGAAAGAGGAAGTCCTGATGGTCTGGCGCCTAATCTAGTGGGGGTAGTCCCCCGCGGGATGGGGCGCGTTCAAAATCTATTCGTCCCTTCCCGCTACCCTCACAAAACCTCTCCATCCCCGCCACCTCTCGTGCTTCGGGGGGCAGCGGTTTCCAGCGAAATATTAGATGTTCCGTTGTTTCCGGCTGTCATTCCGGACACGGAACATCTAATATCCCCTCAAAAGGAAGTATTAAAATTAATACCACTCTCAGAAAGTCTGGCAGCGTGGGAACTTCTGCCGGGCGTTTCTGCGTGGGTATTAAGCACAGTACAGTTAGGATACAGAATCCAATTTATTCGTCGTCCTCCGCGTTTCAACGGCGTGATTTTCACTACCGTGAAACCGGAGCTGATGCATGTACTGTCGCAAGAGCTGCAAACTCTTCTGAGCAAAGAGGCCATAGAACGTGTTCCTCTTCCAGAGAGGGAGTCAGGTTAATACAGCAGATACTTCCTGGTACCCAAAAAGGATGGGGGGTTGCGTCCAATCTTAGATCTTCGAGGCTTAAACCGCACAGTCAAAGCACTCAAGTTCAAGATGTTAACCGTCAAGACGGTCGTGTCGCAAATACAACATCACAATTGGTTCGTCACGATCGATCTGAAGAACGCATATTTTCACATAGAAATATTGCCACAACACAGGAAATTCCTGAGGTTCGCTTTCGGGGGCGAAGCGTACCAATTTCGGGTTCTTCCATTCGGTCTAGCACTGTCACCCCGCACATACACAAAATGCATGGATGCAGCACTGGCTCCATTACGACTCCAGGGCATTCGCATTTTGAATTACATAGACGATTGGTTAATACTAGCACAATCACGAGAGATGGCGCTCCAACACAGAGACATCGTGTTAGCTCATCTAGTTTCTCTAGGGCTGAAATCCTCCAATCCTCCAAGAGCCAATCCTCAAAGGCTAATAAAAGTGACGCGCCGCGGGCTTCGTACACTATCTCTGTGGCTCAGACCCCGGTTCCTCGCCTTGGGTCCCACTTTAGGGGCGCCGTGTCGTCGCAAACTGCTAACGACAGACGCCTCCCTGACAGGCTGGGGTGCGGTCTTGGATGGCCGTCCAGCTCAAGGGGAATGGGAGGGTCATCAGCTCGATTGGCACATCAATTGCCTCGAGCTGATGGCCATATTTTTGGCTCTGAAATATTTTCTCCATCAATTGAGGGGCTGTCATGTCCTAGTGCGGGTGGACAACACAGCAGCAGTCTCGTATATAAATCACCAGGGAGGTCTGCGCTCACGCAACCTGAACAGAATAGCGAGGCAGATTTTTCTCTGGGCCCAGGGCAAGTTCCTGTCACTCAGGGCAGTATACATCCCAGGGCATTTGAATGTGGGAGCAGATCTATTGTCCAGACAGACACTACCGACGGGGGAGTGGAAGCTCCACCCAGAAGTAGTGAAACAGATTTGGACCAAATTTTACGAAGCGGACCTCTTCGCCTCACAACAGACAGCGCAATGTCCCCTCTACTTCTCTCTGAGTCACCCAGCCCCCCTGGGTCTGGATGCGATGGCGCACACATGGCCCAAAATGTGCCTGTATGCGTTTCCTCCAGTTTCTCTGCTCCCGGGAGTGTTAGCCAGAGTTCGCCAACAAGGGTCTTGCCTCTTGCTGATAGCGCCACGTTGGCCGAACAGAGTGTGGTTCTCGGAGATAATAGCTCTCCTCGACGGCTCGCCGTGGGCGATTCCGGAGAGGAGGGACCTTCTGTCTCAGGCGGAGGGCACGATATTCCATCCCAGGCCCGACCTGTGGAATCTTTATGTTTGGCCCCTGATGGGAACCAATTAAGAGACACTGGGCTTTCATCGGATGTTATTGAGACCATTCTGAGTGCTAGGGCTTCCTATACTAGAAGAAGTTATGCTATTAAGTGGGGTGTTTTTGAAAGGTGGTGCGTTGAACACAATGTAGATCCAGTTAACTGCCAGATTGCTTCAGTGCTGGACTTCATGCAAGAGAAATTATCAACAGGCACATGTCCTGCCACTCTTAAGGTTTACGTGGCCGCTCTTTCGGCTTGCCACGCCTTAGTTGACGGGGCGCCACTTGGGAGACACCCTCTGCTCTCACGCTTCCTTCGGGGAGCCAGGCGACTGAGGCCTCCAGTAAGAACCAAGGTCCCTTCATGGGATTTAGCTATAGTTCTTGAGGGTCTGGTTGACACCCCCTTTGAACCAATAGAATCAGCGTCTGATAAACTTCTGACTCTAAAAATGTTTTTTCTGATGGCAATAACTTCCTTGAAGAGAATTGGGGATATGCAGGCTCTGTCTATCTCGCCATCCTGCTTAGACTTTGCCCCAGGTATGGTGAAAGTGATTTTGCATCCACATCCTGATTACCTGCCTAAGGTTCCGTTTTCGGCTGTACATCCTGTCACTCTTGAGGCTTTCTGCTCCCCGCCGTTCTCAACGCCGGAGCAGGAGAGATCTTATAGGCTGTGTCCAGTCCGTGCTCTTCAGGCTTACGGCCACCGCACTAGCCAGTGGAGTAAGTCGGAGCAATTGTTCGTCTGTTATGGGGGCAGCAACAGAGGAGGAGCTGCTACCAAGCAGACTATGTCTCATTGGGTCAGGGATGCTATCGCGCTTGCTTATGAGGCGCGTGGGCAAACTTCGCCTATAGGTCTTAGAGCTCACTCCACCAGGGGGGTCGCCTCTTCTAGTGCTCTGGCAAGGGGGGCCCCTTTGCAACATGTTTGTGATGCGGCAGGTTGGTCCTCTCCGCACACATTCATAAGATTTTATAGTTTGGATGTTCATTCCACTCCGGGCTCTCATGTCCTTGAGTCAACATCGCAAGCTAATGTCTAGGCCTTCTTACGTTCTTGTGAAACACACCTGCACAACCGTGGGAGTCCAGACATGTTCAAGCATGGCGGCGTGGGTATTCTCGTTCCCAATGCGCTGAGCAGCGCAGCATCGATTGTAGCTTTCGAAAGGGAACGTCTCCGGTTACTTATTGTAACCTTGTTCCCTGAGAAAGCGGAACGAGATGCTGCGCTACTTTGCCGTGCTGAAGATGTCCCGGGACTGCTCTTCAGACAAAATATCCTGACGATGCACCTGTGGCTCATCTACTTATAGCCTCGTGTCGCGGGGGCGCGCCGATGACGTCACCGACCGAGGCTATATTACCTCCGGGTCAATTCCATCGACGTGTTATACACACTATTCACAGCTGGTCACGATAAAATATGTTCCCAATGCGCTGAGCAGCGCAGCATCTCGTTCCGCTTTCTCAGGGAACAAGGTTACAATAAGTAACCGGAGACGTTTTTCAAGGTTTCAGGGGCTTTTGGGGCCTTTAACGTGCTCGAAAACTCTTGGCAATCGGGGCCGGGCTGAAGCTGGTACCCGGGCGTGGCAGGGGGGCTCAACAGCGCCCCCTGGAACGGGATCCGAACACTTGTCCATAAATCAAACACACTTGCATGTAATGATATGAAACTTGGTACACATATAGATCTCATCGGGCCGAACAACTTTCGTGCTCTAAATTTTACGCCAGCCCAACAGGAAGTCGGCAATTATGGGTTGTTTGGAGAACGCTTGCTGTGGAATTTGAAACACTTCTCCTAGAGAATTAATTAAATCGCCACCAAACTTGGTGTGCATGAAGTCAAGACATTGAGGATGCTAAATTGCGGACGGATTTTTGATATCTCAAACGGTTTGGCCGTGGCGAGGACACAAATTTATGGCGAGAAAAGAGAAACACGAAGTGTTATAACTTCTGCACACATTAACTGATCTTGATGAAACTTCAGCAGTGTGTTCGTGGTAAGAGGCCGATCAGATGGATGTGACTATTGTGAGTCAAAGTTATAGCGCCACCAACTGGCAGCAGGAAGTGTGTCACTTTCAAAATGTTTTTGACAAAAGTGGGGGGGGGTTAGTTTTACCCACAATTACAAAAATCAGTACGTATATTGGTCTCATCGAGCCGGACAACTTTCTAATTTACAGGCATTAGCTGCAACCAACAGGAAGTCAGATATTTTGGTCTGAATATGGATTTTTTGTTAAATCAGCCTCTGAGTTTTTAGTTACTCCTCCTAAAAGGTTTATTTTATTCCCACCAAACTTTTTCAACATGATAAAAATATATTAATGATGCTAAATTGTAAACGGATATTGAATATCTCAAACGGTTTTGCTATGGCGAGGGATTAAATTAATGTCAAAAAGGAAGCAGGAGACATCTCATAACTTCTAAAAATGTAATTATACACCATTTATTTTTATATAAAATTATACAAATATTAGAACTAAACCTATTTTATTCTGTTTTTGCAATTCAAGAAGTATGAAAAAGTTAAAAACAGGCTATTTAGTGCTATTTGGTTCAACAAAAAAGCAAACATAGGGCTATACTGCCCTCTTGTGTCCAAAAGGATATCAAAATAGTATATAAAACATTTTACTAGGTAGGCCTATTGTATTTAAATATAAATTTATTAGGTATATGACTGTGAGGATATTTTCCCATCGGTTAATCGACGTGTGACACGAGCGGGTGCTTTTAAATCGCTAATATAAAAGTGAAAGTAAAAAACGGACGTCCGCACGGACATTGATAATGGTGCACGTTAGAAAAAATGATACTTTTATACATAACACTAAACCGCCATTAGGTGTCGCCAGGCGACCATCTTAATGAGCGAGTCATTGATTCATTCGTTCAAACGATTCGTTCCAATGACTGAGTCATTCATGATTGAGACAGATGTTTATGGATTGACCATTGAATCTTTAAGTCAACCGATTCGTTTAAAAATGCTGAATCATTCAGTAATGAGAAAACAAGTTGCTGTGAGATGCGCAATGGTTCTGCTGTGATCTTTGTTTAACTATTTTTGCTGCTGAAACAGAACAAAAACAGTCAATATTGCATCTAAAATGTAAGTGACTTAATTGTAACTGTTTATTAACCTGTTGTATGAAATCAATGTCACAGTTTCAATCGTGATTGTATTCAGGAAATAGTTGCCTACTCGTCAAGTGAGGTTGCTTAACTCTATCATATGTTATAAAATATATAAAAACTCCATATTTGTAATTTTTATAGTCAGTATGTTGTTAACTGGTTTGCTTTTTTGTGTGCTGCGCTCATTTGTTTACAATTCTCCTGGAGAAGCAGCATGAGCCTCAGCAGTGCAACCTTGTTACCATTGATCAGTAATACATTCATTTTTAACTGCTGATTGCAACTTAAAATGAATGTAATGAAATTAGAATAATCTCTCGTTTTAGTGACTCCCAAGTTATTTTTTTTGTTATTGACGTTCTAATCAGGCTATACTCTGGTCGGGCAAGTAAAATTCTCTTTCAGGTAGGCCTATTGTATTTATATATAAATATATTAGGGATGTGACTGTGATAAAAATTTTCCCACCGGTTAATCGACGTGTGACACCGCTGAGGGCTTTTAAATCGCTAACTATAGTATACTATAAACTAGTAATCTACAGACGTCCGCACAAACATTGATAATGGTGCGGAGTAGAGCAAGCATTTTCAATGTATTCCTATGGATGTAGGAATTAACTAAAACATTTTATTTATGTTTTTGTGTCCACTGTTCAACCGCGACCGCATCACACACACACACACACACATTCCAGAATTGCAATCTTGACATCGCAGCCTGTTCATTATAGCCCTAATACAATATAATAATAAAAATAGTCAACCTAACATAAACGAATTACACTGCTCTGTTTAAATAGTCAGTAGTACAATTTGTACCATTCACAGAAAGCAGAGCTCCACTGTGATGTTTCCAAGCACATTTTTGCGCGTGTGAAGAAGATGATTTTTTCCATCGATATTGGAACATGAGTGAAGTACAAAGCCTATAATAAAGAATAGTTTAGCATCCAAATACATCGCAAATATTGAAACATTTTGATTCTAATAAGAGGGTTACGTGAGACAAACACTTACTTTCGTTTTTATTTTTACATTAAATTTAAAGGATTTGTTGTGGAATATTTTGAGTGTATCATAAAATCAGAATAAGGTAAGTAATATTTTCTGTCTTATATATATATATATATATATATATATATATATATATATATATATGTATATATATGTATGTATATGTATATGTATGTGTGTGTGTGTGTGTGTATATATATATATATATATATATATATATATATATATATATATATATAAATATAGCTGCGAGCAGCGATGGAGGGCCAAAGCCGGCGGCACCGCCATCCCCGGTGCCTTTAGGTAACTAAAGGCTCCGGGGTAGCGGTGCCACCGGCTTGGGCCCGTAATCACTGCTTGCAGCTATATTTAGGGCCCAAGCCCTGAAAGGGCGAAGGCCCTATTGTTTTCGGTAGGATTATTTTTTTCTATTATTAGGGCCCAAGCCCTGAAAGGGCGAAAGCCCTATTGTTTCCGGTAGGATTATTATTATTATTATTATTATTATTATTTTGTCAACCTTTCGGGCACTTTTGGGGCCCTTAACATGCTCGAAAACTCTTGAAATTTTGCACACACGTCAGAACCCGCGGCCATCAGGGCCGGACTGAAGCTGGTACCCGGGTGTGGCAGGGGGGCTCGACAGCGCCCCCTGGAACGGGATCCAAACACGTGTCCATAAATCAAACACGCTTGCATGTAATAATATGAAACTCGGTACACATATAGATCTCATCGGGCCGAACAACTTTCGTGCTCTAAGTTTTACGCCAGCCAAAAAGGAAGTTGGCTATTTAGCGTTGTTTGGAAACGCATGCTGTGGAATTTAATGTACTCCTCCTAGGGAATTCATCGATTCGCCTCCAAACTCGGTGTGCATGAAGTCAAGACATTGAGGATGCTAAATTGCGGACGGATTTTTGATATCTCGAACGGTTTGGCCGTGGCGAGGAAACGAATTTATGGTGAAAAAATGAAACAGGAAGTGTGTTATAACTTCAGCATACATTAACTGATCTTGATGAAACTTCAGCAGTGTGTTCGTGGTAAGAGGCCGATCACATGGATGTGACTATTGTGAGTCAAAGTTATAGCGCCACCAACAGGCAGCAGGAAGTACATCACTTTTAAAATGCTTTGAAATCAGTGTCTTATTTTTACCCGATTTGCTTCAAACTTTATGTGTACAATATAGACACACGGCAGATGTAAACCTGTGAAAGGATTATTGATATCTTAGATACTGTTGCCGTGGCAACGCATCAAACTTTAATATTATTTTTTGATGCTTTTGAGACTCTTAACATACTTGAAATTGCATGAAACTCAACAGACACATCACATTTATTAGCCCGTAGACATGTGCAAAGTTTCAGAAACGGGCGTGGTGGAATGGCTCAGTAGCGCCACCTTTAGTCAAAAATGGGGGCTTAGTTTTTCCTAGAATCACAAAACTTGGTATGTGTATTGTTCTCATCAAGACGGACAACTTTCTAATTTACATGAACCATCTCCGACCAACAGGAAGAGAGATATTTTGGTTTGAATGCGATTTTCTGAAGAATTTTCTCTCCCTCTCTCTGTGTCTGTGTGTGTGTGAGGGGAGGGGGGAATTTGACTATTGCTTTTATATTGTTAATCAAGGTTTCAGGGGCTTTTGGGGTCCTTAACGTGCTCAAAAACTCTTGAAACTTTGCACACAGGTCAGAACCCACGGCCATCAGGGCCGGGCTGAAGCTGGTACCCGGGCGTGGCAGGGGGGCTCAACAGCGCCCCCTTGAACGGGGTTCTAAAACTTGATCCATATATCAAACACGCTCGCATGAATTAATATGAAACTCGGTACACATATAGATCTCATCGGGCCGAACAACTTTACCCCGGTCAAGTTTTACGCCAGCCCAACAGGAAGTCGGCTATTATGGGTTGTTTGGAAAACGCTTGCTGTGGAATGTGAAATACTCCTCCTAGAAAATTCACCGTGTCCCCTTCAAACTCGGTGTGCATGAAGTCAAGACTTTGAGGATGCTAAATTGCGGACGGATTTTTGATATCTCGAACGGTTTGGCCGTGGCGAGGAATCGAATTTATGGCGAGAAAAGAGAAACACGGAACTGGAATAACTTCTGCATACATTAACTGATCTTGATGAAACTTCAGCAGTGTGTTCGTGGTAAGAGGCCGATCAGATGGATGTAGCTATTGTGAGTCAAAGTTATAGCGCCACCAACTGGCAGCAGGAAGTGTGTCACTTTCAACATGCTTTTGACAAAAGTGGGGGGGTTAGTTTTAACTACAGTAAAGAAAAAATAGTTTGTATATTGTTCTCATCAAGCCGGACAACTTTCTAATTTACATTCAATAGCTCTGGCCATCAGGAAGTCAGATATTTTGGTCTGAATGTGAATTTTTTTGCAAAATCAGCCTCTGAATTTTTAGCCACTCCTCTTAAACTATTTATTTTATTCGTACCAAACTTTTTCAACATGATGAAACTACATTAAATATGCTAAATTGTGAATGGATAATAAATATCTCAAACGGTTTTGCTATGGCGAGGGATTAAAGTAATGTCCAAAAAGGAAACACTAAAAATCTTCTAAAAATGTAATTATATACCATTTATTTCTATATAAAAGAATACAAATATCACAACTAAACCCATTTTATTCTGTTTTTGCAATTCAAGAAGAATGAAAAAGTTAAAACAGGCTATTTAGTGCTATTTGGTTCAACAAAAAAGCAAACATAGGGCTATACTGCCCTCTTGTGTCCAAAAGGACATCAAAATAGTATATAAAACTTTTTACCAGGTAGGCCAATATTGTATTTAAATATACATTTATTAGGTATGTGTCTGAGGATATTTTCCCACCGGTTAATCGACGTGTGACACGAGTGGGTGCTTTTAAATCGCTAATATAATAGTGAAAGAAAAATAATGATAATGTTGCACACACAAATCACACACATGTGGGAAAGAATGATGCTTTTAAACAACACTAAACCGCCATTAGGTGTCGCCAGGCATCCATCTTAATAAGCGAGTCATTGATTCATTCGTTCAAACGATTCGTTCGAATGAGTCGATCATGATTAAGACAGATGTTTATGGATTGATCATTCAATCTTTGAGTCAACCGATTCGTTAAAAATGCTGAATCGTTCAGTTATGAGAAAACACGTGATGGTTCTGCCGTGATCTTTGTTTAACTATTTTCGCTGCTGAAACAGAACAAAAACAGTCAACATTGAATCTAAAATGTAAGTGACTTAATTGTAACTGTTTATTAACCTGTTGTATGAAATCTAGGGGTGGGAGAAAAAAATTATTCTTAGATGCATCGCGATGAGGACGTGGACGATTCTGAATCGATTCACAAATGTCAAAAAATCGATTCTCTAAAAAAATATTTTTCTAATAACGTAATATTGACGGAAGGCAAAAGGCGGAACTCTAAGCGGACGTGCGTGCAGTCTGTGGCGCGCACATAACAGAAGTTTCTTCTGCTCACCACGGCTGCATTTATTTGATTAAAAATACAAACAAAAACAGTAATATTGTAAAATAGTATTCCAATTTAAAACATCTGCTTTCTATTTTAATATATTTTAAGCTGTTATTTATTCCTGTGATCAAAGCTGAGTTTTCAGCATCATTACTCCAGTCGTCACTGTCACATGATCCTTCAGAAATTATTCTAATATGATGATTGATACTCAAGAAACATTCATTATTATTTTAAATGTCGAAAACAGTTGTGTACAGTCTTTGATGAATAGAAAGTTCAAAAGAACAGCATTTATCTGAAATCTAAAGCTTTTGTAACGTTAAACACTACCGCTCAAAAGTTTTGGGTTAGTAATAATTAAAATTTTATTTTTGGGGGAAATAAATAAAATAAATCAGTACTTTTATTTATGAAGGATGAGTTAAACTGATCAACAGTTACAGTAAAGACATTTATAATGTTAAAAATAAATATATTTGAAATATATGCTGTTCTTTTGAACTTTACATTCATCAAAGCATTTTGAAAAAAAAAATCTGTACACAACTGTTTTCAACATTGAAAATAATAATGAATATTTATTGAGCATCAATCATCATATTAGTATGATTTCTGAAGGATCATGTGACACTGAAGACTGGAGTAATGATGCTGAAAACTCAACTTTGATCACAGAAATGAATTACTATGTAAAATATTTAAAAATTGAAAACAGCTGTTTTAAATTGGAATAATATTTCACAATATTACTGTTTTTGTTTGTATTTTTAATCAATAAATGCAGCCTTGGTGAGCAGAAGAGACTTCTCCTAAAAACATTAAAAATCTTACTGACCCCAAACTTTTAAACAATAATATATATATATATATATATATATATATATATATATATATATATATATATATATATATATATATATATATATAGCTGCGAGCAGCGATTACGGACCCAAGCCGGTGGTACCGCCACCCCGGTGCCTTTAGGTGACTAAAGGCACCGGGGTTGCGGTGCCACCGGCTTGGGCCCGTAATCGCTGCTCGCACCTATATTTTTTTTTTATTTTTTTTGCCTTTTTGCCATTTTTGGGGCCCTTAACATGCTCAAAAACTCTTGAAATTTTGCACACACGTCAGAACCCGCGGCCAACAGGGCCGGACTGAAGCTGGTACCCGGGCGTGGCATGGGGGCTCGACAGCGCCCCCTGGAATGGTGTCCGAAAACTTGGTCCATAAATCAAACACACTTGCATATAATAATATGAAACTCAGTACACATATAGATCTCATCGGGCCGAACAACTTTTGTGCTCTAAGTTTTACACCAGCCCAATAGGAAGTCGGTTATTATACGTTGTTTGGAAAACGCATACAATGGAATGTGAAATACTCCTCCTAGGGAATTCATCCGATCGCCACCAAACTCGGTGTGAATGAAGTCAAGACATTGAGGATGCTAAATTGCGAACAGATTTTTGATATCTCGAACGGTTTGGCCGTGGCAAGGAAACGAATTTATGGCGAATAATGGGACACAGGAAGTGTGTTATAACTTCTGCATACATTAACTGATCTTGATGAAACTTCCGCAGTGTGTTCGTTGTAAGAGGCTGATCACATGGATGTGACTATTGTGAGTCAAAGTTATAGCGCCACCAACTGGCAGCAGGAAGTGTGTCACTTTTAAAATGCTTTGAAGTCACCCTCTTACTTTTACCCGATTTGCTTCAAACTTTATGTGTATAATGTAAACACACGGCAGATGTAGACCTGTGAAAGGATTATTGATATCTTAGATACTGTTGCCGTGGCAACGCATCAAATTTTAATATTCTTTTCGGATGCGTTTGAGACTCTTAGCATGCTTGAAAATGCATGAAACTCGACAGACACATCACATTTATTAGCCAGTAGACATGTGCAAAGTTTCAGAAATGGGCGTGGTGAGGGGCTCAGTACCGCCACCTTTAGTCAAAAATGGGGGCTTAGTTTTTCCTAGAATCACAAAAATCGGTATGTATATTGTTCTCATCGAGCCGGACAACTTTCTAATTTACACTTATAAGCTCCAACCAACAGGAAGTCAGATATTTTGGTTTGAATGTGGATTTTCTGGAGAATTTTCTCTCTCTCTCTGTGTGTCTGTGTGTGTCTGTGTGTGTGTGGGGGGGGGGGTTGTCTATTCCATTTAATATTTGTTTTTCAAGGTTTCAGGGGCTTTTGGGGCACTTAACGTGCTCAAAAACACTTGAAACTTTTCACACAGGTCAGAACCCACGGTCATCAGGGCCGGGCTGAAGCTGGTACACGGGCGTGGCAGGGGGGCTCAACAGCGCCCCCTTGAACACGGTCTGAAAACTTGGTCCATATATCAAACACGCTTGCATGAATTATTATGAAACTCGGTACACATATAGATCTCATCGGGCCGAACAACTTCCGCACTCTAAGTTATTAGCTCCGCCCAACAGGAAGTCGGCTATTATGGGTTGTTTGAAAAACGCATGCTGTGGAATTTGATGTACTCATCCTAGAGAACTCATCCAATCACCTCCAAACTCGGTCAGCATGAAATCAAGACATTGAAGATGCTAAATTGCGGACGGATTTTTGATATCTCGAACGGTTTGGCCATGGCGAGGACACGAATTTATGGCGAGAAAAGAGAAACACAAAGTGTTATAACTTCTGCACACATTAACTGATCTTGATGAAACTTCAGCAGTGTGTTAGTGGTAAGAGGCCGATCATATGGATGTAACTATTGTGAGTCAAAGTTATAGCGCCACCAACTGGTAGCAGGAAGTGTGTCACTTTCAAAATGATTTTGACAAAAGTGGGGGGGTTACTTTTACCCACAGTTACAAAAATCAGTACGCATATTGGTCTCATCGAGCCGGACAACTTTCTAATTTACAGTCATTAGCTCTGAGCAACAGGAAGTCAGATATTTTGGTTTGAATGTGGATTTTTTGGATATGTCAGACTCTGAGTTTTTAGCTACTCCTCCTAAGTGATTTATTTTATTCACACCAAACTTTTTCAACATGATAAAAATACATTAAAGATATATATATATATATAAATATAGCTGCGAGCAGTGATGAAGGGCCAAAGCTGGGGGCACCGCCACCCCGGTGCCTTTAGGTAACTAAAGGCACCGGGGTTGCGGTGCCACCGGCTTGGGCCCGTAATCGCTGCTCGCAGCTATATTTTATTATTATTATTATTTTTTTGTCAACCTTTCGGGCACTTTTGGGGCCCTTAACATGCTCAAAAACTCTTGAAACTTTGCACACAGGTCAGAACCTGCGGCCATCAGGGCCGGGCTAAAGCTGGTACCCGGGCGTGGCAGGGGGGCTCAACAGCGCCCCCTGTAATGGTGTCCGAAAACTTGGTCCATAAATCAAACACGCTTGCATATAATAATATGAAACTCAGTACACATATAGATCTCATCGGGCCGAACAACAAAACAAAGTTTTACAAAAGCCCAACAGGAAGTCAACTATTATGGGTTGTTTGAAAAACGCATCCTCTGGAATTTGAAATTCTCCTCCTAGAAAATTCGTCCAATCGCAACCAAACTCGGTCAGCATGAAGACAAGGCATTGAGGATGCTAAATTGCGGACGGATTTTTGATATCTCAAACGGTTTGGCCGTGGCGAGGAAACGAATTTATGGCGAATAAGGGACACAGGAAATGTGTTATAACTTCTGCATACATTGACTGATCTTGATGAAACTTCAGCAGTGTGTTCGGGTGTAAGAGGCTGATCACATGGATTTAACTATTGTGAGTCAAAGTTATAGCGCCACCAACTGGCAGCAGGAAGTTTGTCACTTTCAAAATGCTTTGAATTCACCCTCTTATTTTTACCCGGTTTGCTTCAAACTTTATGTGTAAAATGTAGACACACAGCAGATGTAGACCTGTGAAAGGATTATTTATATCTTAGATAGTGTTGCCATGGCAACTCATCGAACTTTAATATTCTTTTTTGATGCTTTTGAGACTCTTAGCATGCTTGAAATTCGATGAAACTCGACAGACACATAACACTTATTAGCCAGTAGACATGTGAAAAGTTTCAGAAACGGGCGTGGCAGGGGGGCTTGACAGCGCCCCCTTGAAAGGGGTCTGAAAACTTGGTCCATATATCAAACACGCTTGCATGAATTAATATGAAACTCGGTACACATATAGATCTCGTCGGGCTGAACAACTTTCCCTCTGTCAAGTTTCACGCCAGCCCAACAGGAAGTCGGCTATTATGGGTTGTTTGGAAAACGCTTGCTGTGGAATGTGAAGTACTCCTCCTAGAGAATTCATCCCATCCCCACCAAACTCGGTGTGCATGAAGTCAAGGCATTGAGGATGCTAAATTGCGGACGGTTTTTTGATATCTCAAACGGTTTGGCCGTGGCGAGGAAACTAATTTATGGTGAATAAGGGACACGGGAAGTGTATTATAACTTCAGCATACTTTAAATATAAAGGGAGCTCGGGGGTAGCCCTTCATTTTTGCTTGGGAAGGAAGTGCGAGCTATTCGTTTCTCAACGGATTTTTTCCACTCAGCTGCTGATAGTTCTGGTTCAGCAGCTTTAGCAGGGTTTCTGTGTTTATATGTGTTTTTCTTTTATTATTATTATCATTTTTATTTTATTTATTTCCTTTTCGGAGAGATACATGTCAACATTTAAAATACAGGCTGACAGTGGATCAATCAGGATAATGTTTATTTTTTATGAGGGTGTTTTATATGGTGATTTTGATACCATAGATTATACATGACAACAAAGCCTTTGAAATTTGTAACATTTAATACTAAGGGTCTACATAGTCCAGTTAAAAGAAAAAGAGTCTATATGTATCTTAAGAAGTTGGGGGCAGAAATTGTTTTTATGCAGGAAACCCATTTAACAGACTTTGAGCATAAAATTTTAAAAAAAGGGAATGGGTAGGTCAAGTGTTTGCATCCTCGTTTAATTCTAAGTCAAGGGGAACGGCTATACTGATAAATAAAAATATCCCTTTTACAGTTACAAAATCGGTACTCGACCCTTCAGGAAGATATGTAATGATACAAGGACATATGTACTCTGAACAGTGGACAATGTTAAATATATATGCGCCAAATATTGATGATCACTTGTTTATGCAAAATGTTTTCCTTCAAATCGCTCAATCATCAGGCTCACTTTTGGTAGGTGGGGACTTTAACTTTTGTCTTGACAATGTACTTGATAGATCTTCAACCAAACCATTGCCTCTTTCTAAAGCAGCTCAATCAACCACTGCTTTTATGAAAGATTTAAATCTAACTGATGTTTGGAGGCATGAACATCCACAAGATAGAGATTACTCTTTTTATTCACATCCTCATGATACACACACCCGTATAGATTATTTTCTTGTTATCCACCCAACTTTTATATTGTGTGATGGATGTTGAATATCTTCCTCGTTTATTGAGTGACCACTCTCCCCTTGTAATGTCATTGTCCATCCCAGAAAAAATAGGACGAACTTATAGGTGGAGGCTAAATCCAATTCTTCTTAGACAATTGGAATTCCAAAAATGTATTAGAGAACAAATCGATATTTTTATGTCTACAAATAAACATTCTTGTTCTAATAGCTTCATATTATGGGACACTTTAAAGGCTTATCTTAGGGGCCCCATTGTATTGCATATACTAAGGGGTTAATAAAATAAAAAAAATCTAAATTGAATGAGCCAGAATCCGAAATCTTAGCGCTTGAAAAAATATACCATAAGGATCAGAATAAGGATGTTTATAGGGAATTACTTAATAAAAAAAATGAAGTAAAATGAACACCTACCAGGCAGAGAGGGCTATTATTAGTACTAATCAGCATTATTATGAGCTTGGCGAGAAAGCACATAAAGTTTTGGCCTGGCAATTAAAACGTGATGAACAGAAACGAACGATAAATGCTATAAATACAGGTAACGCGGAAACATATATTCCTGTAGAGATTAATGATGCATTTAAGCAATATTACACAGAGTTATATACTTCTCAGGCATGTACAGATAGTACACAAATGGATTCTTTCTTATCCTCAATCCACTTACCATGTCTTTCAGAGGAGGACAGGTTTGATTTGGATCAACCTTTTTCTGCCTCTGAGTTGACTGAAGCCATTCTTATAATGCCTAATAATAAATCTCCGGGTGAAGATGGCTTCCCATCCGAATTTTATAAAGTTTTTAAAGATTTGCTTGTGCCATACTTGATGGAAGTACTTGACCAGTCTAGGACGGACAAGTGTTTTCCAGACTCTTTCTCCAATGCAATAATTTCAGTAATATACAAAAAAGGTAAAGATCCGCTGAAATGTGCGTCCTATAGGCCAATTTCTCTCCTTAATGTGGATTATAAATTAGTTACTAAAATGATAACCAAGAGGTTAGAAACTCATCTTCCTCTGCTGATTAACCCAGACCAAACTGGTTTTGTAATGGAGAGACTTTCAGCAAACAACTTGAGGAGACTATTCAATGTCATTCATACTGCTAAAGAAAAACGCATACAAAGGCTTTTGATCGTGTTGAGTGGCCATATCTTTTTGAAGTGCTGAAAAAATTTGGATTTGGAGCTGCATATATTGACCTAATTTATTCACTTTATAAATCTCCTAAAGCAAAAATAGTTACTAATGGAATTACTTCTGCTACATTTCCCTTGTACAGAGGATGTAGGCAAGGATGCCCCCTAAGCCCAGCTCTCTTTGCACTGGCTATCGAACCTCTAGCCCAGGCTATTAGATGCAACTCTGATATAAAAGGCTTTGGAATCGGCCCTGAAATGCATAAAATATCATTATTTGCAGATGATATTCTTTTATTTCTTACTGACCCCATAGACTTTTTGTCAAATCTACAGAATGTGTTACAATTATATAGCACTTTTTCTGGATACAAAGTGAATATTGACAAGAGTGTCATTTTGCCACTATCAGGGTTTGACTCTACTGCACTGGACAGCTTTTCCTTTAAGTGCTCTCCTACTGGAATTAAATATTTGGGTATTCAGGTAGATGGTGACTTAAAGAATCTCTATAAACTCAATTTGGCTAGTCTTTTAGAGAAGGTGGGTAGAGATTTAACCAATTGGATGGATCTACCACTCACATTACTTGGTAGAATAAATGCTGTTAAAATGAATATTTTGCCCAAATTCTTATATATGTTTCAATCTCTTCCAATATTAATCCCTAATTCATTTTTCACTTATCTTAATAAGTTAATAAGATCATTTATTTGGCATCGTAAAACACCTAGGGTCAGCCTTGATAAACTGTCTTTGGATTATAAGCAAGGAGGACTGAGACTTCCCAATTTTAAGATGTATTATTGGGCAGCCCAATCCAGGTACTTAGCTCAGATGTTTGCTAATACCCCCTTTCCCTCTTGGCTGAATATGGAGAAATCTGAGATAAAAGAAGAATGTCCTGCCAATCTTTTATATACATGGAATGACAGACTGATTAAAACAAGAACTAATAATCCCATGATTAGACATTCAGTTCAGACTTGGAATAAACTGCGGTCTCTACTGGGACAGGATAATTTTCTTTCCCCTAAAACACCTTTATGGGGGAACAGATTGCTACCAATGTGTCATCAAAACAAAAATTTTAAGATATGGGCAGATAAAGGGATTACACTGTTAGAGCATTGTTTTGACGGTTAAATTTTAATGTCGTTTGAACAGTTTAAGAATCGATATAATTTGAGTAATAAAGAATTCTTTAGTTATCTACAATTACGAGATTGTTTAAGAGTCAAAGCAAAAACTTATCCTAAATTACCAGATTTGACATTTATTGAGCACATCTGTTACTCTGATAAACCACTATATAAAACTATCTCTAGAATATATGAAGCTCTTATCTCAAATCAGCCTTTAGATGATCCAGATAAATCCAGAAAAAGATGGGAGCAGGATTTGGGGGTAAGAATAGATGCAGACCTGTGGGGTCAATTATGTAAAGATGGGGTCACATCAACCTTGAATTCTAGGTATAGATTAATTCAGTTTAATTTTTTACACCAGCTTTACTACACTCCATCTAGATTACATACATTTAATAACAGTATTTCACCCCTCTGCTTCAGATGTGGTACAGAAGAAGGGACATTTTTGCATTCCACCTGGTTGTGTCCTAAAGTTAAGGTGTTCTGGGTACAAGTATGTAATAGTATATCACAGATTCATGGAATTGACTTTCCATTGGATCCAGAGGTATGTTTATTAGGCAATTTTACCAATTCTAACCTCCGAAACAGACAAGCTATTGCTTACTGAAATGTTGTTAATAATAGCTAAAAAATGTATTGCTTTGAAATGGAAAGCAGACACTGATGTGCCTATTGGAATGTGGTTGTCAGAGATTTGCAGCTGTGTACCCTTAGAGAAGATCACATATTCAATGAGAAACAAGGGTGAATTATTTTATAAAATCTGGAAACCCTTTTTGAATTATATAAATATACCACATGTCTTGATTTCATAGTTAATTTTCTAACTGTCTTACATTGTATCTCCATTTGTATCTCCATTTGTATTTTTTTTTTCTCTTTGTTGTGGTTTTTGTTGTTACTTTTGCTTCATTTGTGTTTTGTCGGATGTTTGTTATTGTATTTGAAAAAAGTAAAAAAAAAAAATTACATGTACTAAAGTGCTTCTAACATTTACAGTGTATGTATAGTATATCAAAGGTATATCAATTATATTCAAATAAATGTAACAAAAGCACAATGAATGCACACAATTTTGAAAGCATATTCCAATATTTAATGCCAAACTGTTTAAAGACATTTCTGTTGGCAAAACTTCTGCACAACAGTATAAAAATCAGTTAATATAAAAAAATATTAGATTAGATTAGATTAGATTCAATTTATTGTCATTACACAAGTACAGGTACAAGGCAACGAAATGCAATTTAGGACCGACCTGAAGTTAGTAAGAATACAGCATAACATGAGGAGAGTTGAGGAGAAAAAAAGGCAACCCCCAGACTATGCTCCAATAGGGAGTACAGTTTGGGGACAGTAAAACACCTCAGCAATTTGCACATAATCAGTACACAACATGAACACACAAGACTTGCAACAGGGGAGGGGTGAGGGGGGAGGGGTTGGAGGTAATCCAGCAAAGGCAAGCAGCCATCCGGTCCTGCAGCCATTTCGGCGCTGGTCACAGACCCGCCTGACAAACTGGTGGTAAAAAGCGTCGAAGGCGTGGGATGGGGGGTGGGGGAGGGTGATTGCATATCTGTATCTATGTAAGAGTTCGTGTATGTGTAGGCCTGAAGAGTCGCTACGCCTGGCATCCCAATCTAGGTGCCTCAGTCCGCAGGATGTCATAGCGAAACACAGCAATTGCCATGGAGACAACCTTGATCAGGTCCCAGACAGAGTCAACAATCAGCAGGTGTCAGTGTGGAGTCGGGGAAGGAACGCAAGAGCGTTTCGCTGCAGTGCTCTCTCCAGAGGGAGTTGTTGTTGCAGCAGCAGCCTCGGCCAAGGCCAGTGCTGATAGAGGGGGGCCAAAAGCAGATAAGATTTTGGTTGTTTGGTCTTGGGACGAGTAGCCGCATTCCAATTTACACAGCTCCTGGTCCGTTTGGGTCTCCGAAACGATCCATTTGCCTTTGCAAAGCTGTGAGCTTCTCCATGATGTTATCCATATTGTGGTTCATAGTCACAGTCTGAGTGCCAACAGCTCTGCCCACTGCTTCAATCATAACGGGCAGCCTTGTGGGGCTTTGGACAGCTGTCACCGTCTTCTTAATTCCTCGATAAACCAGGGCAATGCCTAATCCAAACAGCAGAAAACCTGTTATCATGGTTCCGAAAAGGTAGATATCTTCAACGTCCTCCACGGAAAGAGCCGCCAGACACACGACCCGCCACCTCTCCCATGCGTCCATCGTGTAGCCAGCTGCGAACGTTCCGGCAGGGCAGTCAGGTTCCCCCGAACCCAAGCTTCTCGTCGAGAAGATGGTGTCAATTGCGTTGAGAGACCAGTTGATCAAATCCATAATTTCTTAATTTGTAGAGCAGTGCGGAGAGAGTCTCTCAAAGTACAAGACAGTAGACGAGACGAGAGGAGCAAAGCAGGGAAGATAAGGGAGAGGAGGGTAGGAAAATGCGACCGCCTTCGTTGAGAGCCAAAGCAAGACTTATCCAGATACAGGGGCAATCTATTATAGTGACACATACAGTAATGTTAAAAAAATTGCTATGATGAAGTTATATTTTTACAAACCAAGAGATGAGATTCAACTTTATGTGAAAATACATTTGTTTCTTCGCTTTAAAGAACAAATAGACAAAACCGTAAGCACAGCATTTTACATTTTACATTTACATTTACATTTCTCAACTTTCATTCTATATCCTTGTGATTATTGGTCACTTTTATTGTAACTATGCAATGAATAGAGGTGTCTGTCCTTTAGCAAAACACCTGATGAGCACTGACACTTTTTTGATAAAGGCATTAGGCAGACATCAAGTACAGTTTATGAAGCTGAAAAGAGAAAACAAAATGCTTTAACAATATGGAAAAAGATAAATCACTATTTTCATTTCATCAATAGTTTAGAACACTGTTGATTCTGCATATATCAAAAAGATCCTGAGGAGGAGTGGGACTTCATATGAAGACTTTCAGAAATTGAGACAGAGCAAAGGGTGCACCTCCCTGGACACATCCTACGCATGCCCAAACAACCCAAACACAGTGATGAAGTGGACACCACCAGGAGGATGCAGGAGACAGGGAAGACCAAGGAAGACACGGAGACAGATGTTTCACGAAGACCTGAAGAATGTCAGTGTCCAATGGGAAGATGTGGAGAACTTGGCCACGGATCGAATACGTTGGAGGACACTTGTTGCCCAATGTGCCCAGCACAGGACTTGATGATGATATTGTGAGTTTATTTATAACTGGGGGATATTTTTCTGTAAAGAGAGTTGCATAATTAAATGTTAAAAGCATTTTTATGTAATAAGTTCACTGATATGTGGGCATTTCTATGAATAAATAGTATGTCTTTAATAGCAAGCAATAATCATATGATCTCGTTTAAAAATAACATGATTTACATGCAAACGGGACAGATATCAGCAGTGTAACTGATCTGATTATGAAAAAATAATCGAGTACCTGATGTCATGTGACAAGTCAGATAAGCTTTTCCACATTTGCAAACAGAGGTAGGTTATGAGGTGTGGAGACATGAACAGACAGGGATCAATTTGTAATAATTGTAATAAATACAATGCAATTAATAACAACTTTCTGATAGTGTGTGGGACATCCGACTACTTTCCAAGAAGGGGCGCAACTGATTTACAAATATCACAATAAATATGTACAGGAATTGAGGCAGTAGCCAATGACAGCACTAGGAGTAAAAGCTGCAGGATTGTGTATGAGTATACAAATATGTACGAGTATCGTACGAATTTGACAACTTGTTAAATCTTGTGAATTATTAAGACTTTGAGACAATGTTCATACTGATTGGGCTATGGGTTTTGTAAGAAAAGTTTTAAGAAACAACAAATGCTTGATAAAATGTTTGATTTAGGGTTAAAACCAACACATACATACCATTGTGAATATTTGCCTTTGCAGCTGTCCATCTTCTCCGTTTACTTGTCCTTAAACAATAATGGGCTGACTGAGTCTGAAAGGCCCTTTTGGTCTTTTCAGCTGAAAAAAGAGAAAATAAAATATCATTATGTATAATATATAGGATTATTTAAAGGAAAAAGTACTGATTTACCTTACAAATATTGGATGTTACATTATAAAGCATTAAAAGCATGGCAAGTGTTGTGGTTAATATGCATTTACAACAAATATCACTTTAAAACTACCAATACTGAGGTAAAAGCATGGTAAGTTTTGTGATTACTGTCCTTTACTACACCAATCACAGTAAAACTAGGGTCACTGTGGTAAAAACATGGTAAGTGTTATGGTTACTGCGCATTTACAATAAGTATCACATTAAAACTAACAATAGTGTGTTAAAAGCATGGTAAGTTTTATGATTACTGTCTTTTTAGTACACGTATCACAGTAAAACTAATGTTACTGTGGTAAAAGCATGTTAAGTGTTGTTTTTACTGTGCTTATACTACAAATACAACTTTGGAACTAATTTTACTACTTAAAATCTTATATGAATATGATTACCTGATTGAAGCTCTAGCCAGGGGTCGGCAATAGGCAATAAGCAATATTTTTTGGCCCGCCGGATTTTGGAAGTCCGTTTTTTTTTTTTTTTTTTTTTTTTATCAGCCTATTTTTATTTTACAATAACGGTTTACAAATAGGCCCCGCATATCATTCGAACGAAAATAAATAAATATTATTGCTCTTGATTTGCAGCATAGTTAGCTATAGCCTATCGCCTCATATCCCAGCGAACTGCTTCTATTGTAATGAACAGACTAGAGTTCTACAACTGTGCTAGATTTAAGGGCATTTTACGGGAACGAGAAGCACAGAAACTCAAGCGGATGCCGTGGTAACGAACAATGCCCGCTATAGTGAAAACATCTGCATCTTTAATGTATTGTAGGCTATTACAAACGAGAGCTAAAAACCTAACAAAAAAAAAAAGAAACAAAAGAAGCTTTTTTCCTATATTTTCGCTTGGTAGTATTTTTATTA
Source organism: Scardinius erythrophthalmus (assembly GCF_964197995.2). NCBI lineage: Eukaryota > Metazoa > Chordata > Actinopteri > Cypriniformes > Leuciscidae > Scardinius > Scardinius erythrophthalmus. Next base: position 24,247,507 of record NC_138238.1, on the reverse strand, counting down.
ATAAGGTCAATACAAACAGGTAGGGCAATGTGCCAAATCATATCCAGGCCACCGGGATTTCACTTTTCCCGGCTGCTCCCGATGGCCGGTCCGAGACTGCCTTATAATTTAGCACACGTAGACTATTAGCCTAATAATAAAAGTTATGGCACTTTGGGTGAAAAATATTGTCCTGCGTTCCGTCTTTTAAACTTCTCCTCAAACGTGCATGCAGTGTAAATAAAGCAGTTACATCAATGAAATGTTGGTAGTCCACGGCCACACCCCCGTGCTAATGGTACCGCCCACGGCGCAAATTAGGCTACAAGACGAAAAATGGAAAAATAGAAAATCGGTTAGATTTCATTTATTCAAATGTTTGTTTCTGAAGTCACAATTTAGCAAAAGTAAAATTCAAAAAAGGGGAGAAAAAGGCAAATATCAATTGATAATGTAACTGGAAAACCAACAAAAAAGAATGTCTGGTTTCAATTTTTCATTTTTGCATTTGCATTGTATGGTCTGAAAACTGAATTGTGAAGCGTTACACGGACCAGGGTATCTTCCGTCCATTTCATTTCCTATTTGAAATTAAATAAGCAGAAACGAGAAACGGTGCCTTTATTCGTTTTTTTTTTTTTCGTTTTTTCCAAAAAAACGAGATTTCGGCTTGATTTTTCGTTTTTTAGTTCACAGGCAAAAAACGAATAAATTACTTCAAAATTCGTTTTGCACATGTGGACGGTCAGAGCCCGTCTACGGAGAGCCTGCCCACTCCCTATTAAGCCCTATTGTACCGAATTTTGGTTGTAGTACCACCAGAGTTCCACTGGGGGCGATCGCCATGAGTGCAAAATGAATGGGAGTCAATGGGGCTAGACGGCTAAATTTGTCTCTTTCACCCGATTGCCGTTGAGAAATCTCAGATCTGATTGTAGATTTTGCAAGTTCAACATGGGTTTTAGGTCAAAAGTTGAATGAACGAGTACTTATGTCGTTTTGATTTCTTACAGGTTGAGTTGTTGTTGCCCATAACACGCTAGCATTCTGCTAATGACGTCAGCATTCTGACGTCATTGACATTTTGAAAGACTTTTTAAAGCAAATAAGTGACTCTAAAAAATCTAACACCCAGCAATGTGTAATTTCTTTGCATCTCCTTTCAAATACAACATTCAAATTACTAGACAAAAAATTATATCCTGAGAAAAGTGGATTTTGAGGGGTATAAAGCCATTGAACTCCATTCATTCTGCACTCGTCCTGTGAGCGCCCTCATATGGAATCAGAGTGGAACTGCAACCAGTTCAGAAGCCGGAAGTATAGTGAGAGTGAAACTTCTCGCCATATTAGACATTCTCTGGGACGGTCATGAGGCGCCCCTGTCAGCCGATTGGTCAAGAAAATCTGATCATGTGACGTCATCGGTAGTTCCCCAGGTTTATTCAACAAAATAATAGTCAGGCTCTGCGTACCGCATATTAAACTGTTCAGGGCAGGTCCTGGGCTTACTTATGTGAAGCTTAACCGTTTCAGAGAAATATTTATACATCAAAAATATTAAATATAAATGGTCCGTGTACGTTTTGATAGTTTGTTTTCCAATTTGAAATGAAATAAGCAGAAACGAGAAAACGGCCCCTTTATTCGTTTTTTCAAAAAAACGAAAAAAAAAAAAGAGATTTCGGCTTGATTTTTCGTTTTTTAGTTCACAGGCAAAAAACGAATAAATGACTTCAAAATTCGTTTTCCACATGTGGGCGGCCAGACACGCCCCCTTCCGCCGATTGGTCAAGCAAATCTGAGCATGTGACGTCATCAGTTGTCGCTCAGGTATGGAACGCCGTTGGGGACAATACCTATTATATGCAACGCGTGAAATTTGGACGCATTAACACGCACAGTTTGTACGCGTCTTTTTGGTCCGTGTAAACGCGAACGTTTTGTACGTCTAAACGCGAAGTTTTTTTGTCATGTTATTTAAAGACACGATCGTTTGTATCGCCTTAACGCAACATTTTTGGCCGTGTATTTTTTGTTACGTGTTTCTAGACGAACGTTTTCGTCGTGTAAACATGACATTTTTGAACGTGTAATATTTCTGAGTCTTATTTGATGTGCGACATACAAATTTTTCTGTTTTAGTTAAACCGGTGATAATTTTGAGTCAATGATTAAATACATTCAATGACTGCATGAATTAACATTATATTCTTTTGTAACGTTAAAGGAATTTGTCCTGTAAATTGAGTGGTCTCTGTGATCCAACGACCATATTTCCCCTCTGGTTAATACATTCGAGGTGTCTATTTGGACCACTGCAAATAGCCTACTTGTTGGCAGAACTAATTACACTAGGCCAGTCTACCCTATATGTGGAAAAAGTCACCTCTTTAGTCAGCGGTTTCTGTGGCGTAACGTGTAAAGGGAGACCGGGGTTCTATTCCCACTGACAGCGCTTTTTTTATATATAACTTTACAGTTATTAAACGCATTTGTTTTCAATAAAAATGATTTGACTTAAAATGCATTTTAATTCATAAAAGTTACATTTAGGGTAAGGTTAGAGGTAGCTCTAGGTCTTTAATATCTCAATAAGTTGCTATGATTTTAATATTGTTTTATAAATCTAATGATCTACTGTCAGTTATATTGCAGGATGTTTAATGCACAACAATACTGATGAGCAAATAGTAACGTTATCTGTCACTATTTATAAGTAAATAGCATCTAAATGTCTACTGAATCCACAACTGTTGCTATATTTACACTTGGACTTGGACTGGCTGCCCCACAGTTTACGTGGTCCGCCTGCTGTAGTGATTCTGTAATGTTTATGTGTCGTATGATTGTGTCTGTGTTTAAATGTTGAATAAAGATTTGTAAATTGTCATAGGCTACTGATGCTTTGTTTTCTGCTTTTGTGCCTTTTTGTTATAATATAATTGTTAAATTTGTGATTGTTACAATATATTGTTGTTATTAGATTATTTTTATCTGACATACACAGTACACATACAGTATATGTGTATTAATTATTTCCAGTCAAACTGACATCCCGACTTCAAGGAGCATTCCAGAGTCTCTCATACCAGATTGATGCTGGCCCACTCGGAGATTACTCCAGTCATTTTGAAAAAACAATAGCCACAGTATTTAGTATTTAGCCTTTGCTAACTTTATTATTCATTGTATTTATTAAAGTTGAATGATTTATGGCATTTATTGGCACTATTATGTATAATTATTGACACCCCACCGTGGACCTCACTTATTATTAAACCCTGGCTATATCCGTATCCAGTGTTGTATTGTTAACATATGTTATACATGTGTATATAGCCTGTTATAAGAGGATGCCAACTGAACGCAGTCTGTAAAAGTTCTTTGACAGTTTAATAAAAAAATTCTAAGAGCCATCGTAGAGAGCAATCCACTTTTCCACGTTACCGGAGACTATATGGAAGGCCAAAAGGGCCAAAACGTGTGAAACTGTCGTGTAAACACGTAGTTACGCCTTAACGCGCAATTTACGCGTTAACACGCGATTTACGTGTTAACACGTCATTACATGTTAACGCGTAAATGACGTGTTAACACGTAAATTGCGTGTTAACACGTAAAATATTGGACATTAGCACCACCTACTGGTTTGGTGCTCTTGCTCAAACACAGAGAACCTAATTAGATTAAGCTTGGAAAAAGCCGTTTTAATGTGAAAATACATGTTGAACAATGTCTTTTCAGAATATAGGCTACAACTACATTTTAAATGGGCATATTTAGACAGTTAACTATAACTAATTAAGCCCTGAAAGTCATGACTGTTTTCACAATCACAATAGAAATTGTGTAAGGATAATAACACATTTCTCCAAACAGTATTTTCATGTACACTTACTGTAGCATATTTCTAAAGCATCTTTTTATAATTTAACCATTTGTTAGAGAGCCCCTTCTGATAACACCATTAAGCCTTATGAATATGAGATAGTGCATTGTTTTGCAGTGTTTTTCGAAGTGAATATATATATATATATATATATATATATATATATATATATATATATATATATATATATATATATATATATATATATATATATATATATATTTATTTATATTAGAACACGCACACTACACTTTACACATTATACTACAGTACACACACACACACACATTCGTATGTCATAATAATAATCTAAAACAAGAGTGGCTTGAATTATTAATAATTGAAATGAGACAGAACTCCTGCCGTAAAATGGCATTTTACAATGCATATTCAAATATGAAATCAGTGAATATAAGACCAACAATTATTAAAATATATTGTAATATATTTTGTAATATATTGTAAGAATACTACACAGAACAAGAGATTATGCTATATTCTCGCCAATATGTTGGATAGATTTGGAGATTACACTCGAGTTTCCTGCAAGTTACCCTTCCGTCACTGTCGTTGGCTTATGATGGCTGATGAGGTATGCTCAGCGTAGTGCTTGCGTCACTCTATCATGAATAATTCAAATAAAATAAAGGTGTTGTGTCACGTTGACACTACCTGTCGGAACTGTTTGTAATCATTCTCATGACTATTAATGTGGTGATGCACACCTTCGTTGTATTGTATTTATTCATGAGATTGTGAACGAGCGCTTACCTAATGGATACGATGAGCCTACGTCACCTGGCATCTTCAGTTGGGTGCGCGCCCGTGGTGCGCATCGTAGTAAATACAGAGATGTGAAAACAAAAAGCACAAAGCTACTTTCGGTTTTAATAAACACTGTTAAACTTATCACGGTGGGTTGTATATATTGAAAATAGTTATTTTTTTACTTTATTTAAGTTTGTCATGAGTTTGTTGCTTCGCGATTAGCGCGAAAGCCTGCCATTATATGCAATAAATCAAAATACCGTTGCAGTTGGAATGTTGTTTCAGAGTTATGAATTATCTTCGACTTCGAATTATCCCCCCATGTCTGTTAACAGAGAGTTATAGCTGTTACATTTGGCTAAGTAAATGTCGTGTCTTAACCCATTTCTCTTCTTTTTTTTTTCCAGAGATGACATTTGGTATTTACAAGATAATTAAATAATCGATATCAATAAAAAAATAATAATAATAAAAAAAAGTCCTTAAAAGAAAAATATGAGGATGGCACAACTAAGCAAATAAAATGATGACAAAAATTTGAAATTGGATGCAGTTATTATAAACGTCGTTATAAACTGAATAACACAATAAATAAGTAAAGATAGATGACAGACAGACCCTTACGAATATAGGCTAACCCATAGTTTTACTATAGTAAAATAATAATAAACTGGTCTTGGTGGCCGACAGTGCGGTGAGGGTGAGAGTGCGCGCGCGCGACCGGGGCGGGCTCTCTCTCAAGGTGTGGATAATTCTGTCAAGGCTGGGTCTGGATTCTCCCTTTGCCTGCAGAGATTAGGCCTATATTGTCTGTGATTTGGACAAAGTCCTCCGGCTGGACCTGACACGAAGACTTGATACTGAAGCAGAAACAATCTCTCTTGATTCTGCAGTTGCGCAACTCTCCTGAGTGACTGTAACATACTGAACAAAAACAATTTAAATTGTTATTTTTTACTGTAGGCTATATGTCCAAATAACGGAACAAAATCATTCTGCAGCCAATTTAATGAAAACAACTGATTAATGAAATTGAAACAACTGATTTACAACTTTTTTTTTTTTTAAATGACTATTAGAGACTAAATACGGCTTTAAAGACGACACCTCGGCTTTCAGCTGATATTGCAATTAGTTGTGTTTGGAATAATTATTAATGATATAGTTATTATTTAAATTTATTGTAAATGTTCTGCTACTATTTTATATTTTATATTTGTGTTAGCATTCGAACATGTGCCGATCCGCCGTACAGGAAATCGTGTAGCATCTGTTCAGGTATTAGGTGGCTGATGATCTGGCTGCAGTAGCCTACTTAAATGTTACGACGAAATTTTATTATTATTATTATCATCAATATTATTATTATGCTGGTATAATGCTAGCTAATACACATAGGCTAATTTATTTTGATAAGATTGATATTTCACGAAATAAAACAAACTAATTATAGGCTATAATCTTTGGGCAACAGTGCAAAACCCTGAATTATCAATTATAGTTAAATTTTCACATTTATTAGAAATTCAATTCCGTACATATCCTAACATAACAGATCCATTTATGAATGGACTTTGATTCCGGTGGTGGCTGCATTGTTTCCGATTTGTGTGATTCAAACAGTTCCAATAACTCTAGCGTTATTAAGTCCAAAAGTCAAACTGTATTGAAAAAATATTAATGTAATATTTTCCAAAATTCACGTTTTTATATACCGACATATTCTGCTTCAATCCATATTTGTTTTTATACTATATATAATATAATTTATTACATCCAGATAATTGGTTGATGAAACATTGATTCAAATTAAGATACAATTAATACAAAACGAAATTAAATTTAAAGACAGGCTATGTGCTTTCTGCTTGAGGTCTCTGTGAAAGTTTTAAAGCAGTCTTTAAGTGCCGCTTTCAGAGCGCTCAGGTCCATGACGGAGAACTGTCTCATCTGTAACATTGATTTTATTTTGTGTGAAATAAATCTCTAAATAAATGCGACTCATAGTCCAGTGCGACTTATATATATATATATATATATTTCCTCTTCATGACGCATTTTTTTGACTGATGTGACTTATACTCCGAAGCGATTTATAGTCCGGAAAATACGGGTATATTTTGTGATGTAGACAAAATTCCAGATGTAAATTAGTGGTGTGATCAGTTAAGTTCAGAAATTGCAGTAGGCCTATACAAAAGTAAATTTTTGCTGTTGTTTGTGTTGACTATGTTATTCTTTGGGGTAGAGGGGTTAAACTTATAACAAAAACCCTTAATTGAAAAAATTTATGAAAAACATGTATTCGAGCAAATGGGACGCTCAAGGGTTTAGGATTAATGCAGTTGAGACGGTGGTGTGTGTTTCCATAAGAGAAACACGAGAGGGAATCCCAGTTGAACTTATTTATTCAAAGGAGTTTGTATATGTTAATTCACAAATGTGTGGTCTGCAATGAACAGAAAATAAACAAAGAAACAGTTGTGTATATCTAATTATACAAACATGCAGTTAAGCATATCAGTAAATGATACAAACATTCAGTTATTAAGTAATAGGCCTATATAAATAACTTGGGTAAACCGCGTGCGGCGTGATTATATTATTAACATAATAAAGTAAACAATGACATGCAGATTGCACGATCGCAACGTTGTATATGCTAACGTATTAATATTACAGTAGCAAGCATAAAATGTCATTAAATTCAACATTTTCAAACAATATTGAACACTCCGGTTGATCTGAAACTAGGTAGAGCATATCTTATAATCAGTGTTGTAATGTAACGGAGTACAAATACTTCGTTACTGTACTTAAGTAGAAATTTCACGTATCTGTACTTTACTTCGCTATTTAAATTTATTTCAACTTTCACTTTTACTCCACTACATTTCCTAGATAAAATGTATACTTTTACTCCGATACATTTCCACTAAGCATCTTTGTTACTCGTTACTACAAAATAAAATCAAAAGAAATGTGTGCGACTGCAATAAGGGAGGTTTGGCGAATCACTGCTCCCTAGATACTAGCTCCACGCTCCGCACGGCGCGCGCTCTATTTCAGCGTAATGGTTGTTTGTTGCCATGCCAATGGAGGAGAAAGCACAACTGAAACCACCACGGAAGCACGAGCACCTACTGGAGGACCTCCCGTTATCGTAGACGACCACCCTGACACAGAGCTCCCAACTCTCACGCATTCACCTCGAGACACACGCAATTGACACTTTTCACACGCTCTCACACCATACATCCATTTTCTCACGCACAGAAAAATCGCGAAGCAAAGAGGACACGGAGACCGACAGACTAGACAGAGCAGGTTAGTTATTATGATAGAAAAAAAATCTCAGATTCTGTCAATTTTATTACGAAATTCAAATAAATACCGTTTTGCCGCTTGTAAATGTGACGTGACAGATCCCTAGCGCACGTGAACCGATCGTCTCTACTAGCTAATAGTAAATAAACACGAATGAACAATGTTAAAAGAAACAGTAGGCTACAACTTACCGAAATGTATATTCATCATCGTACATAATATCGATCAATCAGTGTTTTTCAACTGCGGAAAGGGTCAGTACAATAGCTGGAGAACAATTATGTCACATAACATTTACCTCAGGAAAGCCATTTGATGACCATAATATAGGCTATAGCACGTTAGCTGGCTAGAAAAAAAAGAGCTATAGAGAGTATTTATCTAAATATGTGTACTATATTACATATTTATTATATTTTTACTTATATCATTAAATAAAGTTGTTATTATGATAAAAAAACGCATTATATTTATATCTGATAGGGCTCTCTGTATGAGTTTTTTTTTCTTGAGAAAAATGAATGCCTATCTTGTTTACCCTTATATTTATCCAAATTAGTCAATATTGCATATTGTGATGCAAGATTATTTTTTTACATCCCACCCACCCCACAATAAAGCCACAATAAAGTTCACAATCAAAGTTCTAACCGCTTGCTTAAAAAAAAGAAATATATATATATACTTTTACTTCAATTACTTAAGTACATTAAATATCAGAAAATTACTTTTGATACTTAAGTACAGTATATATCAGATACTTTAAGACTTTTACTTAAGTAATATTCTAAAAGGTAACTTTCACTTCTACCAAAGTCTTTTTCTAGTATGATACTTGTACTTTTACTCAAGTATTGCTTTCTAGTACTTTATACAACACTGCTTATAATCTAATCTAATTACAATAATTTTCGAGCTCAAAGTCTGATATGAAAACGGTTTGGTTTCACTTTGTGACGCAGTTTAAAATGCGTTCATTTTACGAGCAAATATCGACATTAAGAACAATATCAATAACAAAGGCGAAATATATACGAAAACTCACCCCTATTCATTACGCACTGAGAAAAAACATATACATGGTTGGATAACAGACCAGTCGGTCTGATTTGTAACTTAGCTGCCGATTTTGCATGTCCACACCTGGCTGATCGCTGTATAATACCAAGCACTCAGGTAGAGTATTATATAACACTCAGGCTTTCTCACAACATGCATTTTCATTAACACAAGGAATGCAAAAAGTGCTGCACGGAGTGTAAACTCTTTGTGCTCTTTGGGTGTAGGGATGGTTCCATTTAGAAAAACAATATGCACTATTAATTATTAAAAATATAAAAACATGTATTTCATTAGTAGCCTAGTGTATTTGTGTGTCTATAGCTGAATATGTTATAAAATCAAAAAGAATAGCTCTGATGATACTACATTTAGGCTACTTTTAATAAATGCATTAATAGACTGCAGTGCTTCATTGTGCAGTGAATACTGAACTGTTTCATCGACAGAAGGGTGTTTTTTGTATGTTGTGTTAATTGATTTTAAAGCAACTATTCATTTAAAGAAGTTTGATTGAGGAAAAACTAAATATCAGTAAGTGGTCTATTAACCCCCCTCCCACTTTCTGATTCACACAGTTGCATGCTTTTTATTGTGGTTTAAATGTTGTGTGTTGTTCATTTTTAAAGACATTGTTCAAATTTTATTTTAGATTTAATCCTGCAATTTACAGGATTTGTTTGTTATTTGTGCTTAGATAGCCATACCAGCCAGTAAAGTTCCATGGTTTTCAATGTGCCAGCATGCAATTTACGCGTTAACACGCAATTTACGTGTTAACACGTCATTTAACGCGTTAAGTGTTTACACGACAGTTTCACAATTCACACGTTTTGGCCCTTTTGGCCTTCCATAGGAGACAAAAAACCTGCACGACTACAAACGGGATGAGATGCCACAGCATGACACAGCACTGACATCACAACCAACGTATAAATGCATCATTGACTCTAAAGTTTTACGCTTGCCTATGTAGCCTACATGCCAACGTAAAATTACGATCTCATTCACGAACAAATGTTACGTGTCACGTTTGCATAGGTATTTGCTTACCTAACAGCACATCATCCCTCACGGAAAGAAATGTCCTCTGATGTTTATATATGTATACAGCAACGTGCCATCGCATCACAAATGCAAATGAAATCCTAAATAGAGCAACGCTATTGGCTGTTGTGCGGTCTGACGCGACACCCGAACATATACTTCGTATTTACGCGTACAAACTGTGCGTGTTAATGCGTCCAAATTTCACGCGTTGCATATAATAAGTATTGTCCCCAACGGCGTTCCATAGTCAGGGTCTGTTCAACAAAATAATAGTCCTTTACTATGGCTACAGATTCTTAAACTGTACAGGGCAGGTCCGGGCTTTCTTCTGTGCAACTTACGCGTTTCACAGAAATCTTTACATCAGATATATTAATTATTAGTCTGCCACCAGCCTGTTTTATTTAGCTGTGTGTGGTGAAGCTGCGCTTGACAGCGTCGAGCGGGAGAGGCTCACTGACCAATGTTCAGATCAGCAGTCAGAACTTTTCTTTTAGACGCTCCGTTTTGCCACGGGATGGTGATTGCAAATACTGTAATGCCAATCGGCTGAGGGTGGGTACCGATGATGGTGAAATACATTTTTGCTGGAACTGTAATCATAGCCGCGACCCGTGAGAATGAGACAGATGATTGACAGGACGATAGCGGAGGCAATTAAAGGCGCAAGATAACTTCTGTTAACAAAAACATAAATAAAAACGATAGCGATAATTTATTATGACCGCCGCTAGCGTAGCTAGCGAAAGCGGTCATATAGGGATTGTCAAAGTTTTTTTTTTTTTTTTTTTTCGTCATCTACTGAATTTTCCGTCAACGATACCAGGGACACCGAAGCACCGGGGAACATGAAATTTGGTGGACATGTAGCCCCACTAGACTTTTACGGAAAAATTTCGTTTGGTCCCCGGGGGCCACTCCCCCCCCCCCCGAGCTGGGGCCCCCCAAACCCCAAAAATGCAGTTTTTCCTACATAACTACCTGAACCATGGCACCGAGGATGACGAATTTTTTATGGTATGTTGGTCTTAAGGGCCCACATCAATCTAGCCCATAATCGATTGTCAAAGTTTTTTTTTTTTTTTTTTTTTTCGTCATCTACTGAATTTTTCGTCAACGATACCAGGGACACCGAAACACCGGGGAACATGAAATTTTGTGGGCATGTAGCCCCACTAGACTTTTACGGAAAAATTTCGTTTGGTCCCCGGGGGCCACTCCCCCCCCCCCGAGCTGGGCCCCCCCAAACCCCAAAAATGCAGTTTTTCCTACATAACTACCTGAACCGTGGCACCGAGGATGAAGACATTTTTATGGTATGTTGGTCTTAAGGGCCCACATCAACCTAGCCCATAATCACTCATTTGTGATTTACGCCACTCCCATAAAAAATGAAAATGCAATATTATTCTACTTTAATCGCCCCTGTCTTCAGTTGAGATGTTCAGAACTGCACCATATTTCATGTGTATGATTAACTTGACATCCTCTGGGGGAATGCTAAGTTTCGTAGAATTTCATCCATGGGGGGGTATAAAATAAATTCATTTATGTGCACATTTAGTGACTGTACACTTATCGGCCTGTAGATGGTGGTGTTGAGCGAAGGGTTGCTGGTTTAGGATGATACTGTCACACACACTGACATCCACACGCACAGACACACACCCATACACACACATACAAATCCACATGCATATGGCGTTCCGATCAGCTCTTTTTTATGACTTTGCTACATGCACTCGTCTCAATGAACGTCTCACTCAACGTCTTATTTTTTTTTCTTTCTGCTATTTATTCCATTCATTTTAAGATGCAGACGTGACGCAGACGTCACGCAGACGTCACGCAGACGTCACGTAAATCACGCGTGGCAGTGAAGTGTAGAGTCAGACGTCACGCGTCATTCACGTGTGGCAGTGAAGTTATTAATTATTTTTTTCCTCTAACACGTATTTAACACGTATTTAACACTCTACTCAACTTGGCTCAGTGCAGTGTGCCAGCCAGGGGCGGATCTAGAAAAATATTTATGGGGTGGCGAGAGGGGGGCAGGAATTTTTGAGGGGTGGCAAAATATGGCAGACGTATATACACTGAATTTAATCACAGTTAAATTGGCCATAACTTTTAATTTGTTGCTGCCAATAGGGATGGGTATCATTCGGTATTACTACTCTTACCAATACTCCTTATCGATCCGGTACTTTAACGGTATTCTTATCGGTTCTTTTTGTTATATAAAAAAAAAAGGAAAAAAAAAATATTTTAGAACACAATTAATATTGTTTTATATTTTGAAATGTAAAATAAATATCTATAGCAAAAGAAAAAGCAATGCTTTAACAAAACAAATAAAACATACGTTATGCAGAAGGGTGCAGGCTTTTGTGTTTTATATACAGAAGACATAGGACACCAAAAACAAAGTACAAACACATGGTCAAACAAAAAAAGTATACAATTAAACAAATATACAAATTATATACCCAGTGCTTTAATTTCAGTAATGTCTACTGACATTACTGTTCAGGAGTAATATGGGCTAAAAAGACATCTAATAAAGTCAGATTTAAAATAACACTGCATAGTTTATTATAGATAGATTAAAGCTTATATCATTCAAGAGCTGCGACTGATTTTCTCTTTGCCTTTTGTTGTTTGATTCACATTAATGGAGCAATCGTCAGCAGGATTATTAGACTGCTGCCTCTTTAAGACGAAATGCAGATCTATTCATTATTACGCATCATATTTTCTCCCAACTATTAACGCCCATACTTAATCCTATTGTATTTGTTATTTCCCCAGTTGTAGCCTAGTTTCATTGCTGTGATATCTGAGAGAAATTGGATTTAATAGGACTGCTTAGCTAATCAAATGATCGATCTCCTAACTGGCACTGTATTGTGTTGTAACGTAACGGCGACCATCAATTCTGCCCTACAAAGGCAAAAGACCTTAAGTCGCTAGAGTGTGGAACTGAGAAAAATGACTTTAAAGATTTTTAGTTGTCCCGCTTAATTAATTATAGGTAGGACACTGGAAATTTGGCAAATAGATGTTTTAGTAATGGAAATTATATACATAAAAAAATCTTGAGCTCAAACTTGACTTTTGACCACTATTTTAAAGTTACTGTACTCTGCCTTTGTATTGTCAGCAAAAAGTGAGAGGTCATACCAAGGCAAAAGGCAGTAACTTCCACATTATCAATATTTAGTTGCTGATCACCATTAACAAAATCATTATAGTACACACCTGTATAAAATCTAGTGATCATGGTATTTATTTTGTATGATTTACAATTATTTATAGCCATCTACTTATTGCTATCCTGTGCTTTGGTTGCATTCTGATGGCATTATTAATACATTTGACATGACAAAATACCTCCTATTAGTCCAGCGTTGACTTGACTGCGTTTAGGGCGGGGCTGAAGGCGAAGTTTTGGCACTCTGCCAGCTAGTTTGCGAGCTTTAATTCATGGATGTATTCATCTGATACGGCAATGTGTAACGTTTTTCTGTCAACTCTGCATAATCCTTCGCGATCGTAATCGCACGTTTGTCGATGGAGCAGACCATACTAAATGTTCTGACCGCTCTGAGGACATCAGAAGTTAGAGCGACTGATGGCAGCTGTACAAAGTACACAGTGACAGGATACACCGTAATTTTAATTTTAATGGACATTAAAACAAAGGCAGATAACCTTACAATCTGGTAGGTAGCATTATTTGATTGAACACCGGCACCGTAACTTCATATTGACGCGCAGCTAAACAAAGGCAGAGCACCGTAACTCGTAATTTGAGCGTTCCAAAACAAAGCCAAAGAGCGGTAACTGATGTTACGGTGTTCTGCCTTGGTTTCTCATGGGCTTTTGGAAGTTACTGTTAAGACAAATCATTATTTTCTCGAAAAATAAACGGAATTGATTCAAGATACTTATCCACATGATAAAGAAGTCTTGAATGTGCCAAAAATATAAATAACTCATTTTCGACCAAAAACGAAGTTACGGTCTTTTGCCTTTGCACGGCAGAATAGGCCTAAACGTTATGGATACAATATTTTATATTTTTTATTAAGCTGTTCTTGTCTTTACTAAAATAAAAATTAGGCCAATCAAAGGGAAGAGTGCTCTTACAAATCACGAGGGAGTGTTTGACCGCTGATTTTGGCTAACGTAATAGACTCGCTGTTTGTTTTTGCTGATGCTGAATCGTCTTTAGCATACAATACATTCATTACAAATGTAACTTTAAGTTAAACGTGTATTTAAACTACACCTGGGGAAACTCACTTCACCTTCAGAGGCTCTGGGGCAGCTCAATCTCTCCAGTAGGGTTGCAAGACACTGCATACTGCAGACAGATGCACTGTGCTGCCTGCCCTGTGCCCTGCTGCCACTGGTGAAATTTCATTTTCGCGGGGGTCGCTGCCGTGCTAGTGATGGGTGAAACCATTGTGAGGGGGAGGGGATTCTAAATCGGCGATTTCTGTTTGAGAGGAGTTTGTTGCGGGTCTCCTTGGCCTTCAACGTGTAGGCTATGAACATAAAATATCCTTAAAAAATATTGTCTGATTTATAAATGGGGTGGCAAAAGGGGTGGCAAGACTGTATCCCAGGGGTGGCAGCTGCCACCCTTTGCCACCCCGTAGATCCGCCACTGGTGCCAGCGGTTGCGATCGGTTCTTTAATATGACTGTGCAACATGCACTCGTCTCAATGAACGTGACACTTGCGTCTGTCTTATAACGTGACGTCTGCGTCTGTGATTTATATATGATATTATGTGTGTGCATTTTTATAGCTTATTGTTGGGGTTGTTATTGTGTTTTTAATTTTTTTATAGTTTTAAAAGGCCTGGGCTACAGCACTTTGGTAAACTAGAAAACGCGCAACCACTGTTTCTGTAGATCCTTTAAATAGAAGAATAGAATTGAAAAATAGGCTACTATTTTTTTATATATAAGTCACCTGTGGTGAAAAAAAAACGTCTGTAAACTTTTTTTTTAAATAGTTTGTAAACTATTATTTGACTTTTTGTTTATGACGTTTTGCCCCTTTATTAAACATTTAAAATATTCACAAATTAATATGGATTTTTTTTTTTTTTAGATTTTACTGGTTTTCTAAGGCCAAATTATTTCCCCGCAGTGCTGAATGAGAAGAGCCATCTCTGGAACCATACAGAGAGCTGATTTATAGGTGGTTTATAGGCTTATGATAATAGGCTAAATGTGTCTGAAAAAATAACGAGGCATTTTAATTGTTTTTATTAATAAACTAGTATTTTCTAAATCAGTGTCGGATGCAAACATATCTCCATCTCCGCTGTAAAGCGGATGCGCCTTTAGATGCACCGTTCATGCGGATTATCAGACAGTATTTGCTTTCCATTCGAATTTGTTCGTTTAAAATTGGACATTTCAAGCTTTATTTTGTTTCAGTTCATTTTTGAGACGCGCTCCAGTTCACGGAGATCATGAAAGCGCGCCTGATTGTTTTCTATAACGAAATCAAAACGTTTTCTTGTTATTGTGAGTTTACTCAAATAAAAGTAGTCTAGTTGCGAATTATGTATTATTATTTTCTATATGACCATAAATTATGAGCATTTTAACCCTTGTGTTATGTTGCGGGTCAATTTGACCCGTTTAGATTTTCTAGTTGTTGGAAATACTGGTTAACCTTTTTTTTTTTCTTGATATTTTGTGACCTTTTCTCATTTATCATCATGAACATGCATGCAAAGTTTCAACATGCTGGTGTTTTTTGACATATACAAACAAAATTACTGTTCCTTTCGTGATGTTCGCGGGTCAATTTGACCCGCATATTTTAACGCTCTAAGGCAACTGTACGGACCCAAAATAATAACATTTCTTGGTTATATTTTGTTATTTTATTTTTTTACTACCTTATGAAGCTAAAAAATTGGTTTTCCACACTTATTTCAATACAGAAAAATATTTTGCCAGCCACAGATGGTAAAAATTATCTATCATTTATTTTTTCAAGCTACCTGAAATAATATTAAACCTTTTTTTTTTTCTTGATATTTTGTGACTTTTTCACATTTATCATCATGAACATGCATGCAAAGTTTCAACATGCTGGTGTTTTTTTTTTTTTTTTTTTTTTTTTTACATATACAAACAAAATTACGATTACGTTTGTGATGTTCGCAGGTGAATTTGACCATCATAGGCAGCTATTCAAAAGCAACTGTACAGACACAAAATAAAAACATTTATTTTATGTATGTCAGGGCATCAACTCCAGTTCTAAAGTGTAAGTGTATCTAAAATTGCTCTAACCCAAACCAAACACACTTGAAAAAGCTAAATCGTGTTCAGAATTAATTGCAAATTACAAATGAAAATTTTGACAGACACAGATAGTAAAATAAGCTCTCATTCATATATTCAAGATATCTGAAATATATTGAGACTTCGACATAGACAGCAGGAAAAATTAGCTCAGATTAATTGATTAATTGTTCAGTTATGATGCTCTAAGCAAAAAAAAAAAAAAAAAAAAAAAAAACATGTATATGCAAATATATATAAATATAACGTTCATATTCAGATTTTAAATAGTTTAAAAAAATGGTTAAAAAACATTTTCATTAAATCATATCTTAAGATATATATTTTTTGGAATATTTGACAAATGTTGATATTAAAAGTTTACAGTTTGAACCTGAATCTTTGTTGTTTTTCAGTGTGATTTTTGAGGAATTGTATTGAATCCAATGCGGGTCAATTTGACCCGGACCATAAGGGGAGTGCACAGAATTCCAACATAACACGAGGGTTAAGTTGTTTCCACTGTTGATAGGAAAATACAAGTGTTCGCGCCCGCACCTCCGTGCCAGAGCGCGTTCCACTCCGCACAAACCATTGGATATGTGTCAAAATCTTGTGTTTATTTGTGATAATCAAATAAAACCCTGTATTATTATTGTCTAACCTGTATTATGACTGACATAGCGAATTGCTTTGTTCCTTTTTTCGATAAAAGCGTCTTCTTAATATTGTTTGTTCTTTATTTTTTATTTATTTATTGATTTTTGTCATTGTTATAAATAACAACGAAATAACATCAGAGAATCTTACAATATAAGTGCAATAAAAAGTCCATAAAGTGCAATCTGTTATATCACCAGTCGACAGGGAAATAAATAACAATTGTATAAACAATATACTATGGATTGTGAGATGTAGTAAACAGTACAGCAATGCAATCCCAACTATTAAAGTTGTGTATAGAGAATTGTGGTGTATGTGGTGGGGTGGGTATAAATTGGAGGCTATATTGTGTATTAAGTGGAATACTTCAAATTGTCTTAGCGTGCATGCTTAAATTGATTCTCATTTGTAGCGGGTCCAGGAAAAATGAGGCCCTTTAAAAAAGTTATATATATATATATATATATATATATATATATATATATATATATATATATATATATATATATATATATATCTTCATTACCTAGAGATAAAATTAGGGTATACAAAATACAAAAAGTATTTTTTTTTTTTTACAACATTATGTGCTTATTATTTTTAATTAACGAAATGTCAATCTTCATCTTTATAACAGAAGATACAATACAACAATCTTCAAGAAACAGTATAGGCCTAATCTTCACGTATAAAGGATTGTCACCTTTAAAACAGTCCTTTTCGTGTAGGAACAAGCAATGCAGAAATACATGGGTAGCATATTAATTTAATCTTTTTTTTTTTCGTTCATTTACTAATTAGGCTATATATGTTAACTCAACTAATGTAATATAAAATAACTGGATAATTACTATCCAATAAATAATAAGTAAAAAATGTCAAATAAATGTATTAGAGTTGCCATAGACTAAAGATTTTTAGTCAACTAGTAATTTATTTAAGCAATTAGTCGACTAATCGCACGTTTATATTAATTAAATACTGGGTGCATGCATGGTAGGCTAGCTCAAGCTCACGCATAAATCTTAGGCTAATTATAATAAATGTGTCTGAAAAAATATAGAGGCATTTTAATTGTTTTTTTTTGTTTTGTTTTTAAATCCGTGTCTGCAAACATATCTCCATCTCCGCTGCGGATGAGCCTTAGAGAGAAATTAACCTTTACGGATTACATAATCAGACACTTTCGATTTGAAAGTGTTCATTTAAAAGTAGCCATTTCAAGCTATGTATATTCCTCAAGTCTGACTGTGAGGCAGTTGGGCCTATACACTGTTTCAGTTAACTTTTGAGACGCGCTCCAGTTCACGGAGATCATGCGGCTGATTGTTTTCTTTTTTTACAAAAGCACAATGTTTTCTTGTTATTGTGAGTTTACAGCTATTACAGGCTATTTTAAGTTGTTTCCACTGTTGATAGGAAAGTGTTCGCGCCCGTGCCTGTTAATTCTCTTCCAGCTTGTATGACTATATTGTGCCAAAATATTTTTGTACCTGTTGATACAAATCTAAATGTTTTTATGCACAAGCAAAGACATTTAGGCTAAATAATAATAATAATAGCATAATAATAATAAACTGCTCACCTTCTTCTTGAGGTAGGCCTAACTATTTTTAAGTATAATTCTGATGATAACTCTCAGACCGCCTGTCAACCAAACTTTGGTGAAACTCTAAAACTAAATATTACAACTCTAAAATTAAACATTACAAATATTACAAATTACAAATATTATTTATGTTAGTTAAATCAGCCAAAATGTTTACAACTACGTTATTTTGTGTTGGTCAAGAGACTCCTAGTGGTGAATAGTAGGCTACATACATGCTTTTTATGATTTCTTGATAAGTAGGCTATCTGTGGATATGTTGACAAGAAACAATGGCAAACAAATATTTTAACATGAACATTTGTGTAAATTCATATTTACTATTTGGAATAAAAGCTATACATAAGCAAGGTAAAATCACTTAATTGCTAATAAAATACAACTGAAGATCAGTGGGAAAAAATAGGGAAAAAATAATAAAGAATGAGTGTGTGGAATGTGCTGGAAACCGCTCTTGCAGCAGACTATGGCAGACGCAGACGTCACGTATGGCACACGAACGAGTGATGTGGCAGACGCAGACGAGACGTTCGGCAGACGCAGACGTCACGTTCGGCACACGAACGAGGGATGTGGCAGACGCAGACGAGACGTTCGGCAGACGCAGACGTCACGTTCGGCAGACGCAGACGTCACGTTCATTGAGACGAGTGCATGTAGCAAAGTCATAATAAAGAGCCCATCGGTATGGCGCTCGCTTTGTGTCATTTCTATGAGGTGTGATTTGTGCATTTACTTTGCAAACTAAGCAATCACCGTGTCAATCGTCGCGTACCTTGCCGTGAACAATGACGTATGATATCGTGCGTGTGGATGAACGTCTGGATAACGTACGTGTGGATAAACGTGTGGATGAACGCCTGGATAACGTACGTGTGGATAAACGTCTGGATTAATACTTAGGCTATATTCTATTATCTTTACTATTGTACCTTTTTAATTTAGGATATGATCAAACACACACTTTTTCATGTTTTTGTGGGTTGGGCAACAGTGTAGACACTATTAGTAATCAGTATAATAATAATTAGTATAATTATATTTACCCAAGATTTAATATAGTAGGACTGCAACAAGTGTTAGCTATATTACTTAAGGCTGCCAGTTAGAAAAAGGTAAATCAATTAATTAAATCTTGCAGTTGGTATTTGACAGATTTTATTGCCTACAGCAATTTTATAAAACTAAACATTTAGTAAACATGTCTAAATAAAATGCCTAGGTTAAAAAAAATTGTTAAAAATTACCCAGAAACTAACCCAGTGATGTGTTAATATTGAACTATTGATATGTTATTGTGTTAGTATAGTTTTGACCAATAAATTTAACACAAATATAAATCGTTGGATTATTTGGCTAAAATTTTGCATTAACCATATGTTGTTGTTGTTGTTATTATAGTCGTGCAAATACTTTTCAAGTTCAGTGCACTGACAATATTTACATTCAGTTAGAAGTAGTAAACCTTTTTTTTTTTTTTTTTTTTTTTTTAAATGTATTGGTTGCAATTGTTTTAATTTACAAACCAAGCAATGAAGACACAAAAAGAAACACGCTGAAGTCAAGTAAATGTAATTACATACAAACTCTCATAAGCTGACAGTGTGTTGAACACCTCCAGGAACAAACAAACACAGGATGAACGCCCACAATGTAACAAGGCAAAAGAACAGGTAGCAGTCTTTAATTGGGCTTGTTAGTACGGTGACGCATTGCTGCAACAAATATTATTTTTTTCCACTCAATTATGTCGTAATAACGAGATCTTATGTCGTTTTATCTCTTCTCGTAATAACGAGATCTTATGTACGACATATTTTCTTGGCCTTATAAGGACATGTGTAGTCATGTACAAAATATGCCTTTATCCACATACAATTTATAGCCAATCATTTTTTATCACTTCAACGTTCAAAAATCTGAAGCAATAGCAGCCCCCAATGGACAATGTTAAAATATCAAATTCTGCACACACCTTATTAATAAACCATACTATCCAGAAAAGCAGATGAGCCCGAATATGAACGCAACGCATTTAATTACACGTTAAGCGTTTCCCTTCCATAGAAACCCTTTATTATAAAGAAAATAAAGGTGTCTCTTAACGTGTCTTTCGAAGCCGGTGCACAGCAAATCCTTTAAATTGTATTCAATGTAAAAGAAAAATGAAAAACATAAGTAGGCAATAAAATAAACAAATTATTGTGGCATTTATTAGCCCTCAAACAATATTTATTTTAAAGCCTAAACGAATTTGTTTAAAGAAAAACACCAGCGTTTGGCGTTTATCTGTATAGGCAGGGCCGGCCCTAGGCATAGGCGGAATAGGCAAATGCTAGGGGCGCCACTCATCCATAGGGGCGCCAAAATGCGTGAACGAGTGATTTTTTTTTTTTTTTTTTTTTTTACTAATACTATTTTAAAACCATTAATTCGAAATACTACCAAATAAAGCAAAAAAACTCAAAAACTTAACTAAGTCCTCCGACTCCGCTCTGGCGCATCAATCTCCCCCCACCCCGCGAGCGCTTGAAGTGCGTCAGAAACAGAGCGCGCACGATCAGTTGTTGGTAATTTGTTGTGTAGCGTCGCCTCTCGCCGCATCCAATGTAGACAGCATTGCTTTTGTTTAAGGGGGCTTAACACACTCGAGCACCCCTGTAAAAACGGGCCTGCCAGCTCTAGACACGGTGAAAGTTTCCTGATTGTGACGGATGGCCGAATTTACATGACACATTATAAATGAGCATTATAGTCTGCAATAGATACAGTGTCAAAAAGAAGAGAAGAGGATAAAAGGGGATAAAGACAGAGGTAAAGTGATGGAATGAATGAACAGTTTATCTAATTGCATAGTATTAAGATACTATAATTTAATGGCAGTTATTTTTACCTTAAACTTTATGCTAGCAGTTGTTCTGGGTTCTCCAGAGGCCGCAGACAGTGTGATTTTGTAACAATCAAATCATGTTTTTTAGACGCATTTAGGCCTACTATCACTTTTTTAATTAATGTTTTAATCTTGTGCAGTTTTGGGGGGATATATGGCTTTTTTGTTGTTGTTGTTTTTTTTTTTTTTGCCAAAATTAGTAATGATATTTATTTTCAGGTTTATTAAAATAGCAATGTTTTATGCAAAATTCACATTAAAGAAGACATTTCTCAGTTTCATTCATGGTGAAAACATGAAACGTGCCATAGTTTAGTGGAAGATTGCTACAATCAACTGGAAAACAAACACTTTTGCTGGTGCTCCATGAATAGTTTGTACATGAATGTCATTTGGACGATGACATCACTGTTTTATCCAGAGTGATATAAATGAACTAAATTAATAACTTATTTACAACAAAATTAAACCATCACTGAACTTACTTAAACTGGACTATGACACTATTTTCTTCTAGATCTGCTGTACAGGAGAAGCAAACTTTTTTGCGTTATTTTCCTGTTATCACTGTAAAGCTGCCTTGAAATAATCTGTATTATAAAAAGCGCTATAAAGGAGACTTGACTTACTTGCTAGATGTAATGCTCTTGCTATTAGTGTTTAGGGTGTAATGTGTGTGTGTGTGTGTGTGTGTGTGTGTATATATATATATATATATATATATATATATATATATATATATATATATATATATATATGCTAAATAATCATGAACACAATGACGGGGTGAAGTGGGCTGTGATGCATGGGGCACCAGGTAAAATCTTGCCTAGGGCAGCAAATTGGTCAGGGCCGGCCCTGTGTATAGGCTAAGTGATTCAGCCGCCCTTTTCAAACTGGCGCAAGAAAATGCAACATAATTTGATTTGTTAAACATGAAGAGGATTATCCGTCTGGCATGGCCGCTCGCTCTAACGTTAACCTAGATAAATGTTCGCTATTATAAAGCGCATATCCAGTGTTTGTGCGGAGTGTGGAGCGCGCGCTGCATGACATAGGCGCCGGTGCCATCACTCGCATTTTCCTATCAACAGTGGAAACAACTTAAAATACTCCATCATTTCTGGTCATACAGAAAAGAATAATACATCAGTCGCCACTACTTTTATTTGTGTAAACTCACAACAAGAAGAAAACGTTGTGCTTTTGTAAAATAAAATAAAACAAACAGGGCGCGCTTTCATGATCTCCGTGAATTGGAGCGCGTCTCAAAAATAAACTGAAAAACAGTGTATAGACAAGCCTCACAGACATGAGAAATATAGCTATCTATATAAAGCTTATAAAAAATGTCCACCAACGAAAAAAATACGGTACCATCTGATTATGTAATCCTGTCCGTATGAAAGGCGCATCTAGGCTACAGCGGAGATGTATGGAGATATGTTTGCTGGCAGCCTACATCGATTTAGAAAAGACTAGTTTATTAATAAACAGTTAAAATGCTTCGTTATTTTTTTCAGACACATTTATTATCATTAGCCTACTTTTGCCGGTGCTTTGCGGCAAGTTTTATGCATGGGCTTGAGCGCGGAAGGCTATAGCCTATGCAGCCAGGATTGAATATAAACGTGCGATTAGTCCTAATTGCTTAAATGAATGACTAGTCTAGACAAGTCTATGGCAACTCTAATCAATAGCCTACTATTTGACATTATTTAATTAGTAGGTAATTAGTATCCAGCTATTTACATTAAATTAGTTGAGTTAGCATAATTAGTTAATGAACTAATAAAATAAAGTTTAAATTAAGAAACTAACAATATATTTCTATAGCATTGCTTATTCCACCACACAAAGGACTGTTTAGAAGGTGACAATCCGGCATGTGAAGACTGTAGGCTGTATCTTGAAGATTTTTGTATTGTATTTTCTGTTATAAAGACGAATATTGACATTTCGTTAATTAAACGAAATAAGAACATAATGTTGTAAAAAATAAACAACTTAGGCTATGTTATGTTAGATGACTACTTTTTGTTTAATTATATCTCTAGGTAATAAAGGTATAGCCTATTAACAAAAATAAATATTATATATTATATATTATATAAAAAAACTTATAGGCCTAGGCTATATAAAATATATTTTTTTAAAAAGGGCCTCATTGATTAATTTGTTTAATTTGATTAATTGTTCGCCTCTGATTGGGGGCTGCTATTATTTGCTTAAGCTTTTTGAATGTAGAAGTGTGATAAAGGCGTGATAGGCTTTCAATCTTATGTGGATAAAGGCATATTTTGTACATGACTACATATGTCCTTATAAGGTCAAGAAAATATGTCGTTTTAATGACATAACATCTCGTTATTACGAGAAAAACATGTTCTTTTTGTATAAAGTCCCTATTAATGAGCTGATCTGAATCAGATGATTCTGATTGAGGAGACATGCATACAGAACAGACAGAGAAACCCATAAAACATTACGTTTAACAGGTAAATTAAAATCAGTCAATGACCAGTTAAAAAATAAATTAATAGGCTACCTTTATTTTTTTAACCTTACTTCTGTTTTTTATTTACAATATTACCTTTAAACATACACATAAATAAATATATAATATACATGAGATATATTACTAATAGTGTGTAGGCCTACACTTTTGTACAACTCATAAAAACATGAAAACAGTGTGTTATGAATGATCATATCCCAAATTAAAAAGGTACAATATTAAAGAAAATAGAATTTAGCCAGTTTTATCCAGACGTTTATCCACACGTACGTTGCAGGCGTTTATCCACACGTACGTTATCCAGGCGTTTATCCACACGTACGTTATCCACACGCAAAGTAAAAAAATTCCTTACACAGCTACGTCGCCGCCACGTCACCGCGCACTTTGAGCGCAGCTCCAACACGTGGCCGTGACGTCTAACGTCTCATATCTTACGTCTGACGCCTGATTACTATGGGATTTTGGCCAGACGACTGGCGAGCTTATACACGTTAGTTCACCTGTCAGTTTGCTTCGCGATCGCCAAAAAGTGCACAAATCACACCTCATAGGGGACTATGGAACGCCGTTGGGGACAATACCTATTATATGCAACGCGTGAAATTTGGACGCATTAACACGCACAGTTTGTACGCGTCTTTTTGGTCCGTGTAAACGCGAACGTTTTGTACGTCTAAACGCGAAGTTTTTTGTCATGTTATTTAAAGACACGATCGTTTGTATCGCCTTAACGCAACATTTATGGCCGTGTATTTTTTTGTTACGTGTTTCTAGACGAAAGTTTTCGTCGTGTAAACATGACATTTTTGAACGTGTAATATTTCTGAGTCTTATTTGATGTGCGACATGAAAAAAGTTTTTATTTTTTACTTCAAATATTAGGCATAAAAAATATTGAGTTGTGTTGTACTGACTCTTGCATTTCCCACAATATATGTGGTCTTTTAGATTTTGTATTTGAAATTGGATTTATTCACCAATTTGTTGCATTCGTGCCTTAAATTGTCATATGGTGTGACATAAAAGTTATTCAATATAAAATGAAAATGGGATATACTCTCCCTAAGTAACTAACTTCAACATACATTTTTTCATTACTATCTTAAGATTTAACATTTCTTTTGTGCAGATTAATTAGATTTTGTATTGTTTTTCTAAATCATCATGCAAAGTAAGTCATCTCTCCTCAGCCTTTCCAGATATTTTAGATTAATTCTGTTAAACCCGGTTATAAATCTATGAAAATGCTTGTGACTCTTGCTGATACTATTTCTCTTGTGTTCCGTTGACTTTTTTATGATTTATGATTAAAGTATTTTTACTGGCACAATTCTGAATGTCACACCAAATTATATAGTGTCACGCTATATGATGAACTGCAACACTCCACGATTTGTCAATGTAAAAAAACTGTTTTTTATTTGCATTCATCATTCAATTAATTCAATTCAGTTAACTTTAATCAAAAAAACATACTAACATTCTTTTAAAACTTTTAAAATTATAATAAACTCATAAAAATGAGTAAATCAAACACCATATCACTTCAAGAACATTAAATTAAGTATAAAAT
This sequence comes from Scardinius erythrophthalmus, assembly GCF_964197995.2. Classification (NCBI taxonomy): domain Eukaryota; kingdom Metazoa; phylum Chordata; class Actinopteri; order Cypriniformes; family Leuciscidae; genus Scardinius; species Scardinius erythrophthalmus. The sequence goes on along the minus strand of NC_138238.1, from coordinate 24,221,856 downwards.
TGAAAAGAAATAATTTAATTGTATAGGTAATTTAATGTTCACTATTAAACATTCACTATTATTATTGAATATGTTTTGAATAGTTATTTATTCTTCATTAAAAAAGGTGTATGTAATATTGTGTGACAAATATATCATATGGTGTGACTTAGAAAAACACTCACACCGTATGATACAGTGTCACACCATCTGACGTTTTGTTCAGTTAAGCTAATCTCTTGGTTAACTAAAAACAGCTAGCTTATACTTAGCATGTAAATTGCCACATGGCAGGAATGATTTTTAAGAATTAATAAGTTAAATTTGTATAAAAGTGTTTAATTTTTATGTAAATAATGTCACACCATAAGACACAAAACATTGACCACTAGTGAGCATATCAGATACAGAGCTTTTTAATTAAAAATGAAAATGCCAGAACTCAACTCTTGACCTTGCAAACCACTCCAGAGATGACACTGTAACTTCCTGGTTGAGTGTGGACCTCTTCATCATAATGATGTCCAAATTATTGCCCGTTAAAAATATAGATTGCAGTATCACACCATTTGACGCCTATTTTACGGACAAAATGTATTTGTCCAGAACTTGCTTTAAAATCATACACAGATATCAACACTTTCTGTGTCTGTTGAAATGGCCTAATTCTGTTACTTAAACTGTAAATCTATCAATTATTTATACTTTGCTGATATATATTGTCATATTAGTAAGGTCACACATATCCCGGACAGTCACACCACATGACAATTTTGATGTTTAGATAAAAATTTGAAGTAGAGGTCTTTATACACCTACTACAGCTATGGTATGCAGTAATAATATCTTGTCAGAGGAACAACATGAAGATATACTGTATATTTTTAACAAATACCCATTTTTAATAGGTTATGACATCATGGACAGGTAGAATTGCATGTCATGTCTCCCACCCACAAACAATTTTTTCTGTTTTAGTTAAACTGGTGATAATTTAGAGTCAATGATTAAATACATTCAATGACTGCATGAATTAACATTATATTCTTTTGTAACGTTAAAGGAATTTGTCCTGTAGGTAAAGAAAACGACCATATTTCCCTTCTGGTTAATACATTCGAGGTGTCTATTTGGACCACTGCAAATAGCCTACTTGTTGGCAGAACTAATTACACTAGGCCAGTCTACCATATATGTGGAAAAAGTCACCTCTTTAGTCAGCTGTTGTGGCGTAACGTGTAAAGGGAGACCGGGGTTCTATTCCCACTGACAGCGCGAGACCGGGGTTCTATTCCCACTGACAGCGCTTTTTTTATATAACTTTACAGTTATTAAACGCATTTGTTTTCAATAAAAATGATTTGAATTAAAATTCATTTTAATTCATAAAAGTTACATTTAGGGTAAGGTTCGGGGTAGCTCTAGGTCTTTAATATCTCAATAAGTTGCCATGATTTTAATATTGTTTTATAAATCTAATGATCTACTGTCAGTTATATTGCAGGATGTTTAATGCACAACAATACTGATGAGCAAATAGTAACGTTATCTGTCACTATTTATAAGTAAATAGCATCTAAATGTCTACTGAATCCACAACTGTTGCCATTTACACTTGGACTTGGACTGGCTGCCCCACAGTTTACGTGGTCCGCCTGCTGTAGTGATTCTGTAATGTTTATGTGTCGTATGATTGTGTCTGTGTTTAAATGTTGAATAAAGATTTGTAAATTGTCATAGGCTATGGTGCTTTGTTTTCTGCTTTTGTATTTGCCTTATTGTTATAATATAATTGTTAAATTTGTGATTGTTACAATATATTGTTGTTATTAGATTTTTATCTGACATATACAGTATACATACAGTAGCCTATATGTGTATTAATTATTTCCAGTCAAACTGACATCCCGACTTCAAGGAGCATTCCAGAGTCTCTCATACCAGATTGATGCTGGCCCACTCGGAGATTACTCCAGTCATTTTGAAAAATCAATAGCCACAGTATTTAGTATTTAGCCTTTGCTAACTTTATTATTCATTGTATTTATTAAAGTTGAATGATTTATGGCATTTATTGGCACTATTATGTATAATTATTGACACCCCACCGTGGACCTCACTAATTATTAAACCCTGGCTATGGCCATATCCAGTGTTGTATGTTGTATATGTTAACATATGTTATACATGTAGCCTGTTATAAGAGGATGCCAACTGAACGCAGTCTGTAAAAGTTCTTTGACAGTTAAATAAAAAAATTCTAAGAGCCATCGTAGAGAGTCAAGTCAAGTCAAGTATATTTATATAGCGCTTTTCACAATACAGACTGCATCAAAGCAGCTTCACAGCATAAACCAAAATAACACAACAAGGTTTGTTTCTAGTGTAAATTTATTGATTGATAAAATTAAATTAAATATTCCCAAAATATCCCCAACTGAGCAAGCCAAAGGCAACAGTGGCAAGGAACCGAAAACTCCATCAGCAATCCACTTTTCCACGTTACCGGAGACAAAAAACCTGCATGAGTACAAACGGGATGAGATGCCACAGCATGACACAGCACTGACATCACAACCAACGTATAAATGCATCATTGACTCTAAAGTTTTACGCTTGCCTATGTACATGCCAACGTAAAATTACGATCTCATTCACGAACAAATGTTACGTGTGACGTTTGCATAGGTATTTGCTTACCTAACAGCACATCATCCCTCACGGAAAGAAATGTCGTCTGATGTTTATGTATGTATACAGCAACGTGCCATCGCATCACAAATGCAAATGCAATCCTAAATAGAGCAACGCTATTGGCTGTTGTGCGGTCTGACGCGACACCCGAACATATACTTCGTATTTACGCGTACAAACTGTGCGTGTTAATGCGTACAAATTTCACGCGTTGCATATAATAAGTATTGTCCCCAACGGCGTTCCATAGGGGACAATACCTATTATATGCAACGCGTGAAATTTGGACGCATTAACACGCACAGTTTGTACGCGTCTTTTTGGTCCGTGTAAACGCGAACGTTTTGTACGTCTAAACGCGAAGTTTTTTGTCATGTTATTTAAAGACACGATCGTTTGTATCGCCTTAACGCAACATTTTTGGCCGTGTATTTTTTGTTACGTGTTTCTAGACGAACGTCATCCCTCACGGAAAGAAATGTCGTCTGATGTTTATATATGTACAGCAACGTGCCATCGCATCACAAATGCAAATGAAATCCTAAATAGAGCAACGCTATTGGCTGTTGTGCGGTCTGACGCGACACCCGAACATATACTTCGTATTTACGCGTACAAACTGTGCGTGTTAATGCGTCCAAATTTCACGCGTTGCATATAATAAGTATTGTCCCCAACGGCGTTCCATAGTTATCTGTCGTGCTTGTCAGTCTCGTCGCCGAATGACACAAAGCGAGCGCCATAATCGGAACGCCATACATGCACAGACACACACACACAAACACACACTCACGCACGCACACATACACGCACAGACAAACACGCAGACACACATACACAAACACACACAGACATGCACATACTACTACTTTTTTTAGGTATATACATAAACACGCAATACAGCCAAATTGCTCCACGTCATTTATTTTTGTGGAAAGCCAGTGCAGGCCTGAGCGGCGGTCATATTTTGTACCGCCCTGCGGTACATCTAGTTATTACAACATATTTGTTTGCATGGCTTAGTTAGAGTGGGGAAAAACGCCCCCCTTAAGGAAAATGTGACATTACAGTGAAACAAAACATAAATGTGACTAGAATTGCCATCCCGGTTTTGAGTGACTATGGCAGGAGTTATTCACCAAATATTAAAATTGCGCAGCCTTCATAATTAATTAGTATTTTGACTGAAAATATTTTTGTACAAAGGGGGCGTTTTGCCCCAGCGGTGGGGTAAAACGCCCCCCAAGGTGGGGTAAAATGCCCCCTTTCTTACCAACCAGTTTGCTTCATAGATAAACAGCAAAATGAACAGACTATAGTTTTTAATCTCTAAAAGTAAAAGGCAAGTAATGTATCAACATGTATATATATTAATATTTATTTGAAGAATGTCCAAAATATTTATATTTATATTTATATATAAGCCATGCAAACAAATATGTTGTAATAAATAAATAAATAAACATTAATTCATTAGCCATTCACAGCCATTTTAACATTTATGTTTATACATATAACTAAGCCATGCAAACAAATATGTTGTAATAATAAATAAATAAATAAATAAATATATACATAAATAAACATTAATTCATTAGCCATTTACAGCCATTTTACCATTTATATTTATATAACTAAGCCATGCAAACAAATATGTTGTAATAAATAAACAAACAAATAAATAAATATATACATAAATAAACATTAATTCATTAGCCATTCACAGCCATTTTACCATTTATATTTATATAACTAAGCCATGCAAACAAATATGTTGTAATAAATAAATACATAAGTAAAGAAATAAATACATAAATAAAGAAATAAATAAATAAATACATAAATAAACTTTAATTCAGTAGCCATTCACAGCCATTTTAACATTTATATTTATATAACTAAGCCATGCAAACAAATATGTTGTAATAAATAAACAAATAAATAAATAAACATTAATTCATTAGCCATTCACAGCCATTTTAACATTTATATTTATACATATAACTAAGCCATGCAAACAAATATGTTGTAAAAATAAATAAACAAATAAATAAATATATACATAAATAAACATTAATTCATTAGCCATTTACAGCCATTTTACCATTTATATTTATATAACTAAGCCATGCAAACAAATATGTTGTAATAAATAAACAAACAAATAAATAAACAAATAAATAAATATATACATAAATAAACATTAATTCATTAGCTATTCACAGCCATTTTACCATTTATATTTATATAACTAAGCCATGCAAACAAATGTGTTGTAATAAATAAATACATAAATAAACAAATAAATACATAAATAAATAAATAAATACATACATACATAAATAAACTTTAATTCAGTAGCCATTCAGCCATTTTAACATTTATATTTATATAACTAAGCCATGCAAACAAATATGTTGTAATAAATAAACAAATAAATAAATAAACAAATAAATAAATAAATAAACAAATAAATAAATACATAAATAAATAAATAAATAAACATTAATTCATTAGCCATTCACAGCCATTTTAACATTTATATTTATATAACTAAGCCATGCAAACAAATATGTTGTAATAAATAAATAAAAAACTAAATAAAAATAAAAAACATTAATTCGTTAGCCATTCACTGTTCATCCATGCACATTTCACAGATGAATTCCCCTCGAATCTCATTGGAACAATCTACATGTGCCCACTTTTGGCACCCCTCACACCTGATCCAGTCCCCCCCACTAATTGAAAATAACTCCCCACAGTAGAGGCATTCTGTATCATCTTTCTTCTTATTCTTCACTTCAGCTGCGCTTTTGCGTTTAACTTTTTTTTGTGTGCCTTTCTTTTGTGCAGCTATCTTGTCCTCCAACATTTTTTTATATGGCGAGGAGGTCAGCATTCACATGCCCTCTTTCGTGGCCTCTTGTTTTTTATTCTTGGCCTAGGGGACAGCTCTTCTAGAATCGAGGAGGGTGACTGACTTGGTCCTTTAAAAAGGAATAAAAAATACATTAGAATACAGAAACACACTGAGGCCTGTCAAAAGAACACACACACACGCACACATACAAACACAAAATTTAGTGATGAATAAGATGATGACGATGATGATGATGACAACAGTAATAGAGGTTGTAATACAAATTAAATTACCAGCTAGAGTGTGTTTTCAAGTGACTGGAAGGCACATTATAGTAAGCTCTTTAAAATACATAGTTTTTCTTACCATGTCCAGCTGGCCTCTGGAGACTTGTCCCAGGTTGTGGTTGGGAGTGGGCGCTAGTGCTGGGGACCAGGACCACGGATGATCCACTGGGGCCTGACACACACACACACACACGCACACACACATACATAATTTAGTGATGATGAAGATGATGATGACAATGACAGTAGCCTAACAGTAATAGAGGTTGTAATACAAATTAAATTACCAGCTGGATTGTTTTCAAGTGACTGGAAGTTTAATTAAGCTCTTTATAATAAATAGCCTAGTTTTTCTTACCATGTTCAGCTGGCAACTGAAGACTTGTCCCAGGCTGTGGTAGGGAGTGGGCGCTAGTGCTGGGCACCACGGATGATCCACTGGGGCCTGTCAAGACAACACACACACACAATTTAGTAAAGAATAAGATGATGATGACGATGATGATGATGACAATGACAGTAGCCTAACAGAAATACAGGTTGTAATACAAATTAAATGACCAGCAAGAGTGTGTTTTCAAGTGACTGGAAGGCAAATTATAGTAAGCTCTTTAAAGGAATACTCCACTGTTTTTTCATATTAAACTATGTTATTCCCTTAACTAAGACGAGTTGATACATACCTCTCTCATCTCAGTGCGTGCACTCAATCGCTCTGGCACGCGGCGACACTTTGATAGCACTTAGCTTAGCCCAGTTCATTCATTAGGATCCAAACAGAGATGAAGCTAGAAGCGACCAAACACCTCCACGTTTTCCCTAATTAAATACAGTTACACAAGTAGTTACACGACCAAGTATGGTGACACAAAATAAAACGTGGCGCTTTTCTAAGCGGGTAAACAGGATAAATATAATGTGTGGTGGAATAGCACTGGAAGCACTTCGACTCGGCGCAGTAAAAAGTCACGTTGATTCTAATGACAGAAGTGAGAGGGAGAGAATTTTTCAAGCGTGACTTTTTACTGCGCCGAGTCGAAGTGCTCCCAGTGCTATTCCACCACACATTATAATTATCCTGTTTACCTGCTTAGAAAAGCGCCACGTTTTATTTTGTGTCACCATACTTGGTCGTGTAACTACTTGTGTAACTGTATTTAAATAGGGAAAACGTGGAGGTGTTTGGTCGCTTCATCTCTGTTTGGTCCCTAATGTATGAACTGGGCTAAGCTAAGTGCTATCAAAGTGTCGCCGCGTGCCAGAGCGATTGAGTGCACGCACTGAGACGAGAGAGGTATGTATCAACTCGTCTTAGTTAAGGGAATAACATAGTTTAATATGAAAAAACAGTGGAGTATCCCTTTAAAATACATAGTTTTTCTTACCATATTCAGCTGGCCTCTGGAGACTTGTCCCAGGCTGTGGTTGGGAGTGGGCGCTAGTGCTGGGCACCACGGATGATCCACTGGGGCCTGTCAAGAGAACACACATACACAGTGTAGTGATGATGAAGATGACGATGACACTAGCCTTAAAGTAATAGTAGTTTTAATTGTTTACCAGCACTTATCTCCTCCTCAATCTCCCTGCTGTCTTTATACCCCTTTTCCACCAACAAGAACCGGGTGCTGGTTCAGAGCCAGAGCCAGAGCTGGTTCAGAGTTGGTTCGACTGACGAGCTTACTAGAACCGGTTTGCCTTTCCACCGGCTAGAGAGCCACAACAGAGCCAGATCTTACGTCACTGTATACGTCTCATGTTGCCCAGCAACCGCTAGTGCGGTAGCGCCAAACACAAACACGCCAGGCTTGTTCGAGATGCATCGGCTTCTCGCAGATCGATCGCCGCGTGACATCAAAGCACTGCGATAGCGATCTAAAAGCACAAGGAGTCGTGTGCTCTTCAAACACCCTGCAACTCCGATCGGTCCCTGCCGCTCCGATGCATCTCGAACAAGCCATCAACAATAACGGACGTTGTAATACTATGGATGCTCATGGATTTGCAAAAATACATCGGAATCCAACGCGTTCGTGCAGCTCGCCGTAACTTACATAGACGGATATTATAATCGAGCTGCTATTAGCTCGACTAGCTGCTATTTAAAAATGGCGGTCACAAGTTTCTATTCGTCTTGTTGGTCACGGTAACCCCGCCCCCAGCCCCTGACGCAAGCGGTTCTTTCTTGGCTCCGTTTTAGACCCTGCAATGATTTGGTGCTACTTAAGAACCAGTTTTACTGGTTCGGAGCTGGTGCTTTGGCGGTGGAAAAACAAAGAACCGATTTGAAACTAGGCTCTGGCTCCGAACCAGCACCAGCTCTGCCTTGGTGGAAAAGGGGTATTTGAGGGTTGGATCTGGCTCCTCAGTTACTTCGGCTCCTTCAAAGTCTTCATCTTTGTAGACGGTCTTGTCAACAGGCCACATCCCACAGGCCTTGAAACCCTTTTGGCCCCTCCCCACACACGCTGAAGCTGAGTAGGCTTTATCGAAAAGCCCACACACAGCATATCTATTCGTTGTCCTGGGTGAGAGGTCATCCAGTTATCTGCAGCTGTGTTGTATTTTGCCTTAAAAGACTTGAAAAAGGTGCGGTCTAATGGCTGCATCTTGTGGCTGCAGTGGGGTGGGATGGTAATCATTATCACCCCACGCTCTCTCGCAAGCAACACAGCCTCGAGGGTCTTATGCGAGTGGTGGCCATCCAATATCAGAATGTGAAGCCTCTGAGGAGTGCATCCAATGGTGTCACAGAAGTGTCTCAGCCACTGGAGAAACAGTGTACTGTACTGTACTGTCACTCCACCAATCGATCCTGCTGGGGCACCACACAGCAGGCGCTCATTCATTCTTTTTCGTGGAAAAATTAACAGTGGTGGTACAAACTGCCCAGCGGCGTTCATGGAACAGGCAGCAGTGACAGTAAAGCCTCTTTCCGCACTTGTGACTCTTGCCACCTGCCTCTTCCCCTTTGAACCAACAATTTTGTTTGGCTTCTGTACATTCTGGACACCCACCTCATCCATATTCCACAGACGGGTGGGGTCAACGTTTTCGCCAAGCCTATGGAGCTCATCCTCATAAATACGGAAGAACAGGTCCACCTTCGGTCTGTTGAACCCCACCATCCTAGAAATGCTCGTCGCCTGTGGAGTCCTGACAGACAGGGTTCCTTGTCTTCTTAGAAAATTATAGAACCAGTCTTTCCCTGCCATCTTGCGCTCTGAATTAAAACAATGGTTCAAGCCTAACCTCTCTGCCAGGTCATAGGCCAGCCTCCTTACATCAGTCGTTGAAAGCCCAAACAATGCCCTCTCCATTGATTGAATGTGCTCAGTTAACTGGAGCTCGAATGATGACGTAAACACTGCTTTGTGGCCTAAACACTTTGATCCAGACTCCAAAACCTTTTTATCCCTATGCCGCCTCAAGGTCTTTGGGGGGACTCCAAATTGATGGGCTGCAGCCTTCAAAGCAGTTCCCTCTTCAATCACTCTGATGGCATTTTGTAGAGCTTGCTCTGTATAAGCACCACGGTTACTTTTTCTCTTATATGTCCGCATCTATATGGAGAGAAAAAATATATATATGAGGTTGAGATTTGTACACTAGGCCTTTATGGGGTTGATAATTTATGTATTTGTTCACCAATTTGTTTGTATCACCAAGACAAACAGAAAACAATAAATAAATATTAAACTTATACATTTGTATATTTATGTAGTGAAATATATTCAATAAATGCATTAAAAGCCACTATGTTTTATTATTGGGTCACCTAACCACCTTCCATCAGTGAGCTAACTGTGCTATCAAGCTAGCCTAATGCTCACTTGAGGTAAAAAAAAAATATTTTGTTCAAATATTTTGATTTTACCACCTAGTTATACTGAATTAAGTGTAAAACAAAGGATTTGATAGATAGAAATATGTTATTATAGTAATTATGATAGAGAGAAACTATGCCCTCTGGGGGGCGTTTTACCCCTCAGCGTAGGGGGCGTTTTACCCCACAATCTATGACTTTTTTAAAAAATGTTTGATTTTTAAAATATAATTATATTCCTTATAAATAACATTTCCTCTAAAACTACAGACTTCACTATTCATCTATCATACATCACTGTGATATCCTGCAGACCAGTATTCTCTTAAACACTTGTTTACAAATATCTGAAAATTATAGCACTTACCATGTAATCCTCTTCTCTTCAAATACGTCGCTGGTGTCAGCTTCTCCAAGGAGATTTGTTTATCCCCGTTGTCAACGTAGTGCATAGCAACAGTGAAAATGTATCTTGACTCCCTCTAGTGGTTATTTTGGGAAAAACAGGTAGGGGGCGTTTTACCCCAGGGGGGCGTTTTCCCCCACTCTACCCTAATATAAGTGACTTTGTCTTTGTTGTATTGTTTTTGCTGTTTTTAGTCAAATAATTGTGAACCACAAACTGAGCCTTCGTTTTAAAGGGCAATTTCCAAATATATTTTATTTATTTGTTATATTATGGGTATTTTATAATACAGCATAAATAAAAACAAGCACACGTAATGTGTATGCCTATAGGCTAAACACCACAGTTTTTTGGTATTGTTTGTGTGAACTTTTATCCCCAACCATATTTCTTCATGGGCTCCACTCCAGGGGTCACGCTCAGCACCCCTACTTCCCATGGTACTAACTGTAATTAACAGTATGCTGACCCAGTTTATATGTAAAATCTTTGGTAGGCTATATGTAATCTATATGTAATATCTAAAAACACTTTACAGTGTGATGGAAATAAACTTTTCTTAAAGTGTCTTGTACAGTATATCACCACAGATTTATTGGCACCCTTCTATCTGTGTTGTACTGTATACTGTAATAGACAATTGTCCTGCAGAATGATGAGTTTTTTTGTAAGAAAAACATTGCGAGCAAATGTCGAATTGTTTTTTGAAATTTAAATTATCAACGTAAGAGGCTTTAGGCTGTCTGATTAACTCTGTATGAACAAACACCCAGCTTTGCAGTATAGGTGGCACAGAAGCAGCATCTGACCCTGCATTTAGATTTACATGTAATAGATTACATGTAATTGCACAGCAATTTCATTCTAAGAGGCTATTAAATGTGAAGTGACAACATGAAACACTACTTTCAAAATATAAAAAAACACCAGTAGTTGGTGGCAAGTCAGCCTGATAATGATTAAATACCAATTTTATCCCCATCAGATCACTCAGTTTCTGATGCAGAAAAGTTAGTTCATGCATTCATGATCTCGAGACTAGATAACTGTAATGCTTTATTAGCTGGTTGTCCTGCATCCTCAATAAACAAGCTCCAGTTAGTCCAAAATGCAGCCGCTAGAGTTCTTACTAGATCAAGAAAATATTATCTATAACACCGATTTTAATATCACTACATTGGTATTAACTACCGTATTAACTACAAGGTATTGCTACTGACTTAAAGCCCTAAACGGCTTAGCTCCAGTCTATTTAACGGATCTTCTATCGCCCTACAATCTATCGCGCTCTTTAAGATCACTAAATTCGAGGCGTTTGGTCATACCTAGGATATCCAGATCCACCAAAGGAGGGAGAGCATTTTCACATTTAGCTCCAAAACTCTGGAATAGTCTTCGTGATACTGTTCGTTGCTCAGACTGGCTCTCCCAGTTTAAAACTAGATTAAAGACGCATCTCTTCAGCCAGGCATTCATATAATATTTTTAATCTTACAGTTAAATCCGGTCTCTAGTTCATAAACGCCAGAAGAGAACTGGCCCCCGACTGAGCCATGGGTTCTCCCAAGGTTTTTTTTTTTTCTCCATTAGGTCACCTGATGGAGTTTTTCGGTTCCTTGCCACTGTTGCCTTTGGCTTGCTCAGTTGGGGATATTTTGGGGATATTTAATTTTAATTTTATCAATCAATAAATTCCATTAGAAACAAACCTTGTTGTATTATTTTAATTTAATACTGTGAAGCTGCTTTGATACAATCTGTATTGTGAAAAGCGCTATACAAATACACTTGACTTGACTTGACTTGACAATTTACTCATTTAGGCTCACAATAAGCAGATTACATAATTATACAATGAAAAAAAAAAAAATATATATATATATATATATACACACATATATAAAGGCAGGATCACTTACTGGTGGAACCCAAATGGAAGTTCAGTCCTGGCTGTATAATCAAACAATAAAAACGAGAAACAATGCATGCCATCAAGAACATTAGTAGTATTAACATATACCATGTGTCACTTTTGGGTTAATATTTGATTGATTTATGACCCCCTTGTCACTCATGATTGACAGGGAATCGTGTGTCAAAAACAAGGTCTCTGATTTACAGTGCCAAGCTGGCTGAGATTTGCTTCCTGATTGACATGTGACTGCGTTGTCACATATCCACACGTGGTGATGTCCGGTAGGGGATGTTTTAAAAGACAAAAACAGATCAAACAGATCAAACAGATGTGTCTCTGATTTACAGAGCCATACTGTCTAGCCATTTGTTGATTGGTATCTGACTCCTTCCAGTCTGATGGGGCGAAGGTGTCTGGACAGGACGCGCGATGTGTATTGCAATATTTTCTGTGATGGTAGGTGCGTAAATGGCGTTGTGAGGGAACAGCCTACATTTAACACTTTTGACCATGCGTAGGTACCTGTATAAAAATAGGGGTTTATTTCATTCAACAAACAGCTCGCATCAGCGTCCCTGTCTCGTCCTCAAACTACAATTTTCAACGTTGCATTTCGTTATTGGAAACGTGAGTGTTGTTCACAAGAAGATGGACGCCGGTCTTAACAGTAAGCGTGTTTTATTATTTAGTAAATATTGTTAAGAAACTTACGAGAGTCACAGTTCTATTGCGTTACTTAAAACAGGTTTTCTACGCTTCAGGTGGTGTGACTGATATGAGTCTTTTCGATATCGTTGAGGAGATTAATTTCCTGAATCAAGCGAGTGGTACGTAATCATTACGTTTTATGTTTAAATGTTAATATTGTTTGTATGCTTGTATGTGCATGTGATGCATAAACGTTTTTTATATATATATATATATATATATATATATTAGGAGGAGCTCAGAATCTGAGATCTAGCACTGTAAAGGATCCTTTGCCAGAGCGCGCGGATGTCCTTGTGCATCGTAAGTGTTCTGCTTCCTAAAACTGATCCGTATGCGGTGTGTGTGAGAACACATGCTTCATATACTGTATTGTGCGTAGGAAAAATATCGTATCTTCTTTGTATCTCACTCTCTCTCTCTATCTTTTTTACCAGCCCGACCGAAACGGGAAACTGTCACAGCTTTAGTACATACTAGAGCACCGCGTGACAATGTGCACATTCCCCCGATCCGTGAGTGTATTTCGACATTATCGATCATTATACTATTTGCTATTACGGTGTGATGATTTTAGTTTAAAACTTCCTTATGTATTTCCAGAAGGCTTATCAAACGTTGTGAACCGTGTTGGTGCGTCTGAATCCACTAACGATGCTGCGAAGACTAATTCGCGTGGAATAGAGGCAAAGCCGAAAAACAGACTCAAGCGGAAAGCTGGTGTGAACATCGCCCCAAAAGCAAAAGTACCAGTTGATTTCAAACCACAGACATCGAGTCGGAAGAAGCCAAGACGATCAGCTGTTAAAAGTATGTGAACAAACAAAACTGGTGGAATGATTTCTCTTTATACTAAATCAGATACAAACAATGTAGTAGAGTATGATATTGTTTTTATTTGGATGTAATAGAGAGAGAGCTCATGTCTCTCTCTCTCTGGGTGTTTGTGTGTGTGTGTGTGTGTGTGTGTGTGTGTGTGTGTGTGCGCGTGCACGCACGCGTAGGTCTATTGCAATAGTTTAAAACTGTTGTTGACATGCATAATGTTTAAAACGTAAACATGCATATCTCTTAGAGTATGCTTTTAGCCTATCTTTTTAACAGGCTGTAGTGGTGAACACTGTGTAAAAGTGCCTCTTCTCAAATACCTTTATAAATAGGTATGTTGAAAATAAAATAAAAAATATAATAAAGTTAATCTTTTAACGCATAAATTATTCTAAATTATTCTATTTTTCTCCCATCTCTTTTCTCAACAGATGTGGTCGTGGATGACAATGTGGTTCCCGATATAAATGATGTACAGAGCTGGAGTGATGGACTGATAGAATCGTGGGATGACTGTGTGTTTACACCCGAACCCGAAACACAGCGACCTGTTCCATCCAGCAAACGTGTGGTGGCTGTGGAAGAATCTGACCCTGAACAGCTGCCTTCAAATCAGGAGGCTTTCAGACAGGAATCACAGCCCAATATAGACACTCAACAAATAATCAGAGCGATACATGCAATTGAGAAAAAGATTGATGCTCACGCACATTCTACAGCTACAGTGCTACAACAGCATGGTGTTTGGATTAAGCAGCTCATGGCAACACAACAACAGCATGGTATTTCGTTCAAGCAGGTCATAGCTGCACAACGACTGCATAGTGGATCTGTCCAAAAAGCGGCCGTAGATCAATGTTTGTCGGTGGAATTGTTAAAGAAGGTCGTGTTCATGGCAAAAAAGAATCACCGGTGAGTTGTCTTTTTCTTTTTCTTTTTGCTGGGTGTGTTATACTTTTTCTTTTATACAATGTTTTTTTTTTTTTTTTTTTTTTTACATTTATCCCAAGCTGTGTGTGTTATCGCTATGATTGTATAGTTGTTGGTTAGTTGGTTTTCTTTCTTTTTTCACTGTTTTATTTTCCGTAGTTATTTCATGTGTAAAACCTACGTGTGTTTAAATAAAAACAAAACAAAAATTGATTTAAAATGGCCAAACGTTGTCGGGAGTCAGATGATTTTGATCAGGATCGGGTAGCAAGGTTTAGACGAGATGATGGCAGTGTGGTGTCCCTTGATCAATGCAGTACCACAGAAACTTTGCGCTATTTAATACAGACAATGGATGAAATTAATAGGCCTAGGTCTACAACAGATACATTGCTAGAATTATTAAACATCATGAACACAATGTCAGATGAATATCCAGAACCAAATTCTGATTTTGAACATTTTGTGAATACACCACATAGAGGGGATATGTCAGATGAAGATCCAGAACTAAATTCTGATTTTGAACATTTTGAAACTACCCAACAGTCAGGAGAGGTGTCTGAACCTACTCCAGAACCAAATTCTGATTTTGAACATTTTGATACTCCCCAACAGTCAGGAGAAGGGGTGTGTACCCAGTCACAACCCACACTCAATCCTGAAGCATCCAACATGGGTCTCACACATGATGATATAGAATCACTTGTAAGAGAGGGTGGTGATGTGAGTGGGTACACTGTACTGCCACGAACTCGGTTCAATGGTCTGGAAATCCACAGGCTTATAAATCTGCGGGAAATATCTTCTACAGATTTAGCAGCCTACACTGTGTTTTTACATGACACCCTTTCTGAAATAGTGGCGTTTTCCAGACTGTTAGGCGGAGATGGTAGTTTAATCAGCATCACCTTGAGGGGTCCTAGTTTGACATCAGATGTTAGTACACTTTTGTCAGGTAGCAATGGTTACAGTGTTGATCTATTTATAAACGAGCTTGAAAAAATAATGCAGAGTAACTGATGTGCAGTTTGATGAGAGAATGAATTTAAGAGTGTCGATAGCAAGAAGTAAACGTGGCGGTGCTTATCGTAAGTTACGTGACCTTGCTCACAATGAAGTGATTGGTAAAAACAGACTTAATCTGTTCTGCCCCACGAACGTTTCAAACAACCTTTGTTTTGCAATCTGCCTGGCACATTTCCTAAACCCACAGAAACCGCACGCTGAGTCAGTTGCATCTTCATTGCAGAAGTCAGCTGGATATGCTGATCAACACAAGATAGCGTTTAATGACATCAGACAGTTTGAACGCATGCTGAATGTTAAAATAGTTGTCTTCTATCGGTCTGATACAGGTGTTTTGGAGAAGTATACAAACACAGACGACCCGCATGCTAAAACAGTATTTTTGTACCTGCACGACAATCATTATTTTATGATTAAAAATCTACGTGCATTTATTGGTACACCATATGTGTGTGAGTTTTGCTACCAGGGATTCACCTGTAGGAGAGATCACAGATGTCGGTACGTCTGTGATGTCTGTAATGACCCAGAATGTCATAAACACCCCAAAAAGCCAAAACATTGCGATGACTGTCTGCGTTATTGTAAGTCTGACTACTGTTTTGAGATGCATAAAAAACCACCTCAAGGTATGCAATATGCGCAGTGTGATGTGACTAAATATTGCGGAAAATGTAATAGACGCTACCATGTCAGCGGCCCTAAACCCAAACCCCATAAATGCCCTGCAGATCGTTGTGTGCACTGTGATGAGAGTTTGGTTACCGATGGTGTGCATCAATGTTTTATCCAGCCTGTTAAGGGGGAGGTGCCAAACGATCGTTACATTTTCTACGATTTTGAGACCCGTTATGAAAACGGAAGGCACAACGCCAATTTCGTATGCGCTATTACGTTTGCTGGCGACGAATTCGTGGCTGAAGGACCAGATTGTGTGGATCGCCTCGTTAAAAAATTCAGACATCCTCGTTACCGTAATTACACGTGGATTGCGCATAACACTTCGGGGTTTGATCATTTCATCCTTTTGGAATACTTTACTAAGAAGGGGTTTGCCCCTAAAATTACGATGCAAGGCTGTCGTCTAATCTTGATGTATGACGCGGCATTCAAACAGCGGTTTATTGATTCATACTCCTTCATACCCATCCGGTTAGCCAAGACACCCGTTGCATTTAATCTGCCTAATGCTGAGAAAGGATATTTCCCGCATCACTTTAACCGCGTTGAAAATGACAACTACATAGGACCGTACCCTGACAAGAAATTTTACGGGTACTCGACTATGTCAAGTCAAGACAGAGTGGCATTTGATAACTGGTACAGTACCACTTCCGACAAAGTGTTTGATTTTAAAAAAGAACTGGCGATTTATGGTAAAAACGACGTCGTTCTGCTGAGGGACGTATGTATGAAGTATCGCGATGAATTCATTCTGTGTGCAGGCCTTGATCCGTTTAATTACACTACTTTGGCAGCCACATGTATGGCTATGTATAAAACACACTTCATCCCTAAAGACACAATAGCGCTAACACGCAACAATGTGTACATCAACCAGAACAAGACATATTCAAACATCTCAATTGAATGGCTTGAATATATCCGAACATCACGGTCCATAGATGTTCAACACGCTCTAAACCGTGGTGAGGCGTCATTTGGAAAATACTATGTGGATGGTTTTTATGGTGACGGTACCATGAAAAAAGCATTCGAATTTCTCGGGTGTTTTTTTCATGGTTGCGAATGTTGTTATAACCCTAATGATCTCAATCCGTTATCAAAAGTACCTTATGGTATTCTGAAAAGACAATGTGATGACAAACTTGAAATTTTGGAGCGTGCGTACGGTCTTCAGGTCGAGGTGGTTTGGGAGTGTGATTGGGTCCGTGCTAAACAGACCGACACAGCGGTGATGGACTTCATGGCTACTTACAACCACCCTGAAAGATTGAAACCTCGTGAAGCACTTTTCGGCGGACGAACTAATGCGTTAAAACTGTACCACAAAGTCACGGAGGGCGAGCGTATTAGGTATGTAGATTTTACCTCGTTATATCCCTTCTGCCAAGCGCGAAAATGCTATCCAATTGGCCATCCTGAAATAATATACAAGGATTTTCAAAACCTTGAAAATTATTATGGCTTTGTCAAGGCTACCGTCATCCCTCCGCGGAAGCTGCTTCATCCTGTATTGCCTTATAGGACAGGTGGGAAGTTAATGTTTCCACTTTGTAGGTTGTGTGCTGAACAACAAAACCAGACACGGCCATGTGTACACACAGATGAGGAAAGGGCTATACACGGTTGTTGGGTTAGCATCGAGCTGTTAAAAGCAATTGAGAAGGGTTATGTAGTGGCAAAAATCGATGAGGTTTGGCATTTTCCCCAACGATCTGGAAACATTGTTTTGTGATTATGTTAAAACATTTTTGCAGTTCAAACAGGAAAGTTCAGGTTTTCCAAAAGATGTTGTGACTGATGCCGACAAAGAATCTTATGTTAAAGATTACTTTGAGAAAGAAGGGATTAAGCTGAATCTGGACAAGATCGAGTTTAATGCCGCACGCAGATCCATTATGAAGCTTATTCTTAATTCATTGTGGGGGAGGTTCTCTATGCGCGAACAGCTCCCGACAACTGAAATACTTACAGACCCTGAACAGTTTGCCCGACACATTTTTGGCATTGAGTATGACGTGAAACATTTCTCATTTGTGTCAGACACCGTAGCGATCGTGCAATGGTCTTACGCAGATGGGAAAGGAGCTCAGACACGTGACATTAATATTTTTCTAGGCGCTTTTACGACTGCCCACGCCCGGTTGGAACTTTATGATCTTATGGACCGGTTGGGGGACAGGCTGATTTATTGCGATACCGATAGTGTTGTGTACATATCTAAAGACGGTGAATACGAACCCCCACTAGGTCCATACCTTGGCGACCTTACTGATGAAGTCGGGGGCAACGATTTTATTGTTGAATTCTCCTCGAGTGGTCCTAAAAGTTACGGGTATCGTACAGCCAAGGGCAAGGTATGTATGAAGGCCAAAGGCATCACACTGAATGCTGTAAACTCTGAGGCCATCAGGCTAGACTCATTAATAGGACTTGTTGATCAGTATGTGAGGGGGCGGGGCGACAGCAGTTATATTCTTGCACACGCCGACAGTATAGTGAGGAACAAAAAGCAGTTCACATTACACAACAAGTCAGTTGTGAAAAAATTCCAAGTTGTGTACAACAAGCGTGTTTTGCTACCTGACCTAACTACATTACCATATGGCTACTGACAACGTTTTTGGTCATCGAGGGGTGGTAGACACAGCTGGATTCGATTTCAGATTGGATCACCCATTTTCTTGTGTATTAAGTGGTCCTTCTAACTCAGGAAAAACATTTTTTGTAAAAATGTTGTTGGAAAATGCTAAAAGTGTCATTTCAAAAAATGTTGAAAACATTGTATACATTTATAATTGTTGGCAACCTTTATATGACGAATTGTTGAAACTGTATGATATTAAATTTATTGAAGGTATCCCCCAGACTCTGAATGATGATCATTTGTTTCCCCCCGACAAGAATAATTTTGTTATTTTAGATGATGTGATGCAGGATGCTAGTAACAATTCTGAAATCCAACGTTTATTCACGATGTATGTACACCACAAAAACCTGAGTGCATTGTATATTGTACAAAACTTGTTTTCTCAAGGTAAATCCAGCAGGACCATCAGTTTGAACACCAATTATCTGGTGCTGTTCAAAAACCCCAGAGACAATACACAAATTAATGTATTAGCACGCCAAATGTACCCCCGAAACACAAATTTTTTTATGGAGTGTTATGAAAATGCGACCAGCATGCCTTTCGGGTACCTTTTGATTGACTTTAAAGCAAAAACACCAGAGCAGTACCGTCTCAGAACAGACATTCTGTCACAATATCCAGTTGTGTACGTTCAGAAAAGAAAACATTGACATTGTTAGACGGAATTTGAAAATGTCTGCAAGACTTTTAAGAAACCTGCCTCTTTTAAAACTGTTATTAAAAGCTACACCTAAACAAAGACGTGTTATTTTAGAGGCTGCTGCAGACGAACTCATTGTGACGTTGTGTGAAGTAGCTCTTAACGTAGTCCATGGAAATATTCCACTATCACCACAACAATATCAGAAACTAAAGAGAAAAAGAAACGAGATCAAAATTGTTGCAGATAAAAAGGTTGGCGTTAGACGTAAAAGACGGTTAATCAATCAACAAGGCGGATTTCTTTTACCTTTGTTAAGCGTTGCAATTCCATTTATAACCAGTTTAATTACATCTAAATAAGCTGGTGATGGAGTATGCCGAGAAGATGTTTTTAATCCCGCAACACCAGTTGGATAAACTGAAATCCTCTAACACCCGCGAGTCTATACATCATGTTGTGGAGAACGATTTGGATACGACTATAAGAAATATATTGCAAAGGTCTGACATAGACCACCACGAAAAAGCTAAGATGTACACCACTGTTTTACAGAGGTTTTTAACACTCGCTAGACTGGGGGATAGGGAATCTTCCACATTAACATTAAGTCTTCCACAGCCTGACAGCCTTGTAAAAGAAGGTCCACACCCAACAGACAGCGTTACAGCCCACTATGGTTTAGATGATTTTGCAGATGAGGTTTTAAAAAATATTCCACAGAGGAGCGTGAAAAATGTCCGTTACATTTTAGATAAAATGTCTAAAACTAAAGATATTACGTCGTGGACTGAGTCGGGGGAGTTTGTGTTCACAGGCAGAACAATCCCCGGTTCACACATGCTTGACCTTGTTAAAAGTATCACAGCTCCGCATAAGATTGCTGATGAGCGGAGACCAGGCGGATGGCACGAGTTTCTGGAGGCTTTTGCTAATTTAAATCTGCCATACTCTGTGGTACCAAACCAGTATGTCAGACAAGCAATTAACTCATTCAAAACCAAATCGACCCCTACTGTAGCCGATTTACCTAAGAAGAGTAAAAAACGGAAAGTGCATCTGAGCACACCGATACATTCAAAACATCCAGAAGACATCTTGTTCAATTCACCCAGTCTAGACCAGAGTCGATGGTTAAGTTTTTAATCCCCCAGTTTGTGTTTAGCCTATTGCGTTCTCTGTTTTTTTTTTGTTGTTGTTGTTTTGTTTTGAGAACTTATGTGTTATGAATTGCATGTATTGTTGAATATGTAGTGTGTATGTGTAATAAAAAAGACTTTAAAGAAATATCTGTTTCTCGAGTATCTTTATTTAAAGATATTAAGCATGATACATGTACATTGCACCCAATTGCACACACTGAATACATTTGAAAACATTGTCATTACATGGAACATGTTTTAGTTTTTTCACAAATGTTGACACCATTTTATCATTTTTAATTAAATCATTGGTATACAATTTCAACACATAATCATAATCATATCCCTTTGACATGTGGTAGAGAAAGAACACACAGTGTTGACCACACGTGTCTGATGAAAAATCTTGGACTTGCACAGTGGAATGTAGTACTTTACTAGAATTATGATTTAAAAAGTCTTTGATTACAGGGTGAAAGCCTTGGTAATCTGGTTTATTACCAAAACTATCGAAAAAACAACCTACTCTATCAGCATTTATGTAGATTGCCAACCAGTGTTGGCCTGGGAGTCCTGATGGATCTGTATTGATTAAAACCATTGATGGTAATGTTCTTAAGGGGGTTTTCGGTAGATAGTCACACGGTAGTACTCCAAGAAAATAAGTATTGCACGAAATCTTATCCATGACACCCGTAAGTTGTACTGTGTTCATTTTAACGCCTTAATAGTAATCAACAAGTACCTGTCGTCGATTTGACACTTCAATTATGCTGTCAAATAATGCGTAAACAATTAAGTTAACAGTCTGTGGTAGTGGTTGTCTAAAGCGCGCTTCTAGTCTTATATTGCCGCTTTTGATAAGTGATACATGCTGGCTGCACTCCTCGTCTGGTGTCAAATTGAACGAGTAGAGTGCATAGCCATGCAGAAAATCCTCCCTATCGATACTCAGAGCCTGGTTTTTAAGATGCTTTCCTGAAGCCAGCGCCAACTGGTAAAACTCCCGCACTGCAGAACCATTTTCATATTCAGGCTGTAGAGGCTTCGAGGGGTATTGTTGACCATCCAGATAAATAGCTAAAAATTCTAAATCGTAGTTTTTAAAGGCAAAAGGGTTTTTATTAAATGCCCCGACAAATGCATCATTATCAACCATCGCTAGAACCAGAGATTTTGGTAAATGCCCTAAGAATAAGTTCTCTTGATTACAGACCCGGGAGCCGGCTGGTAATGAAAAGCTTTTCAAACACACCCTGTCGATGGGATACTTGGCTGTGGTTGAGAGTAGGGCTTGCGCATGACCCAGTCTCACAGCTGGTGACACTGTCACTTTTTTCACAAATAGCGACGCTGTCTGGATGTTCAGTTTGTAGGCTCTGTCATTGCTCCTCATCAGACAGAACTCGTCTTTACCCCTTGTCATTCTAATTTTAAGGTCCAATCCATTGAGTAAAAGTTTATCTTGAAAGAAGATGTCACTATGAACTGGCGCAAGTAGTTCGACCACGTTACTAGCGTTGGTGAAGGCTGCTCTCTTTGTCAGACCGCTATTTTCTCCGGCGGGGTCCGACACATCCATATGCCCCGCCTTGTCTTCGTAAAAGAGTCCCGCTGAGAAAAGTGTTTCAAGGGTGTCTTTATCATAATTAGTAAGACACTCTATCATACAGCGGTATGGGTATGTGCTAACTCTGTGAAATGAGTCGATCTCCAAGTGATACGTCCACTTGTGAAAAAAATGTGGCTCCCGGATAGTTAACAAGCCCCACGGGATCTCCGTCTGCAATATCCGTTCCATCTGCATAAGTGATTTTGACACGCATAAACAACAATGTGTTGTTTAGATCCACGTAATCCTCTCCATTCCCCGCAATAAAAAATTCCAGAGGGGATGTGTCAGATATTGCTGATAATGGTGGTATTTCTATATAAGTGTTTTTTTCAATAGCGGTTTGAGTCAGTGGTACAGTAAACAGATCCAGTTCGGTTTTTAAACACTCTTCTGACATGTTGTGAAGTAACGCCATGATCTAAAATATTGTTTTAACAGAACTCCTTGATCTTTTTGAAGCACTGCTCTTAGCTGTCTCCTTGCGCTTGCGTTTTACAACTGATGTTTTCTTGGGGGCTGTTTTGTTTTCTTCTGCTTCTGGCCACTCCTCTGCACACCCGGAGGCCTAGGTACGCTTCTGCGTGCCATCACCATCAACCCGGATCCGTCTTGAGTATCGTGATTGTTATTAAAAGATCGTGATAACGTATTACTAACAACGTCACTTAGTATGTTTTTCGCTGTTGATTTAAGATGTGGCTTGGCTATGCTAAATCCTCGTCTTAGTAGTGGTATAGCCATTCTAAAGAGACCCCTAAAAAGACCACCCAAACCAGCGCCATACATAACTCCGCCTCCTGCATACCCCGGAAGTCCATTTCCCGCTTGATTCTGGTAATAGGCCACATAACGCATGGGATCAACATTGTGATTGTTGAAATACACCATTTTAATGAAAATTTTTTACTGGCCTAAAGTGTAGTTTAATGCACACTTTCCCGTAAGAAAAAGGGATGTGGTGATTTTGATCGTCCTTCACTTCTATAGCAATATCTGTGATGACCGATTTGTTGACAGATGCGTAGTGGGGTTTGTCGTATCGAACACTGACTGTGTTATTGTTATCACCTGTTATTTGTACACACTCAAGGAGCGGCACAAAGGCATCACCTACTGACTGGTATCTGATAATATCTGTGTATATATAAAGAGTATAGAAGCCACCGTGTATGTCTGCCTGATGCATTGCATATGTTACAACATCCTTTTCAAAATTAGTTTTTCCAGGGTTTGTTTTTTGTCGCATAGAATCTCCTATAGGAACACCTGGTTTCAACCCTAAAATAATGGCTAGTTTTCCATGGAATGTTATTGAAATGTTGGGTTTTGCTTTCAGAAATACTTTGTTTTTTACAACATCGTAACCGAATGATCCATGAGGGGCTAGTAAATCATTTATCACGCTAACAACAGATGGGACCTTGTCGTAATAACCAGTTTTTATCGGTATGCGTAGTTTCGATAATTCGGTCTTCTTCACATCTACACCACGGCGTATGTTGTTAGTGTTTTTTCCGTCGTCGACAGTGATGGGTTCGATGTTTATCTCAAAAACTGCATCTTTGCTGTTAAATGTGTACCAACTTCTAGGATATTCGATTTGAACGAGCCCCACCTCCCATTCTCCTTTTATATTTATAGGTGTAGCCATCCTTGTTCTATAATTAGAGATTGTATTATCAGGGTATACAGACCGTGAAGCATTGCATGGTAGTGTGACATAAAAACCACCCTCTGCCATGTCTGTTTTTATACAACTGCAGACAATCTGTCCTTGTCCTTTATTTTTATGGCACCTGTACGTCGACTAATTCTTTCTGATCGATCCATGATGCAAATTTTGCAGGCCATCCGAGCCACTGTACCAGTACTAATGTTTTGCGACCCTTCGTCTTCTTATCCAAAATCTTTTCAACTTTAAATGTCTTGTTTTTACTAACAAATATTTTTTGCAATTCTTCAGCATAAAAAACACCGTTGATAACATCCCCATCATAATCACTCAATCTGTAAACAGGGGGGTCTCGTGGAATACGTGCTGAAACAGTGAAATACTCTTGTGTGTTGTTTTCCTCATACCCTTTGGCAAACGGACCTCTGACTTTAGAAATTCGAACCACGTCACCAATCTTGTATTTAAATATGGGGACAGCATTGCGTGGTTTGGTATCTCCATATAGGTTATGTAGCACCACAGATTCGTTTTCTACACGCACATCAATCGGTCTCATCTTGATGCTTCTGTGATAGCTCACATTGTATCCTTGTGTAATGTCTTGAAGTATGTCGATGTAACGTTTGGAGTTTATAGCTGTTAAATATCTCCACATTCTTCCTTTTAAGGTTCTATTAAACCGCTCGATAACACAAGCCTTTAATTCTGTGTCTGTTGCAAAATGGTTAATATTGTACTTTTTTGTCACATTTTGAAAGTGTTTGTTAAAAAACTCCTTTCCTTTATCTGTCTGTAATTTCTGTGGTACGCGACCCTCTTTCAGTATGGATTCAAAAGCTTTAGAGACCTCTACACCACTCTTGTTTTTTAATACACGTGTCCATGCGTACTTACTAAACAAATCGATGCATGTCAACAGAAAGTGGTTGTTGTCATTTACCTCGGCATATGCAGACATATCTACTAGATCGGCTTGGAACTGCATATCAATACCATAGACAAAAACCCGATTCCTTTTATATTTTAGCGGTGCACTTCTGTGTAGTGTATATGCATCCTCGCCAGCGAGCCAATCTGAAACTTCTTTATCGGTTAAACGGATCCCCGTCTCTTTTAAAACACCTTCTTTTAAACGTTTTTTACCCCCTAAAGAACCAGGGTTAGAAGGTGTGTAATAAATCTTTTTCATTTCTTCTGACATATTGACACTTCAGGCTCCACAAAAGAATAACACAGATGGTTTAAGTGATTCAGGTTTTATTTCTTAAACATTAAAAGGATACAAAAGGTATCATACAGCATCGATGTAGTGTAGAAATTTTATACACATCACAATATTTTTCTCAAGAATATAATCAACCAGCGTTTCAACAATTTCACAAACATCAGTCTGATTGTTTCTTGTCAACATGTCCACACATAGATCTGATACATATGTACACAAGCATAATATATCAGCTATTCTAATAAAGCTACCACATTCAGTCATCAGGTCTAAAACTTTTCTGATGGTTACACAAACTGGATCACCAGCATTAACACATAATCGCATCATATCAGACCATTCATTTGGCACATTTCTTACAAAAGACATTTGTTTCTTAAGGTTTGTTAAACGTTTGGCATCAACAACACATCTGTTTACAGTAACCGATACATTGGCACATTCATTAATGTTGTTATACAACAAGGTGGTCATCTCACATCTAATACGTTTTTTAAGTAGACACTTAGCCAGTCCTGTTGCAAAACAAGTGTTCCCCATGCTGTTGTCACAAACAGTCAACTTGGACAATACCTTTCCAGCTGTCCACAGCGTCATAGACAATTTGTTCACTGCCGCTGTCCACAACTTTCTCTCTGACTTCACGAAGCTTCTCAACAATAAAAACCTCGTCACGCAGCTCGTGTAAAATAGCATCCACTGACCCCTGAATCCTCTGGGGGTGAACCCTTAAACCACAACGACTCAATGCTTGAGCAACGATGTGCTTAAGGTCTGGCCTAACCAGATTACGCGTCAGCTCATCAAAGTAGGCATCAAAGAAATAGGGGTCCGGTTCAAACAAACAGGAATGTCTAATCTGACTGGGGTGATCCACTTCACACCACAAACAGATTTCTTTCAGCTTTTTGTTGATAACGTGTTCCAGAAGGACAACAACAGTCGCTTTTATGATTTTGAACCCGTCAGAACGAATACAACTGTCTGTGTCATCAATTCCGGCTAAGGCCGCAGCTCCAGCTATGGCACCGGTGTTGCCGTATGGAGTTGTAAGGAAGGTCAGGTTGTGATATCCTAGATCCATACAAAATTTATCCAACCAACTGTTGTCATAGGTTTGTGGGTGGGGTTCCAGCAGTGTGGCATTGTCATCAGGCATCGCTGGGGCCGTCTCAGGGGTGTTGCTGTAGCAGTAGACGGGTGTAGATCCGTGAGACATGGTGAATGAATGTTGCGAATGCACCGATCCGTACACGTTTTTAATGACTGTAATATGTGGGTGGGCTTAAGAGGCGGTCTTCGGGGTTGGTAACGCCCTTCTCAGGGTGAAACAATTGCATCTTTACAGAACTGTAACGATCATACATGTCACACCATCTAAACATCTTGTTTATGCTTGTAAATATATTGTCAAGCATACGAGCATCTCTCCACTGAAACAGAAATTTCATGTCCTAGCACGTGTGATGCTCACATTCTCGAATAGGCCAGGCCTGTACGTTGAGCTTTGTCTTGTCGTTACAACAAAAAATATAAACACAGTCGTCTGGTAGCTTTTTACTGTGGTCACCGACCACCCGAAATCTTGTGTTAGGAGCTGATCCATCCCACTCAGCGACGTATAACGGATCATCACCACAGTCGTTCAAATCTCTCCAAACGTAGTTGAAAAACAGAAACCAGTCTTTGTCTTGAAAAATCAGACATGGAGTATGACATGTAAATTCGTCTCCAACATCAGCAGTGTAGAGTTTCACAATACGCAGCACCTTGTCAAACGCATATCTCAACACACGTTTACTAGACAATGGGAAATCACTTTTCACATTAGCCGTGTCTTCATGAAGAAACTTTGTCAAGCTAACATTTTGCTTTTTCCTTGGTGCAAAAGTTAGTTCCTCTCTCATTTCAACAGGTCCTCTTGTTGGAGAAATACACATAACCTTTCTAGGGGTTTTAGGAGTTCCCGAAGCAGCCATTGTAACAGGAAAAGATGCAGAATGTCTTCTGTGTCTAACACAGCAACCCCTAACCTTATTTAATCCATGGTGTAGTTAGTGACGTAGGTGTGAAAAGACATGCCAGGAAAGACCCTATCATAAAAACTTCATTGGCATATGGTGAGGTGTGAGTATTCACATGTCAATCAGGAAGCAAATCTCAGCCAGCTTGGCACTGTAAATCAGAGACCCTGTTTTTGACACACGATTCCCTGTCAATCATGAGTGACAAGGGGGTCATAAATCAATCAAATATTAACCCAAAAGTGACACATGGTATATGTTAATACTACTAACATTTATTGATTCCACAGGAACTTGATCCAGTTTCCCCCATTTTTACTAATAACTACTTTGTGTTAATTCAGAGAACATTCAGAGAACAGTAAGGCAAATGTCACAGGTCGGGGTGGAGCGCCAGCGGGCCGCCCACCCCTTCGCTTGCGTGCCGCCCCTGAGGAGCCGGCCGCGGGCACGAAGGAGACAGGCAGAGACAGAATTCAAAATAAATATTTTTTATTAAATAATAAAAAAACAATATTAAAAGTCTCTTCAGTTCAGGTTATCTTCATGTGTCTCTTCACATTTCTCAGCACCTTCGGACAGAGAGAGGAATGGACATAATCCACAGCTTCCGCATTCTCTTCAGCGTTCTCTTCGCGTTTCTCAGCACCTTCGGACAGAGAGAGGAATGGACATAATCCACAGCTTCCGCATTCTCTTCAGCGTTCTCCGCGTTTCTCGGCACAGCATTAGCAGGCTCTTCAAGCATTAGCAGGCTCCTCAAGCATTAGCCGGCTCTTCAAGCATTAGCCGGCTCTTCCAGCATTAGCAGGCTCTTCCAGCATTAGCAGGCTCTTCACTGGACTCAGACAGAGGGAGGAATAGATACGTGTAACTCACAGCATTAGCAGGCTCTTCCAGCATTAGCCGGCTCTTCCAGCATTAGCAGGCTCTTCAAGCATTAGCAGGCTCCTCAAGCATTAGCCGGCTCTTCAAGCATTAGCCGGCTCTTCAAGCATTAGCCGGCTCTTCCAGCATTAGCAGGCTCTTCACTGGACTCAGACAGAGGGAGGAATAGACACGTGTAACTCACAGCATTAGCAGGCTCTTCCAGCATTAGCCGGCTCTTCCAGCATTAGCAGGCTCTTCCAGCATTAGCAGGCTCTTCAAGCATTAGCAGGCTCTTCAAGCATTAGCAGGCTCTTCAAGCATTAGCAGGCTCTTCAAGCATTAGCAGGCTCTTCACTGGACTCAGACAGAGGGAGGAATAGACACGTGTAACTCACAGCATTAGCCGGCTCTTCAAGCATTAGCCGGCTCTTCAAGCATTAGCCGGCTCTTCAAGCATTAGCCGGCTCTTCAAGCATTAGCCGGCTCTTCAAGCATTAGCCGGCTCTTCAAGCATTAGCCGGCTCTTCAAGCATTAGCCGGCTCTTCAAGCATTAGCCGGCTCTTCGCTGGACTCAGACAGAGAGAGAAATAGACACGTGTAACTCACAGCATTAGCAGGCTCCTCCAGCATTAGCAGGCTCCTCAAGCATTAGCAGGCTCCTCAAGCATTAGCAGGCTCTTCACTGGACTCAGACAGAGGGAGGAATAGACACGTGTAACTCACAGCATTAGCAGGCTCTTCCAGTATTAGCAGGCTCTTCAAGCATTAGCCGGCTCGTCGCTGGACTCAGACAGAGAGAGAAATAGACACGTGTAACTCACAGCATTAGCAGGCTCTTCACTGGACTCAGACAGAGGGAGGAACAGACACGTGTAACTCACAGCATTAGCAGGCTCTTCAAGCATTAGCAGGCTCTTCACTGGACTCAGACAGAGGGAGGAGAATATGTATAACTCACAGCATTAGCAGGTTCTTCCAGCATTAGCCGGCTCTTCACTGGACTCAGACAGAGAGAGGAATGGACAGCTGTGATTGCGAGTGAACAACAGAAACAAATCCCACACTCACATTTCCACCACACACTGCAAGGTTTCACTCGTGCTCATTTCCACAATAAAACTGCAACTCAACAGACCCACAGTGCGCCAAGGCCTCCGCCCGCCATCCAGCCGAAGTTCTCTCTGGCTCTCTCATCTGTCTCTCTCGTCTGTCTCTCTCTCGTCCTCTCGTCCTCTCTCTCCCGCGGCCTCCCGCCGCGACCGCGGCCACGGCCGCTCACGTGCTGCGCGTCTCACCTCTCAGTCTCGTCGTGTCCCCTCTGCTCGTGCCTCTCTCTCCCGCGGCCTCCCGCCGCGGCCGTGGCCGTGCTGCGCGTCTCTCTCTCACAACCCCCGCGGGGAAGAACCACACTCACTTTCTCTTCCTCTGACTTTTTATACTCTCATGAGCTAGTGTGGCCCCATTCAAACGCTCAGCGCAAATTACCCACACCTGCTGTCAATCCGCCACTAGGTTACCATAGCGACAGGCACTCACCCAGGCTTATTTGTCACCCCGTGACACAAACTATTAAGCATGAACTCAAACAGGATCAATTAAGATTTTCAAAGCATTTTGGAACTCTTCTTGGTGGAAATTGACAGCACGTTTTCAGCTCATTCTGCAGGACAATTGTCTATTACAGTATACAGTACAACACAGATAGAAGGGTGCCAATAAATCTGTGGTGATATACAAGACACTTTAAGAAAAGTTTATTTCCATCACACTGTAAAGTGTTTTTAGATATTACATATAAGAAGATGATTTCACAGGTTTTTGATGATACTGATAAGAAGATGTTTCCGAGTTAGAGGATGCTTCAGAGATTGAGCACAGATCAACACATTCTCACTCCCAACTCGTCACATATGGACCCTTGGCCAGGACCCCCTGGCGTCACTTTTCAACGATCTGGGTATACCTTTAGCGTCAATTTTCAACGTGCAGGGTAGTCCGATAGACTTCTATAGAACTCTGAACTGGAGCCTGCGGCGTTGAAATTTGACGTCTTGGGGAACCGTTGTCCGCGGTGAATGGGCCGAGACTACAATAAATACAAAATTAAAAGGAATAGTCTACAATAAATGATCTATGCCAGGGCTAGTCAAATGGCAGCCCCCAGATCATCTTTATCTGGCCCTTCAACTAGTTTTTGATGTTTAAAACCTCTCGCAATCTGATATCAAAGTGCCCTCAGCGCAAAGGTTTAGCGCGTTCATAGGCAACAGCATTCAGCGGTGAGTTTAACAACGCACATGGTGAGCAACAGCATTCAGCGATGAGTTTAACAACGCAGATGGTGAGCAACAGCATTCAGCGGTGAGTTTAACAACGCAGGTATAACGGCATTCAGAGGTGAGTTTAACCAAAACAACGCCCAACTGCAGGTAAAACGGCATTCAGAGGTGAGTTTAACAACACTCCATGGCGCGTTCAAGTAAGCATTTAAGCGTTCTCTTACGAGAGGTTCTCTCGTATTGCGTAAGTAGCTTACGCATCGGGAAAGTCTTCTTTCTTCGAGATCTGAAGCCAAAAAATTATCCTTAATTTTGTATTCATTGTCAACGCAGTGCAGCAGCCGACAGACCTAGGCAGGCTGTATAAGCGTGCTCATTGGCTGCTCGGCTGCAACTGCTTAAGCCTATCGGTGAGCGCTCTGAACGCGGCAACCAATGAGGGCGCTTCACGCCCTCCACACCCTTCTAACCGTCAGAATGGGCGTGGCCAGCGTGTATATATTCAGCGCTCACAGGCTAAAATTCTGATTTTCTTGTCTTCAGCGACGCTCTTCGCATCGCTGGATCTTGAGAGCCGCCGCCGTTGAAACCAGCGACCAGCAAGCTTAGGACAGCGCCTGAGGAAGCCGGCCGTCTTCGCCGCCTTCAGCCATCTGTGCCTGCTACGCTATCCGGCGACATATCCTTTACATTATTACTGTTTCTGTGTGTACTCTAAAAGAGCACGAGGCGTTTTTGTAAAAACGCCTCGTTTTTGCGGCTCGTGCCGCGCCCCGCTCAGCAACGGAGACCGCCACCTCTCTGCGCTCTCCGCCTGGGCCGCGGGCACGCCGCCACCGCACTCTCCGAGTGCGAAGAGCTTTCAATGTCGACCCTGCGGGCTCGACTTGAAGCTTTCGACCAAGCTGTCGCTCCGCCTGTCCCTGCCGGGCCGCGCAATAAGAAGCGCCGCTCGCAGCGACCACCGGAGACTGTTGTGACTGAGGAGCTCGCCGGAACCTCTCCCTCGAGCTCTCTCTCGCCCTCTCCCTCCCGGCCGCTCAACCGCCGGCTCTCGCCCGCGCCGCCGCCGCGTCAGGAGATGAGGCGAATGTGATAGATACCCGTACTCTCCCTCTGTTCGAGCCGTGCAACTTCGCCGCTCACAAGGGATGGCAGAAGCGGACGGTCTCGGAGCGAGTTTCCTCTCCCTCTGTTCGAGCCGCGCAAACTGAGCCGCTCACGAGGGATGGCAGGAGCGGACGGTCTCGGAGCGAGTTTCCTCTCCCTCTGTTCGAGCCGCGCAAACTGCGCCGCTCACAAGGGATGGCAGGAGCGGACGGTCTTGGAGCTCTCTTTACGTTACAAGAAAGCTACTCCGTCCTCGCGCGTCACTCACCGGTGAAAGGGGAACAGAGTGTTTTCGTCCCGCCGTGGCCTGGACTATAACCTCCATTTCTCACACATTTCTCAGTCCCCTCTTAAGTCAGGCGACTGGAATTGTTACCATTGCAGTATACGAGCCTGTTATAAATACACGCTCGCCTGCAAGCAAACGCCGTCACAAGACATGATGACGCTAACCGAGTACTAATGTATTCTCCCCTGTGGCTCAGTGGCGGAATCCTAGACTGTCAAGCTAGAGTTCGATCCCCGCTCTCGCGGCAGTTAAAGTTTATGCTGTTCGCTTCTCCGAGCTCGCGGCCAGTTTTTCTTACATACAGAAAACAAGCCCGCTCTCTCCCTCGTTGGGCCGCGCAGATTGCGCCGTTCAAGGGATGACAAAGCGGACGGTCACGAGCAGCGTTCAGCGTGCGCGCCTCACTCACCGGCGAAAAGAGAAGAGAGTGTGTCAGTCTCGCTACGGCTGGACAACCGCCAATCCTCACACATTTCTCAGTCCCCTCTTAAGTTCAGGCGACTGGAAATATTACTATTGCAGTAAACGAGCCTGTTTTAAACACACGCACGCCTGCAAACAAACGCCGACGCGACACATGAGGTCGCGCTTACTGAAAGCTTATGTGTTTTCCCCTGTGGCTCAGTGGCAGAATCATACGCTTTCATGCGAGAGATCCGCGTTCGATCCCAGCTCTCGGGGAAGTAAAAAATTTATGCTGCTTGCTTCTCCGAGCTCGCGGCCAGTCTTTCTTTCTTACAGAAAGTGAACCCGCCTCTCGCACCACACCTTCTCAGGGTGCTCGAGTATTTTTGAGCGTCTAAACACGAGAGAAGAAAAGACGGTTAAATCCCGCAGCCCTGCGGCTGGACCACCGTCGAAGCTTAACGCTCTGTCAGTCCCCGTTGCCACGGCTACTGCAGCTGTTTACCCTGCAGTCAACGAGCCGGTATCTACCCGCTCGCCTGCGCGCATCCGCCGCTCTCACGGCAACCCAGAAAAATTTCAAAAGAGCATATGTCTGGTTGCACGGCTGACGCCGTATGTGTTTCTAGTACAGTGAATGTGCCCACGTTCTGTGCTCACCCCTGTACACAAGCACTATACATCCCGTGTCTCTCACAGAGCCCACTCCCATGAAGCAGGCAAAAGCCGCTTTAGTGTTAAAAGTAGGTCACGTGTCCACTTCTCAGTGCCCACACCTACTCACTGCCCGCTCTGTCACACGGCCTCGCACGACCGGTCATGTTTTAAATGTAAGTCCTGTGCCCGCCCTCGAGCGCTCACACATGCGCCTCACCCTATATGTTCCCCGTCCAAAGCCACCGGGACACTGTGTGTAAAACGGCCAGCTATCGCTACGTGCGATCCGCCGTATCTAACCACCAAGAGCGCGCGCGCCGCGCCCGCCCCTGAATGTATGTCCTGTGCCCGCCCTCGAGCGCTCACACATACTAACGAACATTTTCGCCCCCGACGCCGCCATCGCGCGTCGCGCCTCACACTTTATGTTCCCCGTCTAAAGCCACCGGGACACTGTGTGTAAAACGGCCAGCTATCGCTGCGTGCGATCCGCCGTATCTAAGCACCAAGAGCGCGCGCGCCGCGCCCGCCCCTCCGTTTCGAGCTCTCGTGAAGCAGACCAATTTTGGATCTGAGACGTTTGAACAAGGCTCTTATGAGAAGACCGTTCAAAATGCTCACAACCAGACAAATTCTCGCGCAAATTCGCCAGAGGGACTGGTTTATATCTCTCGATCTAAAAGACGCGTGCTTTTCAGATCCTGATAATACCCCGTCACAGGCCATTCTTGAGATTCGCCTTCGACGGTCAGGTATATCAGTACACGGCCCGCCTGTCGACACAGCGCGCGCGCTGCATTCGATGCCTGGCCGCGTCCCTCCGGCCGGGCAGCACCGTACCTCTCAAAATATTTCAGAGGTTACTAGGTTGTATGGCCTCAGCCGCAGCAGTGCTTCGGCTGGGTCTTTTACGAATGCGCCCGCTACAACGCTGGCTGAATGCCCGAGTGCCTCACAGAGCATGGGCTTCCGGCAGTATCCGCATCAGAGTGACTCAGAGCTGCGTTTCAGCTCTGAAGCCCTGGTTAGCGGCCGACTGGTACCAGCGGGGAGTGACAATGGGAGCTATCTCACACCGCAAAGTTATCTCGACGGACGCTTCCACCTCAGGCTGGGGCGCTCTGTTCGAGGGCAAACCGGCTTTTGGCCTGTGGTCAGACCGGGAAAAATGCCTCCACATAAACTGTTTGGAGATGATAGCGGTCGAGAACGCGCTCAGGCGCTTCCTCCCATTCATACAGGATCACCATGTGCTAGTCCGCTCGGACGACATGTCCGTGGTATCCTATGTGAACCGACAGGGCGGTGTCAGATCCAGGAACCTGTGCAGGCTGACAGAACGCCTCCTCGTGTGGGCTTACCGCTCGCTGCGCTCGCTGAGAGCCGCGCACGTGCCGGGCCACCTGAATGTCGGTCCAGACAGACTGTCCAGGGACAACATTCCCCCGGGAGAATGGTCTCTGCACCCCCAGACAGTCCAGTTTCTCTGGCGCCTATTCGGCAGAGCGGAAATCGACCTCTTTGCGTCGAAAGACAATGCTCAATGCCCGAAGTTTTATTCGAAGAGCGAGGACGCGCTGTCCCAGACATGGCCCAGCCTCCCGCTGTATGCTTTTCCTCCGATCTCCCTGTTGCCACAGGTCATTTCGAGGATCAGAGAAACGCACCACTCAGTGCTGCTTATAGCCCCGCGTTGGGAAAACCAAACTTGGTACCCAGAGCTAGTGAGGCTGTCGCACTCACCCCCATGGCCGATCCCGGTGAGAAAGGATCTCCTCTCCCAAGCCGCTGGATCGATCTGGCATCCCCATCCAGAGCGCTGGTCGCTGCATGCATGGGCGATCAACGGATACCCGTTGACCTGTCAGAAGGGGTCGTGAACACGATCACGCAGTCTAGAGCCCCCTCCACGAGACGGCTCTACGCGTCTAAATGGTCGGTGTTTTCTAAATGGTGCGCTACTCAAAACCTGGATCCGCGCGCATGCGGGGTCCCGCGGGTGCTCTCCTTCCTGCAAGAGCTGTTGGAAAAGGGCAGATCCCCTTCCACGCTCAAAGTATATGTGGCCGCTACTACAGCGTTCGCTGAGACGACGCTCGGCCGGGCAATGGGAAGGAATGAGCTCATTATCCGCTTCCTCAGAGGAGCTAGACGGATGAACCCCCCGCGGCCCCCCTCGGTTCCCTCGTGGGATCTGTCCTTGGTCCTGGCGGCCCTAAAGGCTTTTCCCTTTGAACCACTTGAATCCGCGGATCTAAAGTATCTGTCGCTTAAAACCGTTTTTCTGATAGCTCTGTCTTCAGTCAAACGAGTGGGTGATTGGCACGCGCCATCTGTTAGCCCTGCATGTCTCGAGTTCGGGCCGAATGACTCGAAAGTCATTCTCAGACCGAGACACGGTTACATCCCCAAAGCGATTGGAACCCCGTTTAGGGCACAAGTTATTTCCGTCTCGGCTCTGCCAGCATCCGATAGTGGGGACAGTGATAACCTCCTATGCCCTGTCCGGGCGCTGAGAGTTTACATCACGCGCTCCGCCGCTTTCAGGCGTTCAGAGCAGCTCTTTGTTTCCTTCGGCGGACGCACCAAAGGTCTTGCCGCCTCGAAGCAGAGCTTGTCCAGGTGGATAGTGGACGCGATAGCAGCAGCTTATGCCTCCAAACACCTGCAGTGCCCTCTGGGCATCAGAGCCCATTCCACTAGAGGCATGGCCTCGTCGTGGGCCTGGTCCAGCGGAATTTCTATCCACGACATTTGTATGGCGGCGGGCTGGGCCTCCCCGTCTACATTCGTGAGGTTTTATAACCTGGAAGTTCCTGCCCAACAGGCAAAAATATTGTCGGTATAAGTGACATGTATGCTCTGCCCAGCTCCCGTGTGCAGACTACGTTCATATGCTGGCGCTATTCTGGTAACTACTCAGGGTGAAGTGTTTGACTCAGACCGGCTGTTCCGTTCTGTTTCCTATTTCCTGTTACGCGCTGTTATCGGTGCTGGCCCGCGCTGCTGGCCGCCCGCATTTATTTCTGCCGCACGGGAATTTTTCTCTTCATGTGAGACCGACTATGTCGTTTTCTCCTACCCTTATGAGTGCTTATGTACTGTATGGGCTCGCTCCGCCGGCCCTACTGTTTGTACTGCTATGTTTATAGACCGGCCGCGCCGCTCTATTTCATATGCTGCATGAAGTGCATGTACTACGCTAGCCCGTCTCTCCGACCGGCCACATTTCCCAGCAGAGTGTTTTCCCCGGTTCCCCTGGGATTCATGGGCTGGATGCTCGGCGCACACGGCGTTGACAAAGGGTTCCCGATGCGTAAGCTACTTACGCAATACGAGAGAACCTCTCGTAAGAGAACGTACTCGGTTACTAACGTAACCTCGGTTCTCTCTAGAAGAGGGAACGAGTATTGCGTAACCTGCCGTGTCGCGCCACGAGCTTTTGCGCTTCAGACTGCGAAAACCAGAATTTTAGCCTGTGAGCGCTGAATATATACACGCTGGCCACGCCCATTCTGACGGTTAGAAGGGAGGGAGAGGGCGAGAGAGAGCTCGAGGGAGAGGTTCCGGCGAGCTCCTCAGTCACAACAGTCTCCGGTGGTCGCTGCGAGCGGCGCTTCTTATTGCGCGGCCCGGCAGGGACAGGCGGAGCGACAGCTTGGTCGAAAGCTTCAAGTCGAGCCCGCAGGGTCGACATTGAAAGCTCTTCGCACTCGGAGAGTGCGGTGGCGGCGTGCCCGCGGCCCAGGCGGAGAGCGCAGAGAGGTGGCGGTCTCCGTTGCTGAGCGGGGCGCGGCACGAGCCGCAAAAACGAGGCGTTTTTACAAAAACGCCTCGTGCTCTTTTAGAGTACACACAGAAACAGTAATAATGTAAAGGATATGTCGCCGGATAGCGTAGCAGGCACAGATGGCTGAAGGCGGCGAAGACGGCCGGCTTCCTCAGGCGCTGTCCTAAGCTTGCTGGTCGCTGGTTTCAACGGCGGCGGCTCTCAAGATCCAGCGATGCGAAGAGCGTCGCTGAAGACAAGAAAATCAGAATTTTAGCCTGTGAGCGCTGAATATATACACGCTGGCCACGCCCATTCTGACGGTTAGAAGGGTGTGGAGGGCGTGAAGCGCCCTCATTGGTTGCCGCGTTCAGAGCGCTCACCGATAGGCTTAAGCAGTTGCAGCCGAGCAGCCAATGAGCACGCTTATACAGCCTGCCTAGGTCTGTCGGCTGCTGCACTGCGTTGACAATGAATACAAAATTAAGGATAATTTTTTGGCTTCAGATCTCGAAGAAAGAAGACTTTCCCGATGCGTAAGCTACTTACACAATACTCGTTCCCTCTTCTAGAGAGAACCGAGGTTACGTTAGTAACCGAGTACGTTTTCTAGTCATAGGTAACGTTTAGTGACACTGCTTTAACTAGAGCATGCTGGATAACGTATTTTTATCGGAGGTTTGTTAATGTTAATAAATATATATAATACGCTACGATTGTGTTCAATTAATCAAAGTTTATTTATTTATTTATTTATATTTATTAAATCCTCTTAATTAATAACGCTGACGTCACTGTATGGGGCGATCCCAAGGTCCATTGCGATTTTCCACTCGGTAAGTAGAAGAGTTAATTAATAGAGATGGATACTATTCTTAAATGTACACATCAAAAACTTTTGAATCAGGACAATAAGAACAAATTTAGAACCTTTAGACGTGTAAGGTGTCATTTTTTTTCTTATGACGGAAAATGATATTGAAGATATCAATGATAATGAAGACATTATTAAAGCATATAGCTTGCTACACCACATGTGCAGGCTAGCAAAGTTAGCTAATCAAATACTGAAAGTTAATTTTTGTCGCATTTAATCATGCAAGGTACAATTATAGGGGAAAGTAAGATTTCCAGTATTACATTAGCCCACAACTATTATCCAACATTATAAATGTTCAGATGAAGAACGGTGTTGCCAGATTGGTTTGTTTTACAGCCCAGTTGTTGTTTAAAATCCACACAAAATGATTTAATAAACACCCAAATAAATCTATAATAAACAATACAGATTAATTCATAACTACAACCTTGTGGCTCATCACAAGTTTTCAATATGAAATAAAACAATGTGTATAATTAATGTAATAAGTATAACTTATTGACTGATTCATATGTATATGTGTATATATATATATATAAGTTCAGCTGTGGCTTTGGCTTTTTTTTGGCGAAATAGAGCAAAACTTACATTATTTATTTTTTTGGTATAAAATGTAATTAACAATATTAACTTCTTGTTTATTGAACTGTATAAAATCAATATCACATACACTTTAGCCCATTCTGGCAACACAGATGAAGAGAATACTGGTGTAAAATGTTAAAATCTGTTGTTGTTTTTTTCCTTTAGGTCCTTCAAATTTGGCAGCTTCAATTTCATTTTATTCTAACCCCACACCACATACAGTATACATACACACACACACACACAAACAAAGGCACTTTTAAGAGCCACGTCTGTCTTGTTAACCTGTTCTACTCATCATTCTCTCTCTCTCTCTCTCTCTCTCTCTCTCTCTCTCTCTCTCTCTCTCTCTCTCTCTCTCTCTCTCTCTCTCTCTCTTTTTTTCTTTTCTCTCTCTCTGTTTACATCTATATTTGTTTTATCTGTCCATCTCTTCGTTGTGAGTCTTTCTGTCTGTTTGTGTTTCTGTCCATCACAATGTCCAAGAGTGATTCAGAAATCCAAGAACACCTCATGATCTTGGATAACCTGGTTGATGACCAAGAACTGAAGGATGAGCTCCAAAGTCTTGATGACCTTCTTGGTGAGCTGCAAGAAGAGGAGGCAGCAGCACCAGTGAAGAGACCTGAGCCGAGGGTGGAATGGAGAAAAAGAGACATTACTGGAAATATTGTCTATGCGAGGCCAAGATCAAGTAGGAATCAGTCAAATAAGGGTCAGTATTGTTTTTCATTCAAGATATTTTGAAGATTTACATTGTTTAGGCACTTACTGTATGAGTGTATAAAATCAAGGAATATAGGCCTATGTATAGCTTGATATGTCAGGAAAACAATCAAACCAGAACCAATCATTTGATTTTTTTACATAAAAAGTAGATTAATTAAATATGTCACAAGTCTTGGATTAATTGCAAGAGACAGATTAAGGCTAATATTACATATTTGTGTAAAGCAGTATAAACTAGCAAGTTAGCGCATAAAAATTAGTTTTATTGTGGGCTTTATTGACATTGTCAGAAAATCTTGTCAATATGGTTATGATGTCAAATGAGCTAGCTTGCACTAAATCTCTTGCAAGTTATTGGTCTTGGCAAGGCTGTGTTTGAAACAGTTTGTTCTTCAGAGTGTGTTGTCAATGGCCAGCCAGCTTCCTTCTATATAAGCATTCCTATTTGCTGTCATCATCTAGTGACACCTTGTATGCAGATAACCGACAGTAATTGGACTGTCTCTGTTAGGGTTTGGGAAACAAAAAGTGTACTAGTATTTCTCTCTAGCTATACAGTAAGTTAAACAGTGACCTTGCACCAATTTAGGCTGGTAACCAGGCCTTGGGACAAGTTAGAAATTTGAATGTAACAAATGTTGATTTGTGTTGTTTTTATCCTCTACAGCTGATCACATTCGTAAGACTGATCCTCCCTTCATTGCTCCTGACACTAACTGTGAAGTGGCCTTTACTCCAGAGACTGTTGGTGTGTACTTCATTGTGTTTCCATTAGCCCTTGTATCTGTGTGTGTGTGTGTGTGTGTGTGTGTATATATATATATATATATATATATATATATATATATATATATATATGACAGTGGGTTAGAATGTAAATTTTATGTTTAAAATGTTTCTATTTTAAAATTAGCTAGAATACTGATCCTTTCGCAGACAAATAATGGAGTACACTTTAATATTGTAAAAATATACATGTACATAGAAAGAAATTATTGTTTTTTAATATTCCTTACCATTTACAGAGTGTTTTCTACAAGATCTACAGCACTCACTAAGCGAATCCTCAGGTGATGAGGCATCACCTCTTGAAACCCCAAAACTTCTGGCTTCCTCGAACTGGAGCACACGGCAAAGTCTCTTTTCAGAGAGGTGGAGGGCAGAGAGACCCCGTCTGGTGAACACTGCTGCGGCACAAGAAAATGTGGCAACACGCATCTGCCAACAGTGTGGGAGAAATCCAGCGGCTGTCCGGTGTTGTGACTGTCGACCACGTCCCTTCCTCTGTGCTGATTGTGACGTCAGCATGCACACCAGACATGTCCTCCACAACAGAGATGCCATGACTGCTGGATTCTTCCAGCCATTGCCTCCAACAACTTTCGTGGTGGATAAGGCTCTTTCCCATTGTGGTAAGTTCTGGTTTGTGTGTGTACAACATATATCTCATTCTTAGAAAAGTTAAGCTCATAAGCTTTACTATTTAAATTATGCCTTTTTGTCTCTTATTGCTTTATCTTGAATGTATGTGGATACTCTGTGTTTTCAGTCCGGCTTGTACCTGTGGAGATGCCTGACAAAATCTGTGGTTGTTCTCCAGAGTCATTGAGGGTTAGTCCAGGAAAGATTGTTGCTGTGGTCACAATGAATGGTAAGAATGTGAAGAACTTTATTTTGTCCTGTGTGAGAAGCATCTTAAAAATAAATATCTATCCATACGCGACTCCCTACACGTTTCACATAGATATAAAACTTAAATATATATATATGAAGTATACAAAGTAATGTATAAATTGTACAAAGAACCCAAACCCTGATTAATCAGCTAAGGTTTACATTACAGTGGATGTGTTTTTGATATTTCCAGGACGACATGATCTAAGCATGCCAGAGTTAATTTGTGAGGCATGCCAAGCTACTTGGACTGCTGGAGTCGCTGACCTAAACCGAAGTGACTACTGGCCTGCAACCCTTCAGTTTGCCACAGTTTATGCCACAGATGTCTTTTTTTCATTTGAAGAAATGAAGATGGCGGCACCAGGACTGTCCTGCCAAGCATTTCTAAGAATGCTGAATCAGCGAACTGTCCGCTTTGGTCGTGTGAGTATTGAATTTATCTATCCTGCAGTGTTGTTGATATCTTTGAGTTGTGGGCTGATAAGCTGTTTGATGCTTATGTATTTGTTGTACATTAATAGCTGTTGGTTTCCTTACTTTTAATAGACTGGCAAGATCTCAGCAGACAGTTTTCAGAAAAGTTTTTTTGAGTGGGAGGCTGTGCGATTTGAGGTGGACAATATATGCAAGGAAGAGCCCTTCAACTGTCCTGCATGCACCCCAGATATGCTTGCAGTTTCAGTTGATGGAAACCGCAAGCATTACCGTTTCAAGAATGCTGCTAGGTACACCAAACTGTATCACAGTGTTTGTATTAATAAGAAAACATAGCTGTGAACCAAGTAATCTCAGATTATAAATTATCATAAATTGTTGTCAATCATCAATTGTTGTTTTTTGTTGTTTTTTAGATCTGAGGAACAGGCCATCTTTGAAGGCGTCTTCATAGCCAAGGACGAAGACGTGAAAAGATTTGTGGACCACATTCACAACACAACCAAACATGTAAAATTCTAGATGATAATTAGACTACAGCACTAATAACCTCTTTCTGAAAAGTTTGTTTAGGAGACAAAATATGCCTCTGCCTTAAATATGTATAGGGGGGAAATTTTTGCCTATCCCCTGTACCTGCAAGAAAAGCTGGCCAGTAGGCAAATCACTTTTTTTTGTATGGATGTGACCTGCAAATATTGGCCTTACCTCCAAAGAGTTGCAAAAAGCTGTCCAGAGCTCCAGCATCTTCTTAACATGAAGCCATTTCTTTCGGTATTTCATGCCAAAGCCCATGATTTTAAATGCGAGGTAAGGAAATGTTGCTATGTGATAAATGGTAAACGGACTGCATTTATATAGCGTTTTAACAGACCCATGGCCACCAAAGTGCTTTACATATTGCCTCACATTCACCCATTCACTCACTCATTCATACACCGACGGCGGTGTCAGCCATGCAAGGCGCCGTCCAGCTTGTCGGGAGCAGCTGGGGTTAGGTGTCTTGCTCATGGACATTTTCATTTTATTCTTAACCAGGTGAAATGGAGTGGGGCTTATCAGGACGGTGCTGGTTTAACTCTAGGGGAGGAGGTGGAACAGTGCAATGCCTTCCTCTCTAGGATTGCAGTAACCACTAAGCATATGTCAAAAGCAGGTAAGATGACCACATACTGCACTAGTTACATCCTTGCATAATAAGTAGGGGGATATGGTAACATCATATTTTCTGTGTTTGCAGGACGCACAGACATGCTGACTCTCATGGCCATGCGCTGGAATCAGCAAAAGTTCAACAATTTGGCTATCTCACTGACCCGTCGATATCAAAAGGTAATGACATCAGTAGAATTAATTTTAGATGTTCAGTATTGCATGTTAGCAGTGTATGAAGCTGTGCATTGAACATTTGGTTCTTGTTTCTTACTATTGTTTGTTATTGTAGACCACTAAATCTCTGCAAAGCCAGTTACAAAACCTAGAGTCCATGAAAGCCCAATTGACAGTGACAGCGAGCCAATTGGAAGACTGGGTGAATGATGTAAAGGATTGGGCTGACGGTGAGGAAATTATTACTTGTAATACATTTAGTTACAAATAATTGTAATTGTTACTGGTATTGTAAAGTGCAAACCACACCTATTTATTCTCAGCATCAACAACAACTACAAATGATGCTGATGCCTTGGCCAGCAGAATTGAGGTGCTGGTAGCCAGTATCAAGAGACGTTCCCAGCGTCTCTATAAAGATGCCGATGGCAACAAAGGGCGTGCCAGAATCCGCCGCAAGATCAGGGAGGAGAAGGGACATCTGACATCTGTTGTGGAGAAATACAACAGAATGGTTCCAATCACAGAAACTCTTTGCCTGGAAACCATTCTGTCTGGTGAGACCGCTTGGCCATGGCAGCTTCCACACAGTGGTATGTACACTAGTCTGTTGACTGCTTCTGACAAATCTGATACATAATGACACATAACCCGCAATGCTTTAAATCTCATTCTGTAACCCCATACAATTTCAGAGTTTCTTTTAAGGTTGATGTTTAATACAAATTATTTATTTATTTATCATAAATGCATCCCAGAATCTGTCGATCTAAGGACAAAGAGAAGGGCGTTTGACATCATCATGTCAGTAAGGAGACTTGAGGAGGAGCAGAAGATTCTTGTTGCAGAGATGGACCACCATTGGAAATCTCTTTCAACTCGTTCCGATACCCTCAGAGAGCTGTCCTGCTTGTTTTCCAGTGAGACAATGAAAAGTATGTATTTGTAATAAATTACATAAATGTAGGGTTGCCCCGACCAAAGATTACTATTAGGGGGCAGTCCTAATAAATATACACAACAATGATGACTGTTTATAAAGTTTCTAAGGCTGGTCTTATATTCTTGTGTTCCTCTTTTAAGATTCGCAATGTGGCCTAAGTGAAGAGGGTTTGAAAGGTCTGCAGAGCATCATCCTCAGAAAGCGGCATCAAATCAAAGAAATGAAGGCGCAAACAAGAGACTGTTACCTGCAAGTTTTGTCTGGAGCAGAGGACATCAACTTCTTGTACAGTGATTCAGCTGATGAGTACGACAGTGACTACGAAATATCTGATGATGGACTGTAATCAACAAGAGTGTAGCACCTTTCATACTTCTGGACAATGACCTTAACTATGAATATAAAGCATGTAATAACATCTGCTTTTTATCACCATATAAATATAAGGGTAACACTTTACAATAAGGTTCATTAGTTAACATTAGTTAATGTATTAACTAACATGAACTAACCATGAGCAATCCATTTGTTACTGTATTTGTTTCATCTTTGTTAACATTAGTTAATAAAAATACAGCTGCTCATTGTTAGTTCATGTTAGCTCACAGAGCATTAACTAATGTTAACAAGATTTTAATAAGTAAATGTTGAAATTAACAAAGATTAATAAATGCTGTATAAGTGCAGTTCATTATTAGTTTATGCTAACTTTTGTAGTTAACTAATGTTAACTAACGAACCTTATTGTAAAGTGTTACCAATATAACCAAAGTGTTACCTCTTCTTTCACATATATAGAATTGTGTGCATGCATGCCTCTACAACCAGTCAGTGGTGGAAATAAAGTGCATTAATTGAAGTACTGTACTGTGTGGGGTACTTTTGTTGAACTCTAGGGTGCTGTATAACAATTGAAACTTGTTTAGAGACATGCAAGAAGCAGATTATGAGGAAGAAAACCATAATAATGGGGAGGAATAATTTTCTCCCCAATATAATACAGTATAATGTTACAGTTTTCTGGATTGCTAAAACACATTTCTTGAAACCATCACTCACATTCTCAAAACCTTAAACACAAAAACAAATTTTCAAACCACATTCAGAAAACCTCTGACTCTTCTGCAAAATCAAATAATTGCCTCGAAACCATAAATTAAACAATGCTCAGTCTCAATCATACACACAGTGAGTCAATATTATAAACACTACCGATCATTCATTAGACACTACAGTACATCAAAAAATAAGAACACAGAATCCAAAGCACGCAGTTACCGAAAAAAAGTGTATCATAACTAAGTAAACAAATTTTGCAATTATATAGCAAAAGTATAGTAATTACAACTTACCGGTGAGGTAAGTAAGGTGAATAACTTGTAAACTTGTATACTGTATGCACTGCAAGTATAGTATCGTACTGAATATTGTATAGTATTGAATGTCTGTATATTCAGCACTTGCATATTGTGAAAATATAGTGACCCAACTGTAAAAGACAAAAAGGTTACAGTAAAAAACTCTAAATGAAAAGCATTATAGTCACTCAGAAGAGATGTGCAACTGCAGAATCAAGGTAAGTGAGAGAGATTGATTCTGCTTCAGCATCATGTCTTCATGTTGGGTTCAGACTGAGG
The DNA here is from genome assembly GCF_964197995.2 of Scardinius erythrophthalmus. Classification (NCBI taxonomy): domain Eukaryota; kingdom Metazoa; phylum Chordata; class Actinopteri; order Cypriniformes; family Leuciscidae; genus Scardinius; species Scardinius erythrophthalmus. The sequence continues at coordinate 24,177,138 of NC_138238.1, read as the reverse complement.
ACTTTATTCACATCACGGACAATGTCATCTCTGCAAGCAAAGGGAAAAACCCTAAAGCAGATCCAGCCTTGACAACATTCTCCACACTTGCTCTTTCTCATATTCCTCCTTGTTCACCATCTCTTACACACATACTCTTCCTCCTCTCCCTCTTATGTTGTTTCCATTCATTGTTGGTATCAACATTCAGTGCAACATTTTGAGTCAATTTTGGCACTCTGAACTGACTTGTATTATATACAGTTCGACAAATTAGATTAGGCTATTCAGAATTTGGGGGGTTTAGTGTTTTAGCAATTCAGAAAACGTGTATTATACAACGTTTGTAAAATATTACTGTATTTTTGTATTCCGAGTTCAGAGTCTTGCAATATAATCAAAACCTAACACAAGCAAGATGTAAATATAGAAAAGGGGGGAAAGAAAAAAAATGTTCAGATATAAATGTGCCTCAATACAGTTTGTTGACCATGATGAAGAGAGTACATCTGTGTAGGTTTTACTCCCCTTCCTCCCCCAGGGGTCCCATAGCACCCCTGGAAGGGCATAAAAATGCACATTCTGCAAAGTCTGCAAATGCAAAGTCTGATAAGCGTATCAAAGTTAAAATTGGTAGGACAATTATTTAGGTTATGTTTAATACATAATGTTGGACAGAGATGTCTGGCATACATGGAAAGGTGTTATAAAAACATTTTAAATAGTGCCCACAGTAAAATACCAAATTTCAGTCTGGCTCTCAAATATGTCAAAGAGGTTTGTAGAATGAACATATTTGGATCTCCCTTTGTTCATTAAAGATTGTATTTATTTAATTCTATTACTAGACGTTTTTAAACTACATTACCCATAAGCCTCTATTACTGTGTCGATAGGACGGGTGCTGTAAATTGTAGTTCATTGAAGTGTGTAGTTACTACACTATAGGGTTAGGGTTAGGATCTCGGTAAACGTGTAATTTCTTTCAATATAGAAATACCTCTTTGTTAACTGACAGTATTACTGACGTCATAACGACAGCAAAACATAGTTTGCGATATGGAGCGCTTTTTATTCTGACCTAAACGTTAGTCCAACCACAGCTTGTCCTTCTGGCGCCATGGAAACGTCAAAGCCTCGTCACACTTGTCCATATATGGTATTCACAGGCTCTTCCGACTTTTGATGTACGCAAGTCCAGGATATTTATTTATTTTGTTGTTGTTGTAATTATTTTACTGAAAGAAATACAACAACGCTTAGTTTCCCTGATCATGCATGTATAAGTTCTGCAATAAAAAAAAAAAAAAAAAACAGGCTCTTCCGACTGAAGATAGGATGTAACCCTACATGGATATTACAAAAAGTAGCCTACTAGTTATTCTAGCATGCAGTATTTTGTTTTAAACAGATATAAGTTAATCTCTTAATCAAATAAAATGCGTCTGTAACATTTAAAGATGATTGCACACACTTTGTACTAATTTCCCAAAATGTATTGATATGCCAAACTATTTAGACTTTAATTTTTCTTTTCTTTTTTAAAAAACAACAAACCAGGAGCCACCAGAAAAAACATTATTTTCTTCCCTTTGAAGAACACATTGCCCCCCAAAATAAAAAAAAAATATATATATTTACATGATTCATTTTAAATTATTTTGCTGTGAATAAATGCAAGGCAAATATAAATAGTTAATGACAATTATAATTATAAATGTTAAAGGAATTAACATATAATATTGTAATTGAACATTTCAAACAGGACTACAACATTTAAGTGACATTTTAATAGCTTTAGTAGTATTCTGTAGTATTTATTCATGGCTGGCATACCAGACCAATAGTTCAAGTAGACTTACTAATATACTAAAACAAAAATATGTAAAAATAATGCCTTTTGGAAAGCCATTATGACAAACAGCACTAACTTTGTACGCCTAGTTCTACCAGAAAGACTCGGGAGGCAAAATAACGTAACAAGTATGCATTTATTAACAGCCCAGCAAGCAAGTATTGAGATATAAAGTTCTTTGGCATTGGCCCCATGCGTAGCTCGCAATCATCTGCATTTCCTGCCTGAAGACGAAGGCAGGGGTGCAGCCGACCCCCTGTGAGGTATGGGGAGGGACCATCCTGGTGGTGGTGGGGAGGATGGAGGTGAATGTAGGCGTCAGCATCTGTGAACTCAGACATGTGTAAGTACAGATTTATTTTACTACAAGTTTTAGAACACGATTGGATAGATGAGAAGGTAATAAGTGACGTAACAATTGAGTCTTCCCAGCAGAACTTACGCTAAAGCTTTCATTTCATGAAAAATGCAAACGTTTTTTTTTTTTTTTTTGAAACACCATTAAGAAAATAAACACAAAAGAGACTGGGTATTGTGCAAAAAAGTTTAATGAACAAAAGCAAGAAAAAAAAATAAAAATAAATAAACTTCCAGGTGAGAGTACAGGTGACTAGGCTGTCATGCTGAAAGCTGGTTGGGATCTGGGGACTTAGGCATTACATGTAGGAATTCAGTGGCAGGCTCCCATGTGTCATCCCAGGTTTTGCCACTGTAAAATATCATAAGTGCACAACATTTCATTAGAACACAGAGGAAAATAAATACATAAATCACTGTTGGGTTAAATTTAGAGAGTTTCTTGAAATGTATTGATGCTTGTTAAAGTAGCATTAACTCTGGTTAAGCCCAGTGGTGGAATGTAACTGAGTACATGTACTCAATTTACTTAATAACAAATTTGAGGTACTTGGACTTAATTGGTGTATTTTACAACATTGCATCTCACAGGAAAATATGGTACTTTTTCCTAAACCACAATTGTCTGGCAGCTCTAGTTACACAATTTTCCATTCAGTTTCTGTACATTGAAAGCCATGTATTTCCAAATTTACTGATTTCAAAATGTTTCTGATAAACTGAGGGATTAAGTTGTCATTAGTGGGATGAGGAAAATGTTATGTCATCTACAACAGTTTAGAACACAGATCTTATGTTTGATGTTCTTATGTTCCTTTGAAAATAACATTTCCAGCACATACAACAGGATTCTCCATCTTAGAAAAACTAACTTATGACACATAAGAGTTTCAGATGCTGAAAAATTAATTAATGTGTAGGCTCAATAAATAAGCTAGTTCAGAGCTAGAGCTAGCCGCTAGAGTACTTACTAGAAACAGAAAACATGATCACATCAGGACCATTTTATTGTCCATAAATTGGCTGTCTGTCAGCTTATTTTAGAATTCTATTAATTACTCAGAAAGCACTGAATGGTCCAGCTCCTCATTACCTATAATCCATTGTGTTAATCACAAAATCCAGGATATTACAAATAGAATATTCTAAATGAAGACAAGAAGGTAGATCATTCTCCCATTTGTCTTTAAAATTTTGGAATAGTCTTCCGAGCATTCCAAATTAGGACACACTCTCTCAGTCCAGACTAAAGACAGTCCAGATATTTGTCTTTAGTCTGGACTGAGAGAGTGTGTCTGAATTTGAAATGCACGGAAGACTATTCCATCATTTTTCATCATCGGAATGCATGTCCTAAAGGTTACAAGGGCCTACCTGATGGATCTAGCTCTTCCAAATGCCTCTACCTCATTGCTATTTGCTTCTGAGTACTGACAATCGACCTCACTCCAGTTTCTCTAAAGACTACCTCAGAGGATGATTTACTGACGGGATCAACTACAGGACCAGGGAGTTTTCTCTTGCCACAGACAACACTGACATGAACTTCCATGCTGCTTGCAAGAAACCAGTTGAACTTTGCCTACATTGTATTAGTCATGGAATGGACTAATTTGCATTGCAATGGAATTAAATAATTAATAAAACATAACATACCACACAGTGCAAGGCAACCAGTGGACTCTCAATTCGGCTTTCCCCTACACACACAAACACAAGTAATAAGTATTCTAACTGTTTAAGCAATCAATGAATAGGGCATAACATATTGTTGTATTATCTTTGAAAGGTCAGAATCAGTCACTGAGATAAGAAAGCATCCTAACAGAACATATTTTACCTCATTTATCCGTTCCCCAGTTATACAATCATAAAGGAACACCTTCTGCCTACTACATTTTCGGCAACCTGAAATAATGAAAAAACAAGGAAAGCTTATTAAGCCATGAATGCCATGCTTTGTAGCTGAATCAGTGCATATTTATAATTTCACATGTGAGGCGATATGCAGTCCTTTCCATTCATGTCAAAGTGAATTTGTCCTTGTTTATGTCAATCAAGCAAAAAGTACAGGATTGGTTTTCTCAAAGTCCTCTTAGCTTAAGTCAGGGATTGACATTAACCACCGCCCTTGGACATTGGCCACAGCTAAATAACTAAATACTGTGAACTGGCTACCAATTAATCGGTAAGCCGATGAATCTAATTTACATTAAGTCAACTGTGACTGGGAGCAAATTTATTAACAGTGTAGAGTAAGTATGTACTAAGCAAAAAGTTACCTTTTCTTCTGTTCTTCACACGTGGCCCCTCCGGACTCAAAGACGTGGGAATGGAAGAGGCAGATGGAGGAGAGACAGAGGCAGAATAGTGTGAAGAGGTAGAGGTGTTTGTCCTTTTCATTTGTCGCAAAGACAGTGGAGGTGGAGAAGAAACTGAAGGAAGAATAGAATTAGAAGAGGAATTAGGAAAGAGAGAGGTTGGAGAGAGTTGGGAAGACAGAGGAACAAGGTCAAGAACAAATACTGTCTCAGACTCCTTGAGAGTCACAGTTTGACTCTCCTCCACGGTTTGACTCTCCGCCGCGGTTTGACTCTCCTCCGCGGTTTGACTCTCCTCCGGTGTTTGACTCTCCGCCGCGGTTTGACTCTCCTCCGGTGTTTGACTCTCCTCCGATGTTTGACTCTCCTCCGGTGTTTGACTCTCCTCCGCGGTTTGACTCTCCTCCGGTGTTTGACTCTCCGCCGAGGTTTGACTCTCCTCCGGATTTTGACTCTCCTCCGCGGTTTGACTCTCCTCCGGTGTTTGACTCTCCGCCGAGGTTTGACTCTCCTCCGCGGTTTGACTTTCTGGTTGCTGTGCTGTGGAGGTTGCTATAATACAAGTTTACTTTCATTTAAAATCTGTACATATTAACAAAGAAATATAGATATATTCTAAATATTCATAATTTCTAAACCAAAACATTACTTACATTTTGTCAAGATAAATTCATAGGCCCTCCGCATCTTCTCCAAAAGAATTTTAGTGACAGGAGTGGGGTGCAGATGGGTAATTATTTCTGCAACCCATTTATTCGAAGCCCTTTTATCTGGCTTGCCAATAAATAAAATCGGCTTGTATCCCACAGCTTCAAGTTTACTCACCTGAAATGAACAAAAGCAAGTAATAACACATTAGTTAAACAAACCCACTGAATTATTAGAAACATCAGTACTGTATAAAGCAATTTTAATTTAAGGACATTTAATGGAGTTGGAGTACAATGCAAGAAAATGTGTAGTAACCTGTTTCATTATAATCGATTGTCGAGTTCACGCGCGTGATCATAGGTAACTAAACCTATGCGCGTGAACTCGACAATCGATTACTATGGACTTCGACCGAAAACAGGATGTAATACAGGTATGTGCGCTGGCTGAATAAACATCATTTTTATTAATATCTTTCACATCTACTGCAGTCAGATTCACTCGTGTTCACTCAGAAGGAATCACTCACATTTTCTGTGCACTTGTAATGACACATCAATGATGTTAAGAGCCTAAAAGCAGGTTTAGTACTTGCCCCATTTAAGTCAACAGGGTGCAAATTTTAAAAATAGAATAACTCGGTGTAGGCAACACCGATTTTTGTCGTTGTTCTCTGTACTGACAGCACTCCAAATTTACAAAAAAATGAGCTCAATGTTAAAATTGACCGAAGTTCTCCTTTAACTTATGAAATATTAACACTTTTACTTACTGCAATACGGGCAGAATCAATTATACGCCCAGCATTTCTGCTTTTAAGGACAGATTTCCCCCATTGGCTATCCAGTGACACCACTTTTTCTTTAATTTTCTTTTTGGTGGACAGGCTTGCAAAACAGACATGGCAAGTTTTCCTGCTTGCCTGATTGGGAGTCTGGCAAGAAGGGCAGGGCCTGAATTTGGGCCTTCTCATGACTAGACACCAAATATACACAAAAACAAACAGACAGAAAGACTCACAACAAAGAGATGGACATATAAAACAAATATATATGTATGTGTAAACAGAGAGAGAGAGAGAGAGAGAGAGAGAGAGAGAGAGAGAGAGAGAGAGAGAGAGAGAGAGAGAGAGAGACACTGATGAGTAGTACAGGTTAACAAGACGGACGTGGCTCTTAAAAGTGCCTTTGTTTGTGTGTGTGTGTGTGTATGTATACTGTATGTGGTGTGGGGTTAGAATAAAATGAAATTGAAGCTGCCAAATTTGAAGGACCTAAAAGAAAAAAACAACAACAGATTTTAACATTTTACACCAGTATTCTCTTCATCTGTGTTGCCAGAATGGGCTAAAGTGTATGTGATATTGATTTTATACAGTTCAATAAACAAGAAGTTAATATTGTTAATTACATTTTATACCAAAAAAATAAATAATGTAAGTTTTGCTCTATTTCGCCAAAAAAAAGCCAAAGCCACAGCTGAACTTATATATATATATATATACATATACATATGAATCAGTCAATAAGTTATACTTATTACATTAATTATACACATTGTTTTATTTCATATTGAAAACTTGTGATGAGCCACAAGGTTGTAGTTATGAATTAATCTGTATTGTTTATTATAGATTTATTTGGGTGTTTATTAAATCATTTTGTGTGGATTTTAAACAATAACTGGGCTGTAAAACAAACCAATCTGGCAACACCGTTCTTCATCTGAACATTTATAATGTTGGATAATAGTTGTGGGCTAATGTAATACTGGAAATCTTACTTTCCCCTATAATTGTACCTTGCATGATTAAATGCGACAAAAATTAACTTCCAGTATTTGATTAGCTAACTTTGCTAGCCTGCACATGTGGTGTAGCAAGCTATATGCTTTAATAATGTCTTCATTATCATTGATATCTTCAATATCATTTTCCGTCATAAGAAAAAAAATGACACCTTACACGTCTAAAGGTTCTAAATTTGTTCTTATTGTCCTGATTCAAAAGTTTTTGATGTGTACATTTAAGAATATCCATCTCTATTAATTAACTCTTCTACTTACCGAGTGGAAAATCGCAATGGACCTTGGGATCGCCCCATACAGTGACGTCAGCGTTATTAATTAAGAGGATTTAATAAATATAAATAAATAAATAAATAAACTTTGATTAATTGAACACAATCGTAGCGTATTATATATATTTATTAACATCAACAAACCTCCGATAAAAATACGTTATCCAGCATGCTCTAGTTAAAGCAGTGTCACTAAACGTTACCTATGACTAGAAAACGCTTAAATGCTTACTTGAACGCGCCATGGAGTGTTGTTAAACTCACCTCTGAATGCCGTTTTACCTGCAGTTGGGCGTTGTTTTGGTTAAACTCACCTCTGAATGCCGTTATACCTGCGTTGTTAAACTCACCGCTGAATGCTGTTGCTCACCATCTGCGTTGTTAAACTCATCGCTGAATGCTGTTGCTCACCATGTGCGTTGTTAAACTCACCGCTGAATGCTGTTGCCTATGAACGCGCTAAACCTTTGCGCTGAGGGCACTTTGATATCAGATTGCGAGAGGTTTTAAACATCAAAAACTAGTTGAAGGGCCAGATAAAGATGATCTGGGGGCTGCCATTTGACTAGCCCTGGCATAGATCATTTATTGTAGACTATTCCTTTTAATTTTGTATTTATTGTAGTCTCGGCCCATTCACCGCGGACAACGGTTCCCCAAGACGTCAAATTTCAACGCCGCAGGCTCCAGTTCAGAGTTCTATAGAAGTCTATCGGACTACCCTGCACGTTGAAAATTGACGCTAAAGGTATACCCAGATCGTTGAAAAGTGACGCCAGGGGGTCCTGGCCAAGCGTCCATATGTGACGAGTTGGGAGTGAGAATGTAGAAGGGTGCCAATAAATCTGTGGTGATATACAAGACACTTTAAGAAAAGTTTATTTCCATCACACTGTAAAGTGTTTTTAGATATTACATATAGATTACATATAGCCTACCAAAGATTTTACATATAAACTGGGTCAGCATACTGTTAATTACAGTTAGTAGGCCTACCATGGGAAGTAGGGGTGCTGAGCGTGACCCCTGGAGTGGAGCCCATGAAGAAATATGGTTGGGGATAAAAGTTCACACAAACAAAACCAAAAAACTGTGGTGTTTAGCCTATAGGCATACATATTACGTGTGCTTGTTTTTATGCTGTATTATAAAATACCCATAATATAACAAATAAATAAAATATATTTGGAAATTGCCCTTTAAAACGAAGGCTCAGTTTGTGGTTCACAATTATTTGACTAAAAACAACAAAAACAAAAAAACAAAGACAAAGTCACTTATATTAAACAGTTTTTTATTTATGTTTTTGTTAACAGAAGTTCTCTTGCGCCTTTAATTGCCTCCGCTATCGTCCTGTCAATCATCTGTCTCATTCTCACGGGTCGCGGATATGATTACAGTTTCAGTAAAAATGTATTTCACTATCATCGGTACCCACCTTCGGCCGATTGGCATTATAGTATTTGCAATCACCATCCCGAGGCAAAACGGAGCGTCTAAAAGAAAAGGTCTGACTGCTGATCTGAACATTGGTCAGTGAGCCTCTCCCGCTCGGCACTGTCAAGCGCAGCTTCACCACACACAGCTAAATAAAACAGGCTGGTGGCAGACTAATAATTAATATTTCTGATGTAAAGATTTCTGTGAAACGCGTAAAGTTGCACAGAAGAAAGCCCGGACCTGCCCTGTACACAGAGCCGGATTAACGCAAAGGCAAACTAGGCACGTGCCTAGGGCCCGATTGGCGGGATGGGGCCCAGACAGAGGGACAAAAAAAAATAAAAAAAATAATAATGTACAAATGTCCTATCTACAACTTATTTCAATATTTATTAATTAACTAAAAATAGTGACGATGTTTATCTTCACCATAGACTGTTACATTACTGCAGTCAAACCAATTAATGTGTCCGTTACAAAGCGGGTGCCGGCTTCTGAAAGTATGTGTAACGAACGCATCCATCAGGTGCTGCGAGGCAAAAGCCTAATAAGCACACAAAGAAGCACAGCTCAAAATGCAGGTGTGTGAGTTGTCGTCATCTATTTTGGAGTGATTGCAATGTATTCTAAATATAAACTTGTACTGTAGATCAGCGTCATTTCTGGAAAAATCATTCACCGCTTTATTACGAGTTTAAAAGAGCGCGAGCGTCATTAACGTGCCCAGACGCGACGCTTTGAATTTGCGCGTACAATGAATAACATCGCGTCGGGGGCTGACTAGTAAAAAAGCTACAAAATTAAAAGACAAGACGTCTGTATTCTAAGTTAAAAAGCCAACACACTACAACATTTTTAAATGTTTCAAATAAAGGATCTCATCATGGGTCTATCTTCTAAATTCTGCTGATGATTAGATTATTCCCTGACATTACGCCAATAATATCACTTTATACATTTTTTTCTGCTCAGTAGCGATCGTGTCTTTCTCTTCCACTTGATTTGTGTATAGCATATTTAAAGTAGCAATTCAATATAAAAGCACTTATGCTCATTTACTTAGGATTCTGGAGCTGTGAATAAATTGAATAAAACAGCAAAATAACAACAACAACAATAACATCTTCATTAAACAAAAAAGAGATTACCTTAGATAAAGTTTGATTAATATGTACATACAGTACCGGTAAAAGTCTGGACCCATTACTATTTTTAATGTTTTTTTGAAAGAAGTTTATTATTATGCTCTACAAGCCTGCATTTATTTGATCAAAAATACAGAAAAAAAAAAACAGGAATATTCAGCAAGGATGTGTTAAATATATAAAAAATGATAGTGAAGACTTTTTTAAAACAACTTTTTAATAATCAAAAATCCTGAAAAAAAGTATCACAGATTATAAAATAAATATTAAGCACCCTTTCTAACATTTGATAATAAATCAGAATGATCACTTGACACTAAATTCAGCTTTGCATCACAGAAATATAAAGTATAGTAAAATAGAAAACCATTATTTTAAATTTTAATAATATTTCAGTATATTATTTTTCTGTATTTTTAATCAAATAAATCCAGGCTTGATGAGCATAATAGACTTCTTTCAAAAACATTAAAAATAGCAATGTGTCCAAACTTATGTACTGTGTAAGTAAAAATATACTGCTTTTAAAATTAAATGTTGTATAAATAAAAAGGTTAGGAATCATATTTGTTTCAAGTGATTTTTTTTTTTTTTATTGGGGGTGGGGGGCCTCCAACATGAATTTTGCCTAAGGCCTCCTAATGTCTAGAACCGGCTCTGCCTGTACAGTTTAAGAATCTGTAGCCATAGTAAAGGACTATTATTTTGTTGAACAGACCCTGACCTGGGGTGCGTTTCCCGAAAGCATCGTTGGCCAACTATGGTCGCAAGTTCATCGCAATGTCCATTGAACTCTATTGGTAACGACGGAACTTGCGACCATAGTTGGCCAACGATGCTTTCGGGAAACGCACCCCTGAGCGACAACTGATGACGTCACATGCTCAGATTTGCTTGACCAATCGGCGGAAGGGGGCGTGTCAGGCCGCCCACATGTGGAAAACGAATTTTGAAGTCATTTATTCGTTTTTTGCCTGTGAACTAAAAAACGAAAAATCAAGCCGAAATCTCGTTTTTTCGTTTTTTGAAAAAACGAAAAAACGAATAAAAGGGCCGTTTTCTCGTTTCTGCTTGTTTCATTTCAAACGAACCGCACCAAGGGGGAAAACAATCCGTGTATCATTCGTTCAATCGTTTTTTGATTTAATATTGAAAGTAGAAAAATGAGAAAACAGTTCCTTTTTCGATTTTTCATTTTTTCCAAAAAACGAAAAACAAGAATTCAGCTTGATTTTTCGTTTTTCGTTCTGAGGTAGCAAAATTAATAAACAGCTGGAAAATTCGATTTCTACACGTGGGCGGGAATGAAACGCCCCTTTCCTCTGATTTGTCAGCCGAAGATCAAACTGTCCCGTCATCAGTTCTTCCTCAGTTCTGCACTGCAGAATAAGACTCCTCCGTTGTGTGGATTCTTAACGCGTTTATTGCAACTTTTTCATGTTTTCCATCAACGAGACTAATGAATGGCTCGACACAACCCGTACTGGGGAATAGACTAGACGGGGCTTTCTTCTTTGTAGACCAGAGTTCTCAAGTGCCAGGGGTTTGCTGTTGAATAAGACGGATGAGATAACACAAGTAAATGAAAGACCTATGGATTAACCTTTCAAACGAATGCGGTTCATTGTTATTTTTTAATGAAAACACAACAACAATAAAATAGTAGGCTACAATAAAAAAAAACTCCTGCATAGTATTAAACTTGAATAAACAAAACGATTAAGACGGAATAACAACAGCATAGGCTAACAAATAAATAAAATATATTTGAAAGTTTTCCCTTTAAAACGAACGCTCAGTTTTGTGATCACACTGTTATTTCACCTTTTTGTTGTTGTTTTCAAAGACAAACTCACTTATATTAAACAAATAAATATTTTTTTTACTAACAAAATCTTGCGCTTTTCCCTCCGCTATCCTATGTCCTATTGTCCTGTCAATCATCTCGCTGTCTCACTCTCGCGGCTACAGTTACAGTACAATTTTATTTACCATCATCGCGGTACCCACCACCATCAGCAGTTTTGCATTACAGTATTTGCAATAACCACCCCTTGTCCAAAACTGAGCGTATTGTCTAAAAGAAGAGTTATGACTGCTGCGTATGCACTTGACTGAACATTGCTTCACCCGCTGCGCTGCCTAGCGCAGCACCAGACAGATTTCTCTGAAACGCGTTAAGTTGCACATAAGTAAGCCCAGGACCTGCCCTGAACAGTTTAAAATGCGGTACGCAGAGCCATAGGACTATTATTTTGTTGAATAAACCTGGGGAACTACCGATGACGTCACATGCTCAGATTTTCTTGACCAATCGGCTGACAGGGGCGCCTCATGACCGTCCACATGTGTAAAACGAATTTTGAAGTCATTTATTCGTTTTTTGCCTGTGAACTAAAAAACGAAAAATCAAGCCGAAATCTCGTTTTTTCGTTTTTTGGAAAAAATGAAAAAACGAATAAAGGCGCCGTTTCTCGTTTCTGCTTATTTAATTTCAAATAGGAAATGAAATGGACGGAAGATACCCTGATTGTACACGGACCACACTAGATGTCGCCTTGATGTACAAATAAATATTACAAATTAAAAAACGATCGGAAATGTCGTCCAATTTTCTTATATACATTTGGAAAACAAAATACAGCCATTTCTGCTTTTTTTCTTTTAAACAAAAAACCAAGCTGCACTCTTTTTTAAATTTCATCTTTCATTCCGAAATAGAATAATGAATGAACGAAAAGTACAATTACAAAAAACTACAAATACAAAAAGTACAAGTACCGCAATGGGTTTTTTTGTACACTTTTATTACATACTGAATTATTCGATGGTTCTCTGAGTTTTCTTTATTATTTTGGCTTGAGAAAGCAAGCATATATTTAAACATTATGTAATATTATTATGAGAAATTTACTCCGCCTTTAATGCTTCACCAAACTCAGCTCAAACTGGTCTGACTCGCTTATATCTTTTCTCACTGGTCAGACTTACTTTCCCAAAAAATCCATTGACTTGCGTTCTCTGAGCAATGAAGGCCGTAATACTCAATGCTGTCCACTAGAGGGGGCGACTGGATAATAAGTGTTTTCTACTCTCTTTCCCTGTTTGCATCAGTTTAAATGACAAATAAATGCACGAATTTCCTTCATAAATAGGCCATATCTGTGTATGAGAACAAGCTTTACGCTTCAAGCTTTACAACTAATTAAAACTTTAATCCTACTTCAAAGTTTGACACTCTCTCGTTTCTTTTAAGATATTGTTATTCCACATTAAATTTGTCCATCTGGAACTCTTATTTGTCATGAGCTCTATATTTAAGATGTACTAGAAAAATCTATCTATCTATCTATCTATCTATCTATCTATCTATCTATCTATCTATCTATCTATCTATCTATCTATCTATCTATTTATCTATCTATCTATCTATCTATCTATCTATCTATCTATCTATCTATCTATCTATCTATCTATCTATCTATCTATCTATCTATCTATCTATCTATCTATCTATCTATCTATCTATCTAATCTATCTGTCTATCTATCTTTCTGACCATATCTTTCTGTCTGTCTGTCTGTCTGTCTGTCTGTCTGTCTGTCTGTCTGTCTGTCTGACTATAACAGACCACCTTTTTTGAATTGGTATTTACAGTTTTTCTCGATTGGTTTGGCTCATTTCTTGAAACCGAGATGACATTCTCAAAACCATAAGGTCATTTGGCCAAACAGTCTTACAGTTCTGCTCAACATTATAGCTCACTAGCAAAATCAAATATCTTTCCCCAAACTCTTCTTCCATGCTTCAAAAGCAGATTCCTTTCCCATATAAAAGGTCAGTACAGTCAAAATAGCACAGATCCTTCTCAATTGCCTTGGCACATGTGCATTCATTTAGTGCTTTTGTCAAAATAACCTGGATGGTTTAGCACAACACCATGGATCCCCTGCAAAAGCTTATATCTCTCCCAAAACAGTTTATCCATGTGTCAAAACTAGATATCCTTCTCATATAAATAGTCAATGCCCCCAAAATGCATTATACCTTTGGCATTGTTTAAGCACTGCAAGTCAAAATGCTTAGACGTTTTGTCACTGAGGCACAGGTCTAGCAACAGAATACCACTATGAATAAAACTAAAAGATTTTACAGTAAAATCAGCCTCCAATAAACCACTCATACTCAAGGAAACTGTAAACATTTTTATTCGTACAAAGAAATGTTAACATTAGAGAACATACTGTGAAAAGAAAACATATACAGGATTCTGTAAATGTGAACAGTTATAAACACAAACAAAAAACAAAAAAAAACTCCAGCCTACCATACTGTAAATAAAGTTTCAGAACTATAGTACAGTAATATTTTCAGTGGTCACCATTGTCACCCTCTCTTTCCTAGCCACCATCCTCATCCTCCTGGCCATCGACGCGCTGCTCTCTGTTAGGCCATAAATTCTCATCCACAACGCAACGGATATTTTCTCTTGCGATGCAGCGAGGGAAGAAACGGCGTGAATGTCTCAACCATCCCCTACATTGATCCCCTGTGATGTCCTCACATGCAGCATCCATTGCATGCAGCAGGGCCCTCTGGTCTTGAGCCTGATGCTCATACACCCTCCACCTCCAAGCTGAAAAAAACTCCTCAATTGGATTTAGGAAAGGAGAGTAAGGTGGAAGAAACTCCATTAGCATCCGGGGATGGGTGGTGAACCAGGTTCTGATGCGTGGGCCACGGTGGAAGTTCACATTATCCCACACAATGACATAATGTGGTAGCTGAGGTCCTTCTTCACCTCTCTCATTTTCCGGGATCAGATCAGTATAAAGGTGGTCCAAAAAATTGAGGAGCTTTTGTGTATTGTAGGGCCCTAAACTGGGAATGTGTGTGGCCACACCTCTTTCTGATATAGTGGCACACATTGTTATATTTTTATATATATTGTTGATTCTGAAGGTAAAAAGGATAAAGCAAAACAAAAAAAAGTGGTAACCATGTCTTACTGTAATAGTGTTACAATGATAGACAACCCATAGTTGACTTACATGCACATACTGGTACCGCAGCTCTTTCACTCTGTCAGAGTTTCTCTCAAATGGTACCCTGTAAATCTGTTTCATGGTCATCTGATGTTTCTTCAATACCCGGTCTATTGTGGAGATGCTGATAGAGTTTATATTTTGGAACATTACATTGTCTAGGATTGCATTACGAATCTGTCTCAGTGTGATGGCATTATTTGCAATGACCATGTTGCATATTTCTCGTTCTTGTTGTTCATTTAGAAGTTTTCTTCTGCCACCCACTTGAGGCTGTCGTCCAATCCTAGACATACAAGTCAAAGGTCAACACTGTAAATTTGTTACAAAATGAGTTACCAATGTAATTGTACTGCTGTTTTATGGTACTAAAAGTGTGATGCACTGCACAGTGACTGGAATACTATTCACAGTATTTTCTCCATTTTTTTTCTTTGTCATTTTTATAGTATCATATAACATCACATGAAGATATTACAGTACTCTAGGCCTACACACACACCAACACTGAATAGTTCAATAGAATAGTTCTGTACCTGTTTTCCCTGCGAAAGGTTTGGATGATGGAGGAGACTGTAGACCGAGGCACATTAGGCTGCACTCGGCGACCTGCCTCTGCCATTGTGAGGCGATGGTTTATAACGTGGTCAATAAGGGTGGCCCGGATTTCATCTGGGACATCATGGTGCCTCCGTGCTCCTCGGCCTCTTCCCCCTATTCCTCCACGCATTCTCACTCCTCCTCTTCCTCTTCTTCTTCCTCCTCTTCCTCGAGCAGGAAGTTGCTGTTGTACTTGGCGAGGTGCTTCCATGTTCACACTGCAAATGAAACTGGCCCCAGGCCAAGCTCTGTCTATATACTTTTGGCAGCAGTCTTTGTCATAGACAACACCTGTCAGGTAACTAAACAAACTGTTTGACTGGTCATCTGAGATGTGGGAAACTGCTCCTTCGTTAGTTCTAATTTCACCTGATTGATTGTCAAGTACTGTCATAAATTTATCAAATGTTCCAAGAAATTCTTTCATGGTATTATATCTTTGACTAATTTTGACAGTTGAACAGACAATTGTGCATATGATGACTTACACAATGAAACCATGCTGATATGTTTTGGAGAGAGTAACCATTTCACTGAAAAATCAACTAATCAGTTTAGATCAGCAAGATCTATTTATTTGGAAAATGTGCTAAATGTGGGCTCATTGTGCTAACTGTAGCTACTTGTACATAATCATTTGAAAAAAAGCACAGAGTCACTTGAGACATGTACTAAAGCATTTGCAATTTAATAAAACCAATGAAAAATGACATTCTGTTGTGAACAATTGCAAGGTGGTTTGGAGATTTGTCCATGTTATTTTGAGAATGTCATCTCGGTTTCAAGAAATGAGCCAAACCAATCGAGAAAAACTGTAAGTGCACAAGTGCATAGCCTATACGTTATTCTTCAATGCACAACGTTAGATCGTTGAATGCGACAACACACGTTATCTATTTAATGAACATCGGGTTGAGTTAGTTATGGTGTGCAATGCAATACAATTCAAAAAGTGCAGAGCCTATATGCTATTCTTCAATGCACAACGTTAGATCGTTTGTGCAATGCAATGCAACATGTTATCTCTTTAATGAACGTGGGAAGGAGTTGGTTCTGTTGTGCAATGCAATGAAACATGTTTTCTCTTTAATGAGCATGTGAAGGAGTTAGTTCTGGTGTGCAATGCAATGCAATGCAAAAAGTGCATAGAATACGTTGAAGAATAACATCTTACTCTTCAATGCACAACGTTAGATCGATTGTGCAATGTAATGCAACATGTTATCTCTTTACTGAACATGGGAAGGAGTTAGATCTTTTGTGCAATGCAATGCAGTCTAAAAGAAGAGTTATGATGTTATAATTCAGTGCACAACGTTAGATCGTTTGTGCAATGCAATGCAGAAAGTTTTTGTGCTTTAATGTTTATTAAAAGAGGTAACATTTTGCATTGCATTGCACACCAGATCTAACTCCTTCCCATGTTCATTAAAGGAATGACAAGTTGTATTGCATTCCACAAACAATCTAACGTTGTGCACTGAAGAATAACATTTATGCACTTTTTGCATTGCCATTGCATTGCACACCAGAACTAACTCCTTCCCATGTTCACTAAAAGGATAACAAGTCGCATTGCATTGCATTGCACAAAAGATTCTGAGCATAGACCATGCACTTTTTGCATTGCACATCAGATCTAACTCCTTCCCACGTTTAGTAAAGAGATAATATGTTGCATTGCATTGCATTGCACAAACGAGCAAAATTATGTTATACAACATTGCATTGCTTTGCACAAACGATCTAACGTTGTGCACGGAAGAGTAACATATAATTATATATATGCACTTCTTGCATTGCATTGCATTGCACACCAGAACTAACTCCTTAGTTCCAAATAAAAAAAATATATTTATCATTAAAAGGATAACAAGTTGCATTGCATTGCACAAACGATTTAACGCTGTGCACTGAAGAATAACATTTATGCACTTTTTGCATTGCACACCAGAACTAACTCCTTCAAATGTTTATTAAAGAGATAACATTTTGCATTGCATTGCACAATCGATCTAACGTTGTGCAATGAAGAATAATATAGGCTATGCAATTCTTGCATTGCATTGCACACCAGCACTAACTCATTCCCATTTTCTTTAAAGAGATAAGTTGCAATGTTATTGCATTGCATTGCACAATCGATCTAACGTTGTGCATTGAAGAGTAGCATAGACCATGCACTTTTTGCATTGCATTGCATTGCAATTACTAACTCCTTCCCATGTTCATTAAAGAGATAACATGTTGCATTGCATTGCACAAACGATCTAACGATTATCTCTTTAATAAACATTGCAACAATGCAATGCAATGCAAAACGTGCATAGCCTATATGTTATTCTTCAATGCACAACGTTAGATCGATTGTACAATGCAATGCAACATATCTCTTTATTGAACATGGGAGTTATGATGTGCAATGCAATGCAATGCAAAAAGTCTATGTTACTCTTCAATGCACAATGTTAGATCGTTTGCGCAATGCAATTCAAAATGTTATCTCTTTAATGAACATTTGAAGGAGTTAGTTCTAATGTGCAATGCAATGCAAAAAGTGCATAGCCTATATGTTATTCTTCAATGCACAACGATCTAACGATCGATTGTGCAATGCAATGCAACATGTTATCTCTTTAATGAACATGGGACGGAGTTAGATCTTGTGTGCAATGCAATGCAAAAAGTGCATACCCTAAATGTTATTCTTTAGTGCACAACGTTAGATCGTTTCTGCAATGCAATGCAATCCAATGCATCATGTTATCTCTTTAATGAACATGGGAAGGAGTTAGTTCTGGTGTGCAATGCAATTGTGCATTTAGCATATATGTTATTCTTCAATGCACAACACTGATCGTCGACACAAACGATCGATTGTGCAATGCAATGCAACATGTTATCTCTTTAATGAACATGGGAAGGAGTTAGTTCTGGTGTGCAATGCAATGCGAAAAAGTGCATTATCTATATGTTTATTCTTCATTGCATTCTATCGTTGCCCAACGGAATGAGTTAATTGTGTCCATTGTAAAGCAACAGCTAGTGCAATGATTTTCCTTCACTTCCTTCAGCTAGTGTTGCTTTACAATGGACACAATTAAATCATTCCGTTGGGCAACGATAGAATGCAATGAAGATTAAACATATGATAATGCACTTTTCGCATTGCATTGCATACTAGATCTAATTCATTCCCATGTTTATTAAAGAGATAACATTTTGCATTGCACAAACGATCTAACGTTGTGTCCATTGAAGAGTAACATAGACCATGCACTTGTTGCATTGCATTGCAACAGCGTTAGATCGTTTTTGCAATGCACTGCAGAATAGCATATAGGCTATGCACTTTTTGCATTGCATTCCATTGCACACCAGAACTAACTCCTTCCCATGTTCATTAAAGAGATAACATGTTCAGTAAAGAGATAATATGTTGCATTGCATTGCATTGCTAAAACGATCAAACGCTGTGCACTGAAGAATAACATTTATGTACTTTTTGCATTGCATTGCATTGCACACCAGAAATAACTCCTACAAATGTTTATTAAAGAGATAACATTTTGCATTGCATTGCACAAACGATCTAACGCTATGCACTGAAGAATAACATATAGGCTATGCACTTTTTGCATTGCATTGCATTGCACACCAGAACTAACTCCTTCAAATGCTTATTAAAGAGATAACATTTTGCATTGGATTGCACAAACGATCTAACGTTGTGCATTGAAGAATAACATATAGGCTAAATGCATGCATTGCACACCCGAACTAACTCCTTCCCAATGTTCATTAAAGAGATAACATATGTTATGCACAAACGATCTAACGTTTTGCATTGAAGAGTAACATTGGCTCTTCACTTTTTGCATTGCATTGCATTGCACACCATAGCTAACTTTTCTAACATTTGAAGGAGTTAGTTCTGGTGTGCAGTGCAATGCAATGCAAAAAGTGCACAACCTATGTTATTCCATACCTATATGTTATTCAGTGTACAACATTAGATCGTTTCTGAGGTGCTACTGGAATGCAATGCAAAATGTTATCTCTTCAATGAACATGTGAAGGAGTTAGTTCTAATGTGCAATGCAATTCAAAAAGTGCATGGCCTATGTTATCTCTTTAATAAACATTTGAAGGAGGAGGATCAAGTGTGCACTTCAATGCAATGCCAAAAGTGCATACCCTAAATGTTATTCTTCAGTGCACAACGTTAGATCGTTTCTGCAATGCAATGCAATGCAACATGTGTTATCTCTTTAATGAACATGGGAAGGAGTTAGTTCTGGTGTGCAATGCAATGCAAAAAGTGTATAAATGTTATTCTTCAGTGCACATCGTTAGATCGTTTGTGCAATGCAATGCAACAACAGATGTTATCTCTTTAATGTACATGGGAAGGAGTTAGTTCTGGTGTGCAATGCAGGGATAGAAGTGCATATGTTTTTTCTTCAATGATGCAGAACGATAGATCGTTTGTGCAATGCAATTGTGGTTTGTGCATTGCACAAACGATCTAACGTTGTCCACTGAACAATAACATATAGGCTATGCACTTCTTGGATTGCATTGCATTGCACACTACAACTAATTCATTCCCATGTTCATTAAAGAGATAACATATGTTGTTGCATTGCACAAACGATCTATCATTGTGCATCATTGAAGAAAAAACATATGCACTTCTATCCTTGCATTGCACACCAGAACTAATGTTCAGAAATAACATCTGTTGTTGCATTGCATTGCACAAACGATCTAACGTTGTGCAATTAAGAGTAACATAGGCCATGCACTTTTTGCATTGCATTGCATTGCACACCAGATCAAACTCCTTACCATGTTCAGTAAAGAGATAATATGTTGCATTGCATTGCACAAACGATCTAACGTTGTGCATTGAAGAATAACATGCAGGCTAAATGCATGCATTGTATTGCACTGCACACCCAAAATAACTCCTTCACATGTTCATTAAAGAGATAACATATGTTATGCAACATTGCATTGCTTTGCACAAACGATCAAACGATGTGCACTGAAGAATAACATTTATGCACTTTTTGCATTGCATTCTACACCAGAACTAACTCCTTCCCATGTTCATTAAAGATATAATATTTTGCATTGCATTGCACAAAACGATCGTTTGTCTCAACGATAAAAGTTGTGCATTAAAGAATAGCATATAGGCTAAATGCATGCATTGTATTGCATTGCACACCAGAACTAACTCCTTCCCATGTTCATTAAAGAGATAACACGTTGCATTGCATTGCATTGCATTGCAGAAACGATCTAACGTTGTGCACTGAAGAAAAACATTTAGGGTATGCACTTTTGGCATTGCATTGCATTGCACACCAGATCTTACTCCTTCAAATGTTTACTAAAGAGATAACATAGACGATGCACTTTTTTAATTGCATTGCACATTAGAACTAAATCCTTCAAATGTTAATTGAAGAGATAACATTTTGCATTGCATTGCGCAAACGATCTAACGTTGTGACGTTACGATCTAACATAGACCATGCACTTTTTGCATTGCATTGAATTGCAAACTCTTTCCCATGTTCACTAAAGAGATGACATGTTGCATTGCATTGCATTGCAGAAACGATCTAATGTTGTGCACTGAATAATAACATTTATGCACTTTTTGCATTGCATTGCACACCAAAACCAACTCCTTTAAATGTTAGAAAAGTTAGTTATGGTGTGCAATGCAATGAAGAGCCAATGTTACTCTTCAATGCAAAACGTTAGATCGTTTGTGCATAACATATGAACTAACAAAGGAGTTAGTTCGGCTGTGCAATGCAACACAGTCCATGCATTTAGCCTATATTTCATTCTTCAATGCACAACATTAGATCTTTTGTGCAATGCAATGCAAAATGTTATCTCTTTAATAAACATTGGAAGTAGTTAGTTCTGGAGTGCAATGCAATGCAATGCAAAAAGTGCATAGCCTATATGTTATTCTTCAGTGCACAGCGTTAGATCGTTTGTGCAATGCAATGCAAAATGTTATCCCTTTAATGAACAAGGGAAGAAGTTATTTCTGGTGTACAATGCATGCATTTAGCCTATATGTTACTCTTCAATGCAAATGTTAGATCGTTTGTGCAATACAATGCAAAATGTTATCTCTTTAATAAACATTTGAAGGAGTAAGTTCTGGTGTGCAATGCAATGCAAAAAGTGCATAGACTATATGTTATTCTTCAATACACAACGTTAAATCGTTTGTGCAATGCAAAGCAAAATGTTATCTCTTTAATTAACATTTGAAGGAGTTAGTTTTGGTGTGCAATGCAATGCAAAAAGTGCATAAATGTTATTCTTTCGAGCACAGTGTTAGATCGTTTGTGCAAAGCAATGCAGTGTTGCATAACATATGTTAGATCGTTTGTGCAATGCAATGCAACAGGTTAACTCTTTAATAAACATTTGAAGGAGTTAGTTCTTGTGTGCAATGCAATGCAATGCAATACAAAAAATGTATGGCCTATGTTACTCTTCAAGGCACAACGTTAGATAGTTTGTGCAATGCAATACAACATCATTGCACCTTATCTCTTTAAAGAAAATGGGAATGATTTAGTTCTGGTGTGCAATGCAATGCAAGAATTGCATAGCCTATATTATTCTTCAATGCACAACGTTAGATCGTTTGTGCAATGCAAAATGTTATCTCTTTAATAAACATTTGAAGGAGTTAGTTCTGGTGTGCAATGCAATGCAATGCAAAAAGTGCATAATTCTTTAGTGCACGGCGTTAGATCATTTGTGCAAAGCAATGCAATGTTGCATAAAATATGTTATCTCTTAACTGAACATGGTTAGATCTGGTGTGCAATGCAATGCAAAAAGTGCATGGCTATGTTACTATTCAATGCACAACGTTAGATCGTTTCTGCAATGCAATGCAACAACATTGCAACTTATCCCTTTAAAGAAAATGGGAATGATTTAGTTCTGGTGTGCAATGCAATGCAAGAATTGCATAGCCTATATTATTCTTCAATGCACAACGTTAGATCGTTTGTGCAATGCAAAATGTTATCTCTTTAATAAACATTTGAAGGAGTTAGTTCTGGTGTGCAATGCAATGCAATGCAAAAAGTGCATAGATGTTATTCTTTAGTGCACAGCGTTAGATCGTTTGTGCAAAGCAATGCAATGTTGCATAAAATATGTTATCTCTTTACTGAACATGGTTAGATCTGGTGTGCAATGCAATGAAAAAAGTGCATGGCTATGTTACTATTCAATGCACAACGTTAGATCGTTTCTGCAATGCAATGCAACAACATTGCAACTTATCCCTTTAAAGAAAATGGGAATGATTTAGTTCTGGTGTGCAATGCAATGCAAGAATTGCATAGCCTATATTATTCTTCAATGCACAACGTTAGATCGTTTATGCAATGCAATGCAAAATGTTATCTCTTTAATAAACATTTGAAGGAGATAGTTCTGGTGTGCAATGCAATGCATAAAGTGAATAGCCTGTATGTTATTCTTCAATGCACAATGTAAGATCGATTGTGCAATGCAATGCAACAACATAAATGTTATATCTTTAATGAACATGGGAAGGAGTTAGTTCTGGTGTGCAATGCAATCCGAAAAGTGCTTTATCTATATGTTTATTCTTCAGTGCATTCTAAAGTTGCCCAACGGAATGAGTTAATTGTGTCCATTGTAAAGCAACAGCTAGTGCAATGATTTTCCTTACACATACATTCAGTCAACTGATGTTAATATTCTTCGACTCCTGATGTACGTAAGAACATATTTGACCAAAGTAACATATTTCTGGCCAAACAGTCCTCCATTTCTATACATACGCATTGACTCCCGATGCTTCATAAGCCAATAAAGATATCCATGGCTTATGGCTAACCTTTTGAAATAATTTCTGCTCAAAGTGTCCTCAAAATTTTTCAAACTATGTAAAGTTATAGTCTCCTTCTGATGATAAATCAGCTATTCAGAGGTTTTGACCTCCTGAACATATTTCTGGCCAAAGAGTCCTCGATCTTGGGCTTTCTATACATTCTCATAGACTCCTTTGATGCATCATAAGCCTATGGTTTAGGCTGTCCATATCTGAACTTTTGAACTTATTTGTGGTCAAAGTGTCCTCAAAATGTTTTAAACTATACAAACTTGTCGAATCCTTTTGATGATAAATCAGCTATTCAGAAGTTTTGACCTCCTGAACATATTTCTGGCCAAAGAGTCCTCGATCTTGGGCTTTCTATACATACTCATAGACTCCTTCTGATGCTTCATAAGCCATATAGATGTCCATATCTGACCTTTTGAACTTATTTGTGGTCAAAGTGTCCTCAAAATTTTTCAAACTATATAAAGTTATAGAATTCTTCTGATGATAAATCAGCTATTCAGAGGTCCCCTTTTGACCTCTTTGAACATATTTCTGGCCAAAGAGTCCTCGATCTTGGGCTTTCTATATATACTCATAGACTCCCTCTGATGCTTCAAAAGCCACATAGATGTCCATATCTGACCTTTTGAACTTATTTCTGGTCAAAGGATCCTAAAAAGTTTTTAAACTATATAAAGTTATAGACTCTTTCTGATGATAAATTAGCTATTCAGAGGTCCCCTTTTGACCTACTGAACATATTTCTGGCCAAAGAGTCCTAAAAGATTAATACCATACATTCAGACTGATATCTTCGGATGTTATATCCTCCTGACAAAAGTCCATATTTGACATACTGAATATTTTTCTGGCCAAGGAGTATTCGAAACTTGGGCTTTCTATACATACTCCTTCTGATGCTTAAGCCGTATATATGTCCATATCTGACCTTTTGAACTTATTTGTGGTCAAAGGGTCCTCAAAATGTTTTAAACTATATAAAGTTTTAGAATCCTTTTGATGATAAATCAGCTATTCAGAGATTTTGACCTCCTGGACATATTTCTGGCCAAAGAGTCCTCGATCTTGAGCTTTCAATACATACTCAAAGACTCCTGATGCTTCATAAGCCATATGACCTTTTGAACTTATTTGTGGTCAAAGTATCCTCAAAATATTTCAAACTATATAAAGTAATAGACTCCTTTTGATGATAAATCAGCGATACAGAGGTCCCCTTTTGACCTCCTGAAGATATTTCTGTTGAGGACACTTCGACCACAAATAAGTTCAAAAGGTCAGATATGGACATCTATAAAGATGGCTTATGAAGCATCAGAAGGAGTCTATGAGTATGTATAGAAAGCCCAAGATCGAGGACTCTTTGGCCAGAAATATGTTCAGGAGGTCAAAACCTCTGAATAGCTGATTTATCATCAAAAGGATTCGACAACTTTATATAGTTTGAAAAATTTGCTGGACACTTTGACGACAAATAAGTTCAAAAGGTCAGATATGGACATCTATATGGCTTATGATGCATCAGAAGGAGTCTATGAGTATGTATAGAAAGCCCAAGATCGAGGTCTCTTTTGCCAGAAATATGTTCAGGAGGTCAAAACCTCTGAATAGCTGATCATCAAAAGGATTCTATAACTTTATATAGTTTAAAAAAATTTGAGGACACTTTGACCACAAATAAGTTGAAAAGGTCAGATATGGACATATTGAAGCCAGGCTTATGAAGCATCAGAAGGAGTATGTATAGAAAGCCCAAGTTTCGAATACTCCTTGAACAGAAAAAAATTCAGTATGTCAAATATGGACTTTTGTCAGGAGGATATAGAATCCGAAGATATCAGTCTGAAGATATCAGCATTAATCTTTTAGGACACTTTGGCCAGAAATATGTTCAGTAGGTCAACAATGGACCTCTGAATAGCTGATTTATCATCAGAAAGAATCTATAACTTTACATAGTTTGAAAACTTTTGAGGACCCTTTGACCAGAAATAAGTTCAAAAGGTCAGATATGGACCTATATGGCTTATGAAGCAACAGTAGGAGTCTATGAGTATGAGGATGAAAGCCCAAGGTCGAGGACTCTTTGGCCAGAAATATGTTCAGGAGGTCAAAAGAGGACCTCTGAATAGCTGATTTATCATCAAAAGAATTCTATAACTTTATATAGTTTGAAAAATTTTAAGGACACTTTGACCACAAATGAGTTCAAAAGGTGAAAGATGGACATCTATATGGCTTGTTATGCATCAGAAGGAGTCTATGAGTATGTATAGAAAGCCCAAGATCGAGGACTCTTTGGCCAGAAATATCTTCAGGAGGTCAAAACCTCTGAATAGCTGTTTTATCATCAAAAGGATTCTAGAACTTCATATAGTTTGAAAAATTTTGAGGACACTTTGACCACAAATGAGTTCAAAAGGTCAGATATGGACATATATATGGCTTATGAAGCATCAGAAGGAGTCTATGAGTATGTATAGAAAGCCCAAGTTTCGAATACTCCTTGGCCAGAAATAAATTCAGTATGTCAAATATGAACTTTTGTCAGGAGGATATAGAATCCGAAGATATCAGTCTGAAGATATCAGTATTAATCTTTTCGGACTCTTTGGCCAGAAATATGTTCAGGAGGTCAAAACCTCTGAATAGCTGATTTATCATCAAAAGGATTCTATAACTTTATATAGTTTGAAAAATTTTGAGGACACTTTGACCACAAATAAGTTCAAAAGGTCAGATATGGACATCTATATGGCTTATGAAGCATCAGAGGGAGTCTATAGTATGTATAGAAAGCACAAGATCGAGGACTCTTTGGCCAGAAATATGTTCAGGAGGTCAAAAGAGGACCTCTGAATAGCTGATTTATCATCAAAAGAATTCTATAACTTTATATAGTTTGAAAAATTTTGAGGACACTTTGACCACAAATAAGTTCAAAAGGTCAGATATGGACATCTATATGGCTTATGAAGCATCAGAGGGAGTCTATGATAGAAAGCCCAAGATCGAGGACTCTTTGGCCAGAAATATGTTCAGGAGGTCAAAAGGGGACCTCTGAATAGCTGATTTATCATCAAAAGAATTCCAGAACTTTATATAGTTTGAAAAATTTTGAGGACACTTTGACCACAAATAAGTTCAAAAGGTCAGATATGGACATCTATATGGCTTATGAAGCATCAGAAGGAGTCTAGGAGTATGTATAGAAAGCCCA